>NC_062549.1:27664918-28309709 GCF_016906955.1 Phacochoerus africanus
TATCTAAGCTTCTGAAACATGAGTCAGTTGCTTTGTTTTATTCTTCAAAAACTCCTTTTCTAGTGTTCAACCAGGTTAATGATGAACAACCTTTATATTGTAAGATCAAATTGCCTGACATTTCTCTCTAGATATATATGAAAATTAGAACTGTTCCCATTTGCATACTTGACAGCACATTATTTTTGAATATTGTATTTGAATTTTGTGTGATTGTGCCAATATATTTTTCATCGAGATGAAATTCACATAATACAAAATTGGCCATTTAAAAGCGTAAACTTGGTAGCCTTTCATATATTCACAATGGTGTGAAACGATCACCTCTACCTAGTTTCAAAATATTTTCACCAGCTCTGGGACTTCCGGATTAAGATGGCGTAATAGAAGGACTGGAGCTCAACTTCTCTCCTAAAAACAGCAAAATTCACAACTAAAGGCTGAGCAATCTCCACCCAAATGGACCGGAAACCTTAAAAAAGATATCCTACTGCAGAAGAAAAAGAGGAGGACACATCAAGAGGTAGGAGGGGCGATTTTGTAATATAAACAACCCCATACCTCCTGAGTGGGAACTCCACAGACTGAAAACTAATTGGTTCACAGAAAGAGACTCACCTACAGGAGTGAGAGTTCTGAGCCCCACATCAAACCCTCACATGCGGGGATCTGGCACTGGGAGAAAGAGCCCTTGCAGCATCTGGCATTGAAGGCCAGTGGGGCTTGTGCGCAGGAGCTCCACAGGACTGGGGGAAATGGAGACCCCATTCTTAAAAGGCGCACATGAACTTTCACGTGCACTGGGTCCCAGGGCAGAGCGAGGTCTCCATGGGAATCTGTGTCAAACCTGACTGCAGTTCTTGGAGGACATCCTGGGAAATCACAGGTGAATGTGACATCCTGGGAAACCACAGGTGAATGGGGCTTGTTGTGAGGGAGGGAAATTGAAGGCAAAGCTCTCGGGAATATTCAGCAGCAGTGCCTTTCTCTCGAGGTGGCCATTTTGGGAAAATCCAGCCCCACCCCGTCAGACAGCCTGAGAAGCCCCAGGGCAAACAACAATCCAGGTGAGATCACAGCCCCAAGCCCCCTCCATAAACAGCCTGCCTAAAGACCCCTTAGGCACACAGCTGCCTCTAATCCCATCCAGAGACTAAGCCCCACCCACCAGAGGGATAAGATTCAGCCCCACCTACCAGTGGGCAGGTATCAGTCCCTCCCATCAGGAAACCTACAGCAAGTCCCCACATCGACTTCAGCCACAAGGGGAGCAGACACCAGAAGTAAGAGAGGCTACAACTCTGTTATCTGTAAAAAGGTCACCACACCAAAAACCTATAAAAATGAAAAGACAGAGAACTATAACTCAGATGAGGGAGAAAGGAAAAACCCCAGAAAATCAGCAAAGTGATGAGGAGATTCTTAGCCCCCAGGAAAAAGACTTTAGACTGTTGATGCTGAAGATGATGCAAGACATTGGAAATAAACTGGAGGCAAAGATGGATAATTTACAGGAAACACTGAGCAAAGAGATACAAGACATAAAACTTAAACAAGAAGAGATGCAAAATACAATAACGGAAATAAAAAATTCACTAGAAGCAGCTAACAGCAGAATACAGGAGGCAGAAGAACGAATAAACAAGGTGGAGGACAGATTAGTGGAAATTATGGACGCAGAACAGAAAAGAGAAAAAAGATTGAAAACAAATGAAGAGAGTCTCAGAGAACTCTGGGACAACGTTAAATGCACCAACATCTGTATTATGGGGTGCCAGAAGGAGAAGAGAGAGAGAAGGGGACAGAAAAAATATTCCAAGAGATAATAGCCGAAAACTTCCCTAACATGGAAAATGAATCACTCACTCAAATCCAGGAAGCACAACGAGTACCATATAAAATAAACCCAAGGAGGAATACACCAAGACACATATTAATCACACTGACCAAAATTAAAGACAAAGAGAAAATCTTGACATCAGCAAGGGAAAAGAAACAAATAACATACAAGGGGACCCTGATAATGTTATTGGCAGATTTTTCAGCAGAAACTCTGCAGGCCAGAAGGGAGTGGCATGATATACTTCATGTGATGAAAGGACAAAACCTCCAACCAAGACTACTCTACCCAGCAAGGCTCTCATTCAGATTTGAAGGAGAAATCAAAACCTTCACAGATAAGCAAAAGTTGAGAGAATTCAGAAACACTAAACCAGCCTTACAACAAATACTAGAGGAACTTCTCTAGGCAGAAAAGAAAAGACAGCAACAGGAAACAAAAATTCCGCAAATGACAAGGCTCACCAGTAAAGGTATATATACAGCAAAGATACGAAGTCATCCATGCACAATTATACCACCAAAATCAGAAATCATGAGAAGAGGTGGGTACAAATGCAGGACACTGGAGATGAACTTGCAATTAAGAGGCCAACAACTTAAAACAATCTCATATACATAAAGACTCATATCAAAACTTCAGAATAACTGCAAACCAAAAATCTACAAGTGATACACAAATAAGGAATCTCTGGAGAAGAAATACATCTCACAGTAAATAAGTGCATAAGCCACCATGAAGGGGGTCATTTGACATCATTCTTGGAATGCTGAAGTCTCCTTAGATCTGATTCTGATTTCCTCTCCATCAAAGTATTTATGATAATTATAATTAAATAATGCAACTGTACAATTAAATAATACAGTTCTACAATTGTATTATTAATAACCATTTCTCTCCATGGTACAGTGTAAGGTCTATAATGTCTTGTTTATCACATCACCTAGAATGGTGTAATGCCTATATTGAAGAATCAATAAGATGTAACAAACTGTAATGACATATTTATATAGTTACACTGTTTTTTAACCAATTTATGCATTTTATATTTTACTTATTTTCAGAGGGTGTATTGTTTTTCTTATTCTTACCAGTTAGGTTATTCTTTTTATTATGCTGTATAAAATAGTTAATGGTATATAAGGCTTTCTTTATAAATTTTAGTTGCATAATATACACACTTTTAATATAATGCTAATATTTAAAGAAAAATTGAAATGAAATAGATAATACTAAATAGTAAAGATGAAAGCCATACAAAGTGGGATAAGGTATAGAATAAATTTCCTATTTGTCTCAGCATATTTTCCATTCCACTTCTCCAGAGGGAGTCACTTAATCTGTTTCTTAAGACCCATGATATAATAATCTGTGTGAATGTAATTGTGTTTAAATATATGTATTTTATTCTGTAAAAAATTAAAATAAAATAATACCCTTTCAAAATACTTTCACCAGCTCTGAAGGAGACCCTGTACCCATTTAAAGAGTCACTTTCTAGTCCCGCTCCTCCTCTACCTCTGGCAACCACTAATCTGTTCTCTCTCTGCATTTACCTGTTCTGGATATTTGGTATAAATGGAATCATATGGTATGTTTGTGTTGCTTTATATATCATTTCCAAAGGAAACCACTTTAATTGCTTGAGTCATTAAAATCTCTGACTGGGACAACCCTAAAGATTTAATCCATATTGGTTTTCAAATACGTAATACTTTTCATATCTATAAATGCCAAACTCAATGGAATATTGAGAAACTAAACAATGGAATGAACACATATAATATACATATGCCTAAGGCCAGCCTCTTCTTCCCACACCCTAATGCTGGAGTGCCTCTGGGTTCATGCCTCAGTCTCTTCTCTGTCTGCACTCACTCTAGGCCCATGTATACTTCTACACACTGATGACACCCAAATTTATGTCTTTAACTCCACCTCTCTAAACTCCAGACCCAGATAAATCTGCCTTCTCAGTTTCTCCACTTGGATGTGACTAGGAATCTATGAACTCTTGCTCTTCCCTGTAAGCCTATGATTCTCTACTATACTTTCTCCATCTCATCAGATGGAAGCTCTGCCAAACTTCTCAGACCAAAATCCTTGGAGTCATCCTTGACTTCTTTTCTTTTTATGACACTTTACAACCAACCACCTATCATCAGCATATTTATTCCTGAAACCTTGGAAATATATCCTCAACCATTCCCATCATCATTGCTGTACTACCCATAGTCCAAGCCACCTTATCTTTTGCCTGGATTACTGCACTAGATGAGTCTCTCTGATAACATTCCTGCCCCCACCACAAACACACATCCATTCAATCCCCCCCACAGCAACCAAAATATGAACCAGATTATTCCATTTCCCATGATGCATTTATGTTTAAAATCAAAATCTTCTCCATGGCCTATAAAACACTACATTAGATTGCCTCCCAAACCCATGATCACCATCCTCTCAACCATTCTAATTGCCTTATTTTTTTTTCAAACACTCAGAGATTCACTTCAGGAGCTATACTTATACTCTTCCCACTATTTATAACATTCTTTCCATGGCTCCCAGGAAGGCCCTTCGACACTCTCTTCTTCATCCCTGTCTTTTGAAATTCATTCTAAAAGTTCACCTACCTTTACTATATACATCCCTACTTTGTGTTAAACACTGTTTGTATTAGTTGTCTCTTGCTACAAATTATACCCATACTCAGTGGCTTAAAACAACAAACATGAATTGTCCCACAGTTTCTGTTGATCAGGAGTCCAGGTATGGTTGAGACAGGTCCTCTGTTTCAGGGCCTCTCACAAGGCTGCAGTCAAGCTTCAACTGTGGAATAATCCATTTCCAAACTCACTCAGTGCCTGTTGGCAGAATTCAGTTCCTCAAGGGCTGCTGGACTGAGGGCTTTAGTTATTTGCCACTTGGGCCCCTGCAACATGCCACTTAATTGTTCCAAACCGGCAAGGGAGAAAGTCTGCTAGCAAGATGGAAGTCATGGTATTCTGCAACCTAATCATGGAAATAATATAATCTGTTGATGAGAAGCAAGTCACTAGGTACAGCCCATGGGCAAGGGGACAATTTTACATAGGGCAAGAAGACCTGGAAGTAAGATCATTGGCAGGGGTATCATAAAGGTTGTCTATCACAGGCTCCTAAGTATATTTCATGTGCTTGAATACATTCCTGGGAGTCAATATTTCTCACTTCAAGACAAAGATGCTGAGACTGATGAGGTTAATTAATTTGACCAAATTCATGTAATGTGTAAACATTCAGATGCAAATTCAGATTTGAACTCAGGTCTGCCAGATCCACCATGCTCTTAATGACCACACTTTCCTGCCAGATCTGAAATATGCTGCAATTATAACATTGTATTTTTATAAAGAAAATTGCCCAAGTTAACATTTACCCTATTAAACTCCATTTTTGTTTCCATTAACCCTTTTATGGCCAACCCATTCAACATCTTTATTATCATTTTTGAATATCTACTTCCTAGGACTTTGGCATATATTTAGAAAGCACAGTTGTTCACTTTTCACATAACAGTAGCTCCGTTCAAATGAGTGTTGATCATTAGCATTATCTAAATGATGAAAATGACTCTCAAGCGTGAATTAGGGAACATCTGGTTTTGTCCCAGATCTTAACTCCTTTGAGCCTTGTTTTTCTCATCTACTAAGTAAGAGAACTTAACTAGAAGTCCTCTTAAGGCTGTTATGTCTTGATGATACAGTGCAATGATGAAGACAGAAATGGATAATAAATTCTATCCTCTCCACACTCTTGCCCTGATCCTAACATTGAATCCATCAGGAATATTCTGGCTTTCAACTGAGATAAAATACAAAGGATATAGTTAGGCACAGATATACATCATGATTCTTTAAAATTATATACCCAATGAATAGAATTTCAAGCAGATGTTGTCTATGGTCTTATGTCCTATATGAATTAATCAGGGAGATGAATTTTGTCTTATCTCCCAAAGAAACTGCCATATGCTTTTTTAATTTACAGAAGCTGCTGAGGGATCATTACATTTCAGGCCTGCTTTCATTCCCCCTTTGAGCTCTTCTTTTCAGCAATACATGTAAGCCAAACAAGACACGAAAAAAAAAATTGCATTATGAAATAAAAAGTAATCACTAGTATATATGTCCCTCGATATTTCTTCTTTTACATTTCTTAGAACATTTTTTTGGTCTTTTTGTCTTTTTAGGACCACACCCATGGCATATGGAGGTTCTCAGCCTAGGGGTCCAATCAGAGCTACACCTGCTGGCTTATGTCAGATACAAGCCATGCCTGCAACCTACACCACAGCTCATGGCAACGCCAGATCCTTAACCCACTGAGTGAGGCCAGGGATCGAACCCGCAATCTCATGGTTCCTAGTCAGATTCATTTCCACTGCTCCACTACGGGAATTCCTAAATTTCATAGAACGTTTAGCTCAGAGAGATTATGTATGTGTGATAAAGCCAAAATGATCATTTGCTATAAAATAAATCCAACATGCTTGAAAGTGACATTGACTTCTGATTTTCCAAACTGATTTAGGACTTCTTTGAATTTAATCAACTATTGTATATCTTATTTCCATAATAAAAACTCAAGGAAAAGACACATTTAGAATGTATTATTTCAGTACAAATCAAACTACCACACATTACTTTATCACACAAGTAATTCAGTTCAAATCAGTATTAAATACATTAAATGCAAAATCAAGCATATTCTTATGTTCGAATGGTGACCCAACCAAGCAATCCAGTAAAAGGAAAACATATGTTGACTGAAGTTTTGTACACAGCCCAAGTACAGTGGAAGGTTAACAACTACAGTGCCTTGCACATAGTAGTTGTTCAATGAACACTGAACACCTGAAAAAACACAAGAAAGATGAACTATCAAGGAATTTAGGATCCAAAGTCAAGACTGATACACATTTGTTTCCAAAAACATTTCTGGGGTGGTTTAAACACCAAGAGCTCCCTAGTGCTGGGAAATTTGACTTTTGTTTTTAATCAGTATGATAAGAACTCTATACTCAAGTAAATAAGCTATCTCGAGTGCTATATGAAATACAATGCAAGCTTAGAACAGTGGTAGCTCACCCGTATACCAGGGTAGAGACCATTTACTCTGGGTATTAGAAATTCATTAGAATCAAAACAGTGTGGTACTGGTATCAAAACAGACAGACAGACCAATGGAACAGAATAGAGAATCCGGAAATAAACCCTGACACCTATGGTCAATTAATCTTTGACAAGGGAGGCAAGAACATAAAATGGGAAAAAGAAAATCTATTCAGCAAGCATTGCTGGGAAACCTGGACAGCTGCCTATGAATCAATGAAACTAGAACACACCCTCACACCATGCACAAAAATAAACTCAAAATGGCTGAAAGACTTCAATATACGACAGGACACCATCAAACTCCTAGAAGAAAACATAGGCAAAACACTCTCTGACATCAACATCATGAATATTTTCTCAGGTCAGTCTCCCAAAGCAATAGAAATTAGAGCAAAAAGAAACCCATGGGACCTCATCAAACTGAAAAGCTTTTGCACAGCAAAGGAAACCCAAAAGAAAACAAAAAGATAACTTACGGAATGGGAGAAAACAGTTTCAAATGATGCAACCGACAAGGGCTTAATCTCTAGAATACATAAACAACTTATACAACCCAACAGCAAAAACACCAACCAATCAATGGAAAAATGGGCAAAAGACCTGAATAGACATTTCTCCAAAGAAGATATACAGATGGCCAACAAACACATGAAAAAATGCTCAACATCGCTGGTTATAAGAGAAATGCAAATCAAAACTACCATGAGATATCACCTCACACCAGTCAGAATGGCCATCATTAATAAATCCACAAATAACAAGTGCTGGAGGGGCTGTGGAGAAAAGGGAACCCTCCTGCACTGTTGGTGGGAATGAAAACTGGTACAGCCACTATGGAGAACAGTTTGGAGATACCTTAGAAATCTATACATAGAACTTCCATATGACCCCACAATCCCACTCTTGGGCATCTATCCGGACAAAACTCTCCTTAAAAGAGACACGTGCACCCGCATGTTCACTGCAGCACTATTCACAATAGCCAAGACATGGAAACAGCCCAAATGTCCATCGACAGATGATTGGATTTGGAAGAGGTGGTATATATACACAATGGAATACTACTCAGCCATAAAAAAGAATGACATAATGCCATTTGCAGCAACATGGATGGAACTAGAGAATCTCATACTGAGTGAAATGAGCCAGAAAGAGAAAGACAAATACCATATGATATCACTTATAACTGGAATCTAATATCCAGCACAAATGAACATCTCCTCAGAAAAGAAAATCATGGACTTGGAGAAGAGACTTGTGGCTGCCTGATGGGAGGGGGAGGGAGTGGGAGGGATCGGGAGCTTGGGGTTATCAGACACAACTAAGAATAGATTTACAAGGAGATCCTGCTGAATAGCATTGAGAACTTTGTCTAGATACTCATGTTGCAACAGAACAAAGCGTGGGGGAAAAATGTAATTGTAATGTATACATGTAAGGATAACCTGACCCCCTTGCTGTACAGTGGGAAAATAAAAAAAAAAATTATAAAAAAAATAAATAAATAAATAAAAAATAAAAATACTTTTAAAGGAAATGAGTTACATTACAAAAAAAAAAAAAAGAAATTCATTAGAACAAGCACAAAAGAAGAAATAGATATTCCAAGAAGATAGAATCTCAGCAGCAGAGCAAGGAAAAACAAGATTTGTCAAAAACAGAATATAAGGAATAAGTAATAGAAACACCAGGAGTTCCCATCGTGGCTCAGTGGTTAATAAATCTAACTAGTAACCATGAAGTCGTGGGTTCAATCCCTGGCCTCTCTCAGTGGGTTGAGGATCCGGCGTTGCCGTGAGCTGTGATGTAAGTCACAGATGCGACTCAGATCCCACATTGCTGTGGCTCTGGTGTAGGCCGGGGGCTACAGCTCCGATTGGACCCCTAGCCTGGGAACTTCCATATGCCATGGGTGCCACCCTAGAAAAAGCAAAAAAAAAAAAAAAAGAAAAGAAAAGAAAAGAAAAAAGAAACACCGAAGTCTAAAGCTTAAAAACTGTAGCACATTGTTCAAATATTTGCTTGTTTGTATCTTTGTGTCTCTAATGTGGGATGGGTAAAAATGCCTGCACCTTTTAAAGATAAAAAAAACAGTAAAGAAAGTTTAGATAATGTGCAATCTAACGGAAAATATTGATTTTGATGACTTAGATATTGTATTGGTTTGCTGCCATAGCAAAGTAACACAGACTGGAGAACTTAAACAGCAGACTTTTGTTTTCTCACAATTCTGGAGGCTTAGACGTCAAGTTCTACATGTGAGCCGGGTTGATTTCTTCTGGGGCTTCTCCAGTTTGTAGATGACTATCTTCGCCCTGTGTCTTCACATGGTCTTCCTTCTGTGTGTCAATGTCCTAATCTCTTTTTATGAGACTACCAGCCATATTGGCCCGAGTTAACTTAATTACCTCCTTAAAGACTCTATCATCAAATATGGCCACATTCTGAGATACTGAAGGTTAGGGCTTCAAAGTATAATTGGGGAGGAGGGACCAATTCAGCATATAACATACATGTTTACATGAGTTTAAGAGTAGATATCCAAAAAGAGACAATCTTACATCATTGTAATTGTAGGAAAAGAGCATGTGTAAGAAAAGGTCATAATGCAGAGAGTTAGAGCTGGGTTGTATCTCCATGGAGATGATAACTGAAATAAAGTGAAAAAGCCCACACGCACACAATCATCTAGACAGAAAAGAACAGCAAGCCAAGAAAAATATATTCTTGATTTCTCTGTGTTCTTCACTATAAGTACCTAGAAGCAATCTAAATGTAAATCATAAAGTATTAAAACTGAAGAAACCTTAAAGTGATTATCAGGCCACATTTCTCTTCATTCCACAGAGGAAAATAAAGACCTAAAGGCTGAGTGTCTCCCCTTGAATGATTCATTTAATAACCACTATTCCAGTTAATTATGTTTTAAAGAAACATGACATTTTTTAAGAGCTCTGAATTTCATGTAGACTTGGTATATACAGGTTTTAAGTATGTGGCTAAAGACGAATTCTGAGTATATTCACCTAGACCTGTCTGTCCAGCTCAACAGATACTAGCCACATGGGTCTCCATAAATTTAAATTATAAACATTTAATAAAATTAAAAAGTCAGTGTCCCTATCACATTAGCCAAATTTCAAGAACGCGTATGGTTAGTAGCTACCATATTGCATGGTATAGATACAGAATCGTTTTGTCATACACAAAGATCTATTGGACAGTCCCTGTCTAGAATATTCTAGAAATTGGGTAGCTACTTCTAAAAAGTTTAAGGGAGCTCAGGTTTACAATTCCCTCAAATTGTAAAATATAGTAGGTGATAGCTCATTTCAATTACAAACACCCCATATATTCTCTGGCAAAAGGAAACTCCTTTCAAATTTTCCCTTCACGTTTTTCAGTTTCCCATTAACCTTCATTAAGTGAGGCTAAACTCAATTTTGAAAGACAAAAAAATAATGAAGTCACATTATGAAAGTTAATCAATGAGTAACATTTTTGAACAGCCTAAAAAGGCCCAGCATAAATCCTAGATTATTCCAAAAACTTTCCTTTCCTAAAGAAACTAGATTCTTCCTCCATTTCTAAGGCATTGTTGTCAACTAAATATTGGATGGGTAATCCAAAATTTAGATGACAACAATGCTTTAATCCATGAGAAATTCCTTCACACGTGTGCAAACTTTAAGAAATTAAAATCACTAAGGCTGTTCCTCAATACACAAAGAATTATAGAACAATACAAAACCCACTGAAAGGAATTACTTTTGAACAAGAATATAATTTGATGATGCTTCTGTTTGTACAAAGGAAAGAGAATGGTATGAGAGGAGGGAATATCAGAACAATGAGTGTGTCAGTGAGATTTGCCTTAAGAGCAAGTTCTAAAGCAAAAAGTGTTCCTCAAAGGGGAGTTGAGTGTCCCCAGAACCAGCAGAGAAAATGCAGACTCCAGAACCACACCCCAAATCTACAAAACCAGAGCCTCTGTGGAGAGAGTACTGTCTTGTATTTTTTAGTGTTCCTCTTGTCTACTAATGATGGAGCATAATAATGTGAAAAAACAGAATGCGTACATGTATGTGTAACTGGGTCACCATACTGTACAATAGGAAAAAAAGTTGTATTGGGGAAATAACAATTAAAAAAATAAAATATGATAAAATAACAACAACAAAAATTTGAAGGAAGTGTGAATGATGAAATCTAACTGAAAGTTCATATAGCTGGCATAATATCTGTAGAAATAAATCTGGCCAGGGCACACCAAGGGATAAAAAAAGCCCCTTTTGGAGCAGATATCATTAAATGTTCCTGTTTTTCTATGTGGAAATAGGAATAATAACTTCAGTTTTAAGTATAATAAGAACAACCGAATATCCTACACTCTACTGAAGAGCTGTATAACCTGCACATGTGACTATATGATCCTTTTGGATAACAGGGGGATAAACAATACCTGAAGACCATTTTTAGTCTTAGGATCTTATATCTTTTCCTTTACTAATGTGAAATTTTTTAACTTTAAAGATCAGACCGAAAAAAGTCTAGGCTAAAAAATATGTCCAAGGAATTAAAACTATAAATAAATACTAACAATTATAAAGGGCTTCTAATTCTGAAACACTAATATGTTATTTAAGAAAGAAAAAAGTAGCAAGATAATATTACTTGAGTTAACATATAAAAGTCTGAAATTAATTCACTAATTTTATCTAATGTTTGATTACATAGCAAAGAGGAAGAAAAAGGAGGTGAGTACATTTAATTTATACAATTGGTCTTGTCCAGTGACTATTACACAAATATGCAAAAAATGCACTTGAATTTGGAGAAAGGTGATCAGCATTATTTTTGCAGTCTAAAATGTTTATAAAAGTAATTAATATATATACATATATAGATCAGTGTATATATGCATGTGTGTGTGTGTGTGTGTGTGTGTGTATGCATACAAACTGTTAAAAGAAAAAATGAGGTACATTAAAATTTTAGAGTTTTTTTTTAAGCAAGACTCAATTCCAATGGGACAGTGCCAAATCAGAAGTGGTTAAGGGTGTCCCACCCAGAGGAACCCAAAAAAGTCTTATATAGAGAAGATCTGGAAGCAAAGTAAATTGATTGATTCTAGCTTAAAGTCTAGTTGATTGTGATTAGCCATCCTTGGCATTTTGATTTCTAACCTAGAGGCATTTACACACTCAGATTTTGGTTTGCTCACACTGGCTGCCTGGGCAGTAGGAGTCATCTGAGTCTAACTGCCTCCTTGTTTAATTTAAATATATATATTAATTAAAAATTTAGTTATTTAAGCAAGTACATTAATTAATTGACAAGCATTTAATTAATTGATTAGCTATACACATATAACCCCATGACTTACTTTACAAAGTTGTATTCTTAGTAACCGAGACCCTACATGATTAGCTTTGCTTTCATTTTCTTTTTTATCCTAAATGTCACTCTCTTGTAGTTCTGCAATAGTTAAGAATTCAGCCTAATGTGAATGAAGAATACACACTGCATCCTTTCACAAGACTGAGTACCTACTATGTGCCTGATACTCATGCCCTTTTCACACACTTCAGTGCACTCTTAAAACCCAGCCAGTGCAACCCTGAACTCCTTCTTAGGCCAGTGACCAAGCCAGCAAGGAATCCCCAGAGAATCTCATTTATACCCTGAGACACTGCTGGGGTCTGAGTGGTCATCTATGTGCAGGGAGGAAGGGGTAGATATTAGACTTAAAACTGCTTTCCACCTGCTAAATCATTTTACTTAGCAAGTGCTCTCAGTGCTTCTGGCAGATCCCAAAGACTGATGAGTAACAAAGAAGCTTTTTTTTCCTCCTTCTTTTTAGAAGCCTGAGCCCTCTTCATCAGTTGATTGCTGTTCGAATAAAGTGAAACGATGACAGGATGAGGCTAAGAGGGCTCTTTCTATTCTCCTTTTTTTTAATACTAGAGAGAGGATCTATCACCCATTTGAAAGACATTCAGTCCCTGGAAACAAGATCTTAACGTTTCATCAAAGCTTGAAGAAGCCTAAGGATGTTTTGGAAGTTGGCCAATTAGGTGTGTCTGCAGGGTTTGGTGCTTTCCCCTCTACCTCTTTCACTTCTTTTATCCTCAGCTGTCTGAGTGCTTTTATCCTCAGCTAAACAGCAGCCAAGGAGCCTGCAGCAGTAAGTAGGATCTGAAAGGCACCTATTAAAACTACTGGAGGCCAACTCCTTTACATAGATGGCACTGCAGACTTTGCCCTGATACTGGTCAGTCTGATTATAATTAAGCACAAACCCAAGGCGGGGCCGGGGGCAGGGGCGGGGAGGATCACTGAAAGCTCATGTCACTACCAGGAGGGAAAAAAATATCTTCCGAATGCATGAGAGTGTTGGGTTCTTTTCTTTTCTTTATTTCTTTGCCTAAGCCACAACCACGGCATCAAGGGATCTGAGCCACATCTGCAACCCACACTGCAGCTCACAGCAACATCAGATCCTTAACTCACGGAGCAAGGCCAGGGATCAAACCTGTGTCGTCATGGATACTAATCAGATTCATTACCACTGAGCCACAGCAGGAACTCCTGTGTTGGGTTATTTTCTTATCTCCCTTCTTCGATGATAAGCTCCTTGGAGGGAAAAATATCATCTCATGCATCTCTCCAACCTTGGTAGACACAGGGGTGGCTCATGGTAAATGTTCCAAAACTACTCAAGGACTAAATGGGAGTTAATTAATGCATGAAAGTCTTATCCTTCTATGACTTTAAAGAATCCCTTTTTGATTGTATTTTGTTTGATTGTGATCTCCGAGCCAGAAATGTCAACCTCCATTCCAGTTTATCCTTCTGTACCTCTCTATTAGACTATTGCAATTTTCCTCTAGTTAAGTGCCCAGAGTTTCTCTATTCTCAATACTACATACAGCACTGCCTTCATCTTCTCTAAAATATGGCTCTAATCAGTTAATTCTCTGCAGAGAAACCTTGTAGGAGTCCTCATTCTGTGGCAAATGGAGTCCAAAACTCTGTAACCAGCATTGAAAACACATTATTTGTCAACCAAGTTTCTTGTTTCACCTCCATTCCCTCATTTAACCAATATTCTTCCAGACAGGGACACTGACTTTCCATCAGTCTGCAAATATGCCTCAGATGTCCATTTCACTTGGTTTGCTCAACAAAAATTTACCCAATGCCTATTACTAGCAAAGAACTGTGCTAGATGTTAGTGTTCCTGAAAGCTTATATTTACTTTGTTTTCATCAATAGAATCATATGTTATTTCACTTAAGTCAATCTACTTAAAGGAAATCTATTATGAATCTTATTATAGATAGAAGGTTCTTTATGTAAATATTCTCTTATTTCTCTATGTATATGTCTCTCTCTTTTTTAACCTAAATTTTTGCCTAATATTTGCTATAAAAAAGTTATTGTGAGGTGTATTTTGTTGGTCAAGCGTGCTAGAAACTGGAACTATTTCCCTGCTGGAAACTGACTATGAATCAATAAAAATGAAAATCTATAAAACATAAAGTGGAAACACAAAGAGAGGAGAAATTTCCCCATAATTTTGCCTCAGGAGAGAGTATATCAGGTTTCACGATTTGTAATTTTGGAACATTTTACACTATATTTAAAATTACAATCCTGTCAGAAATAAAAATCTTTAGAACTCGCTCAACAAGAGAATTTTCAATATTTAATCACTAGGAATTCTAAAACATAAATATTTATTAGCAAAGGGTGTCAGATATATCAAACACCAAAGAAAAATTTAGTACCTTTTCTTATAATGGTTATTATTAATTTATCTATAGGTAAAATAAAATGAGTGCACATCTCAGGAATAATTAAAAGCCCTATACTGCAGGTGTAATCATGTACAGTAGTAACAATAATTATTATAAAAAAGTATTAGTGATAGTAATTATTTTCCTGCCAACCAACTTTATTCTCAATTCAGTGGCTTTCATGGATCTCTAGAGGATTTAGGAAAACTCTGAATATAAAAATTTATTTTCATCACTGACCAGAAGACTTTCAGATATTCAAAATATGCTTTATTTGTGAGTTACAAAATGGCCTTAGGGATGTTCATCTATCTAATTCATTTAGCAAATATTTATTTGATATCTATTACATCCAGGCACTAAATGCAGTTTTCATTTTCAAAGAGCCTACACCTCATGTGATCACGAGAAACGTAAGATAGCTTCTATAATCATACTTGAACAATGAGCTTTTGGTCACTGGGAGTATCTGTACATAGAGTACTGTAATTAAAACCATCAACTTTGCACTCAATCATATGAGGTTCAAACAGAGTCTTAGTCTTACTCTCTGTGTGACCTAAGCAGGTCACTTAACCTCTTTGGTTTAATAAGTTTCGTCACCTAGAAAATAAGAATTTGAGAACATACTACTTTGTCAGATTGTTATAATGAAAAGATTTCCTGGCACAAAATAATTGCTCCGTAAATAACTGTTGCTTGTGTTGCTATTGTTAGTGGTGGAAATGGTAATGTTTCAAAGGTAGTGCTGGGCTCTGAAGAGTGTCACCTGACCAAGAGGAGAGGGAAGCATATGTCAATTAAAAAGAACAACAAGCAAGTGAGAAGAGATTGGAAAAAGTGCATATTCAAAAAAAGGTGATTCCGTATTCTCATTTGGGGTAACTGTTGGGACACTGGCCTGAGAAGACATGAAAGATAAGTTAAAGCAAGGTTGTGAACGTTAAAATTGTCACACTCTCGGGCAGTTCCTGCTGTGGCTCAGTGGATTAATGATCTGGCTTGTCTCTGTGGCATTACTGGTTCAATCCCCAGCCTAGTGCAGTGGGTTAAGGATCCAGCAATGCTACAGCTGTGGCATAGGTCACACATGCAGCTCAGATTTGATCCCTGGTCCAAGAACTTCCACATGCCTTCCACATGCCATGGGTGCAGCCAGGAAAAAAAAAAATGAGAAATAAAAAACTTGTCACACTCTCCATCCAATACAGATTGGGGTTTTCATTTATGAGATAAAAAGACAGTGGTGCCTAGAAAAAATGCTGAACTCAAGTACAAGCAACAGAAATTTTATTGGGGGGGAAGCACCTACCAACTCTGTTCTACAAGGTGTGATTCACATGCACTTGGCATCTCAACAATTTTGAAGAATCACACACACACACACACACACACACACACACACACACACAGAAAGAAAGAACGAGAGGAAATAAATCCATTCTCTACACCAAATGGGAAGCTCTAAACCAAGGCATACTTTTGGTAAATGTGGGATTTTTTTTCCCTTTTAAAATAATTAAAATCCATCCCAGGCTCATTTCTTTTCCAGAATTGCAATTACTGCTGACAGAGGTAAAAAATTAAAACAAAATCACTTCTAACTGATTGATGGAGCTCTGTAGACAGAAGCATCCAGTCCATATTCATTTGAACAATTAACATCTCAAATAAAAAATACATTAGGCCAATTTATTTCATGTTCAAAACAAAACTTCTACTCTGCGCCAATGCTCTGAAAAATGTGGAGATTAAAATAATTATGTTGAAATCTTTAGGTGATTCTACCCACTTTCTTTTTCTCCAGCTTTATTGAGATATGATTGCTGTGTAACACTGTGTAAGTTTAAGGTATTGATTTGATACACTTACATGTTGTGAAATGATTACTGCCAGAGCATTAGCCAATGAACGCCTCCATCATATCGCAAAAGTACCATTTCTTCTTTGTGGTAAGAACACTTAAGATCTACTCTCTTAGCTACTTGCAAGTATATAATACAGTTTGATTAACTGTAATCACTGTGCCTTACAAGAGATCCTCAGAACTTATTTATCTTATAACAGGAAGTGTGTATCCTTTGGCCAACATCTTTGTATTTCCCCCACCTTCCAACTCCTGGCAACCACCATTCAACTACTTGTTTCTATGAGTTGGGCTTTCTTGAGATCATATAGCATTTGTCTTTTTCAGTCTGACTTGTTTCACTTAGCACAGTGCCATCAAGGTCAATCCATGTCATCACAAATAGAAGTACTTGCTTCTTTCATATGGCTGAGTAATATTCCATTGTATGAATATATACCACATCTTCTTTATCCAGTCATCCATTTACAGACCCTTAGTTTGTTCCCATATCTTGGCTACTGTGAATAGTGCTATAATAAACATGGGAGGGCAGATGTCTTTTGGATATACTGATCTCATTTCCTTCTGATATGTACCCAGAAGTGCAATTACTAGATCTTATGGTAGTTCTATCTTTAATTTTTTGAGGAACACCCATATTTTTTCCATATTTGCTGCATCAGTTTACATTCCCACCAACAGTGCATAAGGGTTTGCCTACTTTCAAAATTAAGATATTCAAAAATGGGCAAGCTTACATGTGCCCTCTTTACTAGAGGTGATAAGGTAAATTGACAAGGCAGAATAAGATCTGGAAGATATGAGAGATATAAACAGTCCTGTAAGAGTTCACTCACACAGACCACAATCAACTGCTTTATGTGATAAATGCACATTCCTAAGACTACTTCCTTAAGCACAAAGAAGTGTGATATTATTACCATTTTATAGATGAGAATTTAATAGTTCACCCAAGATCTGCAGTCTGTAAGAGACAAAACATAGGTTCTAAACTAAAGTCTGTTCAGCTCCACTGTCCACCTTCTACTTCTCCTCCACGCAGGTTTCATTGTAGTCAATTTCTAGGATGTGACTGGGAATTCATTCAAGGGGGAAGAACTTGTATAAGAACGTGATGCTGAAGGAGTTCCCACGGTGGCACAGTGGGTTAAGAATCTGACTGCAGTGGCTCAGGTCGCAGCAGAGGTGCCAGTTCAATCCCCAACCAGCACAGTGGGTTAAAGAATCCGCAGTTGCCACAGCTATGGTGTGGGTCACAGTTGTGGCTCAGATTCAGTCCCTGGCCTGAAAACTTCCATGTGCTGCAGGTGTAGCCATAAAAAAAAAAAAAAAGAAGAAGAAGAACATGACCTGGAAGAACTACAAGAAGCTGGTCTCATCAAAGTTTTCTCATTTCAGCCAATCTGAGCCCCAGAATAGAGAAGAGCCCTCTACTCTGGGAAATCTTCTCTGGTTCTCCCCACCTTCACCCAGACCAGTTTGAGGACCCTTCCAATGTACTCCCATAGCCTGAAAGGCTTACTTAGTTAATAACATGTGCCTACCAATATCACAGCATGATACTGTAGAATGACTGTGTATACTTGACCATCTTCCCCAGTGAACCATAAACCTCCTGAATGAAACAACTAAGCCTTTATCTATATGTATCTTCAACATCATTAACCTAGGATACTCCCTAACATATAGTAGATACATGCTTACTAGATTTATTATGTAAATTTTACCACTGTATGTTTGATTTACATATTATATAATTCTGTGCAAGAATATTTATTTGGTTGAGAGAAACAGAAAAAGAAACCCATAGAGAATAACTTTTGAAGAGGACTTTGAAATACGGTTGGGACTTTAAAAGTCAGAGATGGGGAGGGAGAGAATTCCATACATTCAGAAAAACGTAAGAAATGGCATAGGAGCAAGAAAGCAAGAGATGCTTAGTTTAGCAGAAGAAAGGCATATATCAGGGGGAAATACAGTTTGATTGAGTGTCATGTTTTACCAGAGGCAGTGGGTCGCTGCTGGGTAATATAATAAAAGGTACACTTTTATGAAAATAAGTCTGGTAGCAAAGTATAAGATAGACTGGAGAGACGACCCACAGCCGTTACACGTGGCTACACAAGAGTCAAGCCAAGAAGGAGTGTATTGGTGTCAACAAGAATGGATGGAATGAGTAAGACAGACACTTGAGAGGTAGATTTTACATGATCTGTTAGTTGCTTGGATATAGGAAATTCGGAAAGGTCAAAGACAACTGAAGTTTAAAACTGGTACACTAGACAAGAGTAGCAATCAGGGTGAGGGGTTAAATATACCAGGAAGATACTATTTGAAACTTAATTGAAGGCATTCAAAAAAAAAAAAAAAAAAAACATCAGGGCAAGAGATAAAGGTTTGGAAGATATACTAATAGAGGTAATAAATTTCAAGAAGCAATGAGACTTAAAAAGGAGAAAGAAAACAAAGGTTAAAGGACGGAATGTTAATTGAATATTTACATATAAAGGGACAGAGGAAAACTTCAACTGTGAAATCTTCTCTGACATGCAAAATGAAGTTAAACATCTTTGTGACCATTACGTCTTTATTCCCTAATATAGTCGCTGTCAAACTATTTCACTTTTTCTTGTTTACCTGTCTGTCTCCATTATTAGACTATGAACTTTTTAAAGGCTGGCTCATGGGCTACATTCATCTCTCAATCAATACTAATTCTGAAACTTAGAACATAATGGGTTCCCAAAGGGAAGGGGATGGATGGATGGATGGATGAATGGATGGATGGATGGATGGATGGATGGAAAGATGAAGGATGAATATATAATGAAGGAGAAGGAATGGAAGGTGAAAGAGAAGGATCAAACCAGAACAGTGCTATAGGGGTAAAGGAAATAACTTTAAAACCTACAATGAAAAAGAAAAAAACAAAACAAAACAAAACCCTACAATGTCTCTCCTCATGTCTAAAATGTAATACATCTAAAGCAAAGTGTTCAAAGGTTAACTACCTCCGAGGTACCTCATTACATCATTTATGTGTGAATCTTTCTGCTAGTTCTAAATATATCCAGAATTTCAGAATCCAAACTCTCCTCGCTTCTGATATTTTGGTTCAAGACGCCATCAACTCTCACCTGCATTGTTGCAAATTTCTCCTAAATGATTTCTCTGCTCCCATTCTTGGTTCTCTAGAGCAGAATCCAGAACGACTCTTTGTAAACAGAAGTCAGGTCCTGCCATTTGTCTGCTCAAATCCTTCTATGATTTCCCATGTCACTCAAAGTTAAGCCCATGTCTTTAAAAAGGTGCACAGTGTCCGACCTGATTTCTCTCCCCAACTATCCACCCAAAATATCACCTCTCCATCCTCATCTCCTTCACCTACACCCACTGCTATCTCTACTCCAGCCACATTGGCCTCTGTTCCATTTCTGCAACAGTCCAAGCTTCTGCTTCAGGAACTCTGCACCTAGAGTTCCCTCAGCCCGGAATTCTCTCCTCCCAGACATCCATATGGTTTATTCCCTCATCTCCTTCGTTCAGCTGGCAACATTTCCTGAGGACTTCCCAGGGAAGACTTCCCTTCCACCCTATTTTAAATTGTAACCTACCCAGCACTCCATCTGCTCATTCCCTGTAATTTTTTTCCATACTTTATATTTGTCCATTTCAGTCCCCCACATCTGCAAATCCTACCCATCCTTCAAAACCTTCTAGAACTTTACTATATGCTCCCCCACAATGGTGAGCCCCAACTTTCTCTCCTGAATCTGAAATCTACCAGACTTAATTAAGTACCATAACACTTTTTACTGACACTCCATTATTTCACAATGTTACACTAAGTTACCAGATTTCAGCTGTTCCCCCCACCCGCCCCCAGCAAAGCTGTTAGCCTCTTGAAAACAAGTACTATCACTTATTTCTTTTGTATATTCTCACTTATCACTCAACACCATGCAAAATGCATAACATAGTTTGGTTTCAATAAATATTTTAAGGAAAGAACAGGTAATATCAATAATATTAGTTACAGTTTACAGAATTGTTACCACTTGGCAGGCACAGTAACCCAGGAAACAATGCGATGTTATCACCATTTTACAGAACAGAATTGAGCAGTTCTGCAGTCTGTAAAAGACAAAGAGCACCGGATCTGAACCAAGGTCTGTTTAGCTCCACTGTCCACCTTCTACCGCTCCTCCATCACTTCTCCAAAATGATTAACTCCTATTCATTACTACTTGAACCAGGCACAATGCCAGACATTTTACACATGTTTTCGCACTTCACCCTCAGGACAGCTCCGTGGGGTAGATATTATCCACCTTGTTTTACAATTGAGAGAACTATAGATGCAAGTGCTAAGTACCTTGGCTGAGAACCTACCCCTGATAAATGATAGTATCACAGTGTTAACTAGTCCGCTTTGCTAAAATAATCATCTTAATTGTGAGTATGCTGTTTTGCAATTCAGATATAGAACAGTTGGAATGAACAATTATACCCTGAGTTCTCTGAGTTTTGTTGGAACTTATGTAGCTCTTATCAGTAAATTCCAATGATCCCAGAAATTATGTCACTTTGTAGCCTGTTTCTCTCTCTCACCTATTATTAAATCCTGGTATTTAATTTCTACAACAGGAGAAAACTGAATCAACAGGGCGATGACAATCACAAAGGAGATTTTCATAATCTCATTTGTTTTGGCCCGGTTTAATTTTAAACTAGAATAAATGTGTTTTCTTCTCTCAGTTGTATTTTTGTGGGTAGTGTGTGTGTGTGTGTGTGTGTGTGTGTGTGTGTGTGTGTGTGTGCATGAGAGAGAGAGACAGAGAGAGAGAGAGGGTGGGAGGGTTGGCTCTTCCTCAACTCCTTAATTCCCAGAGTCTGAAAAAAATATCACCGCTAAACCTGGCAAAACCCCTGGCTCACCAGTGGCAGTCGAGGAGCACCCCGAGGAGTGTTGCTAACCCCCAAGAAATCCTCTGAATCCTGCCTTTGAGTGACTGTAGGATTGGGGGACAAAATGCAAATGCTGCACTTAAGAAATCAGAACCCTAGCCTTCACAAGGAGAAGGCTTTGAGAATTGGAAAGTAAATTAAATACTGAAAAGAAGATTTATTGAGCAGAGAACACTGGCTCCAAGAAAGAGAACAAAAAGTCTAAATCACATCTTTCAAACATGGGGCTCAACTGCACGGCTGTTAATTCAAACCAATGAATTTTCCTCCACTTAATGGGTTAGTAAAATGGTTGCTCATTTCTCAAGTACTGCCTATGGCCAAGTTATAGTGGATTTGGTGTGGGGCATTGTGGGTTGTTGGATTTTTTTGGAATAGCTTCAACACAGCATTTTGATCATTATCAAACCACCCCTTTGATACTATCACAGAGAAGTAATACGGTTTATTGGTTTACACAGAGCTGCAAAGGTCTTTGGGCCCCTTCCTTCTCCTTGCAGCCCCGTTCATTTGCACATAACCACCCCTGCTACCTGTCGGTGCTAGAGGACAGGACTGAAACAGAAGGATTTCTGAGCTTCAAACACCTCTGAAGCTTTATTCCCAGCTCAAGTAGAAAGCAGGTATAAAATACCTCTTGAAGAAGAAAAAGTAATTTATGCATTAATATTCAAGGTGTAAGTTCTTGTGACAAGCTGGTTTTCAGATGAAACTCTTTGGAATCAGTTATGTGATTCTTGAGAAGCAGTTATTTTAAATTATAACTAGGAATACAAATACAATAAGAGAGAGAGAAAAAAATAAAGGAATGAGGGAAGGCAAGAGCTTATAAAACAGTGGGGGAGGGAGGAGAGAGATAAAAATGAGTTTTTTTGGTTAGAAGCCAGGTTCTACTTTTTTATGTTGTTCACTCCTGCCATCTAGTGGTTATCATCCAGTAATGCTTAAATCATATCTGAAATCACAAAACAATAGAACTTAAGAAATAGATGTGGTAAGTCGTTCACCCAACCTCTGCAACAAATTCCATCCCTTTCTCTGATCTAGACATGATTATGAATGATCCACATCTGTTACTGTCAAAAAGTATTTCAATACAGAGCCCAGGCTCCAAATAGGAAATAAATTCTAAGTCCTTTGATCTCCACTTACCAGTGTCCCACACTGGACAAGTTCCCAAAAAGCTTACATTCTGCAATTCCAACATTTCAACAAGTTCCTTTTTCTAAATATTGAATGACCCAATAGTCCGTGCAAGATACTATTAAACCCAAGAGAAAATATACTAACGAAATAGACCCAATAATCAAAAATATCCCCTTTTTTATGCTTGATGGAAAGAGAACATCAATTGTACATAATATATTCTTTACTTTCAATTTTTTTTTGAGTTTTCTTTTTAATGAACTTGCTTCAAAACTTTTTCTCAGAGAGGCCTTCTCCATTGCAAGGGAGAAAAAAATAACTTTCCTCTACCCTTCGAAGTTCTGGGCTGAGACAACTCCCCAATGTAATAAAAGAGGGATTAACAAAAGAGAAACAAACAGAAGTTTAATAACATGTATACATCCTGTATCTATGGAGGTACTCAGGATAATTAAGCAATTCCCTGAAATGGCCCAAGCTACCTAACTTTTAAATACCATCTCCAGCTAAAGAGGTACTCAGGATAATTAAGCAATTCCCTGAAATGGCCCAAGCTACCTAACTTTTAAATACCATCTCCAGCTAAAGACAAAAGATGTTGGGGTTAGGGGGTGGTATGAGAGGTTACTAGGAAAAGCACAGCAAAAAAAGGGGTTAAGTTGTTATGCAAGTTTAAGTTGTTGCCTCCTACCCTGGTAAGAGTTTCTCCAGATTTAGAGTCATCCTCCTCCTGGTAGAAAGAGGAAGACATTCTTAAAATGGCCATTTCCTTTGGAAAGGTGAATGTCTCTTACAAAAGATAACTTCTACTCAGTTTTCAGAGCTTCACCTGTGTCTGCTGATTCTTAAAAATAATCAGTTCAAGACAATCCATCTACCATAGAGGCATATTTGGGGCTGGTATATTTTGCTCCCTTTCACTGTATCAGGGCTCACCAGGCCACTACAGGAGGTCCTATTGCAAACCCACACGTGTAGACTCAGCTGCTGTGCTGAAGGCTTCCAGTAGTCTGTGAAGATAGTTGTACATTGCAGAAGTGGCTGAAGGGTTAGGAGATAAAGTTACTCTAGAGTTAGATACCTGTGGTGAGAGGCCTGATCATTGCAAACAAGGTAATGGAAGCACTGTTTCTACATTTCTTTTTTTTTTTTTTCTTTTCCCACTGTACAGCAAGGGGGTCAGGTTATCCTTACATGTATACATTACAATTATATTTTTCCCCCACCCTTTCTTCTGTTGCAACATGAGTATCTAGACAAAGTTCTCAATGCTATTCAGCGGGATCTCCTTGTAAATCTATTCTAAGTTGTGTCTGATAAGCCCAAGCTCCCAATCCCTCCCACTCCCTCCCCCTCCCATCAGGCAGCCACAAGTCTCTTCTCCAAGTCCATGATTTTCTTTTCTGAGGAGATGTTCATTTGGGCTGGATATTAGATTCCAGTTATAAGTGATATCATATGGTATTTGTCTTTGTCTTTCTGGCTCATTTCACTCAGTATGAGATTCTCTAGCTCTATCCATGTTGCTGCAAATGGCATTATGTCATTCTTTTTTATGGCTGAGTAGTATTCCATTGTGTATATATACCACCTCTTCCGAATCCAATCATCTGTCGATGGACATTTGGGCTGTTTCCATGTCTTGGCTATTGTGAATAGTGCTGCAATGAACATGCGGGTGCACGTGTCTCTTTTAAGGAGAGTTTTGTCCGGATAGATGCCCAAGAGTGGGATTGCGGGGTCATATGGAAGTTCTATGTATAGATTTCTAAGGTATCTCCAAACCGTTCTCCATAGTGGCTGTACCAGTTTACATTCCCACCAGCAGTGCAGGAGGGTTCCCTTTTCTCCACAGCCCCTCCAGCACTTGTTATTTGTGGATTTATTAATGATGGCCATTCTGACTGTTGTGAGGTGATATCTCATGGTAGTTTTGATTTGCATTTCTCTTATAACCAGCGATGTTGAGCATTTTTTCATGTGTTTGTTGGCCATCTGTATATCTTCTTTGGAGAAATGTCTATTCAGGTCTTTTGCCCATTTTTCCATTGATTGATTGGCTTTTTTGCTGCTGGGTTGTATAAGCTGTTTATATATTCTAGAGATTAAGCCCTTGTCGGTTGCATCATTTGAAACTGTTTTATCCCATTCTGTAAGTTGTCTTTTTGTTTTCTTTTGGGTTTCCTTTGCTGTGCAAAAGCTTTTCAGTTTGATGAGGTCCCATGGGTTTATTTTTGCTCTGATTTCTATTGCTTTGGGAGACTGACCTGAGAAAATAGTCATGATGTTGATGTCAGACAGCGTTTTGCCTATGTTTTCTTCTAGGAGTTTGATGGTGTCCTGTCGTATATTGAAGTCTTTCAGCCATTTTGAGTTTATTTTTGTGCATGGTGTGAGGGTGTGTTCTCGTTTCCTTGCTTTGCATGCAGCTGTCCAGGTTTCCCAGCAATGCTTGCTGAATAGACTTTCTTTTTCCCATTTGATGTCCTTGCCTCCCCTGTCAAAGATTAATTGACCATAGGTGTCAGGGTTTATTTCCGGGTTCTCTATTCTGGTCCATTGGTCTGTCCGTCTGTTTTGATACCAGTACCACACTGTTTTGATGACTGTGGCTTTGTAGTATTTCTTGAAGTCTGGGAGAGTGATGCTTCCTGCTTGGTTTTTGTTTCTCAGGATTGCTTTGGCGATTCTGGGTCTTTTGTGGTTCCATATAAATGTTTGGATTGTTTGTTCTAGTTCTGTGAAAACTGTCCTGGGGAATTTGATAGGGATTGCATTGAATCTGTAGATTGCTTTGGGTAGTATGGCCATGTTTACAATATTGATTTTCCCAATCCAGGAACATGGAATATCTTTCCATTTCTTTACATCTTCTTTGATTTCTTTGATGAAAGTTTTATAGTTCTCGGCATATAGGTCCTTTACCTCCTTGGTCAGGTGTATTCCAAGGTATTTGATTTTGTGAGGTGCAATTTTAAAAGGTATCGTATTTTTGTATTCCTTTTCTAATAGTTCATTGCTGGTATACAGAAATGCAACTGACTTCTGAATGTTAATCTTATATCCTGCTACTTTGCTGAATTTATGAATCAGTTCAAGGAGTTTTGGGGTTGAGTCCTTAGGGTTTTCTATGTATACTATCATGTCATCTGCATACAGGGACAGTTTGATCTCTTCTCTTCCTATATGGATGCCTTTTATTTCTTTTGTTTCTCTAATTGCTGTGGCTAGGACTTCCAAAACGATGTTGAAGAGCAGTGGTGAGAGTGGGCATCCCTGTCTTGTTCCAGATTGGAGTGAGAAGGCTTTCCGTTTTTCCCCATTGAGGATTATATTTGCTGTGGGTTTATCATAAATGGCTTTGATTATATTCAGGAATGTTCCCTCTATACCCACTTTGGCCAGGGTCTTGATCATGAATGGATGTTGGACTTTGTCAAATGCTTTTTCTGCGTCTATTGAGATGATCATATGATTTTTGACTTTTTTTTTTTGTTCATGTGGTGTATGATGCTGATTGATTTGCGTATGTTGAACCATCCTTGTGAACCTGGGATGAACCCCACCTGGTCATGGTGTATAATTTTTTTGGTATGTTGTTGGATTCGGTTGGCTAAGATTTTGTTGAGAATTTTTGCATCTATATTCATCAATGATATTGGGCGATCATTTTCTTTTTTGGTGGTATCTCTGTCTGGTTTTGGAATGAGGGTGATGGTGGCATCCTAGAATGTCTTTGGGAGTATTCCTTCTTCTTCAACCTTTTGAAAGAGTTTAAGGAGGATGGGCACCAATTCCTCTTTATATGTTTGATAAAATTCACCTGTGAAGCCATCTGGTCTTGGACTTTTATTTGTAGGGAGTGATTTTATGACCTCTTCAATTTCATTTCTAGTGATCGGTCTGTTCAGTTGGTCTGTTTCTACTTGATGCAGTTTTGGCAGGCTGTAAGATTCTAGAAAATTGTCCATTTCTTCCAGATTGTCAAACTTGTTGCCGTATAGTTGTTCATAGTACTCTCTTATGGTTTTTTGTATTTCTGCTGTATCCGTTGTGATTTCCCCTTTTTCATTTCTAATTTTGGTTCTTTGGGTTCTTTCTCTCCTCTTTTGAGTGAGTCTGGCCAGGGGTTTGTCAATTTTGTTCACCTTTTCAAAGAACCAGCTCTTGGTTTTATTCATTTTCTCTATTGTTTTTTGAGTCTCTATTTTATTGATTTCTTCTTTGATCTTTATGATTTCCTTCCTTCTGCTGACTTGAGGCCTTTTTTGTTCTTCTTTTTCTAATTCATTTAGGTGGAGGGTTAAGTTGTCCATTTGGGATCTTTCTTCTTTTTGGAGAAAGGCCTGTATTGCTATAAATTTCCCTCTGAGCACTGCTTTCGCAGCATCCTATAGATTTTGAGCGGTTGTGTCTTCATGATCATTTGTTTCAAGGTAGTTTTTAATTTCCTTCTTGATTTCCTCATTGACCCACTGGTTTTTTAGTAGCATGTTGTTTAGTCTCCATGCAGTAGGTTTTTTCTCTTTCCTTTTCCCATGGTTGGTTTCTAATTTCATGGCATTGTGGTCAGAGAAGATACTTGAGATAATTTCTATGCTCCTAAATTTATTGAGGTTAGCCTTGTGTCCCAAGATGTGGTCGATTCTTGAGAATGTTCCATGAGCATTTGAGAAGAATGTGTATTCGGCTTTTTTTGGATGTAGTGTCCTGAAGATATCAATGAAGTCTAACTTTTCTATTGTTTCCTTTAGGATCGCTGTTGCTTTATTGGTTTTCTGTCTAGAAGACCTGTCCATTGATGTGAGGGGGGTATTAAGGTCTCCTACTATGATTGTATGCTCATCAATATCTCCCTTTATATCTGTTAATATTTGTTGTATGTATCTGGGTGCTCCTGTATTTGGGGCATATATGTTGACGATAGTAACATCCTCTCCTTGGATGGATCCCTTAATCATTAAGTAGTGTCCTTCTTTGTCTTTCTTTATGTCTTTTGTTTTAAAGTCTATCTTGTCTGATATGAGCGTTGCGACTCCTGCTTTTCTGTCATGTCTATTGGCGTGAAATATTTTTCCCCACCCTTTCACTTTCAATCTATATGTATCTTTTGTCCTAAGGTGAGTTTCTTGTAGGCAGCATATTGAAGGTTTTTGCCTTTTTATCCACTCAGCCCCTCTGTGTCTTTTGATTGGGGCCTTCAGTCCATTGACATTTAAGGTGATAATTGATAGATGATTATTTATTGCCATTTTATAAAACCTCGTGTTCCAGTTGATTCTATGGTTCTCCATTCTTCCTTTTTTTTTTTTTTTGGTTGAATGGTCTCCTGTTATTATCTGCTTGAGTGTTTTTTTTTTCTTTCATTTTTTGCGAATGCAATATTTGGTTTTGGCTTGTGGTTGCCCTGTTTTTTAAGTATTCTAACCCCTTCCCATAATTGTGTGTTTTAGCCTGATGGTCCTGTAAGTTCAAACACTTCATTACTATATTAAAATTAAGAAGAGAAACATACAAACAAACAAACAAAAAGGGTTATTGACTTCCTAACATCCCTTGCCCACATTTTATGGTTTTGATGACTCTTTTTTATTTTTTTCTTTTTAATTTTATTTTGTTTGAGGCCTGTTCATGATTAAATCTGTATGCTGGCTTATTTGAGTGACTGCTCTCTGACTGCAGTTTCCTCAGTCCTAGTTCTTCCTCTTCTTCTTCTTTTTTTTCTTTTCTTTTTTCTTCCCTTTCCTTCCTTTCTTTTTGGTTTAGAGAAGCCCTTTCAATATTTCCTTTAACCTGGGTTTTGTGTTGCTGTATTCTTTAAGTTTTTGTTTGTTGGAAAAAATTTTTATTTCCCCTTCTATTTTAAATGATATTCTTGCTGGATACAGTATTCTAGGTTGCATATTTTTTTTCCTTTTAGCACTTTAAATATCTCTTGCCATTCCCTCCTGGCCTGTAGTGTTTCTGTAGAGAAGTCAGCTGATATTCTTATGGGGGTTCCCTTGTAGGTAACATTCTGCTTTTCTCTTGCTGCCTTTAGGATCCTCTCTTTATCACTGACTTTTGCCATTTTTATTATGATGTGTCTTGCTGTGGGTCTCTTTGGGTTCAGTTTGTTTGGGGCCCTCTGTGCTTCTTGTATCTTGAACCCAGTATCCTTTAGATTTGGGAAGTTTCCAGTGATAATTTCTTCAAATATATTTTCCATCCCCTTATCTTTTTCTACTCCTTCTGGAATTCCTATTATGCGTAGATTGGCCTGCTTTATATTATCCCATAGGTCTCTTATATTGCTTTCCAGTTTTTTGATTCGGTTTTCTGTCTGAGTGATTTCCATTTTTCTATCTTTCATATCACTGATTCGTTCTTCTCCATTATTCATTCTGGTTTTTACTGCCCTTAGTTCCGTTTGCATCTCTGCAAATGAATGTTCTAGTTTTTCTTGGCTCCTCCTTATATTTTCTAGTTCCTTTCTGAGGGTATCTGCATTACTGTTCATATCTTCTCTTAATTCCTTCAGTATTTTCACTCTTTCTCTTTTGAACTCCAGGTCTGTCAGACTGCAGAGATCTGTTTCATTGTTGACTGTTTTAGATGAGTTCTCCTGTTGGTTTGACTGGGGGTGGTTTCTCAGCTTCTTCATCTTACTTGTTGTTTTCTTTCTCCTGAGGGAGTTGTACTCTCCGTTATCGGGCAGTGTTTGCCTTGTCACTGTCGTGGAATATTTCCTGAGGGCTGGCGTTGTTGGTCAATCTTTTTTGAGGCAGTGTGTCTTTTCTGGAGTGTTGATGGGGCTAACAGTGTTTCTTTGAAGCAAAGGAGGGCTTCCTGAGGGCAGACAGGACTGGGAGGTCCACACCACGATGGTAGCAGATTTCACTTGGTCATGCAGAGCTTGCTCTGGTGTTTTTAGGCTGTGGGGTTCTTGCAAGGGGCTTGCGGTGTTGGGCAGCTGTTCCTCAGGAGTGCAGCACCCCCTGGGGGCTGGAGCAGCTATCTGGGTCACTGAGAACCTAAGAGCCTCTTCCCTAGGGCAGCCCAACTCAGAAGGATGGCCTGAGAATGTAGGCGGATCTTTTCAGAGTCTGGCCAAGCTTGTTGCAGCTTTTCTGGGCTGCAGGGGGTCCTCCAGGGGGCTGGTGGTGCTGAGCAGCTATTCCCCGGGAGTGGGGCACCCCCTAGGGGCTTGGGCGGGTAGCAGGGCTACTGGAAACCCAAGAGGCTCCTCCCCAGGGCAGCCCGACTCAGAAAGACGGTCTGAGATCTTTTCCCGGCTTGGCCAGGCTTGTTGCAGCTTTTCTGGGTTGCAGGGGGTCCTGCCTGGAGCTGGCAGTCCTATGCAGCTGATCCACTAGGGCATCCCCTGGGGGCTTGGGTGGTAGCAGGGCCGTTGGAAACCGAAGAGGCTCCTCCCTGGGGCAGCCTGACTCAGAAAAACTGCCTGAGATCTCTTCCCGACTCGGCTAGGCTTGTTGCAGCTTTTCTGGACTATAGGGGGTCCTGCCTGGAGCTGGCAGTCCTATGCAGCTGATCCACTAGGGCACTCCCTGGGGGCTTGGGCGGGTAGCAGGGCCATTGGAAACCCAAAAGGCTCCTCCCCGGGGCAGCCTGACTCAGAAAAACCGTCCAAGAGTTTGGCAGATCTATTCATGGCCTGGCTAGGCTTGTTCTAGCTTTTCTGGGCTTCAGGCCTTTTCTCGGGGGCTGGTGGTGTTTGGTGCTACTCTGCGGAAGTGTAGCCCCTCCAAAGGGTAAGTAGGCCTGTGCAGGGACAGCCCCTTCGGTGGTAGGCTTCAGGCAATTGTTGAGGCTAGCCCTCCTGGATGCACTGGGAAGCACAGCTTTCAGCTAGCTAGCGGGCCTGTAAGCTTGCTGTGGTGTGGGGGGTATTCTATGGGGACCCACCCCCTTCTTCTCTCCCCTCCCCAGCACGGGCGCAGACCAGGCTCTTCTCCCAGGTTCCCTCTGATGCGGCTTTCCACTTCCCTGCCCCTAGAGTATTGCTCCCTTCCTCTGCAACAGCTTTGTTTTCTAGTCTCCCAGGAAGTCTCTGCCCCATCAAATGGTTTCTAGACCTCCCAAGCAGTTTCCGCTCCGCTCCGCCCCCCCAGCCCGGGGACTAACCTCTGGAGCCGAGGACTCGGTGCCCAGCCCCCACCTAGGCGTCTCAATTTTTGGTGACTGTGCCCGTAGTTCAGATGGTCCGTGCGGTTCTTGATCAGCTTTTCCGTACTCCAACTTACTGCTACACTCTTCTCTGCATCTGGAGATTCCTCTGGTTTGTTTGATCTTTCCCCCGTGTAGGTGACTTTCCAGGGTGCGGGATCCCTTTCTCCTCCGCAGTTCCCTCTCAGGAGCGCCCGTCCCGCTCAGATTCACCTTCTCTCACTCTCCTCTTTTCTCCTGTTCTGCCCCGTAATGTCACGAACTTCTTGCCGTTATTGGAGTTTAGGTTCTTCTGCCAGCGATTGGTTGCTGTTCTGTGCGAGTCATTTATTCTGTAGATGTGCTTTTTTTTGTTGTGTTTGTGGGAGAGGGCAAGCGTGTCCCCCTACTCCTCCGCCATCTTGTCCTCTCTCCTACATTTCTTAAGAGGGAAAAAACACAAGGAAAGCCAATCTGAGAAACAACAAGCTTCAAGCATGACTGGCTTGCTCTCCAAAAGAGAATTCTGAAAAGGCATAAACCATGCCCAGGTCTAGACATGTGGATGACAGGCACAGAGATGGAAAGTGGCAGGCTGAAACAGAGAATCCCAAGGCACATTTTTTTTTTCTTTTTTATAGCCGCACCTGCTGCATATGGAAATTCCTGGGCCAGGGGTCAAATCAGAGCTGCGGCTGCAGCCTACACCACAGATCCTTAACCCAGGGATCAAACTTGCATCCTCACAGAGACAAAATCAGGTCCTTAATCCACTTAAGCCATAGCGAGAGCCATAACGGGAACTCCAGCCAAGGCACATTTGTTTTCTTGTTCGTTCGTTCGGTTGGGGTTTTTTTTTTTTTGCTTTTTTTTTTTTTTTTTTTTGCTTTTTAGGGCCGCATTCCCAGCATGTGGAGGTTCCTAGGCTAGGTGTCCAATCAGAGCTACAGTTGCTGACCTATACCACAACTCACGGCAATGCCAGATCCTTAACCCACTGATCAAAGCCAGAGATCAAACCCACAACCTCATGGATGCTAGTCAGGTTCATTCCCACTCCATTCCCCAAGGCACATTTTTTAAAGGAGAATTTGGGGAGGGGGCAGGGATGTGTGATTTAGACTTTGTCAACAAAGAAATCCAGAAGGCTGCAAATAAGAAAAGAGACTCAGGAAATGCACTTCAGGAGACACAGATTCAGGTAAAACTAAAAGAGTATTCAGGGAAGAGAAGGAGTCAGGGGTTTATGAAGGCAAAAGCCACAAGGTTGTTAAAGTTTCTGGCAAGAATTATAATTGACTCTAACACAAGAAAGGAAATATTTGTCCTTAAGGGATAGGGTGTCATGAGTTATTTAGGTGTAAGAGGTCCAATAAGTACCTTGAGTTTCTGGAACATGAGGCAGATGTTCTGGATGCCTGCGACAGTAAGTGGTCAAAAGCTCAGATTCCATCCAGCTGAGATGTGCATAAGTCACACTTCTTCACTGGCCTCCCAGCTCCATTCTAAAGAGCTCTCTTAGGAAGTTCCCATTGTGACTCAGTGGTAACGAGCCCGACTAGTATCCATGAAGATGTGGGTTTGAACACTGGCCTCACTCAGTGGGTTAAGCATCTGATGTTGCATGAACTATGGTGTAAGTCACAGACGCAGCTCAGATTCCACGTTGCTGTGACTGTGGCATAGGCCAGCAGCTACAGCTCCGATTCGACCGCTAGCCTGGGAACTTCCATATGCCGCAGGTGCCGGCCTAAAAAGCAAAAGTAAATAAATAAATAACTCTTAGCTAATTTCTGACCCAAGGAAACCTATCTGAGATATTAGGTTGTGGGACATTGAAACTGGAAGAAGCAGATGTATATACACTGGAAAGCATCCATATAAGGCCTCCCAGCTCACAAAGAGCTCCACAGACCCTTCCTCAGTCAAGCCTCAAAGTCTCTTGGGCAGATAGAAAACTATGTTCTTATTTTATAGATGAGGAAAATGTTCCTTAGCAAAGTTAAGCACCTTGCCCAAGGTCACATAACTGGCCAGAACACAGATTCAAACACAGGGAAACAAAAAGGAAGCTTTTAGGTACAAAATTCCTCTAAAAGATGTATAAGAGAAATTACCTGGTAACTCTGTAAATTAAGGATCCAGCATAGTCAATGCTGCCGCACAGGTTCAACCCCTGGCCTGGAAACATGCACGGACACAGTCAAAAATCGATCAGTCAATAAATAAAAACCTCTAAAAAAAGATTTAGGAGATAAGGCTGAAGGAGCTTGAGGAAAGACCTAATCTGATCAAGAGTTTTAATAAATTATTATTCTACTTTATTGCAGTAATCACCTACTTTTGTGGGAGTTTCAAACCCAGTATCTTAGTCTGCAAACCAAAAATGAAATAAAACAGACATGAAAGGAGAAAAAGTCAAGGATCTGAAAAATCTGTCTGGATAATATAAATCCTAGAGAAATGGCACCTAAATAACCAAAATGTTTCCAAAACTATTGCTGTTCTTCTTACAATCTGTTGACTTTTTATAAAAAGACACAATGTAAGAGCTGTAGTTGTTTCATTCAGTGTCTTACTGAGATGGCTTCTCAGATAGTTCTGAGAAACTGCTCTGAAGTGTAGGGGAGAAGTGAGTAAATATATGTGAAATGTGGCTAAGAAATATATGCAGTCAGAGTTCCCATCATGGCTCAGTGGAAACGAATCTGATTAGCATCCATGAAGACACAAGTTCAATCCCTGGCCTTGCTCAGTTAAGAATCCAGTGTTGCCATGAGCTATGGTGCATGTCGTAGATGCAGCTCATATCTGGCCTTGCTGTGGCTGTAGCATAGGCCAGCGGCTATAGCTCTCAAGCTCTGATTCAACCCCTAGGCTGGAAACTTTAGGCATGGCGTTAAAAAAAAAAAAAAAAAAAAAAGAATATAGGCAAGCAAGATTTCAGTGAAAGATTACAGCTAGTCATGAGGCTCAGATGTCTCAGTTAATGATTTTAGTGCTTTTCTAGGTATGGGAAGATGCAAGAATCTAGGGTTATTGATATTTTGCCTTAGATGTGCATTTTAACCATCTAGGGGTCCGGAATGCTTCACCTTGTGCTTGTAAGTCAGAGACTACAGTAGCTAAAGACTTGATCCCTGTAGAACTGGATTGACAGGCATCGTTCTTTTACAAACCTAAATCTTGGCCCGGGGATAGGGAGGAAGGTACAATAAGTCAACTTTAAGTGATAGCAATCGAAAGGGAGCACAATATGCTGCCCCAAAATATGTCATTTTGGCATGTGGGTTATCTGAAGCTTAAGGCAATCAAGACCCAGCAGACTCAGGAAGAACTTTCATCTCTCCCTTAACTACTTAAAAGAATTTAGACAGAAGGTCTATAGCAGAAAAAGGGCTATTACCAGAGGTAACTTTCTTTTTTCCAAAAGATCTACTTGCATAGCTGGGTAAATGTCTAATTACCAACATTTTGCTGTGCTTACTATCCTGTGAATTATCTTCCTCCCCTTTGAAGCCCAGTCCCTCTCCCATTCCTTAGTTCAGGATGGCATACAAGACTCAACTGCCCAAATTGCTCTAGAGTCTTGTAACTTTTGGACTCCTGCTTATACTAAATTAAATTTGTTTTTCTCCTGTTAATCCACATATATTTATAAAAGAAGGCTTTTCTTTCTCGAATATTAAATCTCGCAAGTGGGTTAAAGAATCCGGCGTTGCCGTGAGCTGTGGTGTAGGTTGCAGACACGGCTCAGATCCCGCGTTGCTGTGGCTCTGGCGTAGGCCGGTGGCTACAGCTCCGATTCGACCCCTAGCCTGGGAACCTCCATATGCTGTGGGAGCAGCCCAAAGAAATAGCAAAAAGACAAAAAAATAAAAATAAAAAAATTAAAAAATAAAAGAGAAAATTCTTTCTTTTTTTTCTTTGTCTTTTTGTCTTTTCTATGGCTGCACCCACAGCATATGGAGATTCCCAGGCTAGGGGTCTAATCGGAGCTGTAGCCACCAGCCTATGCCAGAGCCACAGCAACACGGGATCCGAGCTGTGTCTGCGACCTACACCACAGCTCACGGCAACGCTGGATCCTTAACGCACTGAGCAAGGCCAGAGATCAAACCAGCAACCTCATGGTTCCTAGTTGGATTTGTTAACCACTGAGCCATGACAGAAACTCCAAGAAAATTCTTTTTTAACTATTTGTTTTCATTCACCTAGTAATAGATTTAATCTTTTTATTATTTTACCATAAAGTCAGAAGGTTTTTTTTTTTCCCCCCCATATGCTAGTTGCAGAAGAAACATAAGATATTCTTACTAGGAATAAAGATGAGCCTTTATAGATGAGTTTGAGCACTCCTGCCTGCATAATGGCAGGTGTAATGAAGTCCAGGAAGAGTTCTAGAAAATCTGAATGAGAAAAGAGATAAGTTGTATGGTATTCCTGGAGATTTTGAATGCTGTGGCAATGAGTGATGTTCTCAACCACAATGATTAAAGGGTGGTCTTTAGAGTAGCCTCAATCTGTCCCAAACTTCTCGCACCAAACTTACAGGGCTAGATTCATATTTTAGTGCACCAGGCTTGTGGGTATATGAGATATACTTCAATGTTGAGCCATCAGGGAAAGCCATTTATGTGGCTATTACTGAATGATAATGAAAAAACTCCCCCAAGTAGCATTTTAAATCCATTGTTTGTTAATCTGGAGGTAAATCCTTGTGGACATTGTTTAAAATCTCCTTTGGACAGGATCCAATGAAAGTATTTTCCCCATGAATAATGCAACCAGTGGCCTGCATTACTCAATGTGCTCTACCATAATTAATCTGAAATCCTTCCTCCCTTAATCTCCATGTAAACTGAACAGCAGTGGAATAAACAACTGGAAAATGAACCCTCTTACTTTATTATTCACAAGCTGCATTCCATAGTTGTTACTCACAGATAAGTTACTTCTGAGACCAAAAAAAAAAAAAAAACAATTAAGCGTGCAGAATCTTAATTCTGCAGAGTATGAAACAGAAATAAATAATCTACTCCAGAAATGAGCAAAATCCTAATACTGGCTTGACTGCTCATTTTTTTTCACAATAGAGGCTGAACATTTCATCCCTCAGCCTCCCAGTTTATGAAAGGAGAATGATTTGATGTACACAGTGTTCTTTGCTTCAAACAGCACCTGACAGCATTAACCATGAGCCCAGTAGATTGGCACGTGCCTTTCCTGTCCTGACATTAGAGTCATGGTTGCTCCCCTGTCCTGCTTCAGCTCACTAACATGAGGGCTCCAAGAGCATGCTCTTGACTGGAACAAGATTTGGGATGAAAAACCTCTAGCAATTCAGAAAACTCTCAGCTGTGAGATTCAGAAAACTCTCTTATTAGTCATCCCCAAGCCTCAATTTCTTCATCTGTAAGAAGAGGATAATAATTTTTCACAGTTCCCTGGGTGACTGAGGGGAGAGAATGAGAGACTGTGCATAAACGTGTAGTTCAGAGCCTGGTGGGTAGTACACCCTCAGAGCACATAAATTGAATTTTTCTCCCAGCACACCAGGGTTGGTGAGCCCAAGGCACCTCCTGCGTAACTTGTCTATGACTGCAGACAACCCTCTCCTGCCACATGGCATGCTTTGCTCCCTCTTCTCCACATACCACTTGCTGTTCCCCAAATCAATGTTTACATCCTAATTCCTCCAAAAATCTTGAGGTGGAGGGGCAGAGGTATCTGGAAGACTTGCCTTACCCCTGTGCATGCTTTGAGCTTTGTGAATAAGAGAGTGGGAATAAAGCAATAAACAAGTGAAGCCTATAAAAAAATCACTAAGCAGGGAGTTCCCATTGTAGCTCAGAGGTAACAAACTGACTAGAAACCATGAGGAAGTGGGTTCGATCCCTGACCTTGCTCAGTGGGTTAAGAATCCTGTATTACCTAGAGCTGTGGTGGAGGGTCGCAGACACAGCTCGGATCTGGAATTGCTGTGGCTGCAGCATAGGCAGCAGCTGTAGTTCCCACTGGACCCCTAGCCTGGGAAAGTCCATATGCCACAGGGACAGCCCCAAAGAGAAAAAAAAAAAAAAAATACTGAACAGAAACCTCAATTAAATGGAGTCGGAAGACCAACAGGGGGAGCTCTCATACCTAGCAACTTTAGCAAAGCCCAACAGGAAGAAAGATTCTTCTTCTTTCTTGGTGAGGATTCAGTCAATGAAAAGGGATAGACTCCGTTTACTATAGCCCTCCCCTCTTCCTTTCACCCTCTATGAAAGCATCCTCCTTCCTTGCTGTGAGGACTTTCTTGTGTCTCCTCATGGTTGCAATTCTCTGCTGATCTGGAATAAATCCATCTTTGCTGGAGAAATACCTGGCAAAGTTTGTTTATTTCAGGTCAGTGTGCCCTAAAACAGGAAAATGGAAGGAATCTTGAAGTTTGAATAACACTGAAACTGCTAGATTTAGAAAATCATGCTTCTTACTTTCCGAAGCTTTCCCAGATAGCATCGAGCTTTTGTCTTTCCAAATATTTTAGCAACTCTTTGCCATTATAATAGTTTGCTTTCAGACTATTTGGTGTTAGTTCTCATATTTTTATTTGTTTTTGCCTTTTCACTCTCATCAAACTGTGAAGACTTTTTAAGTTAGTGTACCCTATTCAAGAAAAACTATGATCTAGGATAATTTATATGTTTCTGCTATGTTCTTCCAAAGAAACTCTCACTTCCTCTACTAGAATAATTACCAACCTTTTATTGCCGTTGCTTATGTTACCCAATAGTCTGCCTCCCCATCTTTCAGGGGTCCCCTTCCTCTAGTACATATGACCCATATTCATTCTTGAATCAGCTCTCACTACACCTTTGCTTTACCTACTGCCAGAGCCATATTCAGGCTCACATCGGTCTCCATCTTCCTCCCATTTTCCTTGCTCCTCCCAAGCACTATGATCCACTGCAGCAGAATTGGCCAGACAGGCTCTGAAAGTTTAGGAGTAGAAGATACCACAGAAGAGAAACCAATTTCAAATTTAAAGTGGGCATTGAGTGCCTCAAATGTATCTGCATTGCCTATTTCCACAGGGCATTCTTCCCTGTCCTTGCCCCTCTGTGCGTGTTCAGTCCTATGCATCTTAGGTGTCTTTCTCTCCCCTCACCATCACCCTGCCATTTATGTACACACCTCCCAATTCATCTGGGGTTTTTATTCAGAACAGTAGCGTTTCAAATTACTCCTCCCCCCATCCGGGTCTATCTTTGTAGACCCAAAAAGGCCCTGCTAACCAGAGAAAATCTACATTACTGGGGATTTTTCCAGCCTTATTGGGATATAATTGGCATACAACATTGTGTAAGCTTAAGGTGTATAATGTGACGATTTGGTACATGTATATATTACAAAATGATCACCACCATAGTGTTAATTAGCACCTCTATTACTTGATATAACTACCATCATTTTGGGTATGTGGTCAGAGCACTTAAGATTTACTCTCTTAGTAACTTTCAAGTATTGTTAACCATAGTCACCATGCTGTACATTAGATCCTCAGAACTTTGTTTTCATCTTACAACTGATCATGTGTACCCGTTGACCAACATCTCTCCCTCTTTCCCACAGATTCATCCCCTAAGAGTCACCACTCTACTTTCTGTTTCTATGAGTTCTTTTTAAGATTCCAATTATAAGTGCAATCATGCAGTATTTGTCTTTCTTTGTCTGATTTTATATTTCACTTAGCATAAGGTCCTCAAGATCCATATAAACTGTCACAAATAGCAGGACTGCCTTCTTTCTCATGGCTGAATATTTCACTGTATAGCCAGTCAGGCCTCTGTATTCATAGGTCCCACATCTAGGAATACAACTAACCATAATTTGATAATAACCAAAAAATAAGAAATGTGAAGTTTCAGAAAGCTTGTGCTGGCAACTACTTACATACCATTCACATTGGATTAGGTATTATAAGTAATCTAGAGGTGATTTAAAGTATAAGAGAGCATGTGGGTAAGCTTTACGCAAATACCACACCATTTTATATAAGGGGGACTTGAGCATCCTCCAAATTTGGTATCCATGGCGCGGGGGTGGGGGAGAGGTGGAGGGGGTCCTAGAACCAATCCCCAGCTGATATTGAGGGGCTCTGTACATACCACATCTTCTTTATCCATTCATTCATTGATGGACACTTAGATTGTCTCCACCTCTTAACTATTGTGAATAATGCTGCAATGAACACGGTTGTGCAGATATATTTTCAACATCCTAATTTCATTTCCTTTGGATATATACCCAGAAGAGGAATTGCTGAATCATATGGTAGTTCTATTTTTCATTTTTTGAGGAACTTCCATATTGTTTTCCATAGTGGCTTAAACAATTTATACTCTTGCCAACAATGCACAAGAATTCCCTTTTTTTCCACATTCACTTACCATCTCTTGTCTACTTAATGTTAGCCATTCTAATAGATGTGAGGTGATATCTTGCTGTGGTTTTGATCTGCATTTTCCTGATGTTTAATGTTGTTGAGGCTCTTTACATATGTACCTGTTAATCATTTGTATGTCTTCTTTGGAAAGATGTCTATTTAGGCCCTCTGCTCTTTTTTTTTTTTTTTTTTTAAGTTGAAATGTTTGTGGGTTTTTACTACTGAGTCAGTCATATGAGTTCCTCATTTTATTTGACTACTACTCCATCAGACGTATGGCTTGGCAAATATCTCCTACCACTCCATAGGCTGCCTTTTCATTTTGCTGATTGTTTCTTTTGCCGTGCAGAGGCATTTTAGTTTACATAGTGCCATTTATTTATTTTTACTTTTGTTGCCTTTCCTTTGTTGTCAAATTTCTAAAAATTGTCAAAACCAATGTCAAGAAGCTTGCTTCTTCTAGAACTTTTACAGTTTCAGGTCTTAAGTTTTTAATCCATTTTGAGTTAATTTTTATATATAGTGTAAAATAAGGGTTCAGTTTCAGTCTTTTGCATGTGGCTATCTCATATTTTTGTTTATTTATTTTTATCTCATATTTTTATTTCCCAACACCACTTATTAAGATCATCTTTCCTCACTGTGTATTCTTGGTGCTTTTGACAAAATTAGTTGACTGTATATACGTGGATTTATTTCTAGACTCTCTATGTTATTCCATTGATCTGTGCATCTGGTTTTATGCCAATGCCATAATGTACTGATTACTAGTGCTTTATAATAAATTTGAATCAGGACATGCGATGTTTTTAGCTTTTTTCTTCATTCTCAGGGTTACTTTGGAGAGTCAGAGTTGTTTGCGGATCCATTCAAATTTTAGGATTGATTTTTTTTCCTATTTCTGAGAAAAAATGTCATTGGGATTTTGAATTTATAGACGACTTCAGATAGCATGGATACTTTAACAGTATTAATTCTTCCACTCTGTGAACATAGGATATCTTTCCACCTATTTGTAACTTCTCAATTTCTTTCATCAAAGTCTTATAGATTCAGTGTGCAGATTTCCACTTCCATGGTTAAATTTATTCCTAAGTATTTTATTGTTCTTGAGACTACTGTAAATAGGATCATTTTCTTAACTTCTTTTTCAGATATTTCATTGTTAGTGTTAGGGAAATACAACTGATATCTCTATGTTGATTTTCCAGCCTGTAACCTTACTGAATTTGTTGATTACTTCTAACAGCTTTTTTTTTTTGTCTTTTTGCCATTTCTTGGGCCGCTCCCTCGGCATATGGAGGTTCCCAGGCTAGGGGTCTAATCGGAACTGTAGCTGCCAGCCTACGCCAGAGCCACAGCAACGCAGGATCCAAGCTGCGTCTGCAACCTACACCACAGCTCACAGCAATGCCGGATTGTTAACCCACTGAGCAAGGGCAGGGACCAAACCCGCAACCCCATGGTTCCTAGTCGGATTCGTTAACCACTGCGCCACGACGGGAACTCCAACCTCTAACGGTTTTTTGGTAGAGTCACTAGGATTCTGTTCCTCTTCCCCTCTCCCATACATCCAATCTTGGATTTTTTGCTGTTGTTATTCCAAGGGTGTGCTGGAACTTCTCCACTGGACTCCTGGACTCCAACAAAGGCTGACTGGTTAAGTCAGTGTTCTCCAGGCTCTCCCAGACTGTGGATGACAGGGGCTGGAGCCAGTTCATGGGTCACTTTGGGATCCACAGCTGGGACTGAGGTCAATATGCCTGATTTAAGGTAAGTGAGATTCCTCAGGTCCCTTGGCATAACGTGCTGGTGACACAATCAAAGCTAGACAAGCCTGTAGAAGAGTCCTCAGGAGTACAAAGCTGTTTCCAGGTCTGCAACAGGAACCACAGTCAGCCACTAGGTGTGGACCTGTCCTTTCAAAACGGCTTTCCTCATTCTTAGACAGGACCAGGCTTTCAGAAACTTCTACATGGATCCCACAGCTCCCACAAAGATACTTTCATCTGTGGACAAATTGTGGTTGTTGAGGGGGGATGGATACAAGTGAAGGATGTCTATTTGTCCATCTTGCTGACATCACTTTCCATGATCCATCTACTTTAGATTTGCACATTTAACCATTTAAGTATCCAACAAAATATTTTAAATTTCAGAATTTTCTTCACTTTATTCAAAGTTAAATTCTCAGTCAGGACTTGCATCCTCCTCTTATCCCTCTAATCTGTGGTGGAGACAATGATAACGCCTAATTTAGCCTGGACATACTGATTAAGTGCATTGTTATGCATAAACCCTGGCTGGGATAAGCACTAACAAAGCGTTTGCTATTGTTATTACATTATCTTCCCTTCCTGAACTACCCCCTGCTGACTTCAGCCTCATCTCTTGCCATTTCCCCATAACACTGCATGCTGCAGCCTTAAAAACCAAATTGAGGTAACCCATAACTTAGGTTGTTCCTCTTTTTAAAAAAATAGATAGACAGATAAATGGATGGATGGATAGATAGATACTTTCCTTTTCTTTTTCACTTCACTTGGCTTCTAGTCATTATCAAGTCTCAACCATCAAATTACATCTTAAAGGAAGACTTCCCAGGTCCTCCAAGACTAGAGTCCCTTCTACGTGCTTATGTAGTACCATGTATTCAATGATAATAATACAAGTGATTTCTTTACTTGTCTATATTTATGTTGGTTGTACCAGACTGCAAATTCTTTGAAAGCAGGAAATAGTTCTTGTTCACTGTTCTATTCCTAGTACCAGGTACAATGCTAGCATCTGGTAGATGTTTCATAAATGTTTCTTCAATAAATGTTGAAAGCAGACAGATTAAACAAGATGAAGGCAAATTTCACCATTTATATACATTTTTGATATTATGCACAAAAGTTGATAAAACCCTAGTAGCTCAACCCTTCATATTTTAAATTGTAACATCTTCAGAATGGCTTTTTCCTGCCTTGGGACTCTAACCGAAATATCAGCTTTTCCTGGGTGTGGAGCCTGGACTGGACTCTACCATGGACTCTCCTACATCTCTAGTCTCTGACTCACCCTGAAGATCTTGGGACTAGTCAGCCATCATAATCATGTAAGTCAACTCTTTCTTATAATAAATCTCTTTATAAGTCCATATAAATGTATAGACTCTAAACTAAATCCAAATATTAATTTTCTTTCATCTCCAAAGCCAACTGAATGATTTTGTTTAGTAAAAAGGTTATATCATAAACCTATGCTTTTGTAAATTGATAAAACATCAACATATAATTTAAACCTAATACTCATTTAATTCAAGTAAATATGATGATATATATAATATGTATTTATAATATAGATAGATACTTGCCTGAAAATGCCACCAAATTATTTACTTTTAACTATTTAAAGACTCCTTTGCGAGCAGATCAAAGGGAGAGAAAAGTGAGATTGCTTTATATAAAGGGGAAATCATTATATTAAGCATAAGCAAACCTCAGATATCAAATATATATAGATTTACAGAGGCATTTATATAGATTTATAAAGAGAATTATTTTAAGGAATTGGCTCACATGATTGTGGAGATTTCTCTGGAGAATCTCGACCAATTCAGCAACCTTTGCACACTCCCATCTTCAGTTCCTATCTCCTCTCCTTCAGTCTGACTTCCATCACCCTCACTCCACTGATATTTTCCTGCTGAGATCATCTAAGTTGTTCATGTCACTAAATCCCAGGGACATTTTCAGCCTTACCTTTTACAACCTTCTAGAGTATTTGATACAGCTAATTGCTCCCCTTCTTCTGAAAGTGATTTTTCTGCAAACTTTGTGACACCACTCCTTTGATTTTCTCTGTCTTTCAACTCCGTCTCTGTTTCTTTTGCAAGCTCACTTTCCTTTATGTGGCCATTAAGTATTAGAGTTCGGAGTTCCCATCGTGGCTCAGTGGTTAGGACCCATGAGGTTGCAGGTTCAATCCCTGGCCTCTCTCAGTGGGTTAAGGATCCAGCAACTGCCATGAGCTGCGGTGTAGGTTGTAGACGCGGCTTGCATCCTGCATTGCTGTGGCTGTGGTGTAGGCCAGTGGCTATAGCTCTGATTAGACCCCTAGCCTGTGAACCTCCACATGCCGTGAGTGCAGCCCTAGAAAAGACAAAAAAAAAAAAAAGTATTAGAATTCTCAACTTATCCAGACCCTCTTCTTACTTTATGCTGTCTCCCTATCCAATCTCATCCATGACCATTTGTATTGCAATGACTAGAAAGTTTTTATTGTCTGCTCTCTCTTTTAAGCTCAGTTTCACAGACCCAATGACCTTCTTGGATTTACCATTTAAAGCCCCCAAAGGAGTTCTGCCACCCCATCCCCCAGACTGTGCCAAAAGTCCTTATTTCCATGAAGGGCGGCACCATCTACTGAGTTGTGTTCCAAAAGGCCTGAAGTCTTCCTCAACAAGCCCCTTCTTTCACCTACCATATGTGATCAGTTACCAAATCTTGTCAAGTTTATCTCCAAATAGATATTAAAGACACTTATTTTCTGCATTGCCTCTACTTTGATCCAAAGCATTCTCTCCCTATCAAGTACTGGAAGGGCACCTCCTAGCCATACTCTCACCAATACTTCTTTCCAATCCATTCTTCAGATTGTTTCAAGATTGAAACACACACGCACGCACACACACACACACACACACACACACACACACACACCAGCCTGAAGGCTTTCAGTCTCTCCCCAGTGCTGTTAGGAGAAAGGCCAAACCAATTTACACATCCAAAAAGCTTTGCATGATCTGTCCATCACCTACACAGCATGTCATCTTATACCCTCCTGCCCTCCACTGCCCCAGCCACAGTCATCTTCTTTCAGCTCCTTACTGGGATCATAGTCCCTCCTGGGGTAATTTTGTTATTTCCTCTTCTCGAAATGTTACTTCCTCAGAAAATCTATCCAACATTCCATATTAAAATGATCGACATTGTTATACTCTCACATACCCTTTTTACAGTTATCACATTATGATCGCTTAATTAATAATCCATTTCCTCTGTAAGAATGTAGGCACCTTGAGGTCAATGATCCCATCTGCCTTGTTGATCAAGGTACCCTCAGCCCTTGTGCTAAAAGACACTCAGCAAATATTAGTTGTCTTCCGAATGAAAAAGGAGTCTCTTAACACTGTCTTCGTTCTACTATTGAGAGAGAAAAGATTATTGGCATCTCCCTTTCACCACTACTAGAACTAAGCAGAAAGCATAAATATTAACTCTGCTGTTGCAATAATTTCTTCATTTTGACAACATATGGACTCTCAATGAAGTTGTATTTTTACTTGTGTAAAATGATCTGGAGACCTCCTGTTTTCCAGCCTAAGACAGAGAAATGCATAACAGAGAAGACAAAGTGTACTGTGCAGTAGCCAGAAAATGGGCTTCTAATCTGAGCACTAGATGAGTTAAGACTGGACAAGATACTTTTTAAGAGCATTTTAAGTTCCACCATTCCAATGATTTTAAGAAGATTAATTCAGGCACAGATAATAATAACTTGTGATTTTATTTTCATCTCTAGTTAGAAGATGAGGAAAAAGTGACACTGAGGAGTTGGGTGACTAAGACTATACAAGAGGGCGAAGTACCAACCCAGAGGTTCTGAATGGAAGAGGCTGTTAGTTCAAATTGCACTGCTGTTCTGCTAAATCACTAAAAAATACTGCTTCCGGAGTTCCCACTGTGGCTCAGCAGAAACAAATCTGACTAGGAACCATGAGGTTGTGGGTTCTCTGGCCTCCCTCAGTGGTTTAAGGATCCAACGTTGCCGCGAGCTGTGGTATAGGTTACAGACTCAGCTTGGATCCTGCTTTGCTGTGGCTATGGTGTGGGCTAGCAGCTGTAGCTCCAATTCAACCCCTGGCCTGGGAATCTCCACATGCCATGGATGCGGCCCTAAAAAAAGCAAAAAAAAATAATAATAATAAAATAAAATAAAAATACTGCTTTCTTGTGTTTGTACTGATTATTTCTCAAAGCACTTCCTCTATTATCTCATTTGATGCTCATGACTCTGCAAGAAGAAATCTAATGGAAAGGCCATACAGTAGACTTCCAAGAGCCAAGGATGGCCACATATCCATAGGGTCTGTGTGATTTATTGGTGTTTTATTTAAGAAAGCCACTTAAGTGCTCTGATCTTCAGTCTCCTCACTTATGGAATAAAATAATTGGGCTAGACAATCCTTATCGATTCCCCTGAATCAAAATAATAATAATAATAATAGTAATAATACTCAGTCCTGGACCACATAGTTTCACTGCTTTAAACCATCATTTAAGGACCAAGCCCTTCAGAAGATTGCCCCCCAGGTAATATCAACAGTTAACCTAATCAAAGAGCACAAGAATTAACTTGTTCCTATACTGATCTGCTATAAGGTGATTCCTTTGTTAATGTTGTGTATTTCAAATCCAAATCACTCCTATTCTTCAAGTCTGTACAACTAATACTGAGATCCATACATTCTATTTGTAAAAATCAGTGGCTGAGAAAAGCATTCTGCCTTCCGCAGCATTCTAAAAATAGCCCTTGGAGAGAAAAAGCCTGACCTGAAATGTTAAGATTTACCACAAGAGGGCAGGGTTGATTCAATCCTGGACAACTTGTCTTTTTCTCTCTTTTAAGGGGTGTACAGATGCAGCGAAGATGGGATACAAATTGGTAAAAATTGTTCTCAAAAATAGCACGTTCCTTTTGCAAGAATCATAAAAATGCTCCTATACTTCATCCTGTAATTCATTTTATATGGTTCCATAAAGTAGGAATTGTAAAGAAATAAAAAGCAATACACACGAAAATGGTATTTATAACATTTCATACAGTCTTTTCAAAGTGGAAATAATCTAAATATCTAACATTATAGACCTAATTAATGCAATAAATAAATGGTGTATCAAGGTGGCGGGATACACTGCAGCTCTTTTACGAATATTTAGAAGACTGGGTAGCAAAGTGTTAGCATATTTATGATATATTAAGTGAAAAAAATGTAAAATTTAATTTATTCTAGATTGAAGTTATGTAAAAATCACAATCGCATATTCAGTGGGACCAGAATGATGTATAGAAAAATGAAAGCCATACCTTCTTTTTAGGAGGGTAGAATTATAGACAATTTCTTACTTGCAATATTATTGTTACAGCGTTATATATACCATTCATTTTAATCCTTGTGCCTGTAACAGAGTCAGTGGTGAGTACTCCATATTTTTATAGTTTTCTTCAAGATGTTTTCACCTGAATTGCCAAGAATGGCGAATACTGCTAATTTCTATTCAATATTCATTCTTTCCTCAATCTTCATTAACCAAATCTACAGTCTGGTCACAAAGAACCCTGTTAAAAATGTTCCCCTTCCCCAGAATCTCTGCAACCATAAACAACTGTGTATTACAGTTCCGAAAGATAAGACATAGGCAGAAGTCACTGGTGAAGGCTTCTAGGACAACCCTTTAAAAAGCAACAGCCTTGGCTGGCATTTACCTTTTGTCTTTGTATTTTGCCCCTAGCTTCCCCCAGGTTCTATTCTAGGATGCAGATGCCATGCCTGGAGGCAGAGCAGCCATTTTGCAGCCACGAGGATGAACGAGCCATACAAAAGATGACACAGCAGGAAAACAGATGGAGCCCAGATGGTGTCATGGAGCTGTCCTGCCTGCCTCCAGACTTGTGTGAGCAAATTGAACCCATTTGGGTAAGCCACTACAGTCAAATGCACTACACGCAGCAATGTAAAACCATAATTGATGCACCATGAAAGGCAACTACAGAAATAGGAAGTTATTACAGTAACATGAAGAGTATCATAATTAGCTTGCAGGACAGCAATGCACATGTAAGAAGGACTAGAAGGATAAGTCTGAGACACCCCTCAAGGAGCTTCTTTAGAAAGTACAACTACCAAAAAGGCCTCCTTTATTTCACATTATGAGCTGAGGCTGCAGAGTTTAAAATCCTTAAGATCCCAGAGGAGCTCCCTTACTTGATTCAAATATGGCTTGGCATCAATTTTCCACTTTTGGTGTAGTGAAAAAAGTGTGCCCCTTAAAAAAAATACACTCCTAAATACATAGTTGCATAAACACTCAAGCTACATTTAAAATAATGCTGCTTACATTATTGTTCTAATAGCCAAAAAGTTACATTTAAATGTCCAAAAAGGGAGTAAATAAATTATGGTATTATATACCCATGCTTTGGGATCCTATACAATTTTTTGTAGATTCTAACTGTAGCTATCACCAAGACTTATTGTTAACTATGGGGGGCAGTGGGGGCAGTGAGGAGGGCATGCCCTTGGCATGTATAAGTTCCCAGGCCAGGGACTGAATCCAAGCCATTCCAGTGACAATGCCAAATCCTTAACCACTAGGCCACCAGGGAACTCCCATTGTTAACTTTAAAAAGCAAGTAGCCAAAACATAACCCTATTTATTGAAAATAAAAATATTTGATATGTCTGTTAAAAAGTATAAACAGAAGGCTGAAAGGATGCATCCCAAATTACTCACCATTCACAGTGATTACTTCTGAGTGAGTGAGGAATGTTCTGTCTACATTTATATGGTTCAACTGCGCATAATTGTAACTTGTGTGATTTAAGTATTTTTCAAAGATATTTCAGCATTCCCCTCAAATGAACTTGTTTTGACAGAGTTTTCAACCAACTTTGATAAATATAAACACATTGTTCTTAAAAAATATTATAAACATATTTATATAAAATTTGGAGGTTTTTTCTTTAATTTTGTTTTTTAAATTTTGGGGAGAAGCATAGTTGATTTACAATGTTGTATTAGTTTCGGGGGTACAGCAATGTGACTCAGATATAGATAGAAAGAGAGAGAGAAAGGTAGATTCTTTTTCAGATTCTTTTCCATTATAGGTTATTACAAAATATGGAATAGAGTTCCCTGTGCTACATAGTAGGTCCTTTATAAAACTTGCTTTTGAACATAATGACTTCGAGAAACATTTTTGAAAAGAGGAAAGCATGTTTGTACCTAAAAAGCAAGTAACTAAAATGTGTTTGGATTTAAATAAAAACCAGTGTAGCTAATTCTTCATGCTGCTGTAGTAGAAATTCTAGCATAAAAGCTGGAACTCAGCACAGACCTCCCTGAATCTCCAACGAAGGAAGATGGGTTAGGTTTTTCAGACTCTCGCCTAAGCAGAAGGAGAGCTTGCTGGCTAAGGTCCCTGATATACAGACTGAGAAGCAGCAGCAGCCAAGGTAATGAGACGCTGGCCCATCCCCCTGAACCGCAGGTCTCCTTCAGCCTTCCCTCCCCATCGCCTGGCTGCCTGCTTCAACAATAAAGGAAATCAATACAAGTGTTGCACTAAGCTTGACTGTTCTGTGTCATCAGTAATTTCTCTCAGTATTGCTCACCCTTTGCATCCTGAACCTAGGAGTTTTACAATTAACCTTGACTCAGAATAAAAACACAATGCAAATGTCCTACGATATTACTCATTATTCAGGGATAAACGGAGGGAAGAAGGGACAGACAGACTCCAGGATCAAAGAGATGCAGATCAAATCCAGACTCTGCCAGGTAACCCTTGTGGTCCTCAGACAAATGAACTTAATTCCTTTGTATCTCTAAAGTGTGGTGTGGTGGGCTGAAAAGTGCCCCCTCGCCCAAAAATGTCCATGTTCTAATCCCTAGAAATATGTATGTTACTTTACATGGCAAAAATCTTTGTAGATAGTTAAGGACTTTGAGATGGGAAGATTATCCAGGTGGACCCTAAATAAAATCACATATATCCTTATAAGACAGAAGCATGGGGAAATTTGACATTGAAGAAAAGGCATTGTGACCACAAAGATTGAGCTTGGATGAAATAGCCACAAGTCAAAAAATGCCAGTGACCACCAGAAGCTGAAAGAGGAGAGGCATGGATTTTCCCTTAGAGCCTCCCAAGGGAGCATTACTAGGTCTGCTGACACCTTAATTTGGGCCCATTGACACGTATTTTGGACGTCTGGCCTCCAGAAATTCGAGGCAAAGATTTCTACAGTCTCAAGCCATCAAGCTTGTGGGTAATTTGTTACAGCAACCACAGCAAACTGATTCAGTCGAGGACACGACAATTATCTTGTAGAGTGGCCATGAGCATTTATGATTATAACAATCACATAATAATCAATAAACTGTAGTATTGTTGTTGCTAACATTTTTTAAATACATTTTAAAAGAAATAATTTCAACTGGGTAATTTGCCCACTCCCTGTCCAACCCTACATACACTCAGACTGTGTGTGGAGAACTAGAAAGCAACTGAGGCAGAATCTGCAGAGGGAGGCCAGAACCATAAGGAAGCACAGAACACTCAGGGCTCAGCCATCTTCTTCCGTTTGAATTATTTGATCTCATCAGCACTGGGAAGCTGTTGTTTGTTTTGGTTTGGTTTTCTATTGATGTGTTTGCTTAGATGTCTTTAACTGTTTCTATCTTCCCTTTTGACAATTGTTATTCAGATGTTGGCTCTATTGTAGTGATACTCTGATTTTTCTTCAGTTTTTCTCATATTTTTCTGCGTTTTTGTCTTTTTGGTCTACATTCTGAGAAGCCCCTTAACCATGTATTCCAGCCCTCCAATTATTATATTTTTTTTATTTTTATAAACCCGTTGCTTGTTCCTCTTTCCTTTTCATTACATTCTATTCTTGTTTTATAGGTGTGATATCACTTAAAATCAAAACTACTTGAACCTTTTCTATCCTACTATGAATTATCTATTTCCTTAGAGGCCAATTTTTCTTTCCTTTTTTTTTCCTCCTTGGTGCTTCTCTTTCATGTTATTGGATCTTCTCAAAAAGCTGGCAAATTTTGGTTACCAATAGTTACAAATGATGGCTAATGATACTTGGACCTCGTTGTTCTGAGGATAAAAGAGCAGATGGATGTAAACTCTATGTAGGGGAGGTTAATGTGCAGGCTTCAGGTGGGGTAGGCAGATAGGGAGAAAGGAGGCAAACCTCCCCAACCCTCCCACTCCCTAAATGCCAAGATAAGGAGGGTCCTAAATCAGGAGTGCTCATCCCCACCTGAGAGGCTTTATTCTTCCTAGAAAGAATACTCTATCTCTTTGGAAAGTACCTATCCTGCTTTAATCTAGAGGCAAATGCTAGCATTATACAGGTAGTAGTTGAGGAGGAAGGTAGAGAAAACGAATAGGAGGTACGGATCATCAGTTCCTAGTAACTTAGATCCATTATATGATTTCTGACCCTCTTCCTAGTGTTCTACCTGACAATTTATTACTTAAAAAAAATACATTCAGTTTCCAGTAGTTTTATTCTACATACCCTGAGCTGAGATGTTCCTCACACATGTGAGCCTACCCACTCTTATTCTCCCAGAACTTGGTTAAATTTTTTGAGGTGCTGATGTCCCTACTCCAGTTCTTTGTACTCAAGAGACCGTGTTACCCTTTACATTTTTCTATCATCATTTCAGCGGATTTTTGATGAGAAACAGTAAACCCACCATCTGAGTCATAAACCAAGCTAAGACTTATCATGCGGGCAATTGGCCCTACTGGGGTAAATCAATAAGGGTAACTAAATGTGTGTCTCTGGTTTAGCATGGAGAAGAGAAAGTTCAGTGCACGAGTCATGGCGGGACATCCTAATTCTTTTCAAAGGACTAACATACATTAGTTCATCAACTCAGTAAATATTAGTTGAGGACTACTAGAAGCCAGGAAAAATACCATTTTGGTATTTTTATACCAAAAATGAAAAACAGTTCTTATTCTCTGAGAGTCAGAGCTTTGTGTCCACTGCAGTCAAGTAAATTTATAGTAACCTTATGAAGATACCAAGCAAAGCTTCCAGAAGTAACTCTTGAGTATAGACTGCAAAGCATACACAAAGTATGTGATCTTGGAAAAGATGGGGAGGGGTTGTGAAATAGACTAGGGCATGTGTGAAACTCCAGATATTTTACTGTACCCGGGGACAAATGGGAGGAGCAGAAAAAGTGGCTAAAGGTTGGCAGAAGTTGAACTTCTCTAGAATGCCTTATTAAGAAGTCTACACATAGTCCTGATGGTGCTAAGATGATACCAATGTATTTCAAGCAAGGAAATAAGATAACCAAACTTCCATTTTAGAGGGATTACCACAATCATCTTTTGGAGACAGAATCAAAGGTGGGGGTGGGATGAGATTGGATGAAATCTCTGGAAGTAAACTGCCCAAAGGGTAGCTCAAGGTACTACTCACCTGACACTTTTTATTGTTCCAACTAGAGTAAAGTGTAAGTAAAGCACTCACTATTTGTGATGAGACAAAGCAGCCACTCGATAATGACAGGAGTGTACAAACTTTCTTCTATTTAGTTCCCATAACAAGCAGGTAAGGAGTTATTAAAAATGTATTAATGAATTTTCCACAGAAAAGAAACTCATGGACATGGAGAATAGACTTGTGGTTGCCAAGGAAGAGGGGGGAGGAGTGGGATGGACTGGGAATCTGGGGTTAATAGATGCAAACTATTGCCTTTGGAATGGATAAGCAATGAGATCCTGCTATATAGCACTGGGAACTATACCTAGTCACTTGTGATGCAGCGAGATGGAGGATAATGTGAGAAAAATTATATATGTGTGCATATGTGTGTGTGTGTGACTGGGTCACTTTGCTGTACAGTAGAAAATTGACAGAACACTGTAAGCCAACTATAATGGAAAAAATAAAAATCATTTTAAAAATAAAATGTTTTATAGATGAAGAAATAGATGCTCAGGATGCTTAGGTGACTTTCTAAGGACTCACAGCTAATGCATTAAGTCAGATCCAAATTGGTCTGTTTTCCACCCTAGGCCCTCTGAACCACTGCCCCACATTGCTCATTGTCTCTGAAAATTCACTTGGGATCCAGACATCTGCTTGGCAGAGACTCAGATCGAATTAAAACACATAGTACAAACACCTTCAAAACCTGCAATTCTGCAATTCCACTGTTCTCCAAAATAGGGCAAATCTACAGAACCAGAGCTAATCCAGCACAATCCGACAGCAGGGGTGAAAGAGGTGATGGGCAGGTTGCAGAGATTACTTGATTGCCATGCCCATTAACGGGGAACATCCACCACATTATTTAGGATAATTAACCAAGAGTCTCAAAGGATTATGTCCATTCCACCTCTTTTGCCTCTCTGATGGACATAAGGATGAGTTTAGGAGACATGACAAAATATCTCTATGAAAATGAATTCCTCTGGCTGAGCTTCCACTGTAAATCCGCCTTAATTTTTTTCTCTCCCATCCTCCAACACCTTGATAATGTCATCATTTTAATAAGATTTCTGAGGATAAAGATCTCTGGAGGAACTTGTATTAAGAAATTACCCCGGGGGCCAGCAAACACAAGCTCATGATATTTACTTAAAATTCTCAATTCTGTGGATATGTCAAGGTCTTTATAAACAGAGCTGACTTTTTCAGGGTTGGTAAATTAGTGCCGTGTCCAGAATAATTATTTCCACCAGGGAAATGATATGTCCTTATTTTCCATCCCTATGCACTGATGACGGGTGCTATACCAAGTAATCTGCAAAATAAATTCTGAAAATAGTATGGAAATAATGCCTAGGATAGTTTTTCATGAAGTAAAAAATTCTCTATGTCATGAATGTTGAAAAAGAATAGCATCTATGCCATCTCTAACCCAAGATAAAACGAAACTATCTTCTTCTTTGATGGATTTTGTTTCCAGGTGTTTCGAAAGGCAAGAGCATGAGAGAAGTATGAGTAAATTAAAAACGGGGTGATCACACAGATACCCAGGTGGAGTCATACCATATAGAGCAAACGGATTAGGGAATAACAACTGCCTTTTAATAACTCTGGGCCAAAAACTTCACTTAATGGTGAAAAGACGAAACTAATTTAGATTTCGAGTCTAGTAGAAAGAGGTCTTACTCACAAATTCCATTCCTAGGTATAAATCCAAAATAATAAAAGCAGGGACTCAGACAGCTGTATACCAATGATCATAGCAGTATTACTCACAATAGCCAAAAGGAGGAAACAACCCAAATGACTACAAACAGATGACTGGATTACAAAATGTGGTATGTACACATAATATAACATGATTCAGCAATACAGAGGAGTAAATTTTTGATATATGCTACAACGTAGACAAACCTTGAAAATATTATGAGTAGAGAAATAAGCCAGATGCAGAAGGATAAATATTATATGATTCCACTTATATGAGGTACCTCGAATAGGTGAGTTCATAAAGACAGAAAGTAGAATAGAGTTTAACAGGTACTGAGGAAGGGTAGGAGAGTAAATATTTATGGGTACAGAATTTGGGAAGGGGAGATGAAAATGCTTAGGGTATAGGAAGTGATGTTTGTTACACGTTGTAAATGTATCAAATGCCTCTTCTATATTATGCACTTACTGATGGCTAAAATGATAAGTATTACATTATGTATATTTTACCATAACATATGGGTTTTTTTTATTTTTTGTTTTTTAGGGCCACACCTGTGGCATATGGAAGTTCCCTGGCTAGGGGTCCAACTGGAGCTACTGCTGCTGGCCTATGCCACAGCCACAGCGATGAGGGATCCGAGCCACATCTACGACCTACACCACAGCTCATGGCAACACCGTATCCTTAACCCACTGAGTGAGGCCAGGAATCAAACCCACATCCTCATGGATACTAGTTGGGCTCGGTAGCACTGAGCCACAATGGCAAGTTCCAATACAGTTTTTAAAAAGAGATCTTACCTATCTCACCCTAAAAAGATTTAGAAGCTACATAATATGGAGGCAGGTGCTCTAGGATTGTAAATTATGACAAAGTGAGGCATTGCAAGACCAGTCTTCAATCTTTTTTTTTTTGTCTTTTTGTCTTTTTTGTTGTTGTTGTTGTTGTTGATGTTGTTGCTATTTCTTGGGCCGCTCCCGCGGCATATGGAGGTTCCCAGGCTAGGGGTCGAATCGGAGCTGTAGCCACCAGCCTAAGCCAGAGCCACAGCAACGCGGGATCCAAGCCACGTCTGCAAACTACACCACAGCTCATAGCAACGCCGGATCGTTAACCCACTGAGCAAGGGCAGGGATCGAACCCGCAACCTCATGGTTCCTAGTCGGATTCGTTAACCACTGCGCCATGACGGGAACTCCTCAATCTTTTTAAAATCAACAGGCCCTGGAAGAATCTTTTGGAAATTATGGTACTCCTCCTGGGCAGGGTGTGGGGGACAGTGTTGTAGCCTAATTTGTGGGACAGGATTATAGCTCCCTGAAGTCTCCCTGTTGGCCTCTCTGACACAGCAGTCATGTGAGACTCCACAAAATTCTAGAGCCAGCTGTTGGGACTGTCAAATATCTCCCACTAAAGGAAAGGGAATCTCACTGGCATGTGATCTCCAACTTCTCTAAAGATCTAGAGAAACCCTGAAATCACAGATAGGATAAGAGAACAAAAGAACAACCATGATCAGTCCAAAAGTTCACAGACTCATGAGTGTAATTTTAGCTTTGTCTAAACTGCATGCCTTTCTTACAGCCTAGGATCACAAACAGTGAATGGTAATAAAATCAGCACAAGGAGAAAGAATTAAACAGTGTGACTTCATCTCATTAAAATATAGGATCATGTTAATAAGCTCTTGCATTCATCTTTGGATCCATTTTTGAGACCTGTCTGCACACAGCTGCTTTTTTTTTTTTTTTTTTTTAAGGAAAACTTAATAATATCCTTTCTGAATGAAAAGAGATTTTTGTATCCGGTTGTAATTTGAAAAGGAACAACTAAAATTATACATTTCAGAGTAATGTAGGAAATAAACACCCCTTCATTACTGGTCACAAAGTTCTATTTTTATGCTACTATTTAATGCTTGCTATTCTCCCTGAAATTTCTAGGATTGACAACACTTTTATGTATTTAGCAGAAATTGGTACCTTATAATCTTGGGATGAGAAGTGTAACACATATGAAAAGTTTTAAACAATAATTTTCTTTGTTTCTGGCTCTCAATTTATTAAACGTTCAGCTTCTACACTGACTCATTCTTAACAAATCAAAGAATAACAGTATTTGAATGCAGACTATTTCTACCGCATTTCTTTTAAACACACAAATCAGGATATAAAGATGAAAAGAAAAATAAAATAATGAGAGCAGTAACTTGAATTGTATATTTAAACTTCTAAGATAAATACTGTGTCCCTTTGAGATTTTTTTGTGAAGACATATATAGAGTGCCACAAAGTCAAATGACATATGCAATTAAGTCTGGTCAAGCAATAGTCCCTGCCCATTCCCAAATCTAAATATAATACTGTGTTTTAGTCTAAGTTCATATTCACCCTACCATATAATCTAACAAATTCAGCCTGACAGACAGTTTTTTGTAAGGACATCTGCCCCCTGAGGCACAACATCCCATTTTCACTGTCCTGCCAATCTCACTTTTTAAAACTATATGTATAGCATATTCCCTCCTGAATTAAGAAAAGGCCATAGGAGAGATGGATTAAGAAACATTTGGAAAGCTTTCCATCACACTCTGTGTAGAATTCAGTGTACAGTTAACCAAGACTTGCTCCATTCGCACAAGAATAAGATTAATAGTTTTTACTGTGACAATAACTGGAAATGAATGTGATTATTTAAAGTTTTGTTTAAACTCTTTGTGTCTCTTTTATAAGCAATAATTGTAGTATGATCTGCAACTCTTCCTCAGAAAGTCTCAAAAGGTACTTTTGGATAATTTGATAAGGGGTGCCACTGAGCAGCGCTTTCCAAAAAGTAGCATGGTGTTGAAGAAAAGAATCCTCAACTGTGCTTGAGCCTGGAATGATAAGTAGGAATTTGCTAAGAGCACAAGGAAAGAGGAAAGGCATTCTGGACAAAGGTGATTGTGTACAAAGACTCTGTCATGAGCAGCACACATGGTGCCTAGTGGATGTGAAAGTGCTGGTGGGTTAGTGTGGCTGGTAGGGGCCAGCGGTAGACCATGAGTCAGAAGGGCAGCAAGGTACCAGATCTCAAAAGACCTTCTTTGCTTTGCTAAAACAGATGTGGACTCTCCCATGTAAACAACAGAAAGCCATGGAAGGACTTTAAAGCAGAACTAACAGTACTGATGAGTGCTTTGGGAAGATAACTCTAAGACTATTTGTCAGCTAGAGGAAGGGTGTGGAGACTAAGAAAGAGAGACCAGTGAGAAGAAAGTTGTGGAGACATAAAGGAAAAGACCAAGCCACTACATAAAAGCTATTTATAAAATAATTCTGAATGACAAAGGATAACATAAATATTGCCAAAGGCAAGTGGCAGAGTAAAAGAAAAAAATTATCACACATGCACCACCTTCCAGAAAAGGTTCATATCCTTAATATGTAAAGAGCCCCTCCAACTCAATAGAAATATCATCTAAATTTTATTAAAGTATGAAAAATTCATGAGAACAGGTAAATCACATAATAAAAAAAGACATATGAACAATAATGTATGAAAATGCCAGAAGTTATATAGAATCCTGAAAATATGACTTGAAGAAAGTGAAGTACAGCTTTTTATCCATTAGATTGTTAAAAAAACTGGTAATATTTAGAGCAGGCAACATGTGCCTTAAAGGACACTTTTACATAATGTTAGTGGAAAAATAAATTAATGCAAAGAACATACCGTCAGCAGGTAAATGGCCTGTCTTGAACTAATGTACAGTCTTTTAAAATTATATTCACAAAAACTTTGTAAAAAGAAGTAAAATGGAATGTTAATGTATTCCATGTCAACCCAGCCAACGGTGTGTATTCCATCTATGAAAACACATCTCTCCCTATGCACTCACTTCCCTCCTCCACAAAACAATCAAAAAATTCACTAACTTGCCTAATGTAGTGAAACAGCCATGGAAAACAGAGGAGGAATCTGAGATGTAGTTAGATAAGATCAGGCAGAAGAGGAATCTGAGATGTAGTTAGACAAGTTCGGTTCAGGATGTTATGGCCATAGACAGAGATGTAGTTAGGAGATGAAATTTATAACACTGACTGGTCTGGTATATGGGAGATGACAAGAGGGAAAAATATATCATGACTCCAATTTTGAGAATTGAGGCGGGGGGATGGGTGGTGTCATGTCTTCAATTAAGAAACACAAAGAATGTTTGAGAATAAAGATAATTAGTTCGTCTTGGAAGATGGTAGTTTGGTAGAACTAACAATATCTTCAAATGAAAATACCCAAAAGAGTTTGGATCTCTGGAGAGGGTCTGGGCTAGTGATATATTTTTTAGAGTCATCAAGAAATAGTGAAAATCATGGCTTTGGTGATGTTACCAGGGAGTTTATGTCTCAAAAAAAAAAAAAAAAAAGAGAGAGAAGAACCAAAGAAAGACCTTTGGGAATATTAGGGAGCAGAAAGAGGGCATAAGAAGCACACTGTGTGGTTTGAATGTTTGTGTTTCCCCAATTTCACACTGGAACCTAACCCCCAAGGGTGGCAGAGCCTTTGGGAAGTGATTAGGTTATGAGGGGGGACCATGGGCTTCTTCTACTGTGTGAGGACAAAGCAAAAAGCTGCCTGCTAAGAGGCAGGAAGAGGGCTCTCACCAGAACATGACCATGCTGACACCTTCATCTTGGACTTTCTAGCCTCCAGAACTACGGAGAAATTTCGGCTGTGGATAACCCATTCAGTATGGAATACTCTGTTACAGCAGCCTAGATGGAGAAAACACACACCATGGAGGTATCTGAGGGGCAGCCTCACGGACACACACCCAGGTTCAGACTGAGAATGTGTCCTTCCCTCAGCCAACTGGCCCAGACATACCCAGACCTGGGTTCTGCCACCGTGGTGGTCAGGTGGAAGCCTGAGTCGCCTACAAACCCCCTTCATCATCGCTACAAAAATAGGTGTGAGTGAAGGTGAGCCAACCTCTTACTTTGTCTGTCTGAGCTGGAGAATGCATCCTCATTCTCAGAGGAAAGGAGAGCACTGTTCCCAAGGAAAAGTCTTAGAGCCCAGCAGCTACATGGGTTTTCAGTCCACAGACACCTTCTCCCCCAGAACCAGAGGCAAAGACACTGGGGGAGAAGGGCCATCTCTCTTTTCTCATGTATTATTGAGCAGTCTATGCCCCTTTGCATACACACAGAAATAATCATATTAGTCCAATTGGATTAGTTCAATGCATATCATTTGTAAACCTCCTGGGAAAAGATGGGGAATACTTTTCTTTGTTTTCAGAAAATCTGATTGAAGCAGATCATACATATGTTTACAAAGGAGAAAGAGCAGATTAATTTAAATAGGTGAAGCTACAGGGAGCATTCGTCACAGACATCATTCATTAACAAAAGCCACCTCAAAAAAATCAGAATAAAAAATCATCGGTGGGTAATTGAAATTCATTAATATATACCCTTGTCTACAGTCCTTACATAGTAAATTCCAAGATAAACTTATTTATAAAATTAAATCCTGTGGCACTATCCTTTTATACTAAATCCCAGGGTAAATTTAGTAATAAAAATTGAGCTCTAGTATGAGAAAAAATATTAAATATATTGAAAATTAAGTATAAATTTAGTAAATATGGAATAGCATAAGTAGCAGAAATGAAATCAAATATTCTGACCATTCCTTTATCTATTCTTTTTTGTCTGTTATTAAAAATAAAAAAGCAAATTTTTATGACTCCCAAATTTAATATTTATACATTAAGTAACACCTGAAAATAAAAATGTTAGCATTCAAACTATTGGGTCTATATACAGATCATCTAGTTTCTTTTAATGAATTCTAGCAAAACCAGAACTACAGAATCTTGAATTTACTAGGTCACTGGATAGGACCCTGAAATCTTTAAGTATACAGGGATGTTTGTTGTAATATTACAAGAAGGAAAGACAACGGATTTCCATCTATGATGGATGACATTTAAAATCTCCGTGTCCTCCCAGCCTTCCAAATACACATGGCTCACAACATGAAAGGAAGGAATCAGAAAAGAAATAAAGACTAAGGGGAAAATTGAGGCAGAATGACAGGCTCATTAAAATGTGCAGAAAGCATCTCAGGCTCCCTTGAGAAAGCTGTTATCATGAAATAATCACATTGATGAACACAGAAAGAGTGGATTCCGGCAGGGGCCTTCTATTGCACCCAAGAAGTTGGTGATTATATCCTGGAAATGTGACCCCATGAAAGCCTGGCTGCTTTGTTGCTTAATAGAGTTCACAGAAAATGCATGTCTCCAAAATGAGATTTTTCCCCTATTCACTGTGCGGCAAGGGCGTCTTGACAGGATGAGCAGGGGGCCATTTCTCCTAATCAAGGGAGGGGTGAAAAATCCCTGGAGGCAGAAATTGTAAGCAATCAGGCTCAACTTTTGCAGGAAGAGCTTTTGCCTTCTGCTCATCTGTCAAGTAGTCATAAAAGAAGGGCTAAGGGAAGCTGCTAGAATTTGGTAGAAATAGGACAACAGGTCAGATGGACCAGTTTTTCTTTGCAATTACCCCATGTAGAAATGGCTTCTATCTCTGAGGCTATAAAACTATTCCTTTGCTGTTTAAGCAGCCTATCTATCTAGACTGCATAGCTCTTTAAATTGAAATTGTTGTTAGTGTTTCCATTTTCTCACTCTGCTGGTTCAAAAAGTCTCAAGTACACTTTAATCTGAAAACACAAGGCTTTCTGAATTGTTGCACTGAATGAAAAATTTTCCTCTTGATGCAGCTGGACAGTGAGACAATGGAAAGGACAACGGCAGGCAGTGAAATGAAATAATACAGTCCACGTGTGAGGGAGGCTCTTGGAAAACTCTAATTCTGACTTTGAAAACAGAAACCACCATCCCAAATCCAACTGTTTTCTGGTTAAACATAATTTAATTTATATTTTTAAATGAAAAAGCATGGAGTTCCCGTCGTGGCGCAGTGGTTAACGAATCCGACTAGGAACCATGAGGTTGCGGGTTCGATCCCTGCCCTTGCTCAGTGGGTTAACGATCCGGCGTTGCCGTGAGCTGTGGTGTAGGTTGCAGACGCGGCTTGGATCCGTGTTGCTGTGGCTCTGGCGTAGGCCGGTGGCTGCAGCTCCGATTCGACCCCTAGCCTGGGAACCTCCATATGCCGCTGGAGCGGCCCAAGAAATGGAAAAAAAAAAAAAAGAAAAAGAAAAAGCAAATAGCCAAAAAAAAGCATACTCTATGATTCCTTTAAGATTTGCTAAATTATGCATTTGCTTATGTCCATATATATGAATGTAAATGCATTAAAAAGATCAGAAAAAGATTCTCTGGTATTAAGCCTGACTGCTTTTGGGATGGGGTCAGATGGAATAGAATAAGAGGCAGGAGTGAAGGGAGATTAACTCTTTAATCCTGAATATAATTCATTGCTTGAAATATTCCCACAAAAGGATATTCATGTATTACCTGTGAAAACTAATAAGTACTTTTTTAAAAAAAGGAAAAAATGTGGCTGATCCATGACTAAATTTGGGCATGGCTGTGAAATAAAATATTACCATAGACTCAAGGATTCTCCTATAACCAAGGGGAATTCTAAAATGAGTATTTCCCCCTCTTACAATGCTGGTAGGAATGTAAATTGGTATAGCCACTATGGAAAACAGTATACAGGTTCCTTAAAAAACTAAAAATAGAACTACCATATTATCCTGCAGTCTTACTCCTGAAAGGATATCTGGAGAAAACCATAATTCAAAAAGATACATGCAACCCAATGTTCACTGCAGCACTATTTACAATAGCCAAGATGGGGAAGCAACCCAAATGTCTATCAAAAGATGAATAAATAAAGATGTGGTATATTTCTACAATGGAATATTACTCAGCCATCAAAAAGAATGAAATAATGCCATTTGTGGCACCAGGGATGGACCTAGAGATTATCACACTAAGTGAGGTAAGCCAGGTAAAAACAAATATCATATCACTTATATTTGGAATCTTAAAAAAAGTGATATAAATGAACTTATATATAAAACAGAAATAGACCCACATAGAAAACAAAGTTATGGTTTCCAAAGGGAAAAGGGTAGGGGGAAGAATAAATTGGAAGTTTGGGATTAACATATACATACTACTATATATAAAATAGATAAACAACAAGGACTTACTACATAGGACAGGGAACTTTACTCAATATTTTGTAGTAACCTCTAAGAAAAAAGAATCTGAAAAACATAGATATATGTGTATATATAACTGAATCACGCTGCTGTGAACCTGAAACTAACACGACATTGTAAATGAACTATACACTTCATAAAAATTTTTTTTGATAATAAAAGGAATATTCCCACCAGGGAGGTTTGTCCCTATCCAAAGTTTCTCTGAGGTAAGGTCAGAGGTCCCTATGTACTTAAAGACTATGATATCTGTTTATTAAAAAAATCATGTTTTCTCTGGAATCTCCCAAAATGTCCCAAGGCAATATTACAAGAAATCTTCAAATGGTTCTTATGTAAATAAGGTATCGACCCCACAAAAATGTGATGATTTAAAACCAGCCTTGACAAGCTGGTTATGAAAAGAATTGGTACAATATCCCTGTTGTGGTAAACATGTTCTGTATTAAAAACCTAAGAAAACACTAATTTAAAATGTCATGATTCTTCACATCCAAATTTTACAACCTTGTACAGGTCCAAGAATGTTGAACAGTTCAGTACACACCCTGGGAATTGAGACACAGCACACTTTCTAACATAAGACTAAAAAGCTGCCTAACAAATCTCATGTAACACTTGGAAATTCAAGCTAAGAAGCCAACTGAAAATGTTTTTGATTGTGGGTTTTCAGCCTGAAAATTAAGCTCCAGATTTACTGCACCCTGGGGTTGGTATCTTCCTACTGATGTTTTTGCTTTTTTGTTACAGGCCTGCTTCAGGCCAGCAAAACAGTGTTGGGTGACAAGTGAGTCAGGAAATGTTCCTGACTAAAGCCAAATGTCTGTGCAGTGTTTTCACACAATCCTCTCACCAATTTTAAGGAGCAGATTCATACCACGCCACGTGCAGCTTCTAGGATAGAGGGCCAAATTGGCCCAAATGTCTAAAATCCTTTTATGTGAATCCATTATACTAATATCTGACAATTATGAACTAAGTCTCATTTAACATGCTTGGATGCTCTCACTTAAAGCCAATAATTACTGAAAAGAGTGAGCTGGATAAACCTGTTTCCCAGCACGTTGGTTGACAAGACACCCCACTGGTTATAATGCAACCCATCAGGCAGAGCTTTTTATATTTAATGTTGAAAAATTATCCTTTGTCAGTGGCAGATTGAGGATTTTCACTGTCAATCTCTCTTTCCACTCAGCTACATTTCCATTTCACAGAACATCTTGAATCTAGCTGAGGGAGGTCCCTAAAAATATAGAACAGAATAAATCCAAAAGGAAGATGGAGGTCTGACAAGAACCTCTCTGCTAGGTCAAGGGCAAGACAATCTCCTTTTGGTGATGACTCTGCAAGCATGACTTCCAAAACCCTAAGGTGATGTATGCCTCTGCATCCAGGACAAGAAAATCAAGAGCAATGGGGTAGGGAGGACTTCACCTCCAGGGGAAGAACTGTGTCTGCACACTATCAGGGGTCACACTGCAAAAATATATAGAGTTTAAAGCAGCAAGGTACTGTTAGAGGTCATCTAATCTGGCCCATTGTGGAAATTTCCATCCAAATGGAAATTCAAACTCTGTGTGTGCGATTACTCTTCTTAATGGGTTGTTCACAGCCTCCCACAGAGGTGTCTGCCTTGGTGGGCAGCTGTCTCCCATATTCTTTGGCCTTTTAATTCCTACCCATTTTCTCCCCCAGCACAACATAACCCAGTTAATTTTGAACCATAAACCTCCTTGGCTAAAATATAAAATCACATAATCTCCCTTAAAAACATTTTAAATCATGACATTGTTTTAGGAGGAATAGGATAAAAAGTAATTTTAAATGACTCTTTCATTCTTCTGTGAGATGTTAACAAAGATTCCATTAGAAAGTTTATTATCATCATGAATGCAGAGTAAACCATGTAAAGATAAATCTTTATTTTTCCCTATTTATCAAGCTATAAACTGTGTCACTGAATCACCTGAGAAAATGCAAAGTTCAAATTGTATTGTGGTATACACGCACACACATATACATGTACAGTTTGGTGAAAGAATGAATCGAACTAAAGATTGAATTTTAAATACTTGTTTCAACATCAAGAACACTGGTTACTTAGCACTGAGGATACAACAGTGGACAATATGCAGAGCCAGTTCTCACCCCCAGGGATTCTGATTCATTTGTTCAGAGATGAGATGGGAGAGATGGTATCTCACGAAATCCACTCAGGGGATCCATCGCACACCAGGCTGACACCACCCATAGTTGGTGCTTGTGTGGAAGCTTCACACCAAATGGACTGCAGATTTAAATTATTCACACAGAAGATATCTGCAATACCTATATCTGCCAAGGAACTCACATGTAGAATAGGCAAAGAATTCTAATAGAAATTATAAAAAGAGACAAACCCCATTAGAAAATGTGCAAAATTCTAGGCAGGCTCTTCATAAAAGAGAATATCCAAATGGCCAATAAAAAGGGTCATCCCTCATTAGTCATCACAGGCATGCAAATTAAAGCTCACTGTAATAATACCTCATACCTACCACAATGGCTGCAATGAAGAAGCCAGACAATGCTGATTCCTGTTCTAGGATGAAGAGAAACTAGAACTTTCATCTACTGTTAATGGGACAGTAATGAAGTGTATATTCTTTGGAAGACTGTTTGGCAGCATTGGATAAAGCTGACTGTATCTGTACCCTATAGCACTTCCTCCTCTATGAGTACACATCTTTCTCCATACACAGGAGTACATATCTTCACCATAAAATATATGGAAGAGTACTACTGTACTATTCATAATAGCCCCAAACTGGAAACAACCCCAAATTCCTCAGCAGTAAAAAGGACACATAAACTGAATTAGATCCATACATAGGAATACCACATAGCAATGAGAATGAACATACTATTACTACCTCCCAAAACATGTGTGAATGTCACAAGCCTAAAATGTTGAGCAGACATAAGACACAAAAAGAGTCTATCATCATGATCCAATTTTATGAAATCCAAAAACAGGCCAAACAACATCTACAGTGTCAGAAGTCAGGACTGTGGGAGAGAGTGACTGGGAGGGGGCAGAAGACGGACTTCTACAATGTTGGTAATATTTTTATTCTAATATGGGTTCTTGTTAGATGGGTTTGTTCACTTTTTGGAAATTCACACAATCATATTTTTCTAAAGGCAGTCATACTTCAAAAACATTTTTAAAATTACCCCAATAGTAAAGACATGTATTCTGAAAACGGTACAACAGTGATAAAGGGAACAGAAGATGATGCAAAGAAAAAAATAATAATAACAGCAATCCCTTATTATTAGACAGTATTTTATAATTTACAAGCTATCTGCACACATGCTGTCCCATTCAATTCTCTCTTTAATTCACTGATCCACTCATTTATTCACCAAAATTTGGTATATCTCATATGCACCAGGGTCTGTGCCAGGGCAATACAGAGGTTAGGAAGGCATGGTTATTGGCCTCTAGGAGCTTACAGAACTGAAAATTTGAAGACAAGTCTGTAGTGAAGCAGCACCAGCAGATAATTGATTAAAAGTCTCCTACATACCAGGCACTGTACATTACCAGCTTTCTCTCGCATTTACCACCTTCAAGAAAATAAAAGATTCTCATAGCATGTTTAGTTTTTCCTTTAGTATCTTATAAAGGAAAATACAATGAAATTTTTAGGGGGAAAAAAAAAGGAATTTGCTTCCAGTGTCGGTGTCTAGAAGGGCATGTAAAGTTGTAAAGTACAAGCATGTGGATCTGCTGTGTTTAGTGATTTTACCAACTACATCCAAGGACCAGAGGATGAATTAAGTTGGCTTACAGGTACAGGAATATACAAATTCCATTTAGATATTTGTTTAATTTGATTATGTCACATGGCAACACCTAAGAGGGCCCGTGTACTGGTTTAAATGTATTTCCTGAAACCCAAGAATTTCAACTTTTAAAATAAAATACCAGTGTGAAAGAAATATGAGTAAGCCTTCAAAGCTTGACTGTGAAGACGATAAGGTGGCATAAGTATTTCCAAGAAAAGTTTAATCCTTCCATTTAATAGAATGCGGGTTTTTTAAATGAATCAATCTCCCATTACTTAAGGTCTAAGAATACATGTGGCCATTCACATCAGCTTGAGTGTTTCTTTCTTTGTTCCATGGTAACATTTGATTGATTTTACCCATGTTTAGTCTATTCTGAAAATATACCTGTTACTGTTGATTTACTCCAACACCATGAAAGAGAATGGCAGCCCATAAATTTCACATGAAATTGTCAGCTGTAACTAAACCATTCTCTCAACCTTTATAGTGTGATGATCCAGAGGCTGTATTCCAGGCATTGCGTTAGTCACAGAGCAGCTAAATAAAGATCTGGATTTAAATCCTTACTCTGCAATTGGCTATGTAACCATAGTCCAGTAACTTAACCTTGCTTAAGTATAATCATCCCTCTACATGGATAGTGTCTGGCTCATAGTGTTGACCTGAAGGTTAATTAAATGAGAAACTAGATGCAAGGAGTTATTAACAAATAATGTTGGCTTTTGTTAGTCCTTTAACATTTGAGATACTCACTGTCATACCTAATGTCTAACATTTAGGGTAATCATTAGTTCAGCAGTGCTGTTCAACTTCAACTGATGCTGCCCATCAAAATTGTGAAATTTCTGAAAATACATATGCTGAGGCCCCACTTCAAGATTCTGATTCAGGCTCTGTGGGGGGCCCTTAGGGTCTGCATGTACTTTAGTTTCCTCAGATAATTCTGAGGCATGGTCACAATTAAGAATACTTATCTAGGGGGAAATTAAACACTACTTCAAGATTCATGTGAGTATATGTTTCCTGTGTATACCATAAACAACACAGTAGTTGGCTTTGGGTTTTAAATCTCTATGCCTCAGCTTCTATAGTCACAATGTGAGGAAACAGGAATAGTATTTTTGTTCAAAAGAAATAATGTGTCAGAGCCAACCTGTAGCTAAAGATAATGAACATTCATCTAGAACCAGGAAAGTTAAGGTATATTCAGAGGAAGGGATCTAGGTGAGGTGATTAAACAGCAGTTATATTGGTTAGTCTATAATTCAAACACACAAATGAGTTAGAGGTCAAGATACTACAGTCAAAAAGCAAGAAGAAAAGGGAAATTCAATGCCTGCATGGAAGTTCAGAGCAAAAACAGCAGGAAAATGAGAGATAAGAGGGCAAAAGATGATCTGAAGATACTCAAAGCTTGAAGGCAAGGCAGATAGTCAAAAGCCCAGGTAGATCAGCAGGAACCAGGTGACCTACAAATAAGATGAACAGAACAGATACCAGGTACTAGGAAAAAGGAGAGCTTGGGGAGTTCCCATTGTGGCTCAGTGGTTTACGAAACCAACTGGTATCCATGAGGATTCGGGTTTGATCCCGGCCCTTGCTTGGTGGGTTAAGAATCCAGCATTGCCATGAGCTGTGGTGTAGGTCACAGATAGGGCTCAGATCCTGCATTGCTGTAGCTGTGGCATAGGCCTCAGCTACAGTTTTGATTCGACCCCTAACTTCTTGAGAACTTCCGTATGCTGCCAGTGTGGCCCTAAAAGAAAAAAGAAGAAGAAGAAGAAGAAGAAGAAGAAAAAGAGCTTGATTCTGGGGCAATCTTCAGTCCCTGAGCAGAATGGCACAAGATCTTTGATGAATAATATTAGATAATGACAAAGATGCAAAATCTCAGAGAAATGACATTAACATTAAATATTACTAAAACAAATTTATATTTAAGAAACTCTTTTTAAAAAAAAGTAAGCCATAGATGTCTGACCCATATTTTAGGGATCTCTATCACCTAACAAATATTTTTTAAAAATCTCCTCCTGTTTTCATAATTCCTAGTGAAAGAATTATATGATCAGGCAGAGAAATAAATGGGAGAACTACTAAAAAAAAAAAAAAAAGAAAGAAAGAAACTCTGACATGTGACAAAAATATGTCAGAGTAATGTGATTTAAAAAGAAAAATGGAAGGAGTTCCTGTTGTGGCTCAGCGGTTAACGAACCCAACTAGCATCCAGGAGGACACGGGTTCAATCAGTGGGTTAAAGATCTGGCATTGCCATGAGGTGTGGTGTAGGTCACAGACACAGCTTGGATCCTGCGTTGCTGTGGCTATGGCATAGGCCAGCAGCTAAAATTCCGATTGGACCCCTGGCCTGGGAACCTCCATATGTTGTGGGTGTGGCCCTAAAAACACAAAAAGACTAAATAAATAAATAAATAAATAAAAAAGAAAAATGGAACAATGAGAGTAATATCATTCATTCATTCATTCATTCATTAAAATAACAATCACTGAAAGCCTTCAATTGTCAAGCCTGGTGCTAAGCACTAGGTATATCAGGACAAAAAAACAGTCTCCAAGGATCTTATTGTCTAGCAGGAGCAACAAAGATGGAATTATCACCATGTGGTATATTCAGCTCTATGTTATAGTTAATATTAGGGTGTCAGAGAAGGCTTCCCAGTGTGAAGCTCCGAAGAACTCACAGGCATTAGTCAGGAAATAACATAATCCACTGTGGATGAACAGCATGTTCAAGAACAAGACGTTGATGAGGGCGCGGCATGTTTGAGGGTTTGGAAGTAATTCAGTATGGCTGGAGTATTCGCTGTGAGGTTAGGAGGCATGGATAATTGAGGCCAGAGAGATAGACAAGGGACCTCTAATGAAAGGTCTCTATTTGCACTTTACCCAAAATATAATTTTCTCTGACTTTAAGTCTTTTCAAGTAATGAATCCAAAGATCTGCAGCAGAGAAGATGAAATGGAAAACCAAAGAACACATATGAATTCAGCCATGCAATTATCCATGTATAATCAAGTGAGAATTCCGGTTTAAAATCAACTGGCTTGGAGTTCCCATTGTGGCTCAGAGGAAATGTATCTGACTGGCATCCATGAGGATGCAGGTTTGATCTCTGGCCTTGCTCAGCGGGTTAAGGATCCGGCATCTCTGTGAGCTATGGTGTAGGTCACAGACGCGGCTTGGATCAGATGTTGCTGTGGCTGTGGCTGTTGTCAGCAACTACAGCTCCAATTCGACCCCTAGCCTGGGAACCTCCATATGCCGAGGGTGCGGCCCTAAAAAGACAATAAATAAATAAATAAATAAATAAATAAATAAATAAATAAATAAATAAATAAAATAAACTGGCTTAGACCCAGTCCTGAAAATACAGAGGAACCCATTTTGAGACAGTCAGATACTGCTCTAAATGTTTACATCAAATTTATTCTGCCTGTTCCAGGATTTGATATTAAAAAATCATCTTCAGAAAGTTTATAAAGATCACACCCAGGGCTCTAGACAAATTAACTTTATTCCATACTAATTTTTAAAAATAAATATAAACCTTACAACATCTTTGAAAATGAAGGATGAGTAGGATAAAGAGTTATTACATCAAAATAAGAACGAATGCAGAAGATTTAACTACAAAATGGTTGGAGGTTAGTGTTTTTTGACAACCATATCTTCTCAACTATTTGAAGATATGTCCATTCAGGGAATAGTCTCAGTTAAGACCATAAGGTAATTATTTAGGAAATTTATCCCCTTTTCTAGCCACATATTCACCTAATCCATTTTTTTTTCTTATTCTTAGAATGCTAGGGGAAAAAAAAAAAAAAACTACAATTGTGTGGTTTCAAAACACCACAAATTTAAGATCTGCAACTTCAGTTGGCTCCATGCCCCAACCAGCTTTTCTTAGCTCTTTTTCTCATCTCTCTCAGCAGCTATGCCAAAGTTCCACCCCTCTGCCCAGATCTCTTACTCACTTGAAGCAAACTGCCTTACTCTTATTCGCTGGATACAGGAACAGAGTATGAGAGATTATATACACATTGACTAAAGATGGTGAAATCAGTGGATATCCAAAGAAAACTCTCGCATTTAAGGGGTAACTGGATGATAGCGAGCCCTTAGAGAAGACTGAAAAAAAGGCAGAAAATTAAGAGGCAACCAGAAATTTTAGTATTCCAAAGCCCAAAAAGGATCAAAGGCCAATGAGCAATCGACTATGTTAAAGGCCAAAGGGTCCCCCAAAGTGGCACTATAACGATCATGACAAGTCATGACATTACTTCAAATAATTTCAATGCAGTGATGAGAATAGAAACCAGGTTCTTGTTGGCTGAACAGCAGATGAGAGAAACAAAGAGGCAAAAGCAAGTGTTTACTCCTCTCTCAAGAAGGTTATCTATGAAACAGAAAGATGTCATGACTGATTTCTCAGGACAGAGGACTAAAGGAGGGTTTCACTGTGGATAGAGCAATGGTGGTGACGGTAAGCAGAGGAGGTCAGGAGGCAGCAGAGTTGATGGTGAAGATGATAAGAGATGAAAGGGTAGTGGCGGTGTTGGAGGTGATGAAAGAGGTGATGATGAAAATGGTGGAGGTGGCAGAGGTAGCAAAGTTGATGGAAGACAGATGCTGGTGACAGTGAAGGTGGTGGTATAAGGGATCATGGAAGTGGTGGTGGTGGTGATAACTGAAATGGAAATCATAGTTTTAATAAATATAGAAAACACTTGAGCATGTTTATCTACTAAGGTAAAGAACCAGTAAGAGAGAGAATGAAGAAAAAAAGCATGGAGTTGGTCCAAAGGAAAACAGACAAGGGGGTTAAAGGACAGTGGAGGAACTAAATTGCAACACCATCTCCCATGGTTAAAATTCCTGTAATGAACTACCTGAGGTCTCCAAATGCGTCACAGGCTTCCATGCCTCTCAGCCTTTGTATCGGAGCTATTCTCTTAGTTCACAACACCCTTCCCTCTCTCATCTTCTGCATACCCCTTCTATTTTTCTCTTCAAAATAGAATTCCGTATCTATCTCACTCAGGAAGGCTTTTCTAATCCCCTCCCTCAATTTCATAGGATACCTATTCTCTAGACTTCCATAATGTGCAGGCCTTCTCATACAATATTGTAATTGCTCTAATCTCCACCAGGATGTAGGATCCATGAAAGCAAATATCATATTTCATTAGATTTTCATTTATTCAATAAAATTAAAATACCACTATTACTACTACTAATAAAATCTGGTGAGCACTTACCATACTCCAAGCAGGGTGAACAAATTTCAACTCACCTCCTATTTTTGTAAATAAAGTTCGGCTGGAACACAGTCATGCTCATTCACTTTCATATTATCTATGGCTGCAAGTTAAATAGTTGAAACAGAAATTGTATGGTCCACAGATCCTGAGGTGTTTTACTATCTGATCCTCAATAGCAAAGGTTTGACCACCCCTGGTTTAACCAATGGAGATGTGATGCTGTATCAGCCCTGTCCTATAGGAGTCTATAATTCAGTTGGAGATATAGGCAATTATAGCACAAGGTAATAAGTATTTTAATAGTGGAAATTAAAGGTATCATGAAGACACATAAGAGAAACATTTAATCTAAAGTTTGGAAGATCAGGGATTTTGCATATCTAACGTCTAACACTGGTTAGCATATTAGTAATGGACCAGTTTTCTTTGGAAGGGGATAATCCACCTAGGACAAGAAAAACTCAAATACGATGCTAAAGAATATAGTTGAGACACCATTCCAAAAGACTACTGATATTTCCACCAGGGAACTAAATTAAGATCTCATTTAATTATAATAACCAGTTCATTGTAAAGCTCAACTATCCAAATCTTTCAGACTCCATCTGCTGTTCCAAAGAGTTAAGACTCCAGCTGCAGTCTCCCCAGCAATAAATAGAAACTCTGGTTCAGGTGCCAGGCTGGAAAGGCTAACTCTAACACTTGCTGACAGCTGGGAGAACTACATAATCTTCATGTTGTTCTTTGGATTTTTTTTTTTAGAAGATTTTATTGTGATTTTTCAAAGCCTAGCCTAAACATGACCTTAATAGCCTCTTGGTCTCTCTTCATTTTATACACACATATACTCACATACATTCATTTAAAAATGCAGGAAAATTTAGAATAATGGTTACCTCAGAGAATGGGATAGAAGTAATTTTTATTTTTCTGGGGTTTTTGCACTTAGGTATTTTCTAAATGTTCTATAATGTATTATTTAGTGATCAGAAAATGGTATTATTTTTAAAAACAGTATATATAGCATTTTCCTTTTAATTAAAAGTTACATAAGAAGAATGTACACACAAATGTTATTAGTATGTATCTTTGAGTGAGAGATTATGAATAGTTTTTCCTTTCTTGCTGTTTTTCTCTATTTTTAAATTTTCTATAATATGCTTGTACATTTTTACTGTAAAAAATAAAATAGAGAAGTTCCCGTTGTGGCTCAGTAGGTTAAGAACCCAATATAGTGCCCTTGAGGATGCAGGTTCAATCCCTAGCCTTGCCACAACCTATGGCGTAGATCACAGATGTGGCTCAGATCCAGTGCTGTTGTGGCTGTGGCATGGGCCTGCAGCTGCCTGTGCCACAGCTGCAGCCCCCAGCCCGGGAACCTCCCTATGAGCAGGCATGGCCGTAAAAAGGAAAAAAAAAAGAAAAAATAAATAATAAAACATAAAATAGAACTACAAGGAAAATCCTACATTAGACTAATAGAAATTATTCTCCAAAGGCTGAACATTAAATCACTGTGAAACCTGAGTATTTGGGGGCATTAGAGGGACTTTTATTTCAGACTTCACCTTAAGAAAGACTATCCCTGAAATCAGTAGCCTGTGGCCTCATTGAACAACTTCCTTTGGAGCATTATAACAGCTCCTCCCAGAGTACTAAAGATTATTGAAAAACCAATGAACGGTAAATTTTCTAAAACACACCAAAAGTAAAAGATAAGCAAAAATAGGCTCTGAAGATAATTCTGATGAGAAAATCTAAACTGAATGATGGCTCTACATAGCTATCTTAAATATTAGAAATATAAGGCCATTATCATCTAAGTTTAACTCAGAAGTTGGAGTTATTCGAACACATAACGAACGCACTGATGAAAACACATTTCTGCAGAGAAGAGGTTAGTGCCTTCTCAAGATAAAAGTTAGTGAAATGGATTTGAGGCACACATTTGGTCCCTAATAAAAGGAACAGCAGTGTGTTCTTGAACACCTTCATTTTAAAATGGCAGATAGGATGAAGCCTCCAAATAAGAAAAGATTTCCTGCACCCTTTGACAAGACACTGTTGCTATGCTGATGGTCTGCTCATCTACAGCTGTGCATCTTCCAGTGGCTTTAGTTGGTGGGGACAAGCTATGACATGTTTGAACTACCTTGCTTACACAGCAACGTGACCAAAGAAAACCTTTCTTTTAAGAACATATCCATTTTCCTAAACCTCTCTTGCTTAGAAGCTGTCTCTGTGATGAGGACTCTAAAAAAAATGTTTTATTATAGTCTATTTACAATGTTGTGCCAATTTCTGCTGTACAGCAAAGTGACTCAGTTATATATACATTCTTTTTTTATATTATTTTCCATCATGGTCTGTCCTGGGAGATTGGCTATAGTTCTCTGTGCTATACAGTAGGACCTTGTTGTTTCCCCATTCTAAATGTAATAATTTGCATTTACTAACCCCAAACTCCCAGTCCTTCCCACTCCCCACCCCCCTTGGCAACCACAAGTTTCCTCTTTATGTCTATGAAGACTCTAAAATGTTTATCTCCAGCCTCTGAGTTTCAGACTTCCACTCCAAAGCTCCATTTGGATGCCTGATTGTTATTTGACACTCCACCTGACCAAAACAAAACTAATCATTTCTCCTATTCCCATCCAACCACCACAATCACATTTTGCTACATCAAAATAAATTGTACCCCATCCACCCAGTTATTCAGACCAAAAACCTTGGCATCATCACCTATTTTAACTTCTCTAAAATACTTATCAATACTGAAATGATGTTTGTTCACATATCTTTTATCAAATTTGATTAGATTTTCTATGAGGAAAGGGAAAGCTACTAGTATGTTTGAGTTGAGTGACAAAAGTTGACCACATCCACTCCCTGACCATTCTGCCATAGCATCTAATATTTCTCCCATTTGACTATTCCTTCAAATAAAGCCATTGCCTCCAGAGAGCCCTAGCCTAGCCATTGCCTTCAGAAAAGCCCTAGCCATTGCCTCCAGAATTCCTATTCTGAAAATAGGAATACAGAATAATCAGAAACATGGGCTCGAATTCTCACTCAAATTCTCATTTACTAGCTTAGTTATTGTAAACAAGTCAAGAGCCTCCTTCTCTACTTCTTCTTAAGGAAAGTATGACTACTTCTTAAGGAAAATGTCATAATTAAATTGGACGATATAAATTGATGCCTGGCATATAATACACACTCAGCAAATGATAACTTAAAGGAGTAGCATGTCAATTTAATCAATCTTTAACAAACAAGCTTTAAGGAAATGAAAAGAAGGAAAAACAAAATAGGTCTCAAATATGGTACCGAGTAAATGCTGTTGAATGAATAAATAAATGATAGATAGGTACCAGCTCTACATAGTTTGCTAAAAGCACTGAAGAACTAAACTCCAAATATTCTTACCATAAGACAATTACAGTTTAGCCCCAGAAAAGAAAGCTGGCATTTCTTTGCAATCACTTTAACTGAATCTGCTTTCCTTTATTTATTTATTTATTTATTTGTCTTTTTGCTATTTCTTTGGGCCACTCCCGCGGCATATGGAGGTTCCCAGGCTAGGGGTAAAATCGGAGCTGTAGCCACCAGCCTAAGCCAGAGCCACAGCAACGCGGGATCCGAGCCACGTCTGCAAACTACACCACAGCTCACAGCTCATAGCAACGCCGGATCGTTAACCCACTGAGCAAGGGCAGGGACCGAACCCGCAACCTCATGGTTCCTAGTCGGATTCGTTAACCACTGCGCCACGACGGGAACTCCCTGAATCTGCTTTCCTTTAACTCTGCGTTTCTTAAAGGACCACATGGCTTTTGGGCACCATCTGAACCTTCTCAACTTGTGAGCTGGTTATTTAACATTATTCTCAAGGCTAGAGAAACCAAATAAGAATTTTCTCTAGTCTAATTCAAATCTAGAATCTAGGAAGAAAAAAAGTAGGTAAAAGAGAAAGTTTTTTTTAACCAAGAACTGGGGAAGGATGATTGATGCAACATCTCAAAGGCTAGATTAGGTAATCTTTTAAAGTTCCTTTGATCTCTAAGGTTCTACAAACCTCTTGGTTTAAACCTTCCTTCTAAAATGAATTCTACAACGATTTCTATAATTACACTGTATTCTTGCAACATGTCCAGCTAAATTTGGGTTCAGTGGTTTCTGCTTTGATTTTCCTCTAGATATATTTATAGTACTCTTAATTGTAGAAGCTTATCTTATATTAGGAAGATGCATTGTGGAGGACATATATTGACCATGAGTGAGAAACTAAGCTCCTGGAGACAGTGCCCCCCACCTACTCCCCTGTTTGTTCCACAGCACCCAGCGCTGTACCCTCTCTGATAAAAACAATTCCTAACAAGATTTTCCCCTCTCCTCTTCCCATATCCTGGTACATATAACACTTCTCACTCAATAATCTCCACATCAGTGCCTTACTACCCTTCACTCTTCCCCACTTTACCACCCCACCTCAAATGCACACACACACACACACACACACACACACACACACACACACCCCTAGTGCTTTCAAGGCTTCAGAATAAAAACAGGATGACATTTCCTTCCAAATAGGTGGGAATCCTGTTTTTAAGGAAGCTGTAAAGTTGCAAGGGTGTGAGGCTGGTCACCATTTCCATGGCACTCTAACATCCACTTTCTTTTTTGGCTTCAACAGTCTTCTTAAAAAGTAGGAGGGATTCAAAGGAAATAACCTAGGAATATATGACACAGAAGGCCTGGAATCTTGAATTATGGAGAGAAGGAAGAGAAAAAAATGAATTCCCAAGACACAGTCCCAAGAGACTGTGAACCAAGCTAGTGAAGGAAATGCTGATGCATAAAAAGAAGTTCAGATAAGAAGCCAAAGGGGTAGATTTATCTTTATTAAAGGTCAAGGAAGGCTTCAACTCACTGGTTTCACCTGGAATGCAGGTGGAGAGGCAGGATACAAGGCACAGAGTAAGTAGGATCTAGAAATGTCAAGGTTTGGCAAAAGAATTATTGTTGTGAGGGGGTTCCATAATGTTGTAAATCTGCATTTTTATTTATTTATTTATTTTTTTATGGATGAAAGGGTTTCCAAGACTTAGAAGACACCAGAGAGGAGAAATCTTAGAGTCTGAGCCTTATGATCAGAAAGAAGTAACAACCAGAGGAAAATAGGCTGGGACAACAGAATAAAATGTTTCATACATTTAAAATGTGCCAAATTAAGTAATGTGAGACTGGTGGGTTTCAACTGTAAAAATTTTGCACTGCAAAGTTCTCGCACACATAAAGAGCAATCTGTTGTACTTGAAGCTGACTGTATGTGTATGGGCTGAGCTCTTGTGAATGTGGCGAGATTAGGAGCCATGGCAAGATGGGGAGCCACGGCAAGGTGGGTCTTCTGTACAAAAAGCTCCCTTTAAGGGTAAAAACAAAGATTTACCTAAGACCAAGCAAATAACATAATAAGAAACTCACCTGGAAGAGCCTTTAGCCTGACTGTGGTGGCTGCCCTTTGACCCTTAACTATGGCTGGCCAGACCGATGCCTCTAGTTCCATCTTGAAGCTCTTTAGTAAAGCTGAAAGTTCTTGATGGGGCTACCTGGGGCTCTCGGCAATTCTGAGGGAAGAAAAGTATCCTCCCGCAAATTTCTTCAAAGACCTACCTTCCCAGGAAAGCAGGTAATGGAGCTGATGAATTAGTTTTGCATTTGGACTCACAAATTCCAACGGTTTCCTTCCCAATGATGAGGTTTCCTTCAGCCTTACCTAAAATCAATGCAAAGTATATCTATATTGCACTTGCTATTAAAGAAATCTGGGGTAGTTTACTTTGGTTTTTAAGCCCAATTTCTATCATCTCCTGAGAGTTAGAAAGTGAGTGGCTACGTTTATCCCCGGGACCAAGAAATTCAGAGACACCTTGTTTAGAGGAGGCGCCCAAGGTCACTGGAGAAATTGGGAAGAGCTTGTGGCTGCAGTTAAGCCTTCGCCCTGAGTTTTGGGCAGTGTTTCCTTAGCCGCTTCAGGTTGTGGTCAGGAGAGGAATTTTCCCAGGAAGAGGCTGTCCCAAGGGGCACCTCAGGTCCACGCTGCGGTTTTCAGCGTTCGCATCTCCCGTGCGGGGACAGAGTATTGGTTAACTCAGGTGAGTGAATACCACGAGGCGGATTCCAGCCTCGGGGACCCCAGGGATCCGCGCGGGCGTGAGGAGGTCGGTAGTGCAACGCAGACCTTCCGCTCTTAGCCCGGGCTCCCTCCACCGGCGGGAACGGAGCCTCTGCAGTGCGCCGCCCCCACCCTGAGTGGCTACGGGAGCCGGTGCGGAGCCTGCAGCGCCAGCGGCTGTGGCCCTGGAGACTAGGACTGAGCTTGAGGGTCGCGAGTCCCTGGAGCAGGACCTCACCTACGGGCCCTTTGATTCCCGCCCTTCTCCCGACTCGGTGCGCAGCCCTGGCCGCGGCCTGGCGGCTGCAGAGGCCGAAGGCCCTCAGCCAAGACCTGAGAGCTCGGGAGACGAAGGCACCACGTGTCCGGTCCGGGCTGGCGCGGGCGGAGCGGGCCAGGCCCAGCTCCCCGAACCTGAGAGCACAGCAGCGGCGCCCCCGGGTCTCGTCCGCCCCCGGCGCTGGGCCAGCGGAGCCCGGACCTTCCGGGCTCGCGTGGATGCCTCCTACTGGACGGCGCGATGGGGCACTTCTGGGAGAGAAAGGGTAAGAGCGAGCGCCCTTGCGGGCTCTGCAGGCAGTGCCCACCGGCGAGGGAGGGCGACTGAGACTCTCTGGTCCAATGAGCGCCGAGATGGGCCCGAGGCGGGCGAGGAAGAGGTGGGAAAAGGGTGGGGGCGGTGAATAGCCGGAGTGGGGGGTGCAAAGGGGACTGTGAGCGCTATCTAGGGTGCTCCGGGGTCCCAAGAAAAAGGTTGTGGAAATGGGCTCTCTCAGCAGAGGGAAACTGGTGGGGCGGGGGGTAGTGTCTGTGTGATTATCATTGAGATGGTTAGGCTGGACTCCTAGTTGCAACAGGAAAGATTGACCAGGCCGTTGGTTTGGGGTCTCCTTTTAGGAATTGTCCTCAGGAGTGGGGCTTGGAAATGGTGCCTTTTGATAAAGAAGGTTCAGTAAAGAATTGATAGTATCCAGATAGAAAGTCTCAGTAGGGTTCTCTAAAGACGTGGATGGTCCAGCGGTCCCAGAGAACACTTTTCAACTTTCTGCTTCCTTGGGTATTTTTCATCAGATTATTTGAAACGGGAGGGAACACCCGTTTTTCATCAACATGTTGGAAGGCCTCAGTTTAGGAGCTCAAAACATCCTCATTCTGGGTGGCATCCTTATGCTGGGTGAATTTAAAATAGGGGTGGATTGTAGAGAGGAGGAGACCTCCAAGGTGAAATTGCTGCGTGGGAAGAGATTCTTAAAGCTTTAAGTGGAAGGAGTTGCTTGAAGTAAACTGCTTTCCTGTTGTTTTTCTCTTATTCTTCAGTGTTGAGCAAGTAGTGACATTAAGGAGAGCAGGAAATTCCATTGCTAGGTTCCTGGAAGGTCCTCTGGTCCTGACCCCCCATCTTGGGCAGCAGAAGCAAAGACCAGCGTCAGTGTCTGAATCTTCCTTCTCAGAAAAGGGCCAAAATTTAAACTCTGCAGTTCCGAATCTTCAACTTAAGGTTTCTGCTGCAGCACTGCCAGCTCAGATACTTGGCCAGACACACATCAGAGATGTTTGCTTCTTCCTCCTCAAAAGGTGTTCTTGGGGACAAAGAAAGTCAGATAATCACAGTGCCAAGTTTCTCCACCTACACATTTGGCAGAATAGCAGCAACTGTCCTCTTGAGAGACAGGTCCAAGTAAAATCATATTTTTTACTTGCTTTAAATTTTAGAGCATCTTACCATAATGCAGCTCTTGGTTTCTTAAGTTATGTTATAATGACACTATTTTAATGTGGAATACATTTCAAGCACACTGGTTATTCCTCGTTGATCTCTACTTATTTAAATCAAATTGTATTAACTTGGTCTCCATGCAGTCATCTTTAAAGTGGTATCATAATTGACAAAATCATCATATGGGTTCTTAAATGCTGGTGCCATTAAAAAAAAAATCCAAATCTTCAGTTTTATAGATGACCTAATAAGGCTAACAGAGAGTGAGTAGTCCAGGAGCAGAATTAGCCAGTGGCAAACGTAGAACTAGCACTCTCCTAACACCCAGTCCTGTGGTTTTTCCCACATTTTAGTAAAAGTGTGTAAGAGATAAGCATAAAAGAGTAATCTTACAATTGGCTTGATTGGCAGGGCTTACAGATGGGGTTGAAAGGATCTGTGACTATAAAAGGGTAACATGTGGGAGATCTTTGTGATGTGTATCTCGATTGTGATGACAGTTATATAAATCTATATATGGGATAAAAAGACATAGAGCTATACAGACACATTGTGCTAATGTCACTCTCCTACTTTTGATGTTCTATTATAGGTATGTAAGATATAATCAGTGGGGGAACCTGTGTAAAAGGCATATGGGATTTCTCTGTACTATCTTTACAACTAAAATTTATCATTATTTCAAAATAAAAAGTTTTTTAAGTCATTTTGTAAGTACCTCAAATTCCAAAGCATCCTTCTCCATAGAAGACACCATTTCCAGAATTTTAGTTACTCTAGTATCCTTATCATCTCTAAATAGAAATTGCAATAGTCTTTATTTACTATTATAATTTAAAATGAGACATTTTTAATTTTTTCAAAATTTTTAAAATTTTACAGCTGCATCTGTAACATATGGAAGTTTCTGGGCCAGGGATTGAATCTAAGCTGCAGCTGCAACCTACACCTTAGCTGCAGCAACACCAGAGCCTTTTAACCCTTTGCTCTGGGCCAGGGATTGAACCACCTCCACAGCAATGTGAGCTGCTGCAGTCAGGTTCTTAACCTACTGTGCCACAGTGGGAACTCTGACATGCTTTTTTTTTTTTAACTTAGCCTTGATCTAAGGAATAAAATTTGTGAAATACCAGGTTTAGATATTAGTTACATTTTTCAAGACATGTTAAAAATAAAAAATATAATTTTAAAAGAGACTTATCCACCTAAAATTATCACAACCTTGGGAATGCTGTACAAAGGCAAGGCTTTGGGAGGTGCTCAAGGCAGTGGTGAGGGAAGCAAGCCCAGTCCTACAGAGCAGCTTGTGATCAGTGGTGCGACGAGAGAGAGAATTAGGTCACCCACATCCTAGTAGCCATTTGAGAAATGACTTATCATTCCTTCTAAAATTTTTTTCATTAAGCTTTTTAAATTATAAAATATTCCTAAAATTACTTCAATTCTTTATCAGAGTGGAGCATCTCAGCAAGTATATTTAGCTTTAGAGAAGCTAGAAGTTATATTTGGTTTTTATATGTAAAATTTATGATAATAATTACTCATCTCCCAGGCTTAATCACCAAGTCATCTGTATGTGAGCTTTTTCTGTCTCTCTTTTCAGAGCATGTTAACTCATTCTGCTTAAACTAAATGACCTTTGGTTTGCTGTAGAAACCCCTTTGAAAAAATACCGTGGATGAGAAAAACTTGGCCTTCTAAAAGTGAATTTTTTTTAACTCTCTGAACAAAAGATAGGTAGATAAGAATGGAAGGATCATAACAGCATTATTATAATGCATTCCTAAAAAATGCTCATCGTGCCTCTGCTGGTTCTAAAACGAACTTTTATGACCATCAGGCTTTGGTGAGAATGTTCATTCATCAGAAAGGAAAACATTTTTCTATAACAATATGTGGTTTGCAAAAGCATCATTCAGGGCCATTTTTTTTTAATTTAGACAATGTATTTTCAAGCATTAAGATGATCTGTTACCTTGTTCTTAACCTAGCTTCTCAAGAAACTTAGGCGTGCCTCTCGGACAACTGAAAAATATCTTACTAAATCTTACCAGCCAGCAGATCCAGATTTGAAGGAAAAGAATATTGATTCTTTGACTGACTGAATCAATATAAGAAGAGATAAACTCAGTCACAGCCTAAATCCTGCTGTTATTTCTGACTCTTCATTTTTTTTTAATTTAGATTATCTACAAAATCAAATGGGATTATTTTTGAAAATATGGTAATTTTTAAAAATTGTTTTTTCTTAACCATTCACCAAATAGAAAAGCCAAAAATTGTCTTAAAATAGACTCATTCATAGGTTTATACTTTACTGTTTGCCACTCATTTTGGAATTACAGTTTCACACACAGCATGATGGGATTTAAGAACAAACACAAGGTGTTTTTCCTTAGGAAGAGTGATACTGATGTTGGAACAGCTACTGTCAGGTGCAGATGATTTCATCCTCTTCTCTAATGTGTTTAGTTTGTGAAACGATGGTCAAAGATAAGGTAGGACATATAGGCTGCTGAGTTACCAGAGTATTTAAAATATCAGTGCATGTGAAGTACGACCTTATATCCCAGGCTGCACCATTGACACAGTATTCCATCTTGTTAGCATTTTGCCCTAGTAGAATAGCAGGTGCATAATAAACATTTTAGAAAGAAAATTTAAATGAATGAATAAATGTATTAGCTAACATTTGTCACAGTGTCATGCGCTTTTTGCCCAAAGTAATTTCATGTCCTATGCCAAATGTGGAGGAAACCACCGAAAGGAAGTTAACACACTTAAGAAGACACATTCATAAAGTGCCCATATAACGTAATGACATAGCAAACATAGTCTGTAAAGTCCATGAGAGCAGAGATTTTCATTCCTATTGAACTCCCAGTACCTAAAACAGTGATTGGCAATAGTAGGTTTTTGTTTTTTTTTTTTTTTAACAGGCATGTCTTGTTTTGTTTTGTTTTTTGGCAATAATAAGTTTTTAATAAAGATTTTCAAATGAATGAGTGAATTAAAGAAGTTGTGTATATACACATATGTGTATTCACATTTATGAGAAAATATTAACATTAAATTTAAAATTCAGCTCCAGGTTATTTTTCCATATGGTCTTTTGAATTGTGACTAAGATGAGTACTTCTAGTGTAAAGTCAGCCCATGCCATCGTGGGGAAGATTCAGTTTTCCTTTATTGAGATTAAATTTGAACTCATCTAATTGTAATGTCTGTACTATCACCTAATCAGATATTCTCAGTAATGATGTGTGCAGCCTTTTCAGAGGCCTTGCCAAGGTCCATATGCTTTGCCACATGTCCCAAGCTGGCAGCTTATGGACCAGGTTCATTCTACAGATGTATTTTGGTTTTGTTTTAAAATCAGGGGACTCTTCATTGATAAAAATTGGCAGTTAATTTTTTTAAATCATGACAATTCACATAAAAATCCAAGATTTCTGGCCTCCCTAGAAAAATAATGTCATTGACCTGAGCAGTGGAAGCTGGGGCACAGCGTCCTTCCTTTATTCACAATGCCCGTTACCTGTTCCATTTGATGGTACTCTGGGCCACTTAGCTTGTTTGTGTTAATTGCCTGGTCTAAGTAAACTTCCGAATCCGTGACTTCTGTCCTAAACATTTCTGAGATTTGCTAGCCTTAATCCTCTCTGTAGGAAAAACAAACAACAACAAAAACTAGGCTTGCTGAGTTGTTCTTTGGAAACCAAGCTGATTTCTATACCAATTTTTTTCTTTTCCAAATGCTCATAAGCCATCTTTGTATTCATTTGTTTCAGAATATTGCCTAATATTTTATTTTCATCTTACCAGAGTTTTAGAGATGGTTCATTCTCTCTGATTTTTGGAAATCAAAATTATATACTTAATTTCTCTATTTCTCTCCTCTTGGCTTCTCTCCCAATCTCCAGAATCTTCAGCAACATCAACAATATTATCATAATCCTAAGGGGTGAGATTATAAAACCCAGGACATAACTTGTTAAATGAACTAAATGCCTTGAAAGAAGCTAGTGGCATTAATTAGCCTGAGCTTTAGCTTCCTCTACAAAATTTTATTCTATGCTTTTTAGTTTGGAGCTCTAAAATGAGCTAGAGAAGCAAGAGTGGCCGCCAACTTTTGTCTTCTTTTAGTCATCCATCCATCAATATTAAATGAATTGCAGCAAGTAGTGAGTATATACTTTTCTTTCTCTTCTCCCTTCAAACATAATTAAAGTGAATAGTTTTCTCATTCGTAGTAGTTTTGCAAGTCATCATTCAAAATTAGATTCTAGTCTTCCTGATACCATGCACCAAAGTTTTGCTGCATCAAGTATTCTTGGGTGCAAATTCTTGGATTTTTCCATTTTTCATGTAATAATAATATTATGTATTATCATAATATATAGCTCAGATTTTAAATTGATTAAACACCAGTATTTTGTCCACCATCGTCATGGTGATGATGTAAGGGAGAGATTACAAAATAAGGATATCCTGAGTGATCCTCTGAGTTGACTCTGTAAGATGAATATAGGAAGAAAAGAAAGTGACAAGTTATCTAATTCTCTGAAACTATGAATAAAATATGAACTTTCTCTCAGAAGTGTACATATTTTCTTATTCCCTAAAGAAAACTGCAAACCTTAGCTGCCCCAACCACAGAGAGTTACCTGAGTTTAAAACCATAAAAATCAATTTAAGTTCGACTTACTGAGTATTTCCTTCCCGTGGGCAGAGCTGACATCTTTTGTAGAACAAATGAAGAATGGGGTGGAAGATAATATTAACCTGTTCTCTTGCTTCTTCCTTGGTTTAACCTGTGCCCAGGGAAACTCAATGCATAATTTCATCAATTTCACACCATTAATATGCACTAAATTAACTTTAAAAGGTATGGTATAATAGTCAAGTGAGTAGGAGCCATTAAACCTAATGACACTTAAATGCATTTATCACAGTGGTGTCTTAAAAGGGCCATTATGTTTTTCCATAAGATAGAAGGGGTTTGAAAGTATAAACTTTATATTATCCAGCTCAACATTCTAAAGTATTCATTTGTCTTTAAAACATTTTAAATGGAAGGTGGCTACCATAAAATTATTTCTTTTTTGCTTTTTTAAGGCTGCACCCATGGCATATGGAAGTTCCCATGGCCTAGGGTCGAATCAGAGCCATAGCTGCTGGCCTATGCCACAGCCACAACAATGCCAGATCCTAGCTGCATTTGCTATGCCACAGCTCACAGCAATGCTGAATTCTAAACCCACTGAGTGAGGCCAGGGATCGAGCCTGTGTCCTCAGGGGTACTAGTCAGATTCATTTCTGCTGAGCCACAGTGGGAAATCCCCATAAAGTTATTTCTTATGTTTCAACCTTAAGGGAAATATGCCCTATAGCTCTCCTAAGGCTGAATGCTTTGAGTGCTTTTGTCCATGGTGCTGAAACTCGCTCTACCTTTGTGTCCCACCACAAGGTCAGATAAAAGGAGGGGAGAGAAGGAGTTGATATTTCTTCCAGTTAATGGCTTAAAGAAAACAAATATTGACTTTGAAATGAACTCATTTTTCAACTTTATAATCAGATTCGCAAGAAAGCTTGTATTTTGTGGTGTACAAAGTAGAGGTTGAATTGGCAAATATTTGTTTTTAACCTATTTGAGGTATAGCTTGGGCAGTTTTTATTATTTGCCTCCTACACTTCTTTTATTCATTAAAGTTCACCAATAACAATAATATTTAACTGTTGTCAACTCCTACTTGTTTTTTAAAAAACTCTTCGTTTTGGATTTTCTTAAGCCCATTATAATACTTTCTCTCCTTGACTTTTATTACAATAAACACTTAGGGCATTCTTCATATAATTTCAAACCACAGGAAAAGCTATGCATTTTCAAATAATGGACCCATATTTGAATTACCTGTTATAAGTATAAAGAACATTTAGTGCCACTTACAATTTCAGTCCATGTATATCTAATGCATGTAATCATGAGGATTACAAAGAATTTTGACATATGGCTCTTACCCCTGAAAAGCCTAAAACTTAATAATTATTACCTGTACATGTAAATTAATACCAGCCTTAATTATCATTAAAATTTAAGCTCATTGAAGGACTGTATCTGCTTACCATTTTCACTGCTTTTTCTCTAGCATGTAACACAGTTCCTAACACAGTGTGGGTGCTCAATAAATATTTGCTAAACGAATTAAGGTATGAATGAATGACTAAGTGCAAAAAGAGCTAGAATTTGTGGCACGTATCAGATGTTTTTGATTTACAGTTACTTTCTTTAGAAGAGATACGCATGCTCCAGTTATCAAGTTGTAGAAACATATACATTTATCTATCTTTCTCAAGGCACTAAATTACCAAGAGCAAAAATAATGGGTAACATCATTTTTGTGTGCACTAAATGTGAGGCATTTTAAAGTGCTTACCTGTGTAACTTCCCTCCAACTAATATAATTCCCTTTTTTATAAATGAGGAGACATAAATGACTTTTTTTAAATTTATTTTTATTTATTTATTTATTTATTTATTTCTGCTGTACAGCATGGGGACCAAGTTACACATACATGTATACATACTTTTTCCTCCCATTGTTGTGTTGCCATGTAAGTATCTAGACATAGTTCTCAATGCTACACAGCAGGATCTCATTGTAAATCCATTCCAAGAGCAATAGTTTGCATCTGTTAACCCCAAGCTCCAGATCCCTCCCACACCCTCCCTCTCCCCTCGGGCAACCACAAATCTATTCTCCAAGTCTATGATTTTCTTTTCTGTGGAAAGGTTCATTTGTGCTGTATATTAGATTCCAGTTATAAGTGATATCATATGGTATTTGTCTTTTTCTTTCTTACTTATTTCACTCAGTATGAGAGTCTCTAGTTCCATCCATGTTGCTGCAAATGGCATTATGTCGTTCTTTTTTATGGCTGAGTTAAATGACTTTCTTAAGTAACCCAGGCAATAATAATGCAGAATCAAAACTCAGAACTAAGTCTGAGCTCTTAGCCATTACTTTATCAAAACCTCAACCTGTCTTTGCACATTCAAGCATCTTTGTAAATTCCATGCCATCACATAAATTCTGGCTCTTTGGAAATCTTTCTCTTGACCTGTTCATGACAGGTTTCCTACCTTCGCAAACTTCTTTCTCTAGCTAGCAGTGAATAAGTCATTTTCCCCCTTTTTATATCTGGAAAAGTAAGGTTTATTCATAGGGAAAAGCACAAAAGGCAAGATCCAGAAGAATCCTTTGGGTTTATGTGGAAGTAGAGAAAGAAATGATGCAGTTGAAAAAGAATAGTTAGGCCTCTCTACCTTGTGCCCCTTGTTGAGAATTTTTTTCGGGGGAAAGGGGAAGTATAGAACAGTCATAATTTTCTAGCTGCTAATCTGTTCTCTCCTATTTCTTTTTGTAGTGAGGTAACTGTGGCAGGGGGTTCAGCCAAAGTCTTGAGGAAAAGTTTTCCAGGCAAAGAGACTTATTTTTTCCCCCCAACAGTAGCAATATCAAACAAACTGGGAGTATAAATCAGTTATTTTTTATACAGTTATATTAAACTTATTTACAGAAGCTTCATTAAGAAATATATTAGGTCATTTTCTCACACTGCTTCCCAATCTGATATTTTTTATATTTATATTGCACTTTTGCAACCCAAACTTTTCAATCCAGCATCTATTATTTAGCTGTCACCACTTATCACTGAAGTCTGTCCAGAAAATTCATCAACTGTCTTGAACTCAACTCAGAAGTCATAGTATTGATCACATTCCATAAAAAAGTACTGGAAAGATAGATTTAGTTGAGTAGTTGTATTGAACACCTATGATTCTTGCCATTTATAAATTTGCATTCTGATATCCAGCTAAGAAACTTAAAAATGAAAAGTAAATGAAACCCAGTGGGGTTGAAAACATTCAGTGTCCTGGAAATACCTAAACACTTATTTTCCCCATTGGAAAAGGCAAAAACAACCTGAGTTCCCTTGCTGAAATATGATAAACTTATGCATTAGATCAAGTGACTGATATATTATTGATGTGCTTATCAGTAAATATCTGCAGAGACTTGTATGATGGCTTGATCACTTGTTCTAAAGATTCTGGCCCCAGTCATTGAACCATGTAATCTGTTACCCAAGTTTCATATATAAAGAGAGGAAAACAAACTTCATCAACTGTATAGACAGTGATAACACATAAAACACTTCAAAATTATTTTTAAAAAATTAAAATTAGATAGTAATCATCTGCTTTATATTCCTCTAATATAATGAAAAACAGCATTAAAATAATTTGAAATTAAATTTCTCCTATACTGTAAGACATATGTTAACATATGAAAAAATTGGTTTTTTTCTCTTTATGGCCTTAACTTTTCATTGCATTTTTCATCCCATTGTGCTATGCCTTGATCTATATTTCACTACCCTAAGGAATTTCTTTCTCTTTTTACCTCCCTGCTTTCATATTCCAATGAAATTTTGCTCACTGGGGAAAATTAAGAGATGGAAAAAATTCAGAGACACATCCTTGACTTCCTTAATAGACATTCACAAGAAGTGGAAAATTCCTCTTCTCAGTGTCTTTAATATATCTTTCAAAGGAGATGAGATAGCATTAATGTGACCACCAATGTCCAATTGTTCAGATTTACACATTCACCATGTGGCTTGTTTTACTAGTATACATGGGAGGTCCCATCTCTCTGGAACTTATTTTTTCCTCATCAGGATGTTTAAGCTGGAAGCTTTGTCAGTGTGCATCAATGTTTCCAGAGCGAACAGGAATACAAACTGTGCTTTTAGAATTACATTCTCCCTAGAACAAGGGGAGGCACCTGGAAGCTCTACGCACCATTGCCGATTCCTCTGGTCTCCCTGGAGAGGGTAGCCACAGCCATATGAGGCTTGAGTTCATTTAAATACCTCTCCAACCGTTGGCTCCAGAACTAAAACCTCATGTAGTTCTTCATATTTGGCTGAACCAGTGATTTTTGATTACTTCTTAATAGGTAAGTTTGCTTGTGGTGATGAGGGAGGGAGATTTGGTTTTTTTGTTTTGTTTTGTTTTTTTCCCACTGTACAGCAAGGGGGTCAGGTTATCCTTACATGTATACATTACAATTATATTTTTCCCCCACCCTTTCTTCTGTTGCAACATGAGTATCTAGACAAAGTTCTCAATGCTATTCAGCGGGATCTCCTTGTAAATCTATTCTAAGTTGTGTCTGATAAGCCCAAGCTCCCGATCCCTCCCACTCCCTCCCCCTCCCATCAGGCAGCCACAGGTCTCTTCTCCAAGTCCATGATTTTCTTTTCTGAGGAGATGTTCATTTGTGCTGGATATTAGATTCCAGTTATAAGTGATATCATATGGTATTTGTCTTTGTCTTTCTGGCTCATTTCACTCAGTATGAGATTCTCTAGCTCCATCCATGTTGCTGCAAATGGCATTATGTCATTCTTTTTTATGGCTGAGTAGTATTCCATTGTGTATATATACCACTTCTTCCTAATCCAATCATCTGTCGATGGACATTTGGGTTGTTTCCATGTCTGGGCTATTGTGAATAGTGCTGCAATGAACATGCGGGTGCACGTGTCTCTTTTAAGGAGAGTTTTGTCCGGATAGATGCCCAAGAGTGGGATTGCGGGGTCATATGGAAGTTCTATGTATAGATTTCTAAGGTATCTCCAAACCGTTCTCCATAGTGGCTGTACCAGTTGACATTCCCACCAACAGTGCAGGAGGGTTCCCTTTTCTCCACAGCCCCTCCAGCACTTGTTATTTGTGGATTTCTTAATGATGGCCATTCTGACTGGTGTGAGGTGATATCTCATGGTAGTTTTGATTTGCATTTCTCTTATAATCAGCGGTGTTGAGCATTTTTTCATGTGTTTGTTGGCCATCTGTATATCTTCTTTGGAGAAATGTCTATTCAGGTCTTTTGCCCATTTTTCCATTGATTGGTTGGCTTTTTTGCTGTTGGGTTGTATAAGTTGTTTATGTATTCTAGAGATTAAGCCCTTGTCGGTTGCATCATTTGAAACTGTTTTCTCCCATTCCGTAAGTTATCTTTTTGTTTTCTTTTGGGTTTCCTTTGCTGTGCAAAAGCTTTTCAGTTTGATGAGGTCCCATGGGTTTATTTTTGCTCTGATTTCTATTGCTTTGGGAGAAAATATTCATGATGTTGATGTCAGAGAGTGTTTTGCCTATGTTTTCTTCTAGGAGTTTGATGGTGTCCTGTCATATATCGAAGTCTTTCAGCCATTTTGAGTTTATTTTTGTGCATGGTGTGAGGGTGTGTTCTAGTTTCCTTGCTTTGCATGCAGCTGTCCAGGTTTCCCAGCAATGCTTGCTGAATAGACTTTCTTTTTCCCATTTGATGTCCTTGCCTCCCCTGTCAAAGATTAATTGACCATAGGTGTCAGGGTTTATTTCCGGGTTCTCTATTCTGTTCCATTGGTCTGTCCGTCTGTTTTGATACCAGTACCACACTGTTTGGATGACTGTGGCTTTGTAGTATTTCTTGAAGTCTGGGAGAGTGATGCCTCCTGCTTGGTTTTTGTTTCTCAGGATTGCTTTGGCGATTCTGGGTCTTTTGTGGTTCCATATAGATGTTTGGATTGTTTGTTCTAGTTCTGTGAAAACTGTCCTGGGTAATCTGATAGGGATTGCATTGAATCTGTAGATTGCTTTGGGTAGTATGGCCATTTTTACAATATTGATTTTCCCAATCCAGGAACATGGAATATCTTTCCATTTCTTTACATCTTCTTTGATTTCTTTGATTAAAGTTTTATAGTTCTCGGCATATAGGTCCTTTACCTCCTTGGTCAGGTGTATTCCGAGGTATTTGATTTTGTGAGGTGCAATTTTAAAAGGTATCGTATTTTTGTATTCCTTTTCTAATATTTCATTGCTGGTATACACAAATGCAACTGACTTCTGAATGTTAATCTTATATCCTGCTACTTTGCTGAATTTATAAATCAGTTCAAGGAGTTTTGGGGTTGAGTCCTTAGGGTTTTCTATGTATACTATCATGTCATCTGCATACAGTGACAGTTTGATCTCTTCTCTTCCTATATGGATGCCTTTTATTTCTTTTGTTTGTCTAATTGCTGTGGCTAGGACTTCCAAAACGATGTTGAAGAGCAGTGGTGAGAGTGGGCATCCCTGTCTTGTTCCAGATTTGAGTGAGAAGGCTTTCCGCTTTTCCCCATTGAGGATTATATTTGCTGTGGGTTTCTCATAAAGGGCTTTGATTATATTCAGGAATGTTCCCTCTATACCCACTTTGGCGAGGGTCTTGATCATGAATGGATGTTGGACTTTGTCAAATGCTTTTTCTGCGTCTATTGAGATGATCATATGATTTTTGACTTTTTTTTTTGTTCATGTGGTGTATGATGCTGATTGATTTGCGTATGTGGAACCATCCTTGTGAACCTGGGATGAACCCAACCTGGTCATGGTGTATAATTTTTTTGGTATGTTGTTGGATTCGGTTGGCTAAGATTTTGTTGAGAATTTTTGCATCTATATTCATCAATGATATTGGGCGATCGTTTTCTTTTTTGGTGGTATCTCTGGTTTTGGAATGAGGGTGATGGTGGCATCCTAGAATGTCTTTGGGAGTATTCCTTCTTCTTCAACCTTTTGAAAGAGTTTAAGGAGGATGGGCACCAATTCCTCTTTATATGTTTGATAAAATTCACCTGTGAAGCCATCTGGTCTTGGACTTTTATTTGTAGGGAGTGATTTTATGACCTCTTCAATTTCATGTCTAGTGATCGGTCTGTTCAGTTGGTCTGTTTCTACTTGATGCAGTTTTGGCAGGCTGTAAGATTCTAGAAAATTGTCCATTTCTTCCAGATTGTCAAACTTGTTGCCGTATAGTTGTTCATGGTATTCGCTTATGGTTTTTTGTATTTCTGCTGTATCCGTTGTGATTTCTCCTTTTTCATTTATAATTTTGGTTCTTTGGGTTCTTTCTCTCCTCTTTTGAGTGAGTCTGGCCAGGGGTTTGTCAATTTTGTTCACCTTTTCAAAGAAGCAGCTCTTGGTTTTATTCATTTTCTCTATTGTTTTTTGAGTCTCTATTTTATTGATTTCTTCTTTGATCTTTATGATTTCCTTCCTTCTGCTGACTTGAGGCCTTTTTTGTTCTTCTTTTTCTAATTCATTTAGGTGGAGGCTTAAGTTGTCCATTTGGGATCTTTCTTCTTTTTGGAGAAAGGCCTGTATTGCTATAAATTTCCCTCTGAGCACTGCTTTCGCAGCATCCCATAGATTTTGAGCGGTTGTGTCTTCATGATCATTTGTTTCAAGGTAGTTTTTAATTTCCTTCTTGATTTCCTCATTGACCCATTGGTTTTTTAGTAGCATGTTGTTTAGTCTCCATGCAGTAGGTTTTTTCTCTTTCCTTTTCCCATGGTTGGTTTCTAATTTCATGGCATTGTGGTCAGAGAAGATACTTGAGATAATTTTTATGCTCCTAAATTTATTGAGATTCGCTTTGTGTCCCAATATGTGGTCGATTCTTGAGAATGTTCCATGAGCATTTGAGACGAATGTGTATTCTGCTTTTTTGGGATGTAGTGTCCTGAAGATATCAATGAAGTCTAACTTTTCTATTGTTTCCTTTAGGATCTCTGTTGCTTTATTGGTTTTCTGTCTAGAGGATCTGTCCATTGATGTGAGGGGGGTATTAAGGTCTCCTACTATGATTGTATGCTCATCAATATCTCCCTTTATGTCTGTTAATATTTGTTGTATGTATCTGGGTGCTCCTGTATTTGGGGCATATAGGTTGACGATAGTAACATCCTCTCCTTGGATGGATCCCTTAATCATTAAGTAGTGTCCTTCTTTGTCTTTCTTTATGTCTTTTGTTTTAAAGTCTATTTTGTCTGATATGAGCATTGCGACTCCTGCTTTTCTGTCATGTCTATTGGCGTGAAATATTTTTCCCCACCCTTTCACTTTCAATCTATATGTATCTTTTGTCCTAAGGTGAGTTTCTTGTAGGCAGCATATTGAAGGTTTTTGCCTTTTTATCCACTCAGCCCCTCTGTGTCTTTTGATTGGGGCCTTCAGTCCATTGACATTTAAGGTGATAATTGATAGATGATTATTTATTGCCATTTGAACCTCGTGTTCCAGTTGATTCTATGGTTCTCCATTCTTCCTTTCTTTTTTTTTGGTTGGATGGTCTCCTGTTATTATCTGCTTGAGTGTATTTTTTTTTTCATTTTTTGCAAATGCAATATTTGGTTTTGGCTTGTGGTTGCCCTGTTTTTTAAGTATGCTAACCCCTTCCCATAATTTTGTGTTTTAGCCTGATGGTCCTGTAAGTTCAAACACTTCATTACTATATTAAAATTAAGAAGAGAAACATACAAACAAACAAACAAAAAGGGTTATTTACTTCCTAACATCCCTTGCCCACATTTTATGGTTTTGATGACTCTTTTTTATTTTTTTCTTTTTAATTTGATTTTGTTTGAGGCCTGTTCATGATCAAATCTGTATGCTGGCTTATTTGAGTGACTGCTCTCTGATTGTGGTTTCCTCAGTCCTGGTTCTTCCTCTTCTTCTTTTTTTTTTTCCTTCCCTTTCCTTCCTTTCTTTTTGGTTTAGAGAAGCCCTTTCAATATTTCCTTTAACCTGGGTTTTGTGTTGCTGTATTGTTTAAGTTTTTGTTTGTTGGAAAAAATTTTTATTTCCCCTTCTATTTTAAATGATATTCTTTCTGGATAGAGTATTCTAGGTTGCATATTTTTTTTTCCTTTTAGCATTTTAAATATCTCTTGCCATTCCCTCCTGGCCTGTAGTGTTTCTGTAGAGAAGTCAGCTGATATTCTTATGGGGGTTCCCTTGTAGGTAACATTCTGCTTTTCTCTTGCTGCCTTTAGGATCCTCTCTTTATCACTGACTTTTGCCATTTTTATTATGATGTGTCTTGCTGTGGGTCTCTTTGGGTTCAGTTTGTTTGGGGCCCTCTGTGCTTCTTGTATCTTGAACCCAGCATCCTTTAGATTTGGGAAGTTTCCAGCGATAATTTCTCCAAATATATTTTCCATCCCCTTATCTTTTTCTACTCCTTCTGGAATTCCTATTATGCGTAGATTGGCCTGCTTTATATTATCCCATAGGTCTCTTATATTGCTTTCCAGTTTTTTTATTTGGTTTTCTGTCTGAGTGATTTCCATTTTTCTATCTTCCATATCACTGATTCGTTCTTCTCCATTATTCATTCTGGTTTTTACTGCCCTTAGTTCCGTTTGCATCTCTGCAAATGAATGTTCTAGTTTTTCTTGGCTCCTCCTTATATTTTCTAGTTCCTTTCTGAGGGTATCTGCATTACTGTTCATATCTTCTCTTAATTCCTTCAGTATTTTCACTCTTTCTCTTTTGAACTCCAGGTCTGTCAGACTGCAGAGATCTGTTTCATTGTTGACTGTTTTAGGTGAGTTCTCCTGTTGGTGTGACTGGGGGTGGTTTCTCAGCTTCTTCATCTTGCTTGTTGTTTTCTTTCTCCTGAGGGAGTTGTACTCTCCGTTATCGGGCAGTGTTTGCCTTGTCACTGTCGTGGAATATTTCCTGAGGGCTGGCGTTGTTGGTCAATCTTTTTTGAGGCAGTGTGTCTTTTCTGGAGTGTTGATGGGGCTAACCGTGTTTCTTTGAAGCAAAGGAGGACTTCCTGAGGGCAGACAGGACTGGGAGGTCCCCACCACGATGGTAGCAGATTTCACTTGGTCATGCAGAGCTTGCTCTGGTGTTTTTAGGCTGTGGGGTTCTTGCAAGGGGTTTGTGGTGTTGGGCAGCTGTTCCTCAGGAGTGCAGCACCCCCTGGGGGCTGGAGCAGCTATCTGGGTCACTGAGAACCTAAGAGCCTCTTCCCTAGGGCAGCCCAACTCAGAAGGACGGCCTGCAAATGTAGGCGGATCTTTTCACAGTCTGGCCAAGCTTGTTGCAGCTTTTCTGGGCTGCAGGGGGTCCTCCAGGGGGCTGGTGGTGCTGAGCAGCTATTCCCTGGGAGTGGGGCACCCCCTAGGGTCTTGGGCGCGTTGCAGGGCTGTTGGAAACCCAAGAGGCTCCTCCCCGGGGCAGCCTGACTCAGAAAAACCGTCCGAGAGTTAGGCAGATCTATTCACGGCCTGGCTAGGCTTGTTCTAGCTTTTCTGGGCTGCAGGCCTTTTCTCGGGGGCTGGTGGTGTTTGGTGCTGCTCTGCGGAAATGTAGGCCCTCCAAAAGGCAAGCAGGCCTGTGCAGGGACAGCCCCTGCGGTGGTAGGCTTCAGGAAATTGTTGAGGCCAGCCCTCCTGGATGGCAGGCAGCCCCAGGTTCTGCGAGAGCGTAGGGGGTGTTGGGGGTTGGGGGAGGGGATGCACTGGGAAGCACAGCTTTCAACTAGCTAGTGGGCCTGTAACCTTGCTGTGGCGTGGGGGGTATTCTATGGGGACCCACCCCTTCTTCTCTCCCCTCCCCAGCACGGGCGCAGACCAGGCTCTTCTCCCAGGTTCCCTCTGATGCGGCTTTCCACTTCCCCGCCCCTAGAGTATTGCTCCCTTCCTCCCAGGCAGTCTCTGCCCCGTCAAATGGTTTCTAGACCTCCCAAGCAGTTTCCTCTCTGCACCCCCCCAGCCCATTCTCGGGGACTAACCTCTGGAGGCGAGGTCTCGGTGCCCAGCCCCCACCCAGGCGTCTCAATTTTTGGTGACTGTGCCCGTAGTTCAGATGGTCTGTTCGGTTCTTGATCAGCTTTTCCGTACTCCAACTTACTGCTACTCTCTTCTCTGCATCTGGAGATTCCTCCGGTTCGTTTGATCTTTCCCCCGTGTAGGTGACTTTCCAGGGTATGGGATCCCTTTCTCCTCCGCAGTTCCCTTTCAGGAGCGCCCATCCTGCTTGGATTCACCTTCTCTCACTCTCCTCTTTTCTCCCGTTCTGCCCCGTAATGTCACGAACTTCTTGCCGTTATTGGAGTTTAGGTTCCTCTGTCAGCGATTGGTTGCTGTTCTGTGCGAGTCATTTATTCTGTAGATGTGCTGTTTTTGTTGTGTTTGTGGGAGAGGCCGAGCGTGTCCCCCTACTCCTCCGCCATCTTGTCCTCCCACATTTCTTCGGGAGATTTGTTTTGCCAGGGAGTTACATTTTGGGTAAAAGGTTTGTCATAAAAATATTAAGGAAAGTGTGGTTAACTTTTGTAAAAGGTTAAGCCTCATTTTGTAAAAGATTGCTGATTTTTCCCGAGAAGACTTTTTATTTTATTTTATTTTATTATTTTTTTATGCCACAGATGTGGCATATGGAGGTTCCTGGGCCAGGGATTGAATTCAAGCTGCTGCTGCAACCTACACCAAAGCTGCAGCAATGCTGGATCCTTTAACCCACTGTGCCAGGCCAGGGATTAAACCCACACTTCACAGCAGCCCAAGCCACTGCAATCAGATTCTTAACCCACTGCACCACAAAGGAACTCCAAAGCCTTATTTTAGAGTTGTAAGGAATCTGGAGAAGTTTTAAGTTTCCAAGTGAACATTTAAACAGCAAAGAATTTACACAGCCTGATTTATGATTCTTGCAAAGAAATTAGAAATCATGTCTTATAAAAATTATCCCTAACTTGCCAGTCTGGTAGAATGCAGCTTTCTTTTCATTAAGTCACATAAAATTACTTCCTGTGTACTTCACCGTGAATTATCTCTGATTTGGTTGAAAAGAAGAGAACTGCTAACAAGAGTGGCATGTAACCTTTCCTTCAATTGCCAACTAGATGGCAGTTGAGTGAGTAATTGAATTTCAATGAGTTACTAACCAGAGTTTATTCCAGACTTGATAATTTTATACTGCTGGCTTTTTTTTGGGGGCTGGGGGTAAACTGAAAAATAATGCTCTTGATCTAGAAGCATTTAATCAAATTAATTTGAATGTGATTATGTTAATTGTTTTGAGGTTGTACAATTTGAATTCTTCTGTGGTACATGAGAGTTTATCCATGCTGTCCTGTTTGGGGGCTGTTACAGATTAAAGTGTCTTTCTGCTGTTGAGTAGAAGTCTGTATATTATTTGTTGCTAAAATATCTAGTGTGCAGATTTTCAAAAATAGCAACCATGAATTTAATTGTTGGATTTACACGTTGATGGAGACTCTTGCAGGTAAAACTGGATTCAAATACAGTCATTTACCTATAGGCTGCAGTCTCTGTTGGCATTAAGTAGATGTCAGCTGAATTCTCACCCCAGCAATGGGGGTAGGGCGTGTTATTGCCTGCTGCCCTAAGGCAGCTTTCTCTCCAGTAAGTCATACCGTTTTGCGGAAGTTCAGAAAACTTTCCCAATGGGATGGTGATTATTGTTACTGAGTTATCTCATTGCTGGAATCATAAAGAGCTGTCATACCTGTGCTGTCCCTAATTCTTCACACCCACTTGGTACCCCAAATATCATTTATTTGAAGTCATGTGGGTGCAGTAACAAAGCAAGTGCAAAAGAATGGTGCTCTTGCTGTGGATGGAAACTGAGAGCAATGTATTTCAACCTAAGCTGCACGTTAGAATGTATTTCAACCTAAGCTGCACGTTAGAATGTATTTTAACCTAAGCTGCATGTTAGAATCGCATGATGGGCCCCGGGCATTAAATTTTTTTTTTTTTTTAAGTTTCTCAGGTAATTCTAAGATTCAGTCAAGGTTTGAGACCCACTGCTTTAAAAAGAATTATCTTCCTGCATAATTTTTATAAGTCCTTTGAAAATGGTTTCCCGTCTACCTGAGGTAGCAATGTCATTTCAGATACTAAAGTGATATATCCACTTTTGAGAGGTGGGGAGGGATTTATCAAGGTTAATTCAATAATCTTGAGTTATAGGACACAAGGAATAAAATCCAAAAGGGTGAAAATATATTTAGTTTTGAGAATGCAAAGCAAGATGTTTTATTGAAATTCTTGTGTTTTGGGAGTCAGATATAGAAAAGTAAAATTTAAAAAGAGGGTCCAGTTTTACTTCTCTGTGTCTCATATCTCTAACTAAATATACAACATAGTGTTTTGAGTTATTCAGTAGCACTTACCATACCTCTGTGCCTGACACCCATCTCAGGCTATAGTTTGGGAAACTCCCAAGCCAGTTTCCTCATCTAGAACAAATGGCTAGTACTTTACTTGGAAGGCTACTGAAGGAGTTAAAAGGGTCATGTATATTAAAATGTCCACTATGATGCTTGACACATAGTGGATGCTTAATCTGTTAGTTTTTCCCTTCCTTCTTCAGATTATTAATTTTAACCTTAAAATGTCCCAGATGTGCCTTCAGCCAATGAATATGAAAAATTGTAATGTCTTCTATAGTATATTAATTCCTCTGGGATTTTTCAAGTGAATTCATTCAAAGCTTTTTCTGGAATGTGGTGTGTATTCCTTTGTAATTCACTTCAAAATAATTCAAGGAATGAGAGTAACTAATAAATCATGCAGAACATGCAAGGCTTAGTAATTTGCCTACATATTAAAAGAAGGAAAAGGAAATTACTAAAATACATCCTCATTTTGGTAATGGTGGCAAATACACTGCACTAAGTATTTACGGTTATGTGAGTGCTCTCATTGTTTTTTATTGAAAAGGTTCTAGGGAATAATTTGTATATATTATTTTTGAAGTGTTTTCAATTCTTTTAGTTTTGCGAACAACACTTGTCATTTATTGACACAAGTTCTTTAAAAGGCTTCACCTCTAATCTTACCTACTGTGTACACCACTTGCCTCCATCCAACTGAACACATATCTCTAGCTCTGTTTTTTCCTTTATCTTCCTGAAGAGAGAAGGAAAAAGATAGAGAGATTTTTCTACAAGATATACTCTAAGTTCTTAACCAATTTAAATGGTGATAACCACTGACTGCTGCCAAAGCAATACATTCAATGCCAAACCTGACACACTCTTAATTCTACAGGAGAATCTCATTTCCTCTTGGGTACCATGTACAACAGCCCAATTTATTAAGAAAACATTTAAGTCATTTTTAATCATACAACTTCTGGATGTCAAGCTATAAATCTTAATACAGAAATGACTTACGCTTTTTGTATTTCAGTTGAATTTTCAAGTTTGTCTATCAAAACCCTGACACTATTATGAAATTGGATATGACCACTGCTTTTGATACTGAGACCCCAGAATCTAAGTTTCTCAACTACCATTTATTAAATGCACAGCAACCTTGAAATGACAGGCATGTTTGACATTCTTTCTCATAATAATAACCAACTACATGAGAACTTCATTTATTAATGTCAGTAATTGTTATCCTGAGATAACAATTAACTATGCATCAATCTCAGATACATGCAGAAGTGGGTACAGGAAGAGGTTACTTCTAAAATTCATTTTTTTGTTTTCTTTTTAACATTACATTCATAATTAAGTAGATGGTTCAAATAAAAAGTTCATTCTGATATTAAGAGAAAAACAGGTTTTCACTCCTATTCTTAAATTACATAGTACATTTTAGCCCTTACTTTATTAGTGTATTTTGACTTCATGAATGGATTTTTCAAAAATGAGTTTTTCAAAAAAGTTTAGGCTGATGGCTCCTTTTTTTTGTTTTGTTTTGTTCCTTTTCCCATTTTTGGCCGCCCCTCGGCATATGGAGTTCCCAGGCCAGGGATCAGATCTGAGGCACAGTCACAATCACAGCTGTGCCAACACCAGATCCTTACCCTACTGTGCAGGGCTCGAACCTGCAAGCCATTACTCCCAAAAAGCTGCCAATCCCCATTGCGCCACAGTGGGAACTCTTCCTAGTAGCTCCTTTTTAATTCAAGTAGGGGAGGGATCCACTGTCCTTATTTTAAAAACTAAATATTAATTAGGTAGCCACAGCATCTTCAGTGCATATTAACTCATAAGCCTAAAGCAGCTGTACATTCTTTCAAGATGCATAATTACAATTTATGTAAGTACATAAATAAGTGACGTGAACTTTCTCTCAATTAAAGACTTTATTTTCATATTCAGAAAGTAATATTTCCAAAACACATAAGCAAAACTAATTTGAAACTTATCAAATGTTGTAATTACTCTTCAGTTATTTTAGGGTAAAGTGCTATTGGCCTACTTCATGTAGACAAAAATTAAATCCCAGTGGAATTTGGTACCTACTGCAGCTTTACTATAAGAATATGTCTGAGGAAGGCCATCTGCCATCTTCATGGAGCCTCCCTCCAGCCCCCAGTGAAAGACAGTCTTTGAGGTTAAGGCTAAGTGTACTTCTCAGAGGACACATCTGAGAGAATGCAGTGCAGATATATTCCTTCTGTCTCTAATGGTATGAATAATGACTAAAAAGAAGCTTATAAAATATGCACTCACATAGCTTTCCTCTCTTTAAGAAAACACTGCCACACCCATGATAGGGAGAAGATCTAAGATTTGAAATAAAATTTGTCTTGAATATGACTTTACCATGAGGAATGGTTTTCTGCATATAAATTTGACTTTATTCTATCAAAAGGAATTATTATGATGGGGAAAACCAACATTACATTTGAAGTCAGGATTTTCATACTTAATTACTATGCTATAAATTTTAAGAGCCAGTAATTTCATCTAGAAGATTTATAATTTGAAAGGTGTTATCCCATTCAGTTCTTTAAAAAGAACCTGTAGATTCTTTTATTCCTTAGAGCACAAAAAGAAGTTAAGATATATATTAAGCCGTATGTTAAGGTTCCCTTTGATACCTACGTAAAGAAATTTTCCCTCTTGCTCTTTCACTTTTTGGAAAAAAACAGAGAGAAAACAATTGCTTTACACTTGGAATAATGCAATTATTTTCTTTCTGTTCTCCAAAAAGAGAGAGCAAGAAACAAAATCTATTACATGCCAAAATAAATGTACCTATGATGAACATTCATCAGCTATTAAAGGATTAATTAAAGTTCTTTGACTACATAAGCATGTATGGATTGCCCATGTTTTACATACATAGCTAGGATCCAAGCTCAGTCAATAGTACTTGCACAAAGACAGTTGTAATCAAGGCATGAGCAATTTATTCAAGCTAACCAATAAATATTCTTTGTATAGAAACTATAAAAGCAATGGATATGCTCTTCTCTCTTGCCAGTATTAGCCTCTGGCTGCCTTGCATTGTCTGGGATAGGTTGGGGAAGAGAAGTGGAAAAAAGAATCAACCCAAAGAAGTTTTTTCATTGGTAGAATCGAACTTACACTCCAGAAATTAAAATATATGGTGTTTGAATAAAACTTCACATAGTATTAAATCAGAAATGACAATGTTTTCCACTTAAAATTCAATACATTGATATGTTTTATATAATAATACTGCATAAATGTAATCTACCAAATCAGATTTTATAGGTATTGACAGGGCCAATAAATATCTTCATTCTCATAGATCAGTTGCTTCATAGAGTAATTAAATAAGTCAAGGAAATAAACCTACATTTTCACTGCCTGATAAAATTTTTGCTCTATTTTCGATGTCTCACCTTTCATAGGCATTCAAATATTTGTCTTGTGGATGAACATCCATCCTTTTGTACCCAAAATATAATGCAGTTGAGTCAAATACACATATTTACTATTTTTTACAAAATACACATAATAAAAAGGGGAAATTCGCATTATAAGTTGTTGAGTTTATCAGCACAATCTTTTTCACTGTGACTTTTTCAAAGGACTCTCCAATTTAAAAATAAGACATTTACCATTCAGTGTTGCCCCAGCTCAGTCTGAACTGCATACATCTTGAGAATCTCTAAAATATATTCATCTTTGCCAGCAGTGCTCTGAAAGAGCAGGATATGCTTTTACTCTTCCAAATGATTCCACGAAGTCTGTGTTTTTTGGCTTCATTTTTCTTGTTGGAAAATGATGGAGAAACATCCCCCTCAAAACCACTCTAACCCCCTGTTCTCCCAGCAAGTATACATGAACAAAGGTGGTAGAATCACATTGTATGCTGGGTTGAGGTTTTGGAGAAAGCATGCAGAGTAAATAACAACAACAATAATAACATTTAAATTAACTTTGAAAATTCTTTAAAATGGCCATAAAGTTCACTGTTTAGCCAATTTCCTTCTAGCATCCAAATGGGGTTTTTTTTGTTAAATAACAGAACTTCTTGGTTTATAATTAGAACCTTTGTATAAAAATATTTGTATCTTTAAACACTAGAAACACACATGATTCAATGAGATGTGAGAACTAAAGAAATAGCAAATTCTCATCTCCCATTTCAATGTTAACTCCCCAGCCTAAGCTGGAAATGTGTAGACTATTAAAAGTATCTCTCTTTCTGTCTCCCTCTCTCTTAAATTGAATAGTTGAATCAGATTAATTTAAATGAGAATATGACAAGACTCTGCTGTTTTGCCAAAAAGTCCATTAGCCGCCTTGAATCACAAGGCTCATGGTGTCAGGCCAGCTCTCATTAAGGGTTGCCAAGGAAGCAGTAACACACACGCAGTGAACTTGAGCCTTGGCATAAAAGAAGATATGAATTTAAGTACCATTTCTACCAGGAAGATCAATTTGGGCAAAATACTTTAACACTTTAAGCTTTAGTTTTCTTAATTTTTCAGGTGTGAGTTATAATACCCACCTTAAGGAACTGTTAAGGGCTAAATGGGAGAATTTTCATGAAGTGTGCTAAATAGTGTTTACCAATAAATATTAGCTATTGATATTATCCGTGATAAGAATGGTGGTTCTTTAAGGCTTTAAAAAAAAAAAAAAGAAACCACCAGAGGGTAGTAGAGAACAAATAGTGTGTATACATTGCTCCAGGTGCTGCCTCTGTGAAATTACCATCTTCTTGTCCTCATGATACATCTCTTGACCTGTTCTGTCATTTCAAAATAAATGTATAAGCTTACAAACATGGAATTAGCTTTCATTGTTCTTAAACATCCAGATTTTACATATGACAGGGAATAGACTCTACTAAGTATAAAATGCTTTATTGCTAAACTGTTTTAAAGGAGAAAGAGAAATGTAAATCCTGCTTTGAAGCATTTTATTTATACATAGTATTTTATGTATGATAGGAAATGCCCCAGGTTCTATTTAAAACATGAATTATGCATTTTCTTTGTGGTACTACCAAAAGATACCAAATGGATGTCAGCAAAATTTTAGTGCCTTTCTTCTTTCTTTAGGGAGTACAGGTTATTGTAAAAACAATTTTAATAAACGTCCTTGAAATATATCTGAGGGGTTTCAAGCTGCTCCATCTTTTCACTCTCTGTTGCATGTAATGATTATGTATGAAAGTCAGCATTATCATTATGGTGTATCAATTCCAAGTAAAAATGAGGTGGGGTGTTTAATTTTAATTTAGAGAGCAAGCTAAGACAAGATCATTGAGATTGAGGAGGTGGGACCCAAGAGATTTTTATGTGAATCTAATCCATTTTCCAAAGGTTACAAGCTCTTAAGAAAAACAGATGTAGATAATAATATTAATGGATTTAGGAGTTTCCTTCATGGCACAGTGGAAACGAATCTGACTAGGAACCATGAGGTTGCGGGTTCAATCCCTGGCCTCAGTGGGTTAAGGCTCCAGCGTTGCTGCTCTGGTGTAGGCCCGATTAGACTCCTATCCTGAGAACCTCCATATGCCATAAGTGTGGCCCTAAAAAAAAATAATGATAATAATAATAATGGATTTGTACCCTGAAACTAGAGCTCAAACTATATTTATACGTATATAATTTTTAGTCTTTGAAGAGCATGTTAGTTCTCAATTGGGGACAGTTTTTGCCTCAGGGGATATTTGGCAATATCTAGGGACGTTTTTGATTTGTCAAGACCTGGGTAAGGACAGATGTGGGGGTGATGCTACCGGCATCTGGTGAATAGAGGCTGGAGATGTTGCTAAACATACACAATAACAGAATGGCCCCCACAACAAAGAATTATCAGGCCAGTATGTTAATAGTGCTGTCATTCAAAAACCTCTGGAATAAAGCCATGAACTTTCAAAGATGATGTTATCTTTGGATATTTTCCCATTTCTATTCCAAGTCCATATTGGTTGTTTAGAGAAGAGCTCTCTACTAAGAAGCACAGCCGTTGCCTTGGTGTTCATCTTCCATTTTTAAAGCAGCAGATTTTCCAGGGCTTCCATTTAAAGAATGTGCCAGATTCACTCAGTTTCTGACGGGTATTAAATGTGCTCTGGAAACTTAGCAAGAAACATACAAGCTCTCAGGAAGGACAATTGGTAGAAGACAAAAGCAGGAGAGCAGGTGTCTAGCTTTTCCTCCTCCACAATGGCTTTAGTGCAATCAAAAGTGGGAGGTGTGAATAAAACTGCTTTGTGTTTTAAGTGGAAGCATTTGGAAGTATTGGTATAATGCCTTCAGGACATGAAATCTTCAGTTACACGATCACTTATGCAGAAATGTGAAGGGCGAAAAAACTGCACCAGCAGGAGGAATCATTTAAAATTTTAAGAATCTGAAAAATAATAGCTTCATAGAGCACGTTTGTGGCTACAAGTCAGCTGGCGTATATAGTAGAGGCTTTGTGTTTAGCTGTCACAAATCCACTGATTTTTTTCTTAACTTGTCAACAGCTAAAAGAGAGCCATAGGAGAATAAGAAGATGATTTATTTATATGCATTAGCTGATTTGGAGGGAAAGTGGAGCTTTTCGGTTTTAATCTATAATTATAACTGATTTGTCTATTTTAAATCCAGCCAAAAAATAGAATGTAAATGTCACAGACATGTAAAACAAATATGCCTTACCATTTAATCTGCAAGAGTTTAAAACTTTTGATTGTGATTAAAGTTACTAGAAAACTATCCAAATTGACTGCTTTATCCAGAAAATTTATGTTAGTGTATAAACCTATGCTGTCCAGTGTGATAGCACTGGGCATGTGGTTATGATAGGGCCCTTGAAATGTGACTGGTGTGAATTGAGACTATTGTAATTGTAAAATACCAACTGGATTTTGAAGCCTCTGCCAAAAGAGAAAAATCTGTTATAGTTTTTATGTTTATGACATGTTGACATGATAATATTTGGGAGAGGTTCAGTTGAATAAAATATTTTTAATTAAGTGAATCTATTTATCTTTACTTTTTTAATATTGTTGCTAGAAGATTTAAAAGTCCATTTGTAGGGGTTCCCTGGTGGCCTAGCAGTTAAGGATCTGGCATTGTCTCTGCTGTGGCTCAAGTCACTGCTGGGTGTGGATTCAGTTCCTGGCACAGCCAAATAAATAAATAAATAAATAAATAAATAAGTCCATTTGTAGCTCTTTATTTTTATTGGACAGTGCTGGCCTAGTCCATTCAAGTTTTAAGTAATCACTTTCAGGATCAAATGAGCATGTAAGAAATTATGATAACATGAGGGGGGAAATGCATAAGAATACGTAATTTGCTAATCATTCTGCTATGTAGTATCTTTTTCATAGTGTTAATGCTCATTTCCCCACCTTTGCCCTATAGGAACCTTCTGCTTCCCTCTAAAGAGGTCCTTCCAAACCTTTCTTCCTACACCCAGTGCTCTTTTCTCTGTGTTTTTCTGCTGGGAATGTTCCCTTTCTCTGTGATGCCTCCCCTGCCTCATCTTCACTTCAGTCTTCAAGATCTAACTCAAAAACATTCCTTCTTCATGGTGGTTTTCCCAACTGCAAGAGACCTCTTCCACTTCCAAACTCTTTAGCACTTAATCTGTACCAGACTTTTTCAAAGTGTGCTGCTTCTAACACTGGGACTGCCAGAATTATGATTTCTAAGAAAAAAAAAAGTTAAAGTTTGGTGGTTAAATGAGTTTGTGAAATACTGACTTGAAGTCAAATTGGTCTCTTTACTGCAAGATTTCTTAGGGGCCTTAATAACTTAATCTGTATTGGAAGTTTTTAAAGAGCCATGGTATATAGCATTTCCCCGTCCCTTTTGACAATGGAGTATATATTTTTTTCACCAAGCATTTTCCAGGACTGAATTACTAGCAACACACTTTGAGAAATAATTCATGTATCACTAATCAGCATATATTCTGTTGTGGCTTTTTCTCCTCTTGATTCCAGCCATTATATTAACCATAAAATTACTTAAATTTTCAACTTTTTATTTGTTGTTTCCTAACATGTAATGTATGTCATTTCATTGAAACCAGAAATAATCTTGGTTAGCACTCTGCAAAATTACTAAACTGATGATTTAGCTTAATATATCAAATGATTATACATAGTTGTATTAGTCCTATATGTCAGAGCAATACTAATTGGACCTTCTAGTGAATTAAACCTTTTCTTACTTTGTACAATTCTTGTGCAATACTTTCAAATTTAAAGTCTAATTAGCAGTAGAAGTACAGAACACTCGAACCTGTTCCATGCAGAACAACATCAGCAACACTAAACCAAGCCAATAAATATCTTCAGTATTTCTTTGAGGGCAAAAGGGGTAAAATCTCTGTAGAATACGAGCTGGGAGTCAAGTTTTGAGACTAGAAAATGAGAGTGAAAAAGAGAACTTCAAGTAAAAACAAAATGTACTAGGGAGAAGACAAAGGGGAATAATAAGGTACCACCAGAAATAGTTTATGATTCAAAAAGCATGTCCATCAGATATAGGTTTGTCACATGTTAACTCTAACTCATTTTTTTTTCAAAAATATGCATTTAGTGACCAAATTCAAAAGCCTAATTGATTTGTTACTATTATACAAACGTACATTGACTAATCAAAATTAGGATATTTAAGCCAGTCATAAGAGTTAAGTAGGATACCTAAGAAGTACCACATTAGATATGATCCAGAGACTATTCTGGCCCATTCTGTCCTTTATCGTCCCTATCTATGTCCTTATGTCCTTGTTTTATTCATATATATTTATGAACTTGACCTCCCCACCCCCAGCTAGCATATGAGTGAAGGAGACCGAGAAGGGACTGTGTTTTATGCCTCTTTGTATTTCTAATGCCTAGCATAATTCATTTATATTTGTGGGATCCCTGACAGTGGCATTAAACATCTGGTTGAAGAAGAGTCTTCAATGTCTTCTTGATTTCCAACTAAAAAATCAAGAGCATATCTCAGGATCCAAGTTTTCCTTAATAACCCATGATAAATAGTATCCATGGCTTTCTATATTGCAAATATTTTAATCAAATGATCAATAAATGTGTATTTACAGTCTTTTTATGTGTTTGGGGCCAGGTGCTTTGAGGAGGGGGTTAAAAAGAAAGTAAAACATACTTCTTTTGCCTTCAGGGTTGAGAAGAAAAGGCAAACAGATAATTAGAAAATGACTGGAAAATGGGTGCTAACTTCAGTGGAACTTGTACTTCAGAAAAGGCGAACTGAAAGCAGGTTGGACTGCAAAGGAAGTTTGCAAAGTAAAGCCAACTCTGGAGGCTGTTAAAGCCAAGGACATGGTTTACGTGATATCCAGTAGAGAACAGGGGACCCAGGAAGATTTTTGAGGAGAGGATCTACAAGATGAATCCTACGCTAATGTACCTGGTTCCAGAGTCATATATAGATGAATGAATGAATAATATACAGTTTAGATTCATATATAGACTTGAGTATAGCTTAAAGTTGGAGAGAGACAGCATAAGGAGAGAGGCAGCATAAGGAAGAGCATGTAAGAGACTGTTGGCTTTAGCCTAATTTAGAAGGATGAATGTCTCTTTAGGGCAGTGGCCATGGGACTAGACCAGCTTTTGAGAGAACAGAAGGACACAGTGAGTGATGGGAAACAAGAGATTAAAAAATGTGAGTGAGATGGTCTAGAAGGACCCCAAGGTTTTGAACACAGATAAAAAAAATAATAGCTAATGTTTTTGAGCATTTCCTCTATGTCAGACAGTGTTTTGTGTGGATTTTCCTGTTTCATGATGTGCTTATCGATGTAAGTATTAATGTTTCTCCTGTTTTATAAATGACAAAACCAAAAATCATAGAAGAAAGGTAACTTGTCCAAAGTCACAGCTGAGTGGAAAATTCAACCTAAGCAGCCCAGATCCAAATATCATGCTCTTAACCTCCATGCTATTCTCTGGCTCACATCCTAGAGTGAGGGTGACAATAATGAACTTGGGATGGGGAGCTAATTTGGGTTTAGGATAACAGTATTTCCAAGTAGACATTCTAAAATAGGTAAGATCTGGAGATGAAAGACCTCAACTTTGACAATCTGGAGACCTCAATTTTACAGTAAGGATTATAGATAAATCCAAAGTTCTCAGGAGAAGAGAATATAGCAGAGGTACCAAAGGTTGCAATTATTCCATAGATAATAGTTCTTGGAGGTAAATATATTTTAAGCATGCATATTGGTATTTCATGTTATGTGCCTCTAGACCAGTGCTCTATCACACTCCTCTACTATAACAAAACTTCTGAGCATACACTCTTGCTGAATGTAACTTATCCCCCATTGTTTTTGCTTGGTAATATAACTGATGAAAAATTCATCCCCGGGGAAGAGGCAGCTGTATCATTTTCTGGTTTGCTTCTTCTTGCACTATCAGCCTGAATGTCAGGCTGCAGCTCTTTTGCAGAGTAAAGTTGTTTATCCATTTTGTTGAGTTAAAACTATTCTCTATCATCCAGGCTTGTGTAAAACACTCTTACAATGCATTGTGCCTGAAAGAAGGGCACCACTGTCTAAACCCACAGTCTGGATCTCACTGCATTTACATTGATGACACCAGACATCTGATTTGGGAGTTAAAATAATTTAACTGGTGTCATTCCAAATATTTAGCATATTTTTATTTACAAATAATATATATTTGTAAATGATCTTAATTTACAAATAATAAATATTTGTAAGTAATTTTTAAATTTAAACATTTTTGGAGTTCCCGTCGTGGCGCAGTGGTTAACGAATCAGATTAGGAACCATGAGGTTGCGGGTTTGATCCCTGCCCTTGCTCAGTGGGTTAATGATCCCGCGTTGCTGTGGCTCTGGTGTAGGCTGGCGGCTACAGCTCCAATTAGACCCCTAGCCTGGGAACCTCCATATGCCATGGGAGCGGCGCAAGAAATGGCAAAAAGACCAAAAAAATAAAAATAAATAAAAATAAAAAATTTAAACATTTCCTTCCCACACTCAGTAGTTTAATTGTTCTCCATTCCCAACCAGGGAACTTCTCTGCCCTTTGGAAATGACTAACTTTGCCTTAATTTTCTCAAGAGCCAGGAGGTGCTTAAAATAAATTAAAAATAAATGAAGCTCAATGGATACTCTCAGAGATGGCTTAGAACTAGGTATATTTTAGAGTCATTTCATGAGAACTCTTTGGCCAGTTGACTAATTGGCTGCTTAATTCATAAACTTTCAGGTTGTTATAGAAGCAATTTTTTTTTTGTCCTTTCCATGCAATATTTATGTTTTCACATGAAAAATTTGTGCTTAGGATCTTATCAATATAATTTTTAAAAAACTGACTTTGAAAAACAGCTTTACTAAAACACCTACCTCTATTTCTAATGCTAATTAATAGTAAATATATATTTTTCCCTTTCTCATACTGACAGTTCACAGGATTGCATCTATTTATCGGACCTTCCAAAGAGCTATAAGATTTGGAAAAGAGGGAAATAACTAAGGGAAACACAGGAGTAGAAAGGAACAGCAGAATGGCTTAGCTTGGGAAGAGTTAAAAAAATGGCAGGCTGAGGTGAAGAGCTCTTATGAATCTGGTGATGAAGTTGTGGTTGGTAGAACTTATTGTTCTCTGGATACAAAAGAACACATTCAGATTGGGCCACTGTGAAATACAGTGCCACTTTTGTTGACATTGTGGGCTGCTCCTTGAAAAAGGACAATGTAAATAAACATGCAGGCAGTGAAATGCAGCAAAGAGCTATCAGCTTTGAAAGTCTCTACCCATGTTACACTGGAGAACCTCAAATTGGCAATCATGAATAGAAATCTTGTAGGTGCTGGGGCAAACAAGAGGCAGCAGATTGTCAAGTTGTTTGTTATTGCCTACGCAATGGCCAAACTGGAAATTCCCTTGGCTAATTTTCTCTCTTGTCCAACTGGAAGTCCATCAGGGAGCAAACTTGAGAAGACTGCCTTGCTGAAAGTAAACATAAGGCTCACCCAGATCACTGGGAAAGTTGTCATGTGTAACATGATGGTCACTGTTCGGCAAACCCAGTAATTTTCCATCCTAATTAATCGGTCTGAAGACACAAGTGCTAGTGACCTCAAAATGAAGTGTATATTCTACGTGTGTAAGACTCCTTTGTCAAATGTAAAGTTATTGAGTTTAAAAGGGGCCACGCTGGTGAATGCAAGGTTTGAGGAAAATATAATTCTTAGCACTGTCTCAGAGCTTGGAGTGGATGGAAATAACAGGCATGCTGGTTTAATGGGTGATAGTATTACCTCTAATCTCCAGATGAAGAGAGAGGGTCCTAAGCGGCTCAAGCAGGAAATGCCCTTGCGAGTTTTAATACCTTTTTCTTCATCACCATTTGGAGAGCCAGCAGCTTCAAACCCATTTATGACACTGACTTTGTTGCCATTTTGCCTCACTTAACTTCTCGGTATAACTTATATCAAACAGCCCACATTTGTCTTTGTGAATTAAAAACTAGCAGAATTTGTAGAGGCCATTTAACAACACTGAAGGAAGCAGATGGAATGCACTGGTTAAAGGATAAAACCTGGGCAGCACAACCCTCCTTCATACATTGCCTGTGTGACTGTGTGAGAGCCTCTGCTTAAAGGTGTGGTCACTGAGAAATTCACCAGTTCAAGCCTGAGAATCCAGAGCTAACTGAAGATGTTAACTAGCCTAAAATTTGTCCCACACCTCTATTCCTCATTGAGATGTTAGACCTATTCTCCAAATGGCATTGTCTTCCACTCAGTGACTTACTAGTGAATGCAGAAAGAAACCCAAAGGTAGCATCTTGCAGTAGGATTAGATAAAATGGGAGATAGTGTCCTGATAAAAAATTTTAGGGGAAGGGTTCTCACTTATAATAATGTTATTTAAAACTGTGTGTATCACATTTTGGGGATCTTGATAAAAGCAACACATCCCAGTGTTCAAAGTTATTGGATATAAATATAGGACCAACAATGAGCATGCCTTAAAAGCATATGCAGTCAAAGAACTTGAAATGTTTATTAATTCCTTTGAAGGGTGCTGCAATAATATGGATTGCTTCCCAGTTGGCTAGAGAATGAGATGGCTCAGAGGTTTCAGGTTGAAAAGCCTCACACAGCTCTCTAGGCAAGAAGTTTGGCAGTGGTGCTAAAAAACTACAAAGACATATTCCCCAATATTTATCATATGATTTATATTCTGCAGTCATTTCCAGTTTCAATGGCAACAGTAGAAAGGAACGGATGAAGTCAGGTTACAGGAATAGAATGCTTGAGAAAGGGCTTGAATATCTAATGCCCTTTTCTGTGGAAGGCCCAATGCCAGGAGTATATAACTGCAGACCTGCTGTCAACCTTTTCTTATTAAACTCACCAGAACAAACAAATTACCTTTTGGCAAAAGACCATCAGAAAAACTCAGTTTTGAATGAGAATCATAGTGCTTCTGATAAAAAAAGAAACAGAATTTTCTGCTCAGATCCCCTCTGTAAATCACTATTGACTCTGGCTGTGTTTGTAAATTATGGATAAGTGACTAGTCTGTAGTAAAGTGTAATAATAGAGCTTCTATAGCAAAATAAAATGAAGTGAGTACATTTCCTACCATTAAGGGGTAGTTGTGTGTCCATTTAGTTTTCAGTGTTTACAGAAACAGCAGTACTCTGTGGAAGAGGAGTTCAAGGGATTCAGCCAATGGAGGAAAAAGCCTGGCTTGATTTTCACTTGAATATATTTCTTAATTATAAAGAAAAAAATACAGCATATGTCCTCTGTTAATAAGTAGCATTCTTTTGTCGGGTTTATTTTTCTGTGTTTTCATTCTTACTTTATCTTACAATATAGCTTAAAGCCAGAAATTGAAGAATTAAGGGTAAATAGGTCATGTCATTACCCTGTAAGTGTTAAAATTATCATATTTTATTTTGTTATTTAAAAGTTGCCCAAAAGGATGCAGCATGACTTCATATTGGGGTGGAGTTCTTCATTCCACCTTTTTTCTCTATGGCCAATATAACAATCGAAACACTGCTTAGGGCCCTGTCCCAGGGCACTGAGTGAAATAAAAAATTGCACTATTCCTGCTACCAAGGCAAACTATTTAAATTTCTCCTGATATTTACTGGAGTTCTTGGTGCATAGCCAAGAAAGTCTCCGTAGATTTTTTCTTTTCTTTTCTTTTTTTTTTTTTTTTGGGTGTCTTTTTGCTATTTCTTGGGCCACTCCCGCGGCATATGGAGGTTCCCAGGCTAGGGGTCTAATCTGAGCTATAGCCACCGGTCTACGGCAGAGCCACAGCAGCGCAGAATCCGAGCCGCATCTGCGACCTACACCACAGCTCACGGCAACGCTGGATTGTTAACCCACTTAGCAAGGGCAGGGACTGAACCCGCAACTTCATGGTTCCTAGTCGGATTCGTTAACCACAGTGCCACTATGGGAACTCCAGTCTCCGTAGATATTTGTTGAATAAATAAAATCACTTATTTATAAAAGTGTGGAATTCACAGGATAGGATTTGTAGCTGTAAAAGTATAATTCTGTAAGGCCAAAATTTTTCAGGCATGATATTATTGTGTAATTAAAAGCCAAAAATGAGAACTAGAAGGTTCCTTAGTCTGTATTTATTCCCCATTTGCAACATTTCACAGTCCTTTAGTCAACATTAGCACAGGCAGAAAAAAAAAAATGGAATGGCAATTTATATGCAAAAGACAGTTGTTTACCATGGGAGAGATAAACACATTGTTTTTAATAAACTCACACTTCTCTACTTAGTATCTCGAGCATTAGGAAATTAGCTTCTCTCAAGAGTACTTTAAAAGGGTCTGTACTGTGAAGTTTTCTGATATTCCCTTGTCCAAGTAACTATTTACTATAAATCTTTCGAAGTTTCCAAATAGATCTGCTTAAATCCTATATACATTTGAAAAAGTTGCATTTTCCTAATTTTATTACAATAAAAAATATAATTATATAAATATAATGCAACCATATGAATATTTTAAAATGCAAATGCCACTGTCTTTTTAAAAAATAAATCTTAATCTAGAATTGTTCTCTATTTTAATGATCAAAGTCAAGTAATTGCTATGGGAAAACAAGAGGAAAAACTATGAGAAAAAATCATGAGAATACTTCTTTGAATTCTCTCTCAAGAGAAGTGAATTCATTAAAATAACGAAGCCAAACTTAATATGTTATAATAAATAAGATGGAATGTATGTGTTTTCTAGGGCAGAAGCTTTTCAAGTTATACCAATTTGAAAGTCATTATCTCACTTGATTGCTAAAAAATTCTTCTGAATTGCTCTTCAACTCATCTTACAAACTCCAAAGCTAATACACTTCTGTGTTCACCTTATCTTTAATATGGTTTTATCTTTCCATAATAATATACACCCATATAGTTCCAGCAGAAAGCCTTTCAAAGCCAGAAATCATTCTCCTCCATTGCATACTCAAAACTGGCATAAATTCTGTAACTTTAACAGTGGATACATCTGAAGGGCAATGGGAACCCAATGGTGGTGTGGGAGCTGGAGGTTTGAGATCAGAAAGTGCTGTAAATAAAAGGAACAACATCGGTGAAAGTCAGAGGTAGAATGCAAAGATTAGATCATTCGAGATCTCGTAAGCCATAAATTTGTGTGTGAACTTTTATCTGGAGGGTGATGGTGAGCATTGAAGGGTTTCAGCTGGGGCCAGGGAATATAGGGTAGGGATGATGAGATTTACACTTTAGAGATGTCATTTTGGCTATTGTGTAAAGATGTCTTGAAATGTCCTGGTCTGTATGCCAGAGTAGAAATCCAGGCAGCAAGAAATGGTAGAGAAACACATTTTAAAGATGATTGAGAGGCAGAACAGATATGAGTTAGGTTCCAATTCACTGTAAAGGTGATGGAAAGAGAAGAGCTGAGAGTGTCAGCCAGATTCTGGAGTCTGCACGGTAGAATTTGTTAACTTAGGGAACACAGGGAAAAGATCAATTTTGAGAAGAAGGATGATGAATTCAACCTGGAAGAGAGTGAGTTTTGGACCCTGAGATTCCAGATGGATTATGAGATAGCTGTGGAATAAAGATTTATAGAATTTATGGAAGACCTACATATAAATAGTAATTGAAGCGATCGAAAGGAAAGATATTACCTAGGAAGGGAAGATAGGATGAAAACATAAGAGGGTCAGGGCTAGGCTCAGGAACACCAATATTTAAGAAGTGGCCTAAAAGGATACTGGCTCAGTGGGAAAAAAGCAAACAAAAACAAAAACAGGAAGGCTCTGTTATAGAAGGAAAGCAGTTTTCAAAAACGTGGGAGTGTTTATGACAAAGACTGACGAGAGTTCAAGATGAAGATTAAAAACTAGCCATTAAATTGAAGCACATGGGAGTAATACATGACTCTGGGCAAGAGCTATTTGGTAGAATGGTGGGTATGGTGGTTGAGTGGAGTGGGTTGCATCAAGGAGCAGGGAGAGTGTGAGTCATGGGAGTATAAACTCTTTTTTAGAAGGTCTATGATGAATGGGGAGAAGCAGCTGGGTAGTACTAGAAATATACAAGAGTTATTTCCTTGGGAAAGGTTTCAGCATGTTTAAATTCTAATGTGAAATGTTTGATAGAAAAGTAGGTTAAAGTTAGCCAAGGAAGTATAATACCTAATAATAACAGCTAACACTTATTGAATGCTTAATATATAGTAGGCATTCTTCCAAAGCTCAGGTAGAGGAATTACCCTTGTATAGAAGAAGGACAGCTTCCATTCTACAGAACCAGATATGGAAAGGATGGGGTGGAGGCAGGTGAATTTATGGGTCTGGAGGCAGGAGAGTAAGAGAGTTCTCTTAATAGCTTCTGTTTTTTCAGTCAGCCAGGAGAGATGGGCATCTGCACAGCTTGATAGGAGGTGGTAGGCTGGTGGGTTTGAAGGGCAGAGAAGGTGTCAAATAGACCCTATAAAGACTAAGTGAGAATGCTGACCAGAGAGCATAACATCATTGCAGGAAGTCCTGAGACCCCACTGCAGTTACAGGGTGAGTGCTAGCAGTGTCATTCATCTGCAGAGTTGTGTGTTTTCCCCATGCTCAGCTTCAGGCCAGAGGAGAGGTCATGATGTTAAGATTATCCAAGAGGGAGTTGCCTTCGTGGCTTAGCAATTAACGAACCCAACTAGGATCCATGAGGATGTGAGTTTGATCCCTGACTTAACTCAGTGGGTTAAGGATCCTGCATTGCTGTGAGCTGTAGTGTAAGGTTGCAGACATGGCTTGGATCCCACATTGCTGTGGCTCTGGGGTAAGGCCAGCAGCTGTAGCTTCAGGAACTTTCACATGCTGCAAATGCGGCTCTAAAAAGCGAAAAAAAAAGAAAAAAAAGAAAAAAAAATCCACTATCCAAGAAAAATCCAGAAGTCTTGGCATTGAGTCAACCCTGGAGTTTGGAACACCTGGAGGGTAGATCAAACAGGTCAGGTGTATGAGGAGGGGTAGAGGAAGGGGTAGAAGATGTAGAAGTGTTTGATAGGCACTTTCTTGAAACTTCTTTAGAAGTAGAGTATTAAGTATACTTAATTAACCAGGTAGACAGGGAATGGATGGTACCCAAAGAAAGGTAAAAGGTAAAAAGGTAGATCTTGGTGAAGGGATATATGGCAACTGTATTTTCTGCTTAGTTTTTCTGTAAACCTAAAACTGCAAAAAAAAATGAAGTCTGTTTATTGCAAAAATATACTTTGGGAATTCTCTTGTGGCATAGCGTGTTAAGGGTCTGGTGTTGTCTGTCACTGTAGGAGCTCAGGTCTGGTTCCAGCATGTGGCCTGGGAACTTCCACATGCTGCAGGTGTGGCCAAAAAAAATTACACTTTAGAACAGATAAGATAGGAACTATCTGAGTATGACTTACTTTATGACTGCTTATGGCTTAGCTTGCTTGTTTACAGTGGCTCAGCAGGTAAAGAAAGGAGCTTGGAACTGTTGTCTTTTGGACATGCATATTACCCGATACCCAGTGAATACTGATTCTCTTCATTGGTATTTAGTTATGTATAGCCTTAAACTTAGAAAGTTTTCTGAAAGTGTTAAAAGTCTGAATAAAGGCACTACAAGTTTTGCTATGAAGACTTTGTTGGAAATCAAAGAGACTTTACCTGTCAGAAGAGAAGTTTACTAAGGAACCAATAGGTGGCAGTATAACATGGTGTTGTTGACATTTTCAATAATACTGCTAATTAACTGGACAGCAAAAGTCTCTCAAAGTGGAAAGCAGATAGAGAGGGAAAGAGGACAAGATGAGGGAGAGGAAGGGAGCAGAGGGAGAAGAGAGGAGAGATCAAGGGAAAGGAATTCTGAAGGAGCCAAAATTATAATAGTACCTATTTATCCCTCAAAACTCAACCCCACAGTCTCAAACTCAAGTCTCATTCAGCTGCTGGCAAGCCCTCAGGGTACTCATCTGTCATGCTCTTAACACAATGAATAATGTATCTGCTTTTCTGCCAATTAGACTGTGAGATACTTGAGGACAGGTAACACTTCATCTTTGAATGCTCCGGAACCAGTGTTTGACTTAGAATAGGAACAAAATAAACATTGATGGATGAATAAATGAATGATAGATATCTGACCATTTATCATGCCATCTACTGAAAGCTTTCATCTACCTTTAGGAAGAAAAGTCCTGTCAATTTCTTTTCTAATGAAAAATTTTTTTCTCACTTTATATATCATAAATCATCTGGGGAAAATTTATTGTTTCCCTTTAGTGACAGTTAAAATAAAAATCTTTAGGAAGAGGAGGATGAAACAAGCAAGCAGGAGGCAGCAGTGGTGGTTAGAATGATTTGGTCTTGAGGGAGAGAAGATAGCTATTAAGCTCCAACCATGTGCCAGACATAAATGGTAGGCTTTGCATATATCCTTATCTGATCCTTACAACAGTATTATGAACTAATAACTTGTTAAATCCATTTTATAGATAAGAAAATGAGGAGCAGAGAAGTTAATTTGCCTAGAGATATTAACTAGTACAACCTGATCTTTCTTCTTTCCTCCCCTCCCTTCCTTCCTTCTTTCTTTCTTTCCACCCTTCCTTCTTTATTTAACTAACATGCACGTATCACCTGCTGAGTCCAGGAGAGTCTAAGAAAGACTCAAATCTAGGCCTACAGGACTTAAGAGTCCATGTCCTTTATCAAACTACATGTTTCCATCACAGGCCTCTTTGCAGATGTTAGGAACCTCATTTTACTTTCTTTCTCTCCCTTGAATTAGCATCACATTATGTCAAGCCAGTAGCTGGGCTTTTGAATAGAAAGGGACGCAGGTGTTTTTCTATCAGCTTCTGAGTTGAGGTCATTTCTCCAGTCTGGGATTTGCTAATTTTCTCCCACAGCAGCTCTTCCTGAAACTAATGGCCAGTGTGGTCGACACGAGGGACCTGGGAAGGCATCCTTGTGCTCTGAGCTTCTAGCAGCAACCCCAGCTGTTTGTAGACAAGCTGAGAGGCTCCTATCTCGGCTTAGTGACCAATCAGAAGACAAATAGAGGGTAACTTCATGAGAGAATGGTGGGCAGGCATGCTAGCCTATCATAGCCATCCATAAGCAGCCAGATGCAGTGGCATCAAATGCCTAAAATGCCATATGTCACTGATTCTCATTTTAACAGTGTTATTTTTGATGCACAGTAGATAAGCCTGAAAGCGAATACAGGGAAATGCTAATAGAAGGCATATGGATAATTGATATCAGGGCAATGAGATGAAGAATAGTATTTTTTATCTATTTGCCAAAATTTTGACAATGTGGTTCAGTACCTTTGAAAGGAAAATATTAAAGTTATCTTTTTAAAAATTTTTCTCTTTGACAAAACAGCATTCTAGAAATAGCTAGAGAGGACACACCAGCAGATGAAACAATATAGGTCAGTTTCCCAAATTCTGAGTTTATCTTCCTATAGATTTGTCTGTGGTGGATTGGAGAGGAGTTACAGCTACATAGCAAAGACTAAATTTACTCACTAGGTCACAAGATTTCTGGTTATAAAGGAAAATAGCTCACAAGAATGGCGCAGGAGGTGGAAATAAGGCAGAAATCAAGTCTCCTCAGCTCGACAACTGCAGAGGTAACCCCTCCACCCCCCACCAGCAGTCCAGCTGGCTGGTGCCTCCAGGTTTTCCCTGGACTCTTGTAGCTGCCATCATTAGTTGGCCTCTAGGGGCGCTCTGCTCCATTTCGCAGTACTGTTCTTGTCCTTCAGTTAGACAATCTCAAAATTCTTCTTTCCCTCCGGTCTTTTAGCAGAAATAAAGACGGAATTATTGTTAAAAACTAAAAAGCATGTTTACTAGAAAACTGAAGGTAAAAAATTCAAGTTTATGGAAATAAATGGCATAGTGGAAAACAGGTGATTTCCTCTTGATGTAACTCAAACCTAGCCACAGATCTGCCTTCTGGGAGCCCATATTATAAATTTATTTTCTAAGCCTAGACTGCTGTGGATGCTGAAAGAATTCCTCAGAGCCTCTAACCTGAGGTACTTGTTCTGCCCCTGCCAGCTCTAAGAAGAATCTCAGCCCTGTACTCCTCATCTCACCCCACTGGGTTCGGGCAGCTTTCAAAGGCCCTATCCTTCTCATTCTTTCTGGTCTCTTGGTCTCCTGGGAAAGGAGGGTGCTTTCCTCTCAGGCCCAGAATTCAGGCCTTTCTATGTCTACTTACAGGTAACTTCCTTTGCCTTTTCTGTAAGTCTGAAGAGCAACACATTGCCCTGTCTCATCCCATCATTTGAAGCATCTCATTGGGTAAATGTTAGGACTCAGTTTCTCCTATCTGGATGGCAACCTTTGCACTCATACTTTCCAGAGCATCTTAATTTCAATCATTCTAACCTACTGTCCTATTAAGTATACAACTACTTGTCCATCCATCTATCCCCGATTTGTTCAGTACAATCACTGTACCTGTGTCTTTGACTAACATCTTCTGTTATTCTCACAAATGGACAAAAGGCCACAAACAGCAGTCAGCATTTGGGAGGATTACCTCATGTCTGTGCCATCCTTCAGAGGCATATCCTTCAGAGGCCCCAACCCCCAACGTCTACCTCCTCACCTGGACTTTCCCTTGGTTCCTGTTCTTCATCTGAGAGATATCTCTGATGGAAAACTCATTTGCAGAACAGAGATCATTGCCACGCTCTGAACCCAATGACTGTTCAAGCCAGCCTGGCCTCAGTTACCCACTCTTCTGTCTGCCTCAGGTACTCGCTGGACCCCTTCCTCAGCGAGTGATCTTGCAGAATTCTGCCGTTACAGTTTTACAACATCGAAATCCCTTAACCATTTAGTAACAACAACACACATACAATAAGAGGAGGGTTGCTCACTCACACAAGCTCTTCCAGGAAAACGGGCAGCTCTCTCCCTGGTAAGAAAAATATGGGTCTCCACCCCACCACAAAAAAAATCCAAGGATGTCCCAGAATGCAGTTTCTTTCCTTCATGACGTGTTGTAAGGCACGTCAGCTGCTCCTTGTTGCTGTGCAGATCACCCAACATCGGGTCACTGAGACAGACGGCAGCACTGGCTCGCACAGCTGATAGGATTAGGAGCTGGTGCTTTGTCGGCCCTGACTGAATCGGGAGAGAGTCCCCAGCATACACAGGTGAGCTGTGAGGAAGAGTGGCTGGGGGGGCAGAGAGGATCTTGGTTGAATGGTGCAGATATTCCTCTTTGGCAGTGGGTTTGTATTGTCTTTTCTGTGAAGTTTGCAGTCTGGGGGGTTCCTATCAATACAAACCTGTCCTTTATGACTTATCTGGTTTCAAGGATTGATGACATATGCCTCACAGGACTTTTGTGAGGCTCAAATAGGATTATACATGTGAAAGAGCTCTGAAAATATAAAGTTGAGTGCAAATGAAAGGTATGGATCATTTAATTACATATTTCACATAAACAAAGAATTGAATAATTTATCCCAGATTTGGGGACATAATTACATAAACACATGCCCTTTCTCCCAATTTACAATACCCTATTTCCCCTGTTTTTCCCAGGTCTGAGCAGGGATATTGTTTATAATCCTGAAGGGTTCCGGCCTTCTGAAATAGTTGATATTTTCTAAAAAAAAAAAAAAAAAAAACCAGCATTACATTCATTTCTAAAGGAAAAGCCACAAAATTAGAAAACCAGACAGTAAGTATTGAGGTAGAAACTGAAAATGATGCATGAGAATATTTTAAAGCAATTTAAAATGACTATAATATGCTATATTAGATTATATCTCTTTGATGGTATAATCCAAATGTTATAAGACACTTCCCTTAATGATGTGAGAAACACTTGACTGAAATTAAACACAGGATATATATTAGCATTTGTAAAACTTGCCTTTTAAAACAGCATAAAAACAGGCTTGGGTTCCAAAAGTATAGAGCTAAGAGGCGTTTGAACACTAAATCATCAGCCTTTCCCTTAGCAGGTTGCTATGGTGACAGCAGGGCTACAGCAAGGCCTCTTACTGCCTGCACTTCTGCAGTAAACGCTTTCATTGAACACATGTTGGATTTTTTTAAGGCACACACCCCATCATCAAATACAAAGACATATTGGAGGCAGCTTTATCTGAGTCATTTTCTAAACAGAAGTTGTGTCTCTGTTCTTTATTCTGTACTGATGGAGCCCTTAAGGGGTTATTAGAATTCACTCATTCATGCATTCATTCATTTGATTGTTATATATTGTGTGCCTTTGTGTCAGGACCTGTGCTAGGCACTGCTTACATCCCTGGTGAAGACAGACAAATAAGTAGGAAATTCTGATACAAGACTGTAACAGCTCTCCAGGGGGTGAATTAAATACAGGTGTCCTGGAAGTATGGGCCTATCTTGGGGGGTCAGAGGAGGTTTTGGAAGAAACTTCCTAAAATGAAACTTAGTGTATGCATCCCTAGGAGTTGAGGAGAATGGGTGGGTGGGGTGCAAGAAATGCTCTAGACAAAGGGACCAGAATGTGCCACAGTCTAGAGAAAACAAGAGCATGATGCCTCCTGAGAACTACAAGTTCTGCAGTTTGAGGGTATCTATTTGTATGTGGTGGGGGAGTGGCAGAGGGATGGTGGAGAGAGGATGTGTAGAGGTGGTGAGGGATGGGGGGTCTAGAAGAGCAAGAAATGAGATGGGAGAAATAAAGCCAGATCAAGAACAGCATTTGTGCCACTTTAAGGAGTTTGAATATTACTTGGAGGACAACTGGGAAATCATTAATGAGTTTTAATGAAGAAGTATGGCATTTCAGAAAAGACTTGTGGAAAAATTACGGAACTGGCAAGAAAGGGGTAAGAAGCAAGACTGGAAGAAAGGCAATTTTAGTAAGACCATTATTGCAATAATCCAGGATGTTTCTAGTTTAGACTCTCAATGAAGGTAATGCAGTCCAGCAGTGGACAGAAGTAATCAGATTCAAGACATTATTTCTACAGTAGCATGGAGTTCATTTGTAATTTCTGCCCTGTGAGGGCCATGTGAGGGCGGAAAAAGTCAAGAAAAAGACTTTGAGGTTCTGACTTGGAACCTTCACAGTGGCAGGGGTTTCTGTTGTTGGGCCCCCAGATTTTTTTATTCTCAGTTCTCAGAAGGGAACGCAGAAGCAGCTTAACAGTTTGACTTTAGCAGTTCCCGCCTATCTACAGTATATGTCCTTGGGACATAATTTTCGAACTAATAGATTGCAGGGGCCATCCTGGAACATCACTTTCCTGAAGCCCCTCTCTGAGATAGGGGTGGGTATAAAAATATGAATTAATCACCTCTTCCCCCAAATAAAGAATCCTAAGATTACCAACTTCACACATTTTAGAGATCTGATTGAAAAGACATGAAGATGTATGGAATAAAATCTCTTTAGGGATATAGAGGAGGAAAACTGATTTCACCTCATCGTCTGATTTCAGGCTCTTTCTAAGATTCACACTGTACAATCCTATGTTTGAAATTTGAGGGCTCAGAAAAAAATGCTCTTTGGAGGACAGAATGAGATGGTGGTGTTCAAACTATTTTCAAGGATCATAGTCCTCCCATGTAGAACACTGGGTGTATTGATCAGACTGTTCCCTGTTCACGTTGCTGCTTAGATATTCTCCAATTCTGAAATAAAAGGCATCAAAGTTATTCATATAGAGTTTCCAGCCATTTGGAAAGTTTTGTTCCATCAGCTGGGTACTGCTGATTTGGGGGGGAAGTGGGAGGGTATTTGTTTTGTTTTCCTCATCTAATCCTCATAGCTACTCTTGAGGTATTATTATTTTTACCCCTCAAATTTAAGGAGGATAAATTTGAAGTCCAGAGAGGTCAAGAACTTGAGGTATAAAGGCACCCCCCTAGAAGGAAGTGAAGTGCTGCCTTGAACCGGTTTTCTGAGTTCAAGTGCAATGTTTCCAGAACCAGGGGCGGCTGCAGGTCAGAGCTGGAGAAAAGGCTGCTTTCGCTCTGAGCGGCCTGGCTTCCCAAGCCCACGGGAACCCGCCTCATTCTTTCCCTGCGGCGTTGCACTGCCAATGCCGAGCCTATCTGATGCAAATCCGCCACAGAGAATCGCAACCTTGGAGATCCCGGAACCCAGATGCTGTGTCAGTCCTGCAGCATTGCTTGGCTGGGGTACGGGCGGAGGGGGACCCGCCCAGTGTCTCTCTAGGGCGATAATTGTGGGGAGCTGTATATTGACCTAAAACCGAGAAAGCATGGAGGGGCCGCGAGGGAGAAACTTTCCCTTTCTCCATTTTGGTTCTCAGTGAGTCACAGCTTTAATGGGTTCTTCAATCCGACGTGCACCCCCTTCAAACCCGATACGAGGTGCCAGAAAAAGGGGTGTTGCGCATCTCCCGGCTGGAGATGCTCCGAGCCCCCGCCGGCCCCCTTTGGGTCTGTCCCAGAAGAGAGGGAGGGGCGCGCGGACCTGGGAGGGAAGTGCCCGCGGCAAAGTCGGGCTGACCCTGGGCACGGGGGTGCCTCCCCGGGGCTGGCAGGTAAGGGAAGTCCGGGAGAGTGGGCGGCGCCCGGGGAACAGCGGTGGCACCACGTGTCCGGCCGGGGCGGGGCGCCTGGGCGCGCCCTCGGAGCCAAGCGCGAACCGCGGCAGCGGCGGCGGCGCGTGAGCCCCGCAGCAGCCGCCGCCCGCAGCGCGCTCGGGCTCAGCGCAGTGTCCTGGCCCCGGTGCCCGCAGGTGCCTCCTCCTGGACGGCGGCAGCGGCGGCGCGAGGAGCCAGTGGGCTGCAGCGCGATGGGACCTCTTCGGGAGACCAAGGTAAGGAGGGCACGTCTTGCGGGTGCGGATGGCAGTGTCCGCCGATGTCAGAGGGAGAAGGAAGCGGGTCAGGTGAGAGCTGAAAGGTTGGCGGATAGAGTTATGGTAGACGGGGACAAGGAGGTGCTGGGCACGATGAGAAGGCAGGGGAGCAGTTGCTCAGGTGATGAGACCTGGGAGATGGGGAGATGGTACTGGAGAAAAAGATTTGGAGGGTTGACAGTAGGATTAAAAAGATTAACTCTGGTGGGTTAATCCCATCCCCTGAAATTGGAGATTTCGGATCTAGCTCTCAATTGATGTTATCTGTGTGTGATGTGGATAAAAAGGATTTGATGTTTTGGTGACTGAAAAATAAGGACTCCAGCATTGGTTCAGGGTCTGCCTTGTGCCAGCGGAGTGGCTGACGTGTGATACCTGCTGGGTGACCGATGTGCAGAACAAATCCAGAGGCTGGGTGCGGCTTGCGTCCCTGGATAGGGTGGATGCCTGAGCGACCGCAGGAGTTACCCGCGGCTGGGCTTTCCCTGCAATTTCTGCACTGCGAGGGCCTCCCAAAGCTGTTTACTTTGGCAGCGACCCTTCCTGGTAAGCCGCGTGGAAATGAGCAGGAGGTCTTATTTCCAAATAGTGTTTGTTACCTAATCAGAAGCCCTTTTTCCTTTGCACAGGTTAGAGGGAGCAGTGGGTGGGTGGGTATTTGTGTGTGTGTGTGTGTGTGTGTGTGTGTGTGTGTGTGTGTGTGTGTGGTTTTTCTTTCTTTTTTTCTTTTTTTTTTTTTGCCAAGAGCTCCTCCTAAGAATCCATTTTAATAAGGAAGGGTGGTGGTGACCCCAAAAAGCACCAGACTTCTGGCCTATTCTGCTTCTAGATGATGTGCAGCAGTCTTGGCTAAGCATCTTTAGCTCTTTTTATCCTCAGTTTCCTCATCTATAAATAGGGACACAAATTAGTGTCCTCTCTATGGCCTGGGTTGTAAAAATTAAACAAGATAATGGTTGGGAATGCACTTTAAAAATTGAAAAATATGGACAAGATATTACTTTTTTAACATTTTTTTAAAAGCCAAAGCATGGCCCTCTGCATTTAATACTGTGTTTTAAAGGAGAGAGAGAGAGAAAACAATCTCTTCATATGGGTGTCCTATAAGGAAAACAAAAGCTAAACATGATGTGAAAGGTGGAGCCATCTTACCGGGTATTGGATTTTTGTTTGCTTTTCTGTTGGCAACAAGCCTGTGTACCAGGATATTAATGAATAATTAAGATCCTGGTCAGAAGAGGGGGGATTTGAAAGATAAGACTGCATGATCTTTCAGAAAAGAATCATTCCAGGTATATGGGTTTACTTTGTGAGGAGACAGGAAAGCAGAAGTCAAAATGTCACAGCTAATTCAGGGAAAGCAAAATGGAAGTCTGGAGGAAACCAAGTAATAAGCCGGAATATTCTGTGAGTTATAAAGAGCCTTTGGAAAACTGAACACTTGAATGTGGTAAGTGAAGCCAGAGCAGGAAGGTGAGTTAGGAAATGCCTGAGAGAACGAATAGCCTTTCTGTTAGTGGCTGGAAGAGTGTGTGTGTGTAGGGGGGGTGTGGGTGTGGGTGTGTGGGTATGTGGGTCTGTGTGTGTGTGTGTTACATCCGTGCTTTAATAAATAGGAGAATTAGCTCTCAGTGGAAGAGTTTTAGACCTCATTTTAGCATCTGAAACAAGAACTACTCTGAAGATTCAATATTCAGAAATGTGATTTCTTAGAAGCTAAGCCCAAAAGGAGCAGACTGGAGTTCAGAGGGGGCAACAGGTATCCTTTTGTTTTCTTTCTGATGTCCAATTTGGAGAAGGAGCAGAGAGTGCAGCATCACGAAAAGGAGATTTCCCGAAGCCGGATTCCCCGTTTGATTCTTCGGCCCCACCTGCCTCAGCAACAGCACAAAGTGTCCCCAGCCTCTGAGTCTCCCTTCTCAGAGGAAGAGAGCAGAGAGTTCAACCCCAGCAGCTCTGGGCGTTCAGCGAGGACCGTTAGCAGCAACAGCTTCTGCTCAGGTACAGTAGCCATGGGAATGAAGGCATGAAGTGTGGACATTGCCGGTGCATTTTGAATGGAATCTAGACTGTCTTAGAGTCTAGGACTGGACTTCTGTTATTAGAATGAATGGTGTGAGGTTGCATCTTTTTTGCTTCTTTTGACCTACAAATACAGCAGTTTCAAGTAGTTTAAGCTAATGGAGTTTCAATACCTGTTTTTATATGTTATTCTAGTTTATAATTTACTATGTGAAGTCTAACTTTTACTTCTGTGACTGTAAAATGGATCCCTTGGTTAAATCTAGAAAATGTATTAGCTTCCATTTTTTTACTAGTAACCTTTGTAGCCTGTGTACTTCTATTTAGGGAATCCCCAAAGATAAAGCAAGTCCTAATGAATGAGGTCAAGATCAAGGAGGTTTATATCCCAAGACTGGCCTTCTAGGACGGGCCTGACCTTGTATTTCAGAGGGAAAGAGCATGGGCTTTGTAAGCTTACAGGTCTGAGCTGGAATCCTTGGCCTTTCCACCTTGGGCAAGTGGCTTAACCCCCTTAAGCCTCAGGTGTTACATCCGTAAAATGGGATGATAATACCTACCTTGTAGAGTATCTGTGAGGTTGAAAGAGACCATGTACCTAAGTTTATTCCTAACTCAGGGCCTGACTTAGAGAGACGCTTAATAAATGATGGTTCTTAATACAAAGAACATAGGTCAGTTTTGATACCTGATTCAGGAAATTTCCTTGAGTGGTGAGCATATTTGGTAAAGAAAGGCACAGATCACTTCTTGGTCCCTGAAGACCTCTGTTGTCACTCAACAGAGCCTATTATACTCACTGAAGCACCTAACTTAGAAAGACTTGTATTCTTTGAGAAGTATTGGGAATTTGGGTAAAATTTAAAGGAGTGACTCTTATGACTCATAAAGAATGGTCATAGAGGATAATTTTTAGAACTTATTTAAGGAAAATGTGATTTGAAGATTAACACATGAATGAGAAGGGACATATGAATCAAGGTGCTGTGATTAATGCCCTAATTTAGCAGGAGGCAATATTCCATTCTGTTTAATATTGGTGATTACATTTTCAGGCAGTGGTTTTAAAAGTGTAGCTTCAGATTTCTTATATACTTTCACAAAATAATTCCGTCCAGGGCCTAAGTCGTGTATTAGAAATACTGTGCTGCCTGTTTTTAAATTTTTTCTCTGCATTGCCTCAGATTCTCTGCTTGGTTTTGAAAAATTCTATCAAAATATTATATTTTCAACTTTATTATTGCTGAATCCAGTTTAAAATGGAAATCCACTAATAGTTTGCCTGACACTTTCCCAAGAAGAACACAAAAGGAAAGCTGACAAGCTGGAGCAGTTAAGATTCCTGGAACCTAGAGTCTTATTTGCAGAATGTAATGCTGTTTACTTTCACTCCATTTTGGAGCTCTAGAATCACTCTGGTTGAATGTGGCTGAACCCAGGGGATATCATTTCCAACTGACACGGCTTTATTTACAGAACTCAATTTCACATTTATCCCTGAAATTCTCTCCACATAATCATTTTCCTTATGACTGACTTCAGGGTGAACAGTGTTACCAGCAAACAAGAAAAAGTTGGTCAAAACAAAAGACCCCCCCCCACCCCAATAGATCTTAGAAAATACATTTGGCAAACAAATAAAATTGTTAATCTTAGTCATGAATCATTCTCTCCAAGACCCATTTCCTGAGTCATCCCTTCTTCCCAGGAGACCTGTCTCCCACTAGGGCCATAATGCTGTACATGAAAATTGAAAGTAGATATTGATCCTTCTGCCATTAACTAGCTGAGAATTGATGGCAGAAGCATCTAATGATTGGTGTCTATAAACCTACTTTTCGATCTGCCTCCAGATAGGACGCCCCCTGCTCTTGGGTCTCATCTTCCCGCTTGGCAATTCCCCAAGGTTTTGGCTGGTGTCTTTTAGTTCTTTGCTTTCCTTTTCTAAGAGCCCTGGTAAAAAGTCCACGACAGCTTTGGAGTGTTGCACTGACTAAAATTGACAGGAGCAATGTCTTTGGGGGGTGTGTTAATGATGCTTTAGGAGGTCAGTTGGTGGATGGGAAATAAATGGATTTGGCACTATGGGGAGTATTAAAGCTGCAGTCAGTGAGGTAGAGAATGTAAAACACGTCCAACCAGCAGGGGGAAATAACTGGTTTTAATCCAGCCACTTTAACACTGAAGCCAGAATATGTGCTGGTTATCATGGCAGTTAAGTCAGAGACCGAGGTCCATGCAAACCTTAAAAATGCCATCCTCTGCTCGAGTGAAACTCCAATAATTTAGAGATGTCTTTTGCTGTCATAACTTCATAACCATCCTGTGATCATCTGCATTAGTTTGTCTTCTTTATAAATCATCACATTCACTAATGTGAAAGAGGGCATGCAGAGTTAGAGGGGCTCTTACAGTAGTGAAATTATAGAGGAAGATGTTTCTCAAACACAATGCAATTTAATTTGAAAATTACAGTTTTAGAACTGCTAACTAGGTCCTTTCCCCAAATCTGTATGAAAGGCTATATTAATTGTGAAGAGCCTCATATATTCTAAGATGTTGTTTTTAAAAGAAGACTAAAGTGTTGGGTTTATATATAAATTAAACTAAACTAAGAGATGATCCTTTCTTTTGAGAGTCTGGCTTTCCCATCATTAGTATTATAGCAAAAAATCCTAATGGTGGTTTGAGTTATACTTCAGCGAAATAAACAACAACTCTATGTTGAAATGTCCCTCACCCCTACCCCCCACCCTCATATTTTTTCTGTCATTTTACTTATCTGTGCAATTAAAAGTCCAGGCACTATTTCCAGAGTGACCGGTCCTACTTTCTCTATTTTTTTACCTACTTTCTCTATTCCTTCCCCTCCCCTCCACTGCCTTCCCCCTTTCCTTTCCCACAGGAGCCTTGACAAGGTACATTTAATGATTTGATAGTCTATATGCTAATTCACGTGTTGTCTCCATCTCATTTCAGAGGGAAGAAGTTGTGTGTGACCTTTTGCAATTCATTTGGGGTGTGTCCCCAAAGAGCTCTTCTTTTAATAGCTTCTTATTAGAATTTCTCTGAAGAGATGCATATGTTTCATGCATTCATTAGAACGGGTGTTTTTGCACTTGGACATCATTCTCCTGTTAAAAGAGTCTATTCCTTACAGTTTGTGTTCAGTCTGGGCACAGGTGGGCACAGTTAAGCTAATACTGAAGGCAGGCCCTATTTTGTGTGCATGGCAAGTAAAACTGTACATTCTTAAATAAATGTTAACTAATGCTTTCTTCAAAAAAGAAAAAAAAAAAAAGCCGGAGTTCCCATAGTGGCTCAGTGGTTAACGAATCCAACTAGGAACCAGGAGACTGTGGGTTCGATCCCTGGCCTTGATCAGTGGGTTAAGGATCCTGCGTTGCCATGAGCTGTGGTGTAGTTCGAACACTTGGCTCGGATCCCGTGTTGCTGTGACTCTGGCGTAGGCCGATTAGACCCCTACCCTGGGAACCTCCATATGCCGTGGGAAGCGGCCCTAGAAAAGGCAAAAAGACCAAAAAAAAAAAAAGTAAGGAAATATAGTCAATAGTAAACTAATAGAAAATAACCCTGCCTACATGTCCTCTCTTTTATTTTTAGTCAGTTAAACCAGTGTTTTGGCATAAAAATCACCCTATCTTCCTTCCCTCTCACTCTCCCAACCCACGTTTCTTGTTTTAACGTGCCCATAAGAAGTCATAAAACCCGTATTTGTGATTCGTGCTCTGAGTATTTGTGATTTGTGTTCTAGGTGTGGGCCATTGATTCTAGGACTCTGTCCTCCCCGCCCTCCTTTTTTTGGTTGGCAGTGCATTGTGTTTGGGTGTTTGTCATTGTGCCACAACTCCAGCCACTATTAGTAAAGCTAATGACCAGGGTAAGTCAGTCACATACAACAGCCACCTGACGTGGTTAGCAACATGCCATGCATTTCTCTCTGCTTAGTTGAGTCAGTAATTACCCCTTAGAACTGAGAGGCAGATGGATTGTTGGGTTTTAGGCTAGTTCTCCTTGGGGTGCCTTGTAAACATGACAGGTGGGAGAAGTGATGCATATAGTACACCACTGGTTTTATGGGAGACCAATGATTTTTCTGAGTTATTTCCGTGTTTCTCATGTGCACACATACACATAGGCAACTTTATGACTAAAGTCATTAAAAAACATGTGCCGGATCAATCAACTGAATGGACAGAATCTGAGATTCTTTGCAGTCTAATCCTGAATAAGGTGTTTGCAAAAAGTGCTTTGGTGGTTATCGTGGCTGGGAAGAAATCTTTCTTTGAGTGCCAGCGACCTAGAGGTAGTCATTGTTGCTGTTTGTGGGCTGAACAATTAAGGCAAATTACAACCTGACTTGTACCCTGCTGAGGCATGATAATGCCTCCAAAAATTTGCCTGGCCTTCCTTGCCAAAAAGAAATATTTTCTGCTATGCTTTCGTCCAGTTGAGGAAACTTGGCATCTGGATAGAGTAAGCCTTTGAACGTAATGATCGGAATTGAGATGAGCTGATTAAAGTGAGCTGCAGTACTGAATTATACTGTAATTAAATGACTGCCAACCTGCTGTGAAGAAAGAAACAAAGCCCCTAAGACTTTAGCATCATTTTAATGAGTATATGGGACCTTGGCACTGCTGTATAATATATATTTCAGATGCATAGCTGCCTCAGTGTCAGAAATAAGTACCAATGAAATATGTTACAAGTGAGGGCACATAGACGATACTTCCTTGAGGATGCGATAACTGTAGTTAGGTGGACAAGAGCAAAATTTTTTGCCATTTAATAAAATTACTTAACAGTGGGGAGAGTAAAAGATAATCACAATGGAACTGGACCACACCTGAGAGCAAATCATAGTACTTAACATGAAAATCTTGACTTAAAATACTCGTGTTTATGGCATTATTTCTCAATTTCAGAGTATGGAGTTTGTCTACTTTTGAACTCCTGAGAAAATTCATTTAAAATCCAGATGCCTTGGCACCGCAATAACCTATTATCGTAGAATGGAAGGGCTCAGGAGTCTGTATTTTACTCTTGGGCCTACTGAAGTCTGAGTGTCACTGTTTTGTGGCCCAGGTGTGTTTAGGGATTTTGTATGAGGGATGTGAGGGGTATACCCAGTGGCATCCCAGGATGAACAAGGATCAAAGATGGCAGAAGAGGTGCCCAGCCAAGCTGCTTACACCCCTGGCATGGGGCAAGGAAAATGCCTCTACACTCCTTGGAAATTATAGTTGCTCACTCTGTATTTACAATTCCAATGTCATGAGTCTTAGCGGTAATACTATTTATATGTAGATGAAGGGTTTAACTTGTGTTCAAAAGGTAGAAAAGTAAAATGTCCTTCCTTTATTTTCCTGTGTCATCCTCTCTCTGGATTTACTGTTTCTAACCATACTTTTATATATTTTTTTTTAATTTTTTTTAGGCTTCACTTTTAAAAAATGTATTCAATTGAACTATAGTTAATTCACAATGTTATATTAACTTATACTGTATAGCAAAATGATTCAGTTATACATGTATATACATTCTTTTTCATATTCTTTTCCATTCTGGTTTATCACATGATATTGAATATAGTTCCTGTGCTATTGTAGGACCTTGTTGTTTATCCATCCTATACATAATCATTTGCATCTACTAATCCCAAACTCCCTATCCATTCCTCCCCACCCCTCTTTCCCCTTGGCAACCACAAATGTGTTCTCTATGTCTGTGAGTTTGTTTGTTTCGTTGATAGGTTCATTTGTGTCATATTTTAGATTCCACATATAAGTGGTATCATATGGCATTTGTCTTTCTCTTTTTGACGTACTTCACGTAATACAATACTTTTAATTCTTTTGCATTTACTTAATTTGATAATAGGATGATTTGGAGTATACTGAAAGCAAGTATATCCTAAACACCCAGTAGATACACTGGGTGGGAGGAAAAAAAGAGAGAAACTGAGACCTTGGAGTAGCAGGACATTCAGCTTCCTGCAAATTTCTATTTTAAAAAATGTATTATCAAGTAAGCATTTATTCCTTGCCTGGTGAGACTCAAGAATTATGCTAAGGCTACAAACATATATAAGACACAGGGATTGGAAAAATCAATGTTTTTATTACCTTATCCCTTACCCCAAAGTAAATGGGATAACACATCTTTGGATGTGATTCCCACACAACTGCCTTTACTAACTGGTTTTGTATCTGGTCCTACACCTACTCCACACACAAACCCCTTCCTTGTAATTTGAGTTTGTTGCTCCATTTATTATCTGCATTGGCCTCTCCTCTCACATTTCATAAGCCCAGGGGTTCAAAAAAGTAGCATTCATGAGTGTGGTGTTGTGGATAAATATGAGCCTTGGCATCAGCAGACCTGAGTTAAAAGCATGAAATGAGTTTAGAAAGGTGGGCAGGGCCAGATCAGGAAAGGCTTTGTTTGCTGTGCTAAGAACTTGATCCCTGAGATCCAGGGTCCTTAGAGGAACTGGACCAGTAACCTCAAGAGTGAGGCCACCTGGATAGATGACAATAGAAGGGACTCTGGATCTGGACAGTGTGTGCCCTGTCTAACAACATGCAGAATTTCTAAAATTCAACTTTTTTTTTTTTTTCAAATGGCACACATGGGCAGCTAAGGCTGCCATTTTTCAATTTCTAAACATCTTCCAGAGCCAGTGAAGGATTTTCAGCAGGCAAGTCTTATGACCAGATTTATAATTTAGAAAAAATCTTTCTGATTATATGTTGGAGAGTGGAGAGGAGGAGACAGGAAATGACAGTGAGGAGCCTGCCTGGTTTCAAGGCCATTGTGGTAGCAGTCTAAGTAAAAAATGATGAAATTACATGTGTGAGGACTGGGAGCTAGAACATAGGCATCTTAGTCACCAGTTGCAAGTGGAAGGAGAAGGAAAGGATTGTGTCTAAATTTCTACTGGATGAACCCAAATGGAGTAGCAAGGGTTGGGGAGGAGGACAAGTCAGGTTAATGAGTTTAGGTTAGGTTTTGCTGCATTTGAGATAAAGGTAAAGGTCTGGAGCTCTGAAGAGAAGTCAGATATATTGCCAGCTGAAGTCAAGGGACTTTAAGATAGGTTTCCCCCTCTATCTTAAAGTATAGCGTTCTCCGAAACCTTTTGTAAGCAGAAATGGTGTAAAGCAAAGAAGCAGTCACCTTGGGACACAAGGTCTTGCTGATGGATGCAAAAGTAAATGGAGATAAAGATGCTCACAGACAGTTCAAAGCTCTGGTGGTGTGATGCTGAGATGCTGGGTGTAGCTCAGGGGTTTGGCAACATCATTCTTGCTGCCTGAGGTGCATGTTGCTAATGGATCGATGCAAAACAAATGCTGAATGCTATTTTTCCATAGCTGCCTTTTTCATAAAAGCGAAAATTCTTTTGGGATTTATATCTATTAGCGAAAATACTCATGTAGGTCTTTCCAGAAAGTGAAGTTTTATAAAGCAGACTTTCTAAATGTGAGGGATGCCCTTTATTACCTGAGGGGAGTACTCGGAGGAAGAAGATTAGAGCACATGGCTAGAGGTCTTAGATAAAGCAAGAGTAGGCAGAAAAAGGATAGCACGGCACCTGAGAACAACCAGTAGAGGGGAAGGGGAAAACCAGGAGTGACAGTGTCTTGAATCCCGAAGCAAGGGAGCTCTCCCAGAAGAGAGCAGCTGACAGATTCACATGTTGGTCACAGCAGGATTAAGTAAAGTGTGCACATAAAAGTGCTTAAGGGGAGTTCCCATCGTGGCGCAGTGGTTAACGAATCCGACTAGGAACCACGAGGTTGCAGGTTCAATCCCTGCCCTTGTTCAGTGGGTTAACGATCCGGCGTTGCCGTGAGCTGTGGTGTAGGTCACAGACACGGCTCGGATCCTGCATTGCTGCTATGGCTCTGGTGTAGGCCGGCGGCTACAGCTCCGATTTGATCCCTAGCCTGGGAACCTCCATATGCCTCGGGAGCGGCCCAAGAAATGGCAAAAAGACAAAAAAAAAAAAGTGCTTAAGAATGAGACCACTGAGTAGGTTATGGGAAATCTTAGGCAAAAACAGTCCCCAAAAATTGTGGAGGTGGACTCCAGATTTCATCAGGTTGAGATGTGAATGGCAGGTACCAAATAGAATGTAGAAAACTTAAAAAAAAAAAAAACCTTAACAGAGATGGGAAAGAGAAAATAGAATAAAAACAAGGGTTGCATTTATAATAAAGATAGGGTGTTTATCAAATCACGTGCATTTTGATAAGGTTTGTAGGCTAATGGGAAATAGGCAAGAAAAGAGCTTGAAAATAGTAGAGAAGTAATAACTTGATATCATAATAACAAGATGAGGGTAGACCAAGAAAGAAATGTATAGGAAGAAAAGAAATGCTGGATATGAATGTAGGTATACTTATGGGTCAGAATAGGTAGCTGAAGGAAATATTTCAAAGTCTTCTTCTTTATGCTTCCTCTATTGGTCCATGTGACCTAGTTTGACATTTTCTTTATTTTTTTTTAATTTTTTTTATTGCTCAAATGAATTTATCACATCTGTAGTTGTATAATGATCATAACAATATGATTTCACAGGATTTCCATCCCACAGCCCAAGAACATCCCCCCACCCCCCAAACTGTCTCCTCCGGAGACCACAAGTTTTTCAATGTCTGTGAGTCAGCATCTGTTCTGCAAAGAAGTTCCATCTGTCCTTTTTTCAGATTCCACATGTCAGTGAAAGCATTTGATGTTGGTGTCTCATTGTATGGCTGACTTCACTTAGCATGATAGTTTCTAGGTCCATCCATGTTGCAAAAAATGCTGGTATTTCGTTCTTTTTAATGGCTGAGTAATATTCCATTGTGTATATGTACCACATCTTCTGGATCCACTCCTCTGTCAATGGACATTTAGGTTGTTTCCATGTCTTGGCTATTGTAAATAGTGCTGCAATGAACATTGGAGTACATGTGTCTTTGTGAGTCGTGGTTTTCTCTGGATAGATGCCCAGGAGTGGGATTGCTGGATCAAATGGTAGTTCTATGTTTAGTTTTCTGAGGACTCTCCATACTGTCTTCCACAGTGGTTGCACCAATTTACAATCCCACCAACAGTGTACTAGGGTTCCTTTTTCTCCACACCCTCTCCAGCACTTATTATTTGTAGACTTTTGGATGATGGCTATTCTGGCTGGTGTAAGGTGGTACCTCATCGTGGTTTTGATTTGCATTTCTCTAATAATGAGTGACGCGGAACATCTTTTCATGTGTTTCTCGGCCATCTGTATGTCTTCTTTGGAGAATTGTCTGTTTAGATCTTCTGCCCATTTTAGGATAGGGTTGTTTGTTTTTTTGGTATGGAGCTGCAGAAGTTGTTTATAAATTTTGGAGATTAATCCCTTGTCAGTCGATTCATTTGCAAAGATTTTCTCCCATTCTGTGTGTTGTCTTTTTGTGTTGTTTAGGGTTTCCTTCGCTGTGCAGAAACTTTGACGTTTGAGTAGGTCCCATTTGTTTATTTTTCTTTTTATTGTCAATGCTCTGATAGGTGGATCTGAGAAGATGTGGCTGTCCTTTATGTCAGAGAGTGTCCTAGTTTGACATTTTCATATGTAGTTACCTGACTCCCCAGTAGACTGTAAGCTCCCTGAAGGCAGGAACAGTGTAGTTCCTTGCACACTACCTGACACACACAGCAGTTGCTTAGTAAGAATTTGTTGGAATTTGGTAGAAGGTGTAATTAGGAGAACAGGACAAGTGAAAATATTTTATTCCTTTATTGTATTGAGAGCAGGATACTTAGTTGCTGGAGAGGTATACTGATTAGAACAGTACTCAGTACTCATTCAATAAGTTTATTAAAGGAAGGAAACATTCCTGGGGGGGGGTCCAACATCTCTCAATGTCAAAAAGAGTCATCTGTGTAATAGAACCATGCCCCCAGTGCTGTGGTAGTTTGAAGACAGCTCTCTTGCTAAGAAATCAGAAAGTACTCCACTCAAGAGTTAGTACTTGAAAGCCTGGAGAAACACAGGAGCCCAGGTTATTTCTTATTTATGTATTATTTTGTGTATATGTTAAATATAAGGGGTGTGTGTGTGAAGTGTGTGGGTATGTGAAGAGCGGGTGTGGCACACGTGTATGAGTGTGTGAGATGTGCACATACTTTGTGTGTCTGGTGGCGGCAGAGGTGGAAGGCTTGGGAATTGGCAAAGCTTTCTGGAGGAAGTGACATCTGAGCTCTCTGTTTATTAAAACTCCACAATCAGGCTTACCTCCTTCTTTTCCACTGAAGTGACACCTGCCAAGTTCTCAGTGTTCTCGCCACCACCAAACCTAATGGTGGATTCTTTGTCTTCGCCTGTTCATCCCCCTGAATTCCCATTCTCAGTCAGTGGCACTCACTCGATAACAGCAGCCCAGTTGAGAGTCAAGAAGGAATTCAGCACAAAGTCACATACCCACGTTCCCCAGGACTCCAGCCAGACCCTAGCCGCCACCCCACCCTTCCACCCAGGTGGATTTTATTCTGAGAAAGTCCGTCTCCTCCGATGATCCAGGGGAGACGCCTGCACTCAGGTCCATGAGACTGCGGCGTGTGCCCATATTGGAGGCAGATTTGCTGGTGTCTAGGCACAGTACCTGCCCCAGATCTCCACTGCCACTGGGCTTGGATGGTGGCATCTTCTGCTTTGAGACGCACTCCAGCCCCTCATCTGCCAGAGTGGAGGCCCTGCCCGGCTGCTCTGAGCACAGCTGGATAGTCCAGATGCCCCCCCCCCATTCACTGCCCACAATGAGGCTCCTCTGACTCTGGGAGCCCAGGCGTGTCAAGCCAACTGCATGCTTTTTTGGGGGGAACCCAAACCAAATTTCCCAGTGCTCAACCCAGGGGACTTGTCCAGCACTCACCTTCCTCCACTCAGTGTGGATTTTCCCAGGGCGCCTCCTCTTTCCTGGCTGGCTCCATCTTTATTCTCTCCTTGTTAGCTTGGGTGCCCCTGAAAATAGGCCTCCTCTTAGACGCTCACCCAGTCCTCAGAATTCTTGAGCCCCTTGGATCCTGTGGACCTAACCTGCCCTTCTGTTTATTCTGAGGTGTTTGTGAGGATTATGTCTTCTTTAATGCTCATCATGGTTTGTTTTACATTCAAAACTAATAACCATGTACAAACATGTATGTCAGAGTGGATATAATCTCATTCATAGGATTTATTTTGTTTGGCTTTTCACCCAAGTAAGATCATGCTATATTGACCTATGACCCTTTCTCTTTATTTAAGTAAATATTTATTGAACATCGATTGTGGGCAAGGTGCTATCCTGTACCATAGAGCTGAACTAGGGTGATAAACAACACTGACAGAACTCCTGCCCTCCAGGAATATGAATTCTAGGCAATCCCTCTGCCTGTCACCGCTCATCAGTGCCCCCATTCATTGTCATGACAGCTCCTTCGCCATGATGTGGAAGGGCTTCCCTTCTTCAGCCTTTCTTCTGTGGATGGACATTTTATCTGAATAAATCTCTGAATTTCATTTTATGAATGTCACTGGAATTACCTTGTTCCTGAGTATGTTTCTTTTACTCTCTTTTTTGGGTACCTTTTAAAAAATGAGGTAAATACCATGATCTGTATATATTCTCTTTTATTTCCAAAAAAAAAAAAAATCGAAAGGCAGCAATTACACAAACTATGTAATAAGCATTGTTTTTCCTTAATGTTCTTTAACATTTCTCCATGTTTATGCCTTACTCCATCTTAACCATCACTAGCTTCAAATTCTCAGTGTGAGAAAAGATAGAAGAGAAGGAAGACATCACTACCAGAGAGTTCACTGTAATTCAGGGGTCCTGAGCGTGGTTTGGCATTTCCTTGTTGTAAGGTTTGCAAGAGGTCAAGAAATTAGCTTCGCGGTGTCTGTTTCTGTGTGTCTCTCTTCTTTCCTTCCTACCTTCCAGCTCCTCTCTGCTCCCCTCTGCTGTCTTCTCCTGACAAAGAACCTTAAAAATAAATTAAAAAAAAAACAAGTCTTTATAAAGGTGTGGCTTAGAAAATGTAAATAAACTCGTGTTTCTAAGGAGAGGGAAAATGAGTAGTATTAGTAACATCCTTGTTTTGGAAAGATCATAACCCTTTCAAAGAAAGAGCAAGAGAAATAGAGAAATAAAAGCTTGCTGAGACGGAAGAAGTCTCCACCCCGTAGCTGGGCTCACCTGTCCCCGGACAGCGACTGAGGCGCCCTGGTTCGCAGTATCAGCATCACCTACCTTGTCACCACACTCCTCCATAAATGTGTCGTTACGCTATGTTAACTCTTTGGACCGTGGTGTTTTCCCCTCCAAGTTCCTCCTGACGGCGCTCACCAGTCAGACGGCTCGATGCTGGTGGAAAACCCAGTCATGGCCCTTGTTTCAGAGAAAGTCCTGTGAGGAAGTGGACATGCCTCACCTCACTTTACTTCTCGTCCTCTGCTGCATAGGCTGCGCCAGAATGACTTTTATGGGAGCACTCGAGGCCCCAAAATAGCTCAGAAATCCTGGGAATGTTTATATGGGAAGTGATTATTTTGTCTCCAAGAAACCAGGGAAACGTTCATTAAATAATTTCTCTGTTCTCCGCTTGTTTTTTGTAGACGTAGAGTGCGCGTCTTAGTGGAGGTGCTTTGTTCGAGTTACTTTAACAAGCTCCCTTCCATCAGTGCACACGTAGGCTCACACACACGTCCTTCAGAGAAAATAAGCTCCCTTTGACTCTTACCACCTTGCAACTGCCATCCTATTTATTTCTCTGTTCCTCCTCATAAGCAGAACTTCTCCAAAATCCTTTTTTTTTTTTTTGGTCTTTTTAGGGCCACACCTGCTGCATATGGAAGTTCCCAGGCTAGGAGTTGAATTGAAGCCGCAGCTGCTGGCCTACACCTCAGGCACAGCAAGGTGGAATCCTTAAACCACTAATTGAGGCCGGGGATCAAACCTGCGTCCTCATGGATACTAGTCAGGTTCATTACTGCGGAGCCATGATGGGAACTCCTCCTAAATCCTGTAATTTGATCTTGTGAAGCACATGAGTGACCATGTTGGCGAATCTGACCTTCTCTTGTCTGCTCTCATTTTCCTTGACTTCCCAGCAACACTCATCACAGGTAAACAAGCCCCTCTCTTAGGAAAGATTTTTCTCTTTGGCTCCTGTGTCTTACCCTCTGAGAACCTTTGTTGGCTCTGCTCCATTCCTCTCATCCTCTCTGGGTCACGGTGCCTCAGTCCTCAGCCCACTTCCCTTCCTGCCCCACCAAGGACTCAAATCTTTTTAAGATGGGTTAAGTGTTTAGACCATGCTTGGTACTTAGTAGGCACTCAATAAATATTAGCAAGACACAATATCACTAATACAGTCTGTTCTCTGTAGACAAGATTGTTGTCATCTCCTGCTTAATGCACACGATGGCTTCCATTGCACTTAAGTAAGATAAATGTAGGATTCCTGCCTATAATCCTGCACATGCTTAAATGTCTTCCTTCAACCTCATCATCAGTCCTTCTCTGCCCTTAGCTTTCCTGGCATCTTCTCAGTGTCCTCAGTGCATCAAACTCCTTGTGGTTCCCTCTTCCTGGACTTCTCTTCTCTGCCTTTTAAATCATGATCAGGAGTTCCCGTAGTGGCGCAGTGGTTAACGAACCCGACTAGGAACCATGAGGTTGCGGGTTCGGTCCCTGCCCTTGCTCAGTGGGTTAACGATCCGGCGTTGCCGTGAGGTGTGGTGTAGGTTGCAGACGCGGCTCGGATCCCGCGTTGCTGTGGCTCTGGCGTAGGCCGGTGGCTACAGCTCTGATTCAACCCCTAGCCTGGGAACCTCCATATGCCGCAGGAGCGGCCCAAGAAAATGGCAAAAAGACAAAGAAAAAAAAAATACATAAATCATGATCAGTTCCTTTCTCCCTCCCTCCCTCTCTCTCTTTTGATCTCAGTTCAAATTACTTCTTCATTTATTAGACATGACAACCTGTCTAATAAATGAAACACCTTCCCACCTCCAACCCAGCTAGTCTCTATAATATCACTCAATTTATTTCATTAACAGTACATCACAATCAAAACTTTTTCTCTTTATACATTTTTTACTTGTTTATTAGCTGTCTTTCTCTACCACTAGAATGTGAACTCCTTGAGGACAAGGATCTTAGAGTGCTGGTCATCAGTACATTCCTAAAATCTGGAAGATTATCTGGCACACAATAGGAAATCAGTAATTATTTGTGGAAAGGATGGATGGATGGATGCGTGAATGAAATTCTTATGATTCAACACTGGCAATTTTGTAGTGTCACATTGTATAATACTGAAGAAAAATTAGTGTGGAGCTTTGTAGACCTGTGAATTCTCACTCTAAAAAGATGCTAAGTATAGGTGAAGGGATAGAAGTTCAAATTTTGCTACTGAAAACCTAGAATGCAAAATTATCTAAATAACAAGCATTAAATGGTTATTGCATTGAAACAAAAACTGGAAATAACTACAGTTCCTTGCCTCAAATTCTGTGGTCTGTTTATGATAGGATGGCTTCTTTCTAACAGCTTCCGGTGTCTGTTTTTAATTTGAGAACTCCCAGAATTTCTACTGTTTCCTTTTGGAGCAAACATAGGTAGAAGAATTTAGAAAACAGTTAGCTTGTGGTGGTGAGAAAAACAAGGACTTTGGAGTCAGACAAATCTGAGTTTGAATCTTGAGTAAATTATTTAATAGCTGTGTAACTGTAGATTTCTTAATTTCTCTGAGCCTCAGTTTTCCCAACTATTAAAATATTAAAATTATATGATAAAAATCAGTGTTCTTGCCACACGATAGCAACTTCATAAATGTTACCTTTCTTATCTTACCTACATCCTTTCAGTGCATTTGAATGGTTTGTGATAAGAATTTCAGAATGCCTACTCACCAGGAGTTTAAGCTATATCATTTTACCTGTGTCCGTCAGACTATCTTCATAAATGTCAGCATCTGGGAGTTCCCATTGAGCTCAGCATATTAAGAACCCAGCATAGTCTCCATGGGGATGCAAGTTTGATCCCTGGCCTCGCTTAGTGGGTTAAGGATCTGGTATTGCCACAAGCTGAACCATAGGTCGCACATGCAGCTTGAACCCACTGTTACTGTGGCTGTGGCTTAGGCCAGCAGCTACAGCTCTGATTTGACCCCTAGCCTGGGAACTTCCATATGCTACAGGTGTGTCCAAAAAAGAAAAAAAAATAGTATCTGGAGCAGTAAGAATAATAACACCTATAACAGTGTCTGGCACATAGCAGATACACAATATTTGTTGAATGGATGAGTAAGTAACCTGTAAATATTTTTGCCATTCATGAGAATCAACTAGCTTTCTATGTAGTGTAAAGAAATGTTTCCTTAAAATAGAAATGTTTTTTTCCCCCAAATTATGCAACTGAACATTGAACAACATCAAACCATAACTGAATGTTTCAAGACATTATGGCACAAAACCACATTTTCCTCCGCCTGATGTTATTTTTAAGTATATCTTCTGGAATTGTTTAGTTCAGCATTTTGGAAAGCAAATGAGCTCTGAGATCTAAGTTCACAATTAACCAGAAGTTTTAGAGTTGTTCTTTGGACTTTGAAGAAGTATTTTATTTGCAATCTTTTTTTTTTTTTTTAGGGCCACCCCCCATGGCACATTGAGGTTCCCAGGCTAGGGGTCAAATCAGAGCCGTAGCTGCTGGCCTACACCACAGCCACAGCTACCTCAGATCCGAACCGGGTTTGCGACCTACACCACAGCTCATAGCAACTCGGGATCCTTAACCCACTGAGCAAGGCCAGGGATCAAACTTGCATCCTCATGGATGCTAGTCAGATTCATTTCCGCTGAGCCATTATGGGAACTCTTTATTTGTAATCTTTAGAATCCAGTATTCTATTCTTATATATAATTGACACAAGAAAGTTGAAGTAGGGACTTGTCATCAAAATTGCCACCAAATGTGTTTGATAGCACTGGTTTTTAGGCACTTTGGAGAAATGGCAAACAATTATATAACACATACACACTTTGGACAACCTTAATATTTTAAAATGTGTGGATTTTAAAATACTATATATTGACTTTGCAAAAATGTTCATTGGTTTCAAAATTTCATCAGAAAAGCATTGTAAAGTAATATGGAAATGATAGATTTCCTAAAAATTAAGAAAATAATAACAATACAGGTAGCATCTAAATAACACTGCATTTTAAAATGAATTCTAGATGGATTTAATTTAAATGAACTGAAATAAAAAATCCAGAAGAAAGTATAGGTAATTTTTAATTGATCTTGGAGTAAAAAAGCACATTCTAAGCATTAAAACACTGCGAGAATTCAGAAAGGAAAATGTAGAGAGATCTGACAACTAGAAATAGAAAAATTCAAATGTCAAAAACATTATAAACCAAAAGCAAACAACAAACTTGGTGAAATATGCCAGAGTGCTATGCTTTTCATATATAAGAATTGCTTATTTCGCACAGATCAATAAGAATTCCTTATTATTCCTTTTTCATAATTGAAAATTTGTCAAAGGACATGAACAATACATAAGACAAATAAAAGAGGCCAGCAAGCATATGAAAGACATTAAGCCTCACTAATAATTAAATACATGCAAGCTGAAACATCAGGAATACATCTTTCATTATTAACTTGGCAAAAATGCAAACAAACTAGTATTCATTACTGGCAGGAATTTAAAAAGTGGAATACTCTTACAATAATAATGGGAATATAAATTGTCTCAAACTTTTTGGAAGACTTAGTAATTCCACTTTTAGAAGATACATTCTATGAGATAATAAAAAATTTGACCAGAAATATATCTGTAAAATGTATTATTAAAGCAATTTCCGTAGTAGTGAGGAAATTGGAAACAACCTAAAATACCCTACAAGAAGGAATTGATTTTTTAGAAACACTATATTCCTGTCTATTTCAAAGAGTTACTCATTTGAAATAATGTTTTTGAGAAATTAAATATTTTGAACCTTTTAAAAACATACTCAAAAGCAGAGAGAACATCACAATGAACCTCAATATGCTGTTTGTCCATTTTATCCATCTTAAGTAATAGTAAGATGTCATATTTGCTACATCTATCCCTTTTTTTCTCTTTTGTAATTTGCTAAAGCATTTTAAAGCATATATCCAAGCATCATGTTATTTCATGTCCTACCTACATGTCTCAGCATGCATTTCTTTAAAAAGTGAACATTTTCTTACATAAACACAATGCCATTTTCATTACTAATGCATTTAACATTATTCCTTGGTACAATAGAGAACACTGAAATAGCCCCAGTTGTCTCAAAAGTATCTGTTTGCTTCCTCATGGTGTCATTTAACCCAGAGGCCAACAAACTTTTTCTGAAAAGGACCAGATAGTAAATATTTTCAGCTTTGCTGGCCAGATGATCTCTGTTGTAATTATTCACCTCTGCCATTGTGCTTGAAAGCCACAGCAGACACTATGTAAAGGATTGGGCTGTGTTCCAGTAACATTTGATTTACAAAAGCAGGCAGCAAACAGGATTTGGCCTGCAGGCTGCATTTGCCAACCCCTGATTTAACCCATTACTGTTCTTCATATACTTTATAAGGTGGACTTTGGCTTCAAAGCTTGATTCGATTCAGGGACAATTTTTTGAGGCAAGAATACTGCATGGGGAATACTGTGTGCTTCACCTCACATCCCTTCAGAAGGTACATGATGTCTCTTGCCCCATTGTTGGTGTTGCCAAGAATACTCAGTGGGAACAAATGGGTAAGTCCTGATCCCTCCACTGCAGACTCTGCCAGTCTTTTGTCTAATGGTTTCATCCATTATGTTTGTTGCCTAAATCAATTACTTCATTAGAAATAATTGCAAAATACAGTTGACCCTCGAACAATGTCAGTTTGAACTGCATGGATCTACTTATACTCAGATTTTTTAAATAATGTAAATACTACAGTACCACACAATCCAAGGTTTGTTGAATCCTTGAATGTAGAACTGCATCTATGGCAGGCCAATTGCCAAGTTACACGCAGGTTTTTGACTGCATGGGGGTTGGCATCCCTAAACCACATGTTGTTCAAGGGTCAACTCTAGTAACTTTCTATTATTCCATCTACTTTCATTAACTAGAATGTTTCTATAAGAAAGAACTCTCCAGTAACAATGAGTGATGTAAGTTATCCTGAAATACAGTTTATACAGTATCAGCCTTTATAATTAGAATATATATCAATTCTTTCTTTCCCTTTAATTGCCAAATTTAATATAAAGAATTCATCAGAGTTCCTGTCATGGCGCAGCAGAAACAAATCTGACTAGGAACCATGAGGTTGCGGGTTTGATCCCTGGCCTCGCTCAGTAGGTTAAGGATCTGGCGTTTCTGTGAGCTGTGGTGTAGGTCGCAGAAGCGGCTCAGATCTGGCGTTGTTGTGTCTGTGGCTTGGCCAGCAGCTGTAGCTCCGATTTGAGCCCCAGCCTGGGAACCTCCATATGCCGTGGGTGCGGCCCTAAAAAGACCAAAAAAAAAAATCGTTCTAGAATCACTTCCAATGATTTATACTGAGTTGGATCTGGCGTGGAGGTAGGGGTTGAAAGAACCTTTGTTTTGTTTTGTTTTGTATGACCGTAAACTCAAAGATTTTAAAAAGTTTAGCCAATGATTATAGTCAGTCTTTCGCATTGATTGTTCTTTATGATGCTCAAATTATTCCACCTTTTGGCCAGTAGAGCCCTTTTGTGTTGGTTCCTGTAATACCTTAATAGCTTCTTTCCAGCCTAACAAGTTCCAGGGAGAAATGTGCAATGACAGAGTAATGAAACTATCTACAATGTATATTGAAATTTTAACAAAACAAAGAGAGAGCAAGCAAGTAAATCATATGCATAGAAAAATTAATAAGAGGAGTTCTCACTCTAGCACAGTGAATAAAGAATCTGAGTGCAGCAACTCAGGTTACTGCAGCGGCACGGATTCGATCCCTAGCCCAAGAACTTTCGTATGCCAGGGGTGTGACAATAAAAATTTAAAAAAAAAAAAAAAAAAAGGAATATGCCAAATAGTTAAATTTTTTCTGGGTAGTATAATTATAGGAAAATATTATCCCATTATTTTCTTTATCTCTTTTTACTTTTCTGAACTCTAGGTCTTCTGTAGTAGAGATGATTACCTTTATAAAAATCTTGGAGATTTGTTAGAATTTTAACAACTCAACATATTTTCTTTAACTTAGCAAGTTTTTTTAGTGCATTTAAAATAAGATACAAATTATTTTAAAAGAACTTATATACACTTTTTCAGATTTATAACTAGAATAATTATACAATTATTAACTATAGCCCATATTCTCAAAGAGCTTGTAATATGAGAGAAGAAAAAAAGATTAAAAATTCATTTTTTAACAACTTCCTGGACACAAAATTATATCAGATACCTGTTTTTCTCATCTGTCTTTATAGATCTTAAATTTTTCTTTTCCTTAAATTTGGAAACTAGTTAGTGATATTTTTCTTAACAGCACTTTAGGTGGGCTACAAGTTCTAGAGGTTCATGGTTCTGTAAGTGTTCTCTTATCCTTAACCCTGTGTGTTGACATATTCAAAGCAAATAAACAAGAACAAAACAACAAAAGAGCTTATTCCTCAATATAAATTAAAGAGGGGCATGTAAATGCGTCTCCTTTACTGCAGAAGGTGATCATTTAGATGTGGCCTTGGGGAGGGTCGCTTTTATCTAAGATCCATCAGGAGCCATCCTGGATCCATATGAGTGGGGTTTAAATTGTTGACCCTGGAAGGAAGTCATCTTATATGGATCCATCCCAAATATATCACACTGTATAAAACATGGAAAATGGTCCTCCTGTGTTTATATTTTTTATTGAAGTTATACTTACCAGAAATAATAAAGAAGGATATGTAAAACTCAACTATGTAAGAGCTGGTGTGGTTGTGTGTTTAAGTGTGTTTTAAAAGAAAGACTCCTTTCCCTCCAGTAGAACTGACCATCTCCAACACCCTCTTCCTTGGAGGAAAGTCTTGGAGCAAATCTTCCCATATGGCTAAAACCAGGCTGAAATGTTCTTACTTTTCTCAGTCATTCTGTAAATTTGAAACAGGTCACACTTTTTTGGGTAAATCACTCAGGATTTTTGTCATTTCTTGCCCAGGTAGTTTTTTCATGGTGTCTTATTAAAAATTTTTGTCATTGATAATTTCTTTATACTCACATAATTGACAAAAGCTATCATTATAAATCTTGTGCTTATAAATCTATAGGACACATTTATAAATCTTGTGCTTATAAATCTATAGGACACATTCAGCAGTCAAAGGAGCAGCAGGAAGCAGAAGGCACACTCAAAAGCGTTTACCTGAAGCAGGTTTAATAAATAAATCTCTTTAATATGTGCTGGACCCTCTTGCAGTTTGGCACACAGTAAGTGAGAGTAGACGTGAACAACCAAAGAACATCAACATGACTTTCCTATTCTTAGAGTCTTCCAGTAAATGCGAACTAAGAATATTTTGCATAGAATTTTGGAAAGTAGTTTTATCCTCATCTAGGCTGGAGGTTTGCTTCCAGCTATGGTCATGATGTTAAAAAGGAGAGGGAAGAGGAAGAGGAGGGGAAGGGAGGGGGAGGAGAAAGGGAGCCATAAACAGGACTTGTTGAAAAAATAGCGCTTCTTCAATGTTGCACAGAGGAAGATACCTCAGGTGCCACAGGTGACCAGATGGCCGGCTGGTACGGACGTTCTGTTGCCTTTGCTCAGGTCTTACTTTGCATAACATAAGGTGTGCTCTCCATAGGAGGAAATTTAACATCCCTGCCCTTTCCAAAACTAGATTCCTTTCTTAGTATTGGTCCCATTAGACAAAACGAGCAAATGTCTGATATCTCACAGATTTCCTTGGGTATGGATTTGCCTTAACAAGCTTGCCAGTTTACAGGAACTAGGCGCTGGAAGTGATATTTACCAATGCCTTTTACTTACCCCATCAGCAGTGGGAGCTGGGTACAATGCCTGTGGCTGGTTCAATGCCAAGACTTGATATGTATTTGTTTAACTAATGAAAGGCCATGTCTCATTTTCCTATGGTTTCTCCCTCAATATGAAGTGCAATACTAGACAGTAAAGAGATGATAGGTGAATGCTAGTTTACTAGATGGTGATTCAAATGCTGTATCTAAAGTTAAAGATTTACTTACGTATTCATCTTCTCAATCCCTGGTCCTGCTACAAATATTGATGACAGGAGAGGCCTATGTTCCAGGTGGGCCTAAATAATTTCAGCGCTCAATTTTTAATCAGATCCTACTACTTAATCCTTGAAATTGCTAGTACCGAAAACATGACATATACGCATCCCTTCTTATTTAACTCTGGCAAAATGATAATAGAACCAAACAAAACTCATTTGTTTTCTATTTATTTAAATTACAATTTTGACAGTGTTTCTCAATACAGTGTTTGGTTTTTCCCTTTGAGTCTGAGGCTTCTCAAGAAAAATTACTTTTTAGGGTAGAGAATCTGAACGTGGATTTTTAATTTAGGCCATCTCTCAAAAGAGTAATTTATGGAACTGACTCATAGGGAAATACTTTTAAAGACAATAGGTGATTTTTGATGTTTGGACCTCATTCATTTGGGTTTATCTGCTTTGGGACTGGAGTCAGGAACCAGGCTCACCTGAGGCCATGTGCAAACCTGTTGAGTTTTGTAAAAGTGCTAGAATCTGTCTGAGTAATTATCAGCTTTACACTTTAAGAAAGGAGCTCAGATTTCTTTGGATCGAAGCATGGGACATGGAAATGTAAGAGAAAGCCAGGGACAAAAGTGAAATAGTTGAGCAGTAGCAGCCAAGAGGATTCCCATCACTCTGTGATTCAGGGCCAAAGTTCCTTCACTTCAGGAAGAACATAAAACATATAAAAAAGCAATAAAGACAGTAGGTATGAGCCATGCACTGAAAACCATTTACTTCCAGAAAGGGGCCATTGAGGTCCTATATAGACTAATATGTCCAAAAGTCAAAAAGGATACAAGAGAAATAAATAATTTTACTAGTGCCAAGTTCACTTTGTTCCAGGAACTGGGATATTTCATAATAAAAATTAAAATAAAGGCCAAAAATGAAGCAATGGCAATTATTTTCTAGATGGATTCTAGTCATATTAATTCAGGCAGCCAGTATATTTTATTCAGACCTGGTCTGACCTATGGAGTTTTAAGATAGCCTTTGATGCCAAATTATTTTAGTTCCTTTAATATTTATAAAAATGTAATAGTCCTAAAAATTATTATTACTAAAAGCCTGTATTCATTTTTTGCCTACTTAGTTACTAAAATAACTTAGTTACTAAAATAACTCTGACATCAAAATATTTATGTATAATAAAGAATTATTTAGTAGTGAAAATTCACCACTAATTGCTTAGTTTGAGTAGAGATACTTTTCAGTAATATTGATTGGCTTTCAATTCCCATACAAAGTATAAGTAAATTCACCAACCATTATAAATATTGAGTAGATATGGAAAGCGCAGGAGTCAGCAGAACAACTTGCTTGTTTGCTTAATAAGCATCTACAAAGTCAATTCATATCATGCATGTTAACTTTTAGTAATGACCATGGTAATAATACATAACTTGGAAGTTAAGGGAACATTTCTAATTTGAATATCATTTTCATTTTGCCTATTTACCCCAGACAGTAAGATATCTGATTGATGTATTCTTCCTTGAGAGTATTTGATAATAAAATAGGATCACTTCCTTCTGTTTCCTTGAACTGTTAAAGCCATATCTCTTCTCTAGCAAATTCTGTTAACTGATGATGGGCCCAGTGATCAAAAACTGGGCGTGGTCAATAATATTTAAATAACTTTTTCCTAATGCAGACAACCCAGAAAAATTCATATTACTGATTCTGAATTGCTCTGGTCAACTAACCCCATCAAAAAATCTATGAATATGGAGTTCCTGTTGTGGTTCAGCAGTAATGAACATGACTAGTATCCATGAGGATGTGGGTTTGATCCCTGGCCTCGCTCAGTGGGTTAGGGATCCAGCATTGCTGTGAGCTGTGGTGTAGGTCGCAGAAGCGGCTCAGATCTGGTGTTGCTGTGGCTGTGGTGTCGGCTGGCAGCTACAGCTCTGATTCGACCCCTAGCCTGGGAACCTCCATATGCTGCAAGTGCAGCCCTAAAAAGAAAAAAAAAAAATCTGTGGATAATTATGACCCAAAAGTATACTACCTCAAGTGTTAAAACAGACACAATTTTAGGTTTTGACAACAGGAATGTTACAGAAATATTTGTTATCCACAAGTCTTGTAAAATTTACAGTATGTTTTATGTTAGTTGATATTTTCTTTGTTAACATGATTGGGCAGAATATGGAAAATAAAAGGCAAGTCATCCGCAGGATTTAACCTGAGGCCTCAGAAGCAGTGTACGTGTGTGAGTGTGCATGGGCATGGCTTGCTGCCTGGCTTCCCTTTGCCATCATTGATTTCCTCCTCCTCATTAAACACTCATTGATTCTTGTCTTGTAGATGACACAGGCTGTCCTAGTAGTCAGTCAGTTTCTCCTGTGAAGACGCCCTCGGATGCTGGAAACAGCCCTATTGGCTTTTGCCCTGGAAGTGATGAAGACTTTACCAGAAAGAAATGCACAGCTGGAATGGTTGGTGAGGGCATCATCCAGTCAGCTCGATATAAGAAGGAACCAAAGTCAGGCCTTGTAAAGCCAGGTGAGTATTCTCACTACTCCTCTTGTTCTTACCAGAGCAATATGACCAGAGTGATTTTGAATGAAATTTGAAATGAAATACCTGGATATCAAGATAGGGAACACTGATGCTGTACCTAGTACCCAGAAACATCTTTTTTCTTTTTCAATAAAGGAGGTGAGGTAGAGAGTAGAATATGTGCTGTACTAGTTCGTAATAATTGAAAATGTATAGTGACATATCCATTTTAAAGACATTTTTAAAAGGAGGTGATTTAAAGAAGTGTTAACTGAATGTTCTAACAGGCATTTAAACTATATAATTAAGTCTGGCATTAAATTACACTAACAAATTTCTTAGTCCCATCTGAAAAGCACACAAATTGTGAAAAGAACAGGTTGTCTTGATGCAAATCTGGAGGGCTGTATATATATGCTAACCTAGTTATTTTATTTGTGTTTCAAGATTTAAATATGATTATGATGTTTTATATATATGTGTGTGTGTGTATATGTATATATATACACATATACATAGAATGTTCAATAATAACAAAATAGCAAAAGCTATGAGATGAAATGGAGATCATTATTACAGTGCGTGAGATGCCATAAACATCAGAAAAGGTCAATTTTCAGAATTTGCAATATATAAATATTTTGCATCTCAGACATATATGCAGTATGTGAACAAATACAGCTTTAGTGAAACTAAAATAATAACTTGAAAGTAAAAGGATCAGAGTATTGGCATTGAGAGACGACCCCTATGTTGCACTATTTTCTTCAGTATCACCAGTTATATTACAGATTTATAAGCCCGAAAAGGCAGCTTAATGGCTTGCATGAGTCCCATTCCTTACATTTGTCCTCTGAATTTTGGTTGGTGATGATTTTTTTATGCAAGAGCTATAGACAGCTTTATTTCAGTGGAGCCAAGGCTTGGTCCTATGTCTACTTCCAGTGGAAGGTCCTGTGCTCTCTTCCATCTCTCTCTGTTTTTATTCTTCCTGAATAATTGATGTGATCAGCATACCTTAATGGACAGTCTCTTTGGTTGGCTAAAAATAAGATGAAGAATAATCCATTCTTTTTAACAAAAGAAATCCCCTACTTCCTCATGATTCCTGATAAATGTTAATCATGATGAATTTGTTTAGAGTCCTTTGCTTTGGAATAACATAAAAAAGAAAGAGAATGATACACATTGGGACAGACAGCATATAAAAGAGAAAGATGGATATTGTAGAAACGTGTACCCTCAATACTTAAGGCAGAGATGAGTTAAAGAATGTCATGTAATTATAGCCAAGAAATAAACCATTACTTTGTGTACTTAAGAAACAGGACTGCCTTGTTCCCTCTCCCAGCTTAGTTGTTCTTTTGTTAAGATTAGAATATAATTCACATATCCTAAAATATACCCTTTTAAAAGTATACAATTCAGTGGATTTTAATATATTCAAAAGATTGTGCAAACATCACTATTATCCAATTTCAGGATATTTTTCTCACCCCCCAAAAGAAACCCCATACCCATCAACAATCACTGTCCACTTTTCCTTTCTCTCAGCCCCTGGCAACCACTAAGCTGGCCTCTGTCTGATTTACCTATTCTGGACATCTCTTATAATGGAGTCATACAATATGTAGCCTTTTGTGCCCTGCTTCTTTCACTTAGCATAATGTTTTCAAGGTTGATCAATGTAGCATGTATTACTACTTCATCCTTTTATGGCTCAATAATATTCCACTGTATGGATATACCACATTAAAATAGACTTTTTTGGGGGGGAGCAAATTTGGGTTTACAGAAAAATTGAGCAGACAGAACAGAGTTCTCATATACTCCCTCGCTACCTCCAGCCTCTCCTATTATTCTTTTAACCTGGACGTAGTGACCAAGAGAACCTGCTCCTCTGCAATACATGATGTAAGTTTAAGAACAGAAGCCCTGTCATCCTTTTTTTGTATTCCTAGCACACAGGGACCGGTGTGTGTCGAGGGCACAATCAACATTTGTTGACCTCAACAGCAAAGGTAGGCCATGGGATTGAGACTGTAAAATACTCCCGTAAAGAATGTCAGCTTCATGGATTGCAAAGAAAAGTAGATTTTTATGGTGAAGGGGTTGTAGGATTTGAATGCAACCTGAAATTATTTCATTTTTGTTATTCGCTACCACTACCATCCTCATGCAGTCTCATGTCCCAAAACATTTTATGGTGGTGACAGTACAAAGAAATAGTGAAGCAAGAGACAAGTGTGATACAGCAAGAACAAACTAAGTTTAAATGGCAGTTAAGATTATCCTTGCTCTTCCTTGTTTCAGTAATCATAATAAAAATAATCATATCTTAACATTTAAAATTCTATGTGTATGTACAGAATTCACACTGAGAAGTCTTTGTTCCTGCAGAAGGTACTTGCTTGCTAAAGATCGGCTACTTTTTTTGCTAAGAATGTTTAAGCCTTATGCCTTCATGAAGAAAATGCAAAAAAAAAGTGGGTTGGGGGGGGAGAAAGAGGGAGGGAGAAAGGAAAAGGTGGGGGAGGGAGGAAAGAAAACAAGAACATTTGTTCTTCATGCTGTTTTGATAATAAATTTTTTGAGAATCATGAAGGCCATGGACCCATACTCCAGAAAAATATTCACAAAATATCACACACTATGTCTAAGGTTTCAAGGGTCTCCTTTATTAGGGTTTATGATTCCTAGCTTAATGACTCTTGCCCAGAGGCTGAGCCTGAAATACTGCTTTTGTCAACTGTCTCTGATTTAATTGTTCATAGGCAAACCTATCACTTGAGCAGTGCTTACTTACCTAGAGATCTTTTGATTTATTTACATTTTATCAAGGTCAAAGGGGTCCCTAAAATTTATTCTTAGTTGCCTAAAATTCCTAATGTCACCTCTGGAAACATTGCTGGAGCTTTTGAGTGGGCCCCTCTTTGTATTTAGAAAAGCCTCTTTGTATTTAGAACATTCTGCTCCATGACCTATAGTTCTCTGAACCTTCAGCAGAATAAAACTGTCAGTCTCATAAATAGGAAGAGAGGAAATCCTGGAAAAGAGGCCCCTGGGTGACTCCCAAATTTATAAAATGCAGAGACATGATTGTTAAACCACAAGGTACTACTCTCAGATTAAAATGTTCTACCTGCTCCGTAGCCTCAAGTGACCACCTCCCGTCAGCCTAAACTCATCTTCCGCTCTTGATGGGCGCTCTACTTTTTTAAAATAAATCAAGTCATTAGAACCAATACCAGTTTATTAAAATAGCAGGCAATTAGTGTCTCTTATACAGATGCTCGGGGGCCCTTTAACATTAACCTGAGTCCATTTAATTTTAGGTCTGTTGTTCTAGATTCTGGAAACTGCTATTTGCCTCAGAAAGGAGTTATTGAAACGCCCCTTTGGTCATTCAGAGAGCTAATAATATTTACTGAGTGTCTAAGGCAGAAGGAGAAGGGAACTACATCACAGGATGCCAGGTAGGGCTTGGAAAGGTGGGCTGAGCACACCTGTGCCTTCCCGCCGGGCACTATGGCACGCTCAGCACAGAGGCTCTGCCTTCCTCCAGGCTGGAACTACTTGGAGGCAGGGCAGGGGGCCTTCTGTCGTTTTGGCTTCTATCACTTCATGCTCTTTCAGATTTAATTAAAACTTGCCACCAAAGAGCAACGAAAACTTCCCTGCAGTCCAGTTGGATAATGGCTTTGCCTTTTTCATGTTTTCCTTTTATCTACAAGTCAATTCAACTAACAGTCCAGACAATCTCCAGAGCCTAATACAAAGTCTGTCACAAGGTAGGTGTTCAGTAAATCCTTCAGTGAGAATAGAGGGTACAAGGAAGGATGTTTAGTGTGTGAGAAGCCCAGGAAAGAAGCAAAGAAGACATCCCTGCTCTTGGGGACCTTGTCAGAAAACTGTATGATAAATCTCATCTGTAGTTCAGATTAAAAGGAAGGGAGTGAAGACATTCTGATTGGGAACATTTCGAGGGGCCCTTCTCCCAGATGCTTTTCCTATATTTAGTTCCTTGTCCATTTTCCTGATGAGATTTTCTGCGCCTAGAGAGGAAAGGCCTAATTGGATTTCTGTCAGGACGTTAAATGATGTTTCCGGGCCTCCTTTAATGCTTGATTTTTCTACTTGGGGAGCATTTTAACCCAAAAAAGACTCAGCGTCATTGTCTACAAATGCAAGTACTAAATCCTTCCTACACAAGGCTGTGGGAGGGCTGGGGAAATAATTATACAATTTAAGCAAGTAATTAGGAAGTGTGAAAAGGAAAAACTACTGATTAAGGAGGTGGATCAAGAGCAAATGGTCAGGGTCACTATAACTGAAAAAAAATCCACGTTTAGGAGCAGAAATGCTGAAATCTGCATTTGAAAGATGTCACCTCTGCCATCAGCATTCAAACTGAATTAGTATTCCCTCTTCTCCAGACACCACCCAAGCTATTGAAATTGGAGAGTTGGCCAAATGAACTGTAATAACCTCACAACAATAACAGAGGATGGGTTACTTGCAAAAGATGATTTCCCACATTCAGAGGCATTTGCTAGAAACCTCAGAAGGCACCAACTGGGTTAGTGATTAATCAACACTGGTTCCTTTAATAGGTAGAGGTTCTTTCACACTCAGCCAATGGCTTGCAGATGCTCCCGTGCTTATCACAAGCATTGTCCCTTTCACTTCAAAGTTAGTTTTATGAAACAAGAGAGCAGAGGTGCGGGGCATACGTTCTTATAATAATGAGCTACAAAGAGGAGGGTCAAGAGCATAGATTTATACAGCTTCTCCCCAGGTGACCCAGCTTGTCATTTCTTGGGGAAAATGTGGGGGTGGGGCAGGGGGTAGGGAAAGGACGGGGTTGGGGGGACACCTTCTAACCACCAGACTCAGGGCTCCAGTATAATACGTCCACATCTTCATTCCACCTCTTTGTGCACTCCTCAGCTGCTTGTTATCTTTGGGGAACTTGGTGTTCAGCATCTGTAAAATGGGTTACTGTGAAGACTAAACAGACTAAAGAGTGTAAAATGGCCTGTGTTGGACCTGATACAAAGTAATACCTCAGCAAATGTTAATAATGGCCATTCGTTGCTCTTAAAATAAATATTAGAAATTCCTTACACTTTTTTTATAGGAAAACCCTTACAACTGTCACACAGAACTTATGTTTATTTAAAACAAAATTCTCACGTGTCACCTTCTCCCAGTTCACAGAAAATGAAAGGCGTGCTTGCTGTAGGCAGGCACTGAAAAGGGCATGAATTGACAGCTGTTGGCTTGACAGTGAGGAAAGAGATGGAAAAATATGAAAAAGCAGGCAAAAGACCACTAAAAAGAATAGTGGCCTTTTGAGTGTTTTAGGCTTTAAATGTTTGGTAGCTTTTAATGCAATAATTAATGTTCTAGAAACAGACTGAGTCATTGTGATGGTGGAGTTGGCAGAAAATGATGATGTGTATGAGAACTGGAAAATGTCTTAAGCATTTTAGAGATATTTTCATAGAGTGGAAAAATTGAAATTTTAGTGCTAAAAGAGATTTGGGTTATGTGGAAACTTTTTGCAGTCTTTGGCAAAGCAATACTTTTGTAATAGCTTACAGTTTTAATCAAAGTTCTTTCAGCAGCAAAGCCCAGTTTCAGATGAAGGCTTTTATGTATTTCAGATACTGAAAGCCTTATGAAGATAATCTGGAAGAATATATCAGATGTAATTTGGGCTTGCACAACTGTGAAATTTGGTTAAAAAATTGTTTTATCTAATATTTATTGACCCCTGACTCCTAGCACTTTACTCATTTAATCCTAGTATCAGTGTGATAAACGGATAGCCGGAGAGTGTTATCCCCTATTTTACAGATGAGGAAACTGTGGCATAGGGTTACCCAAGGTCACACTCTTTATAAATATGTTTTAAACAGGGCAGTCTTGCTCCTAACTCTTAACTGTGGCATTCATAAGATCTGACTTCAAAGGAGTATTTTTAATTGTAATAGCTCCCCTAGGAGTGTGAAAATTGAGAAAGATGTGTTGATCTGAGACAGGGAATTTTTTCTTTTCTTTTTCTTTCTTTCTTTCTTTCTTTTTTTTTCTTTTCTTTCTTTCTTTCTTTCTTTTTTTTTTTTTTTTTTTTTTTTTTTTTGCTTTTTAGGGCCACAACCACGGCATATGGAAGTTCCCAGGCTAGGGATTGAATTGGAGCTGTAGCTGCCAGCCACAGCCACAGCAACACAGGATCCAAGCTGCATCTGCAACCTACACCACAACTCATGGCAACACCAGATCCTTAACCCACTGAGCAAGCGAACCTTCATCTGTATGGATGCTAGTCAGATTCACTAACTGCTGAGCCCATGACAGGAACTCCTTTTTTTTTTTTTTTTGACGGATTTTTTTTACTATGTAGAGCCCTATAGATTAGAGAATATAGTTTCTATAAATTATGCTGGCTGTTGCTGATAAAATCAGTGAACCTCAATGTAACTTCAGTGAAATACACAAAGTCGAACGCATGAGGCTATTGGGAGGCAAATCAGTAAAAACAAACCATGAGGATGTGAACATCAAAGGAATGTTAAGGTCTTCAGTGTTTTCCACTTAATCATGGACTAGTCCATTCTCTACTCGTCACAGTGTTTTATAAGCTGCCCTGAATGTCATTAGCACTTTCATAAACAAAGATCATTAGACTTTGTCAACTTAAACAAGAGCTTTTGCACTGATGCAGAAATGGATCTCTGAAACATGGATCTCTGAAATTTTCTTTCACTTTGGGAGAAAGAATGTTCTCCCAGGATATAGCAGAGAATGTTTTATGGTGAACTGTTGCACTGTCTATCCCTTCTCCCCAGCAGAGACCAGACCAGTGGGAAAAAGCTCAAATGTGATGAGAGACTTGAGTGTTTATCTTTATGGCAGGGTTACATATTTACTCTCATGCCTTTCTCCTGCCTAAGCTTTTGATGATGCACCCTATCAATGTCATGGTGCCAAATGGTCTGCTAATGGTTTTCCCCTAAGAGTGAGTGAATTATAATCCTCTTCTTCCCAAAGGTGACTGCTGTCCAAATCCCAGCTCTACTAGGATTTTTTGCATGTACAGCGTTCTAGCTACTGATTTGGGGGCCTGCCAGATGCTTACTAAGTGCTCCAATGTGTTGAGAATGAAGCATTATAGCTTCTCATACATAGCAGCTGCTCTGCAGACCACACACCCACCATTGAACATATTTATCAACTATGAGCATGAGAGAAATAAACCTGGAAACTTCTTTTATACCAAAACCTATAAACCAAGTTATAAATTAGGTAGATATATGCTTAAGGTTGGGCTTTTTTGTTGTTTTTTGAGAAGGCTTTCTGAAGAAACTGCATGCACAGGAATGGACTTGATTAAGGAGATGCAGCAAGTACAGCAGTAGCAGCAGCTTGGAGCCCTTCCTGCATCCTGAAGGGGCCCAAGGAATGTCAAGATACCCAGAACCCAGAGGGAGAGAATTTCTAGGCTGCCTATGAAGGGACCATGCACTTTGGTAGCAGAACAAAGCACCTGACAAGAATGGAGGCAGAGAGCTAAGTACCCTGACTTCTCTGTCTTCTTTGTCGGGATAATTTGTTGTGTGACGTTTTGGTGGACTATAGGCTTATTGACAAAAGTTATGTGTTGGATAAAAATTATTTAAGTTCATTTGGGTAATTTCAGGAGTTACCATCTTCTACTCCCTGAGCTGTGTCTGAGATCAGCCAAGGAAGGTACTGATAGACAGTCTATGATTACTGCTGTGTGCTTTAAGAAGCTGGCTGCAGTGGGCTTCCATTCCAAGATACATGGGCTAGAATGTTTGTGGCATTGCAGGAAGGTGATCCTTACATATGAATCTAAGGGGCAGCCACCCTCACTTCACCACACATGTTTCTGCTAAACCTCTGAATCCCAACTGTACATCGATTGACCGACTTTCTTTTTCTTTTTTTTTTGTCTTTTTTTTTTTTTTTTGCTATTTCTAGGGCCACTCCCGTGTGGCATATGGAGGTTCCCAGGCTAGGGGTCCAATCGGAGCTGTAGCCGCCGGCCTACGCCAGAGCCACAGCAACGCGGGATCCGAGCCGTGTCTGCAACCTACACCACAGCTCACGGCAACGCCGGATCCTTAACCCACTGAGCAAGGGCAGGGACCGAACCCGCAACCTCATGGTTCCTAGTCGGATTCCTTAACCACTGCGCCACGACGGGAACTCCGATTGACCGACTTTCATTCATTCACTCAACAAATATTTATTAAGCATTTGCTCTGTGCTGACACCATTGCTCCAGGCATGCGAGACAGGGAGTGGAAAAAAACAGACACGATGTCTATTCTCTCCAAGCCTCTGTTTACCATGGGGAGATGGCTGATACCCAAGCAGACAAGATGTGTTCAGATAGTGACAAGTAAAGCAAGGTCACGCTATAGGCAGTGAGGGGCACAGGGCAGGGAGTGTCTGGGGAGATGACATTTGAGCTGAGAACTTAGTCATATTCCTTCACCCTTGGGAGGCAGCAGGCAAAGCAGTGCGTTAGGAAGGGAAAAGAGGGGTAGCAGGTGAGGACTGTATTGCTAGAGCAATATAGTGAGAATATAGTGGCAGGTTTTAAGAGAGACATCATGTATATGTTCAGGATCCTCTGGCTGCCCCATGGAGCTTGGGTTATCAAGAGAGATGAAACTGGAAGCAGGTACACTAAGGAGAAGGCAGTGAAAATGGAGCAAAGTGTAGGGAGACAGTGTATAGACAGAGTTAAGGTCCCACATTTTCCTGCTGAGATTAAAAATGTTTTATTTTATTTGCTAACTAGTAAACCTTTAGAAAGGGATGAAATGATCAAGAGCTAATAGTTTTTTAAATTCATTTCCTAGTTATTTCTAAGTTAATAAGTTTTTACTCTTATTAACTTAGAAATATGGATTTTTTATTTATAGTTAATATAAAAAGTTATTATCTTGCTCATCCCTAGAGCTGCTTTTCTACTCAGCTGTCTCCTCCAGAGTGAATTATCTTTCTTCCTGCCTAATTTGTTTGCTATAAAGCAGTTTTGAAGTCACGTCTGGTGCTCTCATTGGACATGGTTTTCAAGCCTACAATATGGTGAGGGTATGAGTTAAGTTATTATAAAAGAGAGGTCCCCCAATCCAGGGTTAAAATTAGACAGAAGTTGATCTGTCACTTATAAAATAGTACATAGGTGTTTCAGTGACCCAGGCTCGTAGGCAGCTATGGCAGGTTGGCTATCCTCTACCAGTCAGAAGGAGGGGGGAAAGGGGCCAGGGGTCATTTTAAGGTCAGGACACAGAAGTGGCACATGTCATTTCCAATTATATCCCAGGACATCTCAATTACCTGGGCACCTGCTATTATGGAATAAGGGGGGAATGGAGGTAGGCATTGGAGGACAACCAGCAGGTTGTCACAACATCCCTGTATAGCACGAGTACAGCTGGTTTTTCTGTTTTCCTGTAGATGCAGCATGAGTATCTGTCACTATCCAAAGCTATTAAGTTACTGAGATCAGTTGGCAAAGAATATGGGTTTTTTCAATCTCTACAACTTAACCATTGACAATTGCTATTTAAAGTGATCTTTAAAAGGCTGGAGGAGTCATACCATGGGAATAATTACAAAATCTGATTTTGAATTTCTTGGCCCCCTTCATTTCAAACAATCCCATCAGTCCTAACTTCTGAAGGCGGCCTCAACTAGCGCTGATAGAGGTCAGTTCAGACTGATGTGTCTTTTTCAAATGACACTTTTTGTTCAAAGGAGTAATTATAAGTGAGAGCTCTATAATAAGTGGCTTTGGAAAGACTTTAATATAAGGAGGTTTCCTTTCCCAAGAGGTAACTGTGGGAGAAGGGTATCTCACTTTGTATTTAGAGGTTGAATAGGGTGGATGAGGTCACCTGCAGAGAGGTGGGGGGAAGGGGAGTCAGTGGGCAGAAGATGTAAGGAAATATTTTCTTTTTTTGTTATATAGAAAAACAACTAATGCTTGTATTTCCCAGGGTGCTGAGAGAATCATAAAATATGTTACCTATGTAGCAGGCCTACCTCAGAGATACTGCGAGTTTGGTTCCAGACCACTGCAATAAAATGAATATTGCAATAAAGTGAGTCACATGAATTTTGAAGGGGGTTCCCAGTGCATATAAAAGTTATGTTTACAGTATACTGTGGTCTATTAAATGTGCAATAACATTATGTCTTAAAAAACAATATACATATCGTGGAGTTCCCACTGTGGTGCAGTGGGTTAATGATCAGGATTGTCTCTGTGGCGTTGCCTGTTGGATTCCTGGCCCAGTGCACTGGGCTAAGGATCTGACGTTGCCACAGCTGTGGCTTAGATCACAGATCGGCTCAGAATTGATCTCTGGCCTGGGAAATTCCATATGCCAAGGGTGTGGCCAAAAAAGACCAAAATAACAACAACAAAACAGTATACATATCTTAATTTAAAAATACTTTATGCTATAAATAAATTAAAAAATAAATTAAAAAAATAAAAATACTTTATGCTGTAAAATGCAAATCATCATCTGACAACGCAGGATTACCACATACCTTCAATTTGTAAAAAATGCAGTATCTGCAAAGCTCAGTAAAACAAAGCACAATAAAACAAGATACACCTGTATATGCATCAAGTAAATCCTGCATGGCACTAAGAGGCAAACGTGCACATTCTTCATCTTTGCAAAAATAGCGTTTGGCAAGAAGCTGTGTTTGTAGTGACAGTATTTGCCTGGTCTACGGTATGTGCTCAATAAATGATTATCACTGTCATTAAATGAGAGAGAGGAAAGTTTACAAGTAGCACAACTTTAAGGCATTCAAATATTCACTCACCATCTTGTCTGCATTGGTCCTATTTGATTATGGATGCCTTCTTAGTTAGAATTATTCTGATATAATGGAGGTCTTTTGTGGAAGCTTAATAAACGTGCTTACTCTAAGCAAACTCCTGTTTAGAAGATATAGGCCAACAGTTGTCCCAGAGAGCCCTGGATTCCATTTTCTCCCTTCAGAACAACGGATGTCTCCTGTTCCTCTCTCCAGGGAAGCACTGTGAAGTGCCTTGAATATTTAAATAGCTGGAATTCATGAAGTACACCAAGTATTTTCTTCAAAGCATCACATGCTTGCCATTAAATTTAGGAATGTGTGGGGTTTTAACGTAATTTCTTCCTTGCTCTTTGGGATATAATCATTGTAGAAAGACTAAATGTTTTGCTCCATAATTGTCAAAGGATTAGCCTTCACAGTTGTGTAGGCATTTACTTTATTTGACAATTTGGTATTTCCTTAAATGCTTTGTGTCCATTCATGAAGGCAATGGTTTCATTTGAAATGCTGCAGTCACCGGGGAGAAGCTGCTGTGCTCTTCCTGATTGGCCAGCCTCCCCTCTGCCTCCTGTTGCTATGGTGCCCAGCAGAGTAACTTCCTTGCCCTGCACAAGTAGGAGGCTCGGTCTCCATGGATACCCCACTCTGAGACTGTACTCCACAGAAAACTGAGCTGAGCTGCACACACTATATTTCTGCACAAGGTATACTCCAGCCTGTGGTGGGAGGCTGTTTGCAGAGGCAGTGTTTGCCATGAAAGTCTACGGAGCTTCCCTTCTAAGTAAGTCATATTAGTCACAGTAAGTAAATAATTATATTGGATCCCAGAGGATATGCTCTTTGTGTATTTGTATGTGTCAGGTTAGTTGTGGTAGGCTAAAATGTGGTCAAAAAACAAATTTGCAGCTCTGCCTTTCAGATATCCTGAATGTAGAGTCTGGAACTAAACTTTTAAAAATACACACATATATTGTGTTAAATACCCTTTGTCATTTGTGACTCTGCAATTCGAAGCCAACGCGGAAAAGACTGACTATGGATGATGACATTTTAGAATGCTCTTCTAACTCCAAGCATTACATGCTGCATTTGTAAGTGCAGAGCTTGGCCTTACTCAGTGATGTGCTGTGGGAATAGATGAGCACAGCCACAATTAATGCTAATTGGCACTGCACATAGTTTGCAATGGGCCTCTGTGTAGGTTGACACCCTATGTATTTATTATCAAGAGGGATCTTGCTCATGTGCCAGTTCACCATGGAAATTATTCAGAGACCATCTCTCTGACCAGTTTTAATTTACTTTTCTCACATAGCACTCAGTAGAAATTCTCAAACTCTTCGAGTCCCTGGAATTGGGATGTGGAATAGTTTTCTTTTCATTAAGTTATTTGCTCTAACACTTGCTCTTTACTGTGCATTCCAAGAGCATAAGGGTTGGGTTTGCAGTGTTGTAAAACACAGGAGTCATCTTAAAGCGATTTTCATCTGCTAGGCAAATGATTAATGCCTGTGGTGTTAAAATTAATTAGTGGAAACAAAAGACTATACATATGGTAACTCAGACTCTAGTTCAATGACTTTAAAATTGTGTAAAAGTGGATTTTCAGATTGGCCACTATAGATGGCTGGCATCTACCAGCTCTACACAAAAAGCAGAACATATACTGTATTGGTATATGAGAGATTCCTTTTTTTTTTTTTTTTTGGTCTTTTTAGTGCCACACCCAGAGATATGGAGGTTCCTGGGCTAGGGGTCAAATGCGAGCTGTAGCCACTGGCCTGTGCCACAGCCGCAGCAACGCCAGATCCAAGGGGCATCTGGGACCTACACCACAGCTCACACAGCAACTCTGGATCCTTAACCCACTGGCGAGGCCAGGGATCGAACTTTCCACCTCCCGGGTGCTAATCAGATTTGTTTCCACTGAGCCACCACAGGAACTCCGAAAGATTCATTTTTAATCATATAAAAGAGTGAGCACAGAGTAGTATATTGGATTATCATTGCCTCTTATTTTCTGTCCTCATGACTGACCATTCATGCAAAGGGCAACCTGTGTAATGTCATCTCTTCCAACTGTTAGTCATGTTCAATTTTAATTGCCCCAGATGGTGAAAATGTACCAACCACCCTTGGAGGATATGAATGTACTCTTGGCTCCTCTGGCTTGGACTTTGTCACTGAGGTCAAGCTTTAGGTCATTGCCTTCATATTTTATTAATATAATTTCCACCCATCAAAAGGGCAGCAGATGAATAAAGGTTCATGATGAACTCTGTAGTAATCATGGTTCTGGAGACCTAGAAACAATGTCCATGACACTTTCTCCAAAGTTTTTCACCAAATTAGTATTATAAGGCTCCATTTGCCTTTTCCAGTGTGTCTTGTGATAAATTTTCCTGTCCATCTCTAAAAACCGGCATAGTATGGGATTTTTTTTTCAAATTCAAAATATCAGAAGTTCCTCTCTGTTTACTCATGTGTCCAGTGGAATAATAATAGTGCCTATAACATAAGGCTGCTTTGAAAATTCAATGACATCGTCAATGACATACACCAAATTGTCACTGCTGTTGCGTTAGGATTCCTCTAAGCATCGTCATCATCATTTTTACAGTGCCTTCTAGTTAAGGGAGGCTGTAGCTAATAGCTTGAACAATTCTTTGGTTTGATTCCACTCAGCTTATCAGATTTCCTAGCAAATACCTACTAAGAACTTAAATATGTGCTTGGTTTTCTGTTGGGACTTATGGCATTTAATGTACTTGAAAAGGTAGCTAACAAAACCAAACATGAGATACACAGTGATTTTCTCTTTTCACATGTGTGGGTTTGTGTTTTTGTTAAGTGGCTATATCTATATCTATATAATAAAAATGTTTCCCAATTCATTTTGCTGCCACTAATGAGTATGTAGGATTCCACAGCAGATATGTAAGATAAAAGGGGCTGGTCCACTAGCATAAGTCTAGTTAATATTTGTAACTTGTATTAAAAATGTGGCATTTAGGAGTTCCCGTTCTGGCTCAGTGGTTAACAAATCCAACTATGAACCAGGAGGTTGCAGGTTTGATTCCTGGCCTCACTCAGTGGGTTAAGGATCTAGCGGTGCTGTGAGCTGCATTGCTGTGAGCTGTCGTGTAGGCCGGAAGCTACAGCTCCAATTAGACCCCTAGCCTGGGAACCTCCATATGCTGTAGGTGTAGCCCTAAAAAGACAAAAGACAGAAGACAAAAAAAAAAAAAAAGAAAAATGTGGCATTTAAAAATCTAGAGACTGAATTTTATTAAGCTTACTTTTTGTTGTTGTTCAGAGCACAGAAAATGATACATTTTGAAAAGAGAGCAGTTTCATCAAGTTGAAAGTTTGGGGAATGAAGGGAGAGGAAGAGATGGGAAATGATTGATTAATCTGTATAAAAATAGGCCCCATGCTGGGATTTTTCTTTTTGCACTAATCCTGTATGACATCTGAACCAAGAAAAATATAAAGCCAATGCCATATGTGCAGAGCCTGCTGGTGCTGATTTTAAAGCGCATGGAGTTGACCCAGATAATATTTTGCAGCTTTATTTTTATTGCAATGTCATTTTCATTTTTCATTTCTTCTTTCTGGCATGTTCTCTTCTTTCCATCTGTTTGCCCTGGAAAGGATGTGGCATGTGGAACAAGGACTATACCAATTCGCTTGAGTGGGAAAAAAAGGGGAAGGACATTTGTAGGATGCGATTTAAAATGAAGTCTCTAGATGCTGGGAATTTGGGACTCAGTGTCGGTCCAAACACAGCTAAATATATTCTGCTGAATATGATTGCAGATGCAGCATCATTCAGATAATCAAGCTAGAGTAAGTCTTCTCTTACAGTGTTTCAAGGCAAAAATTAAATCCTTAGCCACATCCCCACCAGCATGGTGACCTTTTTATCTGTATGATACTGGCCTGTGACCAAAATAATGCCCCACTTTCTTATCCATTGTTATCAGCCGGACAGGCTCATGCTCTGACTGTGCACAATTTGTCGGGTGTTCGCTAGGTCCTTGGTCCTGCTGTCATGAGTCGAGGATCACATCCTTTTATTGGCATCTGAAGTGTATTCTGAGATCTCAGTTGACAGTTCTGTTTGCCAAGTCCTCTTTCATCCGAGGGAGGGAGTTTGTGGCAGTTTCAGAGGGAGGCATGTTCCCTTGTCTTGTGTGGCAGCAACACTGTTCAGGGAAACTGACTGGATCTTCCGGCATCTTTGGCTTCTTGTGCTCACCCCTGTGGCGGAGATAGGCAGGCTCTGCAAACCTCGCCAGGAAGATCTGATTTCCGCCCAGGCGACTGGCGGGCCTGACTGTTCTTGAGAGCTGAAGGCTCTGCCTGACCCTGATACTGGGTTACTGCCTGGCCTCCAATGCTTTCCCCCTCATCGTTGGTGGAAGAAGTAAGGGATCCACGCTGAGACGTCTCAGTGTGTAGAGAGTGGTGGTTCAGGATGTGTGCCCGGAGAGCTCCTGTTCTGCTGAGACCAGACGTGCCAAGCACAGGGAAGGTGTTTCCTCCGTGCAAAGCTGGGGAAATCTTAAGTTTGGGGTGGGATTCTCCAGCTTAGCATTTCCACTCTTCCTTTTTCCTTCAGTCTCAGCCACCATTTCACAGACTTGAACCCAGTATTGCTACTCACATGTTTTTTTCAACAACTATTTGTCGATGTGCCAGGCATGGGGATACAACAGTAAATCAGAGGCTCTGTGTGCATATGTGATGTAACAGGTTTCTGGGGGAAGTACACAGAGGGAGGACGATGGTGGAACTCAGACTTTGGGGTTCTGGGAAGGGTTCCAGGGGAGGCAGTGCTATATTGACACTTACAAAGGGTAAAACCAGACTTTTTAGTGCAGACGCTTTGGGATCTGAACTTTACATGCCATTCCTATTAATTTCAGTATTATGTTCTTCCTCAGAGGCTTTTGAAAATTTTATTGCTACGGTTCCCATGTTATAGTTAACACTTATTTTTTTAGATGGCTCTTTCCTCTACTAGGATGTGATCTTCTTTAGCACGTGGACCATGTTTTTTTCCTTCCTTCCTCCCTTCCTCCGTCTCTCCCTCCCTTCCTTCCTTCCTGCCTTCATTGTATTTTTTATTTGAAATTTATTACTGCTGCCTTCTTTATTTCTTTTTAAATATTAGGTATATAACATAGTGCAGATAAAGAACAGATATATAAGTGATGCAGTGTGACAACAAGGCAAACGGTGACCCACCTTCCACTTTGAGAACCACCACCACCGACGCTGCCTGCATGCTGTCCCAGATCCCCGTGTCTGCCCTTCCTCAGAAGTAACCACCATATTGAAATGTGTATTTTAGCAGCTCCTTACCCTCTAAAAATGATTTCTGTAACCTTAGGTATGTGTCCCTAAAAATATGTTAAGAGGACAAGGGTACAATTTAAACATGGAACCATTTACCTTTGGGCTGTCTGTAATTAGTATGGTGCCTAGATTGCTTCTTGGCCTTTTGGCTAAGATCAAGTGTAATTAGTATGGTGCCTAGAACTTAGAAGGCCCTCAGAGAAGGTCGTCACTCGATATTTGTGAATAAATGGACATGCCCTTCTAGAGCCTAGAAGACATTTCCAGTATCACCAAGGAGATCATTGGAATTCAATCTGAATGGGTTTGTTCCTTTTGAGCCCTGTTGGTTTTGTCTCTTTGGGGCCACAGAAGTGAGTAACATATGATTTGATTGTTTGGAAATACTTCCAAACTACCATTTCCTATTTATCATCTTTGCTTTGCTGCCATGCAGACACTCTCCAGTGGTCTGAAAGAGAGTGGCCTTAATATTTTTGTAAGAGTCTTCTGTGCTTTTCATTCCATTTTAGTTTTTCTTAAAACGTTGTGGAGTGGGAAGGAGAGAGGTGGAGCAACTAGAGAACATTGAGTCCAATTGAATTAAAAGTTAACTTGTGTTGGGGGTGCGGCAGAGTAGCTAGGCAAGCAAAGGGTTGGTCAGGGAACAGCGCACTCTGTGCCAGACGTCACTTTGAGCTGAGATCCTGGGGAAGGTTCCTTTAAACAAGTCCATGGAAATGCAGACTGTAATCTGATGGTGAGTGAGCTTCTTTCTTTTTAAATGCTCTGAGCCACGCAAGAATCAGCAGAGGGGGTTTTCAGGGGGACATTCAAAAACACTCTTTTCAGAAGCTTGAGCATTTAAATAGTTTTCAGGGGGTGACACAATAGTCCAAAGTGATGTGCAGAGTTTGCTGGCTTGCAGGGTGTCTTGTCTGTGCAGCGAGCACCTAGCTCCCGAGGCACGGTGAGATCATGGTGTTCCATTGAGGTCCCCTCCCCAGGAGGTGCCAGGTGCCAGTGGCCTTGAACAGTTGTCTCAGGGCGAGAGTGCAGGGCTGTTCCACCTGCCTTGCACCTGCTTTCCTCCCAGCCTGTCCCTCATCCAGAAATTCTCTCTGTTGTGTTGCCAGGCCTTCTCCTGGAAAGATTTCCATGAGACTTCATTATTCCCTACCTCCCCGAGTCTCACTTTACTTCCTTGAACACATGTCTGCATTAAACCCCACGAGGCCTTCCATTGTTCTGTTTGCTTTTGTTCCAACACTCTGTACAGATGCCAGAAATTGCCAGAATTTACCCAGCTTGTTTATTTTTATTGACATTTATACTTGGAAATCAAAAATATTTGCATTAAAGATTGATGACACAGTGATCAATGTAGCATTGATCTGAGAGCATCTCAATCCATTCTGATTAGATTATTCAATTTTTCACATTATCCTCGGGCCATGCAAGAGACATTTTTTTCCTTTCATTTGACTAATTCCCGCTTTGTTTTTCTGCTCTTTGGTTGTATGGAAGACATGTGTATCACCATTCAATTGTGCTCCACTGCAGTCAAGATGTGGTGTCTCTTACTGTTGAACTTACTTTGTGCTTTCCCTTTTTAAAATCCTTTTGTTCACCTGGAGTTTTAAGTGACATTGAACCTATGCGGTTAATTTTGTGAACCTAAGAGCTATGTGGAAAGGGCTCTTGCCTCCTTACCATACAGCCCCCCTCCTCACTGGGATAGTCACTGCCTGCCCCTGCAGCCTCCAATCCCTCCTCCAGATACTGCTGCCTCAAGATCTCCCGAAAGCCTCACCGTTCATATGAACATCCTGTTCAGAACCCTCCGTGGCTCCCTCTTGTCTTCGGAGTAAAAGTCCTCAGCACAGCTTTACATTCTTCAACTCTCTTTCTACAGCTCCCCTTTTTTGGCTGTGTTTTCTCCTCTGATCACTATACTCCAGCCAAAGTATATTCAGTATATTCTGAATAATTCTGAATATGCCCTGCATTCTCCTTCATCTGGGTTTCAGTTCATCCCACCCCCTTCAGCAAGGGTCCCCTCCCTCCCGCACCCCAACACTTGGTTATTCTCCTTGCTGCTGAAGGCCCATCTCTTCCACTTCCACGATGTAGTCCCTGCCCTCTTCCTCTGCAGCCCCTTAGTGACCTCTCCCTGGTTTACACTGAACATGTGCTCTCATATCCTAGCTGTTTGTCTCTGAAGCACCTCTCCTCCTAAAAGGAGCCTGAACACCTGCACTGGACTTCTCCATATTCCCCACCCACCCACCCCCAGAGCCTTACTTAGCATGTGCACAGCTCAACACGTATTTGAAATGGACTGAACTGAATGCTACCATCTTGGTTTCCAGTTCTTAGATCTTTGTGAATTCTGGGGACAAGGTCCCAAGCAGAGTGGACAAAAAAGAAAGCCACCTCTAGAGTCAGGCCAGCTCTGCTGTTACCAGCTCTGTGACTCAGGGAAAGGCTCATTGCCCCCCAGAACCTCAGTTTCCTCTTCTACACCCTGTATGTTTTTAGAACATATGTCTTTAGAGGAAAGAAAATTGCAGACATAGAGTTCTTGACGAAGCAGGCTTTTAGTACACAGCGGCTAGCAATGTTAGCATCTGACAGGCGTCTGTTGTATTAGTTATTCCTTCAAGGCTTGTGTAATCTCTAGTCTGCTCTCAGCACTGGGCCATCCATGTTTTCATTCATGTCATTAATAAAGCATGTTAAATAGGATAAGGGCAAGAATGGAGCCAGGTGACACATTACTAGAGATTTCCCTTGAGGTTGGCAGGCGATCCATTAGTCAACATCGTTTGGGTACTGAACTGTGCTATCATCCAGCACACATGTCAGCCTTGTTCATAAGACTTTCCTAAGTGTTGTGACTAAATGCCTACTGAATTCCAAGTAGCTGATTTATGTGGTGGCCCCAAACCATAACTATCAGAAAAGGAAGTGAGAAATGTTTCTTTATATCTGGTTCTTAGTGAACGCTTGCTGGCTCCTACTTGTCTTATTAAGGGACCTTTCCTACAATTTTACTGAAGATCAACACGAAACCTAACAGTTTGAGATTTCCAAAATTTATCTTTTCCTCTGCTTTGATAATTTTTGTACTTTTTGTTCATCTGCAGCTGACCTCCTCTCTTCCTTTGTAATGTCTCAAAATTGGTGGTATTTCCACAATTGTATCTCTAAGTTTTTTTAGTGCCTTTCCTCCTGCATTCAGTAAACATTCTTCTAAGTCTGTTCTAGGCACTGTTCTAGGCACTGTGCTGGGTTTGAGGGACGTAGTGAACAAGACAGAGGTCTTCTCAGACTGTATGTTTTCTGCATATTAAATTTGGGGCTGAAAGTTTGAGTTTCAAGAGATTTAGGTGTTTGGGGAGTCCCTGCTGTGGTGAAGTGGGTTAAGCAGAAATGAATCTGACTAGGAACCATGAGGTTGTGAGTTCCATCCCTGGCCTCACTCAGTGGGTTAAGGATCCAGTGTTGCGGTGAGCTATGGTGTAGGGCACAGACACACTCAGATATGATGTTGCTGTGGCTGTGACGTACCCAAGTGGCTACGGCTCAGATTAGACCCCTAGCCTGGGAACCTCCATGTGCCACGGGTGCGGCCCTAAAAACCAAAAAAAAAAAAAAAAAAAAATTCAACTGCAAAATCTCAGGTCACTTTGGAGGCACAGGTTGAATCCCTGGCCCAGTACAGTGGATTAAAGGATTTTTCCATTAAAAAAAAAAAATTAAAGGGATTTAGGCATATGGGATGTACAGAGAAGGGAGGGAATATTTGTCCTAACTGTAAATAACACCAGGCTGTCCACCCAACCAGAGAGGGGAGAAAGACGAAGGTAACTCAGAGAGCCTTTCAGGAGCCATTGCCAAATACTGAGAATGGAGGAGCTTTTTTTTTTTTTTTTTCTTTTTAGGGCTGCACCTTTGGCTTATGAAAATTCCAAGGCTAGGGGTCGAGTCAGAACTGCAGCTGCCAGCCTACGCCACAGACATGGCAACGCTGGATCCAAGCTGCATCTGTAACCTATGCAGCAGCTTGCAGCAATGTTGAATCCTTAACCCACTGAGTGAGGCCAGGGATCAAACCTGGGGGGTTCTTAACCTGATGAGCCACAATGGGAACTCCCTGGAGGAACTTTCAATTTTGTGAAATCTTTCAAGGCCACGGCAGGTACTGTGTGTTAAATGCTACAGTGGACACTGGGATTCAGTAATGGAAGAGCCCTCAAGGAGCTGACAGGGTGCTGGGACATTGCAAAGGGTAACAGTGCAATGAGATAAATGATTGTTAAAATTCTGGGTGGGGTGAGAGCAGAAAGGAAAGGCTTCTAATCGCTTTCCCAAAGGAATTAAAGGTCAAGGCTCACCTGAGACCTGAAGAACAGGTGGTAGTTAGCCAGATCCAGAGGGACAGGAAAATAATCCAGGTAGAGGGAACTGCTTGTGTGAACACTGAGAGTCTAGCAATTGCTGTGCTGCCTTCCGGAAATGTTGAATGTTCCCCTAGCCAGGGGAGCAGTTGTGGCAAGCAGGAGAGATTATGAAGGGCTTGTAAATCATGCTGTGGAGTTTGGACTTTATCTTAAGGACACGGGCACCATTAAAGGGTTTCAGCAGGGGAATCACCTAATGAGATTGATGCTCTGGAGCAGCGTCGAAGATGAAGTGCTCGGGCTGCGCCGAGCAGCTGGGACAGTGTGTGTCTGCGTCATAATCCTGGTGAGAAATGATCATGGCCTGGGGTGGAGCATTCAGGAGGAGGAGAAACAGAGTTATTATAGGCAGATTTAAGTAGATGGCTGCACCCTCTAGTTAAATATTGAAAACCAGAGCTGTTTATGGTAGTGGTGCTCAAACATGAGTGTTCATAAAAGATCACCTGGGCATTTGTAAAAACGTGTGTTATAGGAATGACTGAGGAAATATCAGTTGGTAGATCTGGGGTCTGAGTCAGGAATCTGTGTTTTCAGCAAGTATCCAGCTGACACTGATGTAGTTGGCCCTCAAAACTCCTCAGTCAATTAGATATTTTTAAATGACAGTTTTTTTTCAGTGTATTTGTTAATGTTTCATTTAAGAATGAAGATTCGGTCCTATTATTTTTGTTGAAAATAGTGAATAGTTTAGCCCCAAGGGTTCATGGGCAAAAAAAAAAAGCTGTTCTCCTGGCTAGTGGCTAGCACGGTCTGTGTTCACTAATTACTCTCTGGTAAGGGATGCAGAGCCGAGGGTGATAATCTTATTAAGGCGCTTGCTGCAGATGGTCTGTAAATGAATTCTCAAAGGTTTCAGCAAGCCCATTGCAAGCAAACAACCACTTATGTAGAAAATAAAATTTCCCCAACTTCTGAAATTTCGGGCAAGTGTACATTCTTAGTGTTCAAAGCATTTCTTTTTTTTTTTTTTCCTGTTTTGGCTGCATCCTCACCCCCACCCCCACCAGTGGTAGACTCCAAGCCTCACCTGCAACCTATACCATAGCTGCAGCAATGCTGGATCCTTAACCCACTGCACCACAGCAGGAACTCCCTCAAGGCATATTTTGATGCACTTATTGTTGTGGATAGGTAGTTCTCAAGCCTAAATGCCCACCTTCAGATCTCAGTTTCACTGTGTACAGGCTGTGTAACCTTGAGAAAGTTACCTGTTCTCTCCTGTCATCTGTAAAATGGGAGTAAAATTGTACTTGTCTCACAGGCTCGATGTGAGGATTAAATGAGAATACATGTTAAAGCACGTTGCACAGTGCGTGACCTTACTAAGCCACTTCTGACCATTACTGACAGAAGCAACCTGATCTGTAATAAACTCATCCCTTGTATTCGAGTTTCATCATGTAGTAAACTCTCCACCTTCTTATTTAAGTCATGGTACTTAAACAAACAAACAAACAAACAAACAAAAACACTTTTATGGTGCCTATATGCAAGAATGCTTAGAGACACCTGGTGTTTAATAACACGTAATAAACAGGCCAGTAGTAATGAGGAATATTAATGTACTTTTACAATAGTCCCCACTATGTCCCTGAATCCTGGCAATGGTCCCATGCAGGAGGCATGGGATCCCTTTTCCTTACTTTTTGGAGTAAGGAAACTGAGGCATAAAGAGGTGAATCTGTTGTCGAGGTCACACTGTCATTAAGTGAAAGATCATATATTTTCTCTCGGAACCCAGCAATGCTAGAATCTGCTTTCAACGACAGCTGTTAAATTCATTTTGTCAGTTATGTCAAGCATGGTTAGTAACACTCTGTTATGCCAAGTAAGAAACCAATTCATTTTGAATGTGAAATATATAAAAATGATCCCCAAAATGTATGCTATAGTGCACAGCTATATTTTAAATCACAGTCAAGCCTGCTGCGCTGTTTCTCAGGGGCAGCCATTCAGGAAGTAGATCTCAGTCAGAGGGTATGTTCAAACTTTGGTGTTCAGATACCTGAAGGGCTTGTTAAAACACAGGTTCCTGAGTACCACCCCTGCCTGGTCTGGGGTAGGGTCTAGAATATGATTTTTTTTTTTTTTTGGCTGTGCTCACATCATGTAGAAGATCTGGGTCAGGGATTGAACCCCTGTCGCAGCAGTGACCCAAGCCACAGCAGTGATAATGCCAATCCTTAACCTGCTGAGCCACCAGGGAACTCCTAGAACATGCATTTCTGACTGATAAGTTCCCAGGTGGTGCTGCTGCTGCTGCTTTGGGACCCCACTTTGAGAACCACGGTCTTAGCGGAATGAGATGATTGGTGACTGACTTTCAGGGCAGAGAATGTTTAAAATCAACCTATAATTGCCTGATCTGCTCCACAGATCCAGTTATTTTAATTCACAAAGACATTTTGAAGCGACCAAATGTCAGCTCTCTAACATTGTGGCTGCTTAGATGCAAATCAGGAGAGGGACATCTCTACTTTGGTTTTAACGTTTCTAAAACAGGGCAGTTACTGTCTAATAAAGAGCCTCTTATGCAGTAGTACCCCTTCCCTAAAACAGTGGCACCTGGTTTAAAACTCAGATATTTCTTTCACCTGTGGCTCAAACCCAGCGTTTGTTCTTAGAACTCGGTACTTAAACAAGCTGTGGGCTGCGTTAAGCCACCACCTGTCCCCCTTCCTCCACCCTTGGAGGGACAAGAGTTTCCTCCCTGAGTGGAGTTATATGCTTAGTCCAATAACTCTGAGTCAGCTTCTTATGTCCATGGGCTGGTCTCATTGCCAAAGCTAGGGGGCAACGTTATGGAAGCCAGACCCAACAGGACGTAGGTAACTCTTGAAATTTCTCAGGTCAGAATGACACTGAGACAAAGGGTCACCTTGGTATGCTGGATTCTAAAATTAGGAGGGAGTAAAGTGGAGAGTCTAGCTTTTTGTTTGATTCTTGATTCTCCATAACAATGAGAGGGACAGGGATTTAAAGACATGTGTAGAACAAATAACCCACAGAGCATTTCTTTTTGTACATGGAATATTCTTTTGATTTTTTTCCCCCCTTTGGAAGACTTGAGCCTCTGGCAATGCAAATAGATGTTTATCAAAATGGAAAACTTTATTAGATGAGTAGCCGGATAAACCCAAGTCATTTTCTCATCGTCAGAAGAATGAAGAAATAAATTATGGTATAAGTCATTGGTGGAGTAGGATAGCAGTCAAGTGAATGTACTACAATTATATGGAGAATTTTAGCAGTGTAACTTTGGGTGATAATTATCCCAAATATTGTATATTTCATGATGACCTGTTTATTAAAAAGTGAAAAATAGAACAAGAACAAAAATCTGCCTTGTAGTAATACATAGAGATATGATCATAATTTGTAAAAATGAAAGCCAAGAAATGGAGAACTGGGGATAGGATAATGTAGATGTAAGTTAGTATCGACATTCTAGTTATGGTAATATTGTGTGAAGAAATAAACAAAAATATAAATAGATAAACAAACCAGTTTGTAAATAAAGGTAGTCTTTCATGGAGTTCCCATCGTGGCTCAGTGGAAACGAATCTGACTAGTATCCATGAGAACACAAGTTTGATGCCTGGCCTTGCTCAGAGGGTTAAGGATCCAGCGTTGCTGTGAGCTGTGGTATAGGTCACAGATGCGGCTCGGATCTGGCATTGCTGTGACTGTGGTGTAAGCCTGCTGTTGTAACTCTGATTCAAGCCCTAGCCTGGGAACTTCCATATGCCACGAGTGTGGCCCTAAAAAGACAAAAAAAAAAAAAAAGATAGTGTGCCAGTGATGAGTGTGTGCCAGGAACCAAGGAATTTGAATAATCCAATCCTCTGCATCCAAGACTCATATTTAAATGTGGGGAGTGAGTAAGAAAATAGCTTTCTGGGTTGCAGAGCAGATAATTCAAGGTGGCTCTCTAGGTCCACGCTTAGGTTTCAGGAAGCACTATGTGACCTAAAGTCTTGGCTACTTTCTCCCATTTCTTGTCTCAGTAGGAATATCTTATAAATAGAGATCACTAAGGAAGGTGGGGCTCAGTAGACCATCAAAGATCGTCAGTTGAGTCACTTCAGACAAAATTAAGGCTGTAATATCCCTGGAGTAGGAAAGCATGTTTTCTCTTCTTTTATATCCACCTCTGTGAGAAAGGTCACACATTTACCTGTTTTCCCATAGAAACAAAGGCAGACATTTTACAAATTCAAAAGATTGATGTGTCTAGTAAAACTCTGAGGCTTAAGAAGAATTTTTAACTGGCCTGGTTTGTTAATTTTTTTTTTTTTTAGGGCCACACCCATGGCATATGGAAGTTCCCAGAGCTGCAGCTGCCAGCCTACACCACAGCCACAGCAAGCAGCTCAGGATCTGAGCTGTGTCTGTGACCTACACCACAGCTCACGGCAATGCCAGATCCTTAACCCAGTGAGCGAGGCCAGGGATCAAACCGAGGTCCTTGTGGATACTAGTCAGGTTCATTACCACTGAGCCACAACAGGAACTCCTAACTGGCCTGTTTCTAAATTGCCTTTCTTGCCTCATTCCTGCTGTTGCTTCTCCTCCCCCAGTGCTGTGTTTCCAGGTATTGTCCACTTCACGCCACGCCTGCCACAGCCTGGATAGGGGTCAATAGTTTCAAGAGCTAGCTAGCTCAGTGAGCTCCTCCAGGGACTCTTAATCCTTCCAGCAGGAAATAGTATTTTCCTTTGTTGACCTCTTTTAGCACCTAATTTATTTCTTTCTGAAGACAGGGTCAGCACCTCAACCTGACATTTGCCAGGTGTGTAAAGAGCTTCGCGGCATCCAGATATGAACTGATGACATCTCACCCTTGTGAAGGTGTCTCCCGAGTGCGTTTTGTGACCCCCCCCAGGCCCTACGAGAAAGTTCCATGATTAGCTCTCAGTTGTTGAGTGTGCTTGAGGCTTTCCCGTGAAATTGGAGAGTTCAAGTCGATACAGCCCAGGTCTGAGGATTTATTCATTGATTTATAATCTGAAAGGAGGAGGAAGAATCTTTATCCCCATGCCCCACCCCCGTCAGAATCTTCTTTGGTTTGTTTATTTTTTTGCTTGTTTTGAATCCTTTCTTGCCCCTCACACCCCACGCCACAGCCTCACCTCACTCCTGGTCTCCGCTGCAGGTCTTCCCTGATTTTGGCCTTTCATGTGTTGGGATCCAGATGTGGTTCAGTAAAGGTGATGGTGAGAAGAAAAATAAAAATAATAGCAATATTTAAAAATGTTTACAGCATGCTCAGCACTGCTTTTCACGTGCTTTATGCACATTAATTTACATAATCCTTACAACAACTCTGCAAGAGACATATTATTATTCTCCTTCCGTAGCAGACGGTGAGGCACAGAGAGGCCAAGTGCCTTTCCTGAGGCTACACCGCTAGTAACTGAAGCTCTTAAACCGTGTTACCTAATAAAGAGTGAAGACAACCAACTTCATGGGAAGTGAAAGTGTGAGAGAGGAAGAGCAGATAGATTACTCAAGAACCAAAGTGAAAGGAGTCAAGATATTAGAAGCGAACGCAGCCAAGTGCTGACAAGGTCCAGTGATGAACCTTTGCTGGTGGACTGTTTACGTGGAGTGAAGGGGAAGGTCAGTGCTGCTGCACAAGTCCAGGGAGTGAGGCAATGTGAGGTGCAGCTTCGGGGTGGCCCGTGGGGTGGTGGGTGGTGGCACTCCTGGGAGTCTGGGAACCAAGAGCAGACAGTGAATGGTGTGCCCTGAAGGCTGTCACATGGCAGTGACGGTAACAAGGATGAGAGGAGGCAGTCAAGGTCTTGAAGTCAGTTTTTTAAACTGTACTTAAGGACAGAGTGAGACTTTTTTAAAAAAAGAAAGATATGCTGTTTTACAGCCCTGTTGCACATCTCTGCAACAAGTTATAAGTTATGTCATCTTCTTCCTAGCAAGTGGGTGTTTTTGTTCCATGCACGGTCTGAAGTGCTTGCAGACAGCACCATCCCACTAAGAGTGGAAAATGAGACTCGTCCCTTCCTTCTTCCTTATATTCAGGACTTGGAAGTCCCAGATGCAGATCCTAGCCCTGCTCTGACTTTGTGGTGGTGGTGGCACAGCAGTCTCAGTTCTCTCTCCCACCCTTTCAACACCTCCTTCTCCCCCATCAGCTGTCCCCACAATGACACCCCTTCTTTGAAGCCACCACTGCCACCTCGAGTGCTGCTTTCCCCTGATTTAGGTTTTTCTGCCAGACACCAAGGGCAGGCACCTCATTTTGGTAAACGTTGGATAAATACTTCTTAAATAGAAGCAGGAGGCTCTCCAGCTGGCTTTTTTAAAGGGGCAGAAATGAAGTTGAGTAAATTTGACAAACCAAGGTGAGAAATAGGTAAAAGCCTAGAAAATTCTTCAAGAAGGATTTGCTCTTGTTATTACCAGGTTCCCCACATGATCGGTAGGGATGACGTTCATGGCCCCTACAGGTGCCACTCTTCCCAAACCTATTCAGGGGAAGACAATGGGGGAGAGGGTCGCCCCTCAAGCCCACCTTCTGAAGGGCCTGTGCTGGATGCTGGTTCTGTGTAGGAGGCTCTGTGCACCCGTGTGGGTCCTTTGGTGCCATCCAGCATGTCAGCCAGGGATCCTGCCCACGCCAGAGGCAGCAGGTTAGGCCTGGCAGGATGACCCCGTGGGGAGCTAGCTGGATGGTGAGATGTTTCTTTCTACTGAATGGTGTTTGACAGCCCCAACTCCAAACTGCCTGGCCCTTAAAACAGGATTATGGGGACTTCAAACCATGGACCGGCTGCCAAGGATCCTACTAGTTTTACAACCAACCTGTGTGCACATGAATTGGGTTGGAACTGGCACTGTTTTGAAGGACCCGTGCCTTCCATTTGTCCCCCTCTTCCCTTGCAATTCTCCAAAAATGCATTTAATCCAAAAAAGTGCTTTTGGAGAGCCATGAGGGTCACTCTCTAAGCGAAACTCTTCCTCTGTGAACTCTGCCCTTGAATTAACTCCTTCCATTGGTGTCTGGCCACCTTAACTTCTGCTCATTCACCTTTCTTCCATGGACAAAGCCCTGCATGGGACTGCACTGGAGAAGGATTGCAGGTGATCTTTGTTTTTGGAGCTCTCCTCCCCACCCTATGGCCCATGACCATCTGCTGCACAATCATCAATGGTAGTTACCTAAAAACGCAGATTCCTGGGCTCCCCAGAACTTCTGAGTGGAATTTCTGTTAGTATTGCCTGGAGATCTGCACTATTACTCAACTTCCCAGGTGATCCTTATGCACAATGAGGGTTTAGAAACCATTCCATAATTAATTATAAGATTAATATCCATGAGCATGTCAAGCACTTCCCATGCATTCACTTCTCATTTACTTCAACTTCATAACAACTAGGAATCATGCACTGAGCAGAGGCTGACACAAGTCAGGTAGGTGCTCAGGACATTTTTGTTAATAAATTAACCTTAAAATATATATGTGTGTTTACACGTGTGTGTGTGTGTGTGTGTTCATAAATAAGGGAACCAAGGCTTAGAGAGGTTAAAAACACTTGACCAAGAACACATAGTGTCCTAGTGAGAGGTGGAGCCAGGGTAGAACTTGTTGGTGTGTGAATTTGCAGGCTGGTGCCCCCTTCTGGTGATGCTGGGTTGAGCATGGCAGCAGTGCTAAAGGACCTGGAGGCATATGATTGGTCTTGGGTTAAATTGATTGATCTCCAGTCTTTTCCTTCTGGCCATCTCTGGTAAATTGATAGAGTCACATAATTTTTTTATTACTAATGAAGAGAGCAGGCCCAGGGAGGTTGGGTGGTCATTCACTAAGCCAAACAACACCCATTTTCCTTCCTGATACTCTACTGAGGTTGGCCAACGGATATTCTTAATTTTCCCTGGGGATGAGGCAGGAGCCTAGTTATATCCTGAGTCCCTGTAGGAGATTAATAAGCTTTTTGCTCTGGCCAGAAATTTTTACTTCCTCCTCCCTTTTTTCTTTTTTCTTTTTTCTTTTTTTTTTTTTTTAATCTTTCTTTCTTTCTCAACTGCACCTGCAGCATATGGAAGTTTCCAGGCCGGGGATCAAATCTGAGCCAGAGCTGCTGCAGCCTAGCCCTCAGCTGTAGCCAGATCTAATCGGCACTTCCACAGAGACAAGCCAGTTCATTAGCCCATTGTACCACAGTGGGAACTCCCCTCCTTCTGTATCGAAATTTCTTTACATCTTCTTTGCTTATCATTTCTCTAATCCTCTCTTCTTGGTCAGCAGGTGGATGTATATATTTTTGCCAAGGACAGTAGCTGAGCCAGGCCAAGATCAAGTTGTCCTTGACCTGTCAGCCCTCGTGTGCCTCCTCTTCCACACTCCTTCCCTCCCTTTCTCAGGGTACTGGCCTCTGCCAAGACATAAGCTATTGTAAACCTACGTGCATTTTCCATGGCACTTTCTGAAGGCAGGGTTCTAACCAGAGAGTAATTCTAGACATTTTTGGAGGTTCCATGGGGGAGTTCAGTTTAGGATCTTGGATCTTTATGCATACTCTATTGTGTATGTATTGTGTGTACATACACACACACTAAAAAAAAAAAAAAAGAAAAAAAAAGAAACATGCTGTCCACTGAGGGAAAAACCACCTTTTGTAAAGAATGACTTAAGTGAATTAAGGCATTTCCTACCATGGGGCTATGTAAGGGAAAGATGTTTGAAAAGCCCTCTTCTAGTCCTCAAGCCTCTGTACCAGTATTTCCAGTTAGAAATACTAATACCTAACATATATCGAGTGCTTGCTATATGTTAAGTACTGCTCTGATTTCTCTGCATGTTTCACCTAATTCATACAATCTCTTAGCAGTATCTACTATTAATATCTTTTTCTTTTTTTTTTTTTTTTTTTTTTTTTGCTTTTTAGGGCCACATGGCATATGGAAGTTCCCAGGCTAGGGGTCCAGTTGGAGCTGTAACTGCTGGCCTACATCACAGCCACAGCAACATGGGATCTGAGCTGACCTACACCACAGCTTACAGCAATGCCGGCTCCTTAACCCAGTGAGCGAGGCCAGGGATCGAACCCACATCCTCATGGATCCTAGTCAGGATCGTTAGCCTCTGAGCCCCAAAGGGAACTCCCTACTATTAATTTCTTTATCCCCATTTTACAGTTGAGGAAATTGAGGCAGAGAAAGTGTAATCAACTTGCCCAAGGCTCCACAGAGTTAGTAGATGGGCCATGATTCAAACCCAAGTGACTTGACTTCAAAACCCTCTTAATATTGCATTCTATGATGTGATTTCTCTTATTATATAATGATTTTCTTTTTAAAAATTTAGATTTTTTTCAAGAAAAAAATCAATTTCCATAATTGTACTGTACCCCTATTTATAATTTTTATAGCAAGAGTAATACAAGCACAAAGTTGGAAAAGCCAAATGGCTGAGGAAGCTGTAAAATGAAAATAAGAGTTTCTTTATACCCTCATCTTCCCATTTTCAAGGGAAATTACTATTAACCTCTTTTTTTGTCCTTCAAGAAAAATGTTCTATGGATGTAGCAGGTTATATAATACTTAAAGATTTATTTTCACAGAAGCAAGCATGCCATACCCACTCTTCATCTTGTTTTTCTTGTCTAATAACAGGTCTTCCCATCTTTTCACTTCAGTACACACGAGCTCATTGTCACTCCTTTTCATGATTGCCGATTACTGATGGGCAATTTGCTTGTCTTTTTGGATGCTTTCTTGCAGGATAGGTTCCTAGCAGTAGAGTTTTCTTTTTTATGCACGTTGCACCAATTCACCCTCTCACTGAATCTATCAGTGTTTTGCCCCAAACCCTTAACAGAATCAATGTTATTAAATTTTGATTTTTTTTCTTTTTGCCAATCTAGCAGAAAAAAACTCCTTGTTATTATTTACATGTTTATGTTGTAAGTGAAAATGTATGGCTCTTCAGGTATATTGGTCATTTGTTTTTCTTTCTTTGTCTGCCAGCTGCCTGTTCATGTCCTTTGCCCATTTTTCTGTTCTTCTTCTTCTTTTATTCTAATTTGGTTGAGCTTTTGGTAAATAAATTGGTCCTTATCTATAAATACATTGTGAATATTTTCTTTCAGTTTACTGTTTGACTGCTATTTTCCCATAAGCTGTTTTATTTTGATGTAGTTAGACTTATCAATACAAAATTATTCACTTCTACATACTTTAAATTTGAACCTGTTTTTAAGTGTATATATATGCATATATATGGGAGTTCCCATTGTGGATCAGCAGGTTAAGAATTCGACTAGCATCCATGAGGATGCTGGTTGGATCCCTGGCCTCACTCAGTGGGTTAAGGATCCGGTGTTACCACAAGCTATGGCATAGGTCACAGATGCAGCTCAGATCCTGTGTGGCTGTGGCTGTGATGTAGTTTGGTAGCTGCAGCTCTGACTCGACCCCTAGCCTGGGAACTTTTGTATGCCACAGGTACAGCCCAAAAAAGCAAATAAATAAATATATATACACACACACACACGCATATACATATATACTCATATGCTTTTAAATGTTTATATATATGCTTTTACAGCAGCTCCATAAGAACATCAATCAGAATGAAGGTAAATCCTTTCTGAAATTATAATAAAAATAGAAATGTTATTTACAGTTTTTCAAGACTTATGTTCTGATGTGTAAGAAAAAAAATACATATATATATATATATATATATATATATATATATATATATCCCATTCAGTTTACTGATCTTTTGATAAACTAGTCCCTTTCTTTTTTTTTGTCTTTTTTGCCATTTCTAGGGCCGCTCCCGTGGCATATGGAGGTTCTCAGGCTAGGGGTCGAATTGGAGCTGTAGCCACCAGCCTACGCCGGAGCCACAGCAACTCAGGATCGGAGCCACGTCTGTGACCTACACCACAGCTCACGGCAACGCCAGGTCCTTAACCCACTGAGCAAGGCCAGGGATCGAACCCACAACATCGTGGTTCCTAGTCAGATTCGTTAACCACTGAGCCACGACGGGAACTCCCAAACTATTCCCATTCTGAAATAAACACCTAGAGGGGTTCTGGGAACAGTTTTCAAAAACTAAAATAAAACCCCTCTTTAGGCTGTGAAGCATTTCATGGATTCCTAAGCTGGGCCCACAAAGGTTTACAACCAAGAGTCAGTGCTACTGAACATACCTAGGAGTCGCTGCTTTTAAGAGTGTCTTCTGTAATTACATGTGTCCACTGTTCCAGCTGTTCCTTAATAGGGCTGCTTGGCTTCAGTGAAAATGGCTCCTCTCTCCTCCCTGGAGACCTTTAAATAAAAGATCTGAGATCTGTGTGTGGGGATGCAGGGATGGGAGGATGAATTGATGCAGAACTGTTGTTGTTTTTTTTTAATTTGTTGCTTCTATTTGAAGTGAGGATATAAGTGGCCAATCCGAATTAATTTGATAGCTTTGTGGTGACAAAGAATAATGGATGGCTTGGAGTTGCTTAAATAAGTGGTTTAGGATGGCTTAATACAGCTTACAAGATATCAGGATGGCTTTGTTCTCAGAGGCCTGAGATGTTCTGATGTATGAGGATGCCACAGTCTCCTGAAAGCAGGAGGCAAAAATAATAACGTCCTAAGAGACTGGATTGCAGGCAGTGTTTTTTTTTTTTAAATACATCTAGTTAGCAGTTTTTGCCCATATTCTTTTTGTGTCCATTTTCCTCTCTTTCTCTAATTCCCGGCCTTACCATCACATGCACAGAGTGCTTATCACCCTGAGGTTACGAATGAAATTAAGGCCTCTCCAGAGAACCCAGGAATTCTACCAAAGGAAAAAACCTCCAGAGCGTCCAAAGGCCAGTGAGAACAGCTTCTCGATAGTTGGAAAATGCCTTCTGCTGCAGGGTGTGTGATCACCAAGACGTGGGCATCACGAAGTATCTTAAAGGTCACCAAGTTCATTCTCCCAGTTCAGTCCTGGAATCCCTCTCCACCAGCCCCAGCAGCTGATTGAAGATAGAATTGATGAGGATGACCTGGAGATGCACATTTTTAAGCTCCCTTCAGCTTTTCAAGCACAGCTCTTCAATGGCCAAATACCGTTCCCTGTGTTCCATTGAAGCATCCCCTATGACATCTAGAGTCCGGTGTCTACACACAAGCAGCCGGGTGGGCACTTTCTTGACTACAAAAACTGCCTTAGGCTAGTGCCATCCAAAAAAATCCCTGTGGAAAATACTTTAGAAGTCTTAAAATGAGTATATATTTTGGCTTAAATAGTCTACTTTTAGGAATTTATTCTGAGGAATTAAGCAGACAGGGATAGAAATGTGTATGTCTGAGAAGATCCGTTAACCTGCGTTTAAGGACATAGACTCTGGAGTCAGATGGCTTGGTTCGTCTTGGCTCCACTTCTTAGTTGTGTCCCCTGTGTACGTCCCTCAACTTCTCCACCTGATCCGTAAAAGGGACTCATAGGGTCTGTCCTATTGTGGGAAATAAATGAGTTAATATGTAAAAGATGCTCAGGATGGTTTCTGGCATATAGCATTTGTTACCAATAATAGAAAACTGGATGTGGCCTACATATTCCTTGATATACTAAAACAAAACGGGCCATGTTTTAAAGATATTCACATATTTTTTAATATTAGCTTACATAATAATATTTTACATATGAATGCTAAATAGTTATATACCAAAAGCTTATTTTTTTGGTGATGGAATTAAGGACTACATTTTCCCCTCTGGATCATTGCTGTTTTTTAAAATTTTCCACAAAGGAAATATATTGTATAATAAAAGTTATCTTTTTAAACCCTTGCAGAATAATAACAGCTAACATGTATTGAGAGCTTATAACGGATCAGGTATTTTTCTAAGAGGGTAGATGGATCTTCATTGCTTGCAGTAACCCTGTGAGGCAGGTGCTATGATCATCATATCCTTTCACCGATGAAGAAACAGAGGCACAGAAAAGTGAAGTAATGTGCCTCTGTCCTCCATCTAGTAAGCAGTAGATGTGGATGTGAACCCGGGCTGACTCAGGGCTTATGTTTTTCGGTTAGGAAATCTCTGTGTGTGATATTTGTAACCCAAAAGAGCATTGAACTCCAGCACCCACAACAATCACCTAGTCACATACACTGTTTAAAGGAAATACCTAAAGGGTGCCTCTCCTTCCTTCTATCTTCGTTGCCAGCTGATGGATGAAAAATAGGGGATTTTCAGGTCTCCAGCCTTCCTTTTAGTTATCTTGCTTAGTAAATGGGGAGAACATATTCAGATGACCTAGTAAAACTGACTTTTCTATGTTCCCCTTAGAAAGAGTGCATTGACTTTACATTGCAATAACCAAACTGGGATATAGTTTATATTATTTTAAATCATAAATAGGAATAGCTAAGTAGCATAAACATTTTTCACTATCATATTACTCAAATAGTCCTGAATGCAGTTGCCGGGGGTCCTGAATGAGTGTCTCAGTCTCTCTCAGAAGCGCGGAAGAGAAGCTCGAAAAGTACAGGAACAAAGTGACCTTAGGTCGTGCAAACAATTGAGTCAATATATTGAGTTCCAGTAGCAGTAAAGTTTAGAACAAAGTTGCCCCCTCAGTTCAGGGTACATAGTTACTGCAGTTTAAAGGCTCCATGAGGTAACAATGGATTTTCAGCAATTGTCTGTTTCTCTTCTACAATTTCCATTTGTACACAGGCAGTTAAATTGTAATCGGGGTTCCACATAACTTTTAAAGAAAGAAAATTGGGTGTTTCAGAGTAATAAATTTACATTAGAAAATAATGTTATACCTGGTGGCTGCAGCCACAGAATCTATATAAGAGAATCATCTGCCTTTAATAACCAACCCCTTAATTCACTAGCAGTTAGGGCTGGTTGAAGTAGGCTGTCAGGACTGGTGTGTTCCTGGATAGCACTACCAGTCACGAGTCCTGGAGACTATCAAATACTACAGCTTGGCCACTGTATTACTCAGAGGCAGCAAATGAAGTTCGGGGGGCTTCTAGGAGTTCATTACATCGTTAGACAAAGGCTCTTGAATCCAGGAGGAATAGCCATTCCCAGTCCTGATAAATTGCTGCCTTAATCCTCCCAGAATTCTGCTGGGATTTGAGATTCACTGCTGTCATCTGTGCTAAGGGATCATTCTTGATCTCTTTCCCAGAAGAGGCTGAACTTCCTGAGAGGTCCTGGAAGCTGAGGAAGGGATATTTCTCTCTCTGCCTTGCTGTTGCTTACCTTCTCCTCCTCCTCCAGCAAAACTAATACATCCCGTCAGAGAGAGCATCTGTTCACCAGTGGGCTGGTCTTGCTGCATCTTGTCCTGATGGCTCCTCCTGGCTGTGAGGGAAACAGTAGTTTATTCAGGAACCTCTCCTGCCCCCGCTTCTTCCTGTTGCCTTTCTGAGGACATGTTATCGCAGAAATAGAAGGGGAATTTGGTCCTGGACAGGATTCAGCTACCCACAAGCCTTGGATGAATAAATCAGCTTTGGTTTCCTCAATAGTATAACAGTGAGATTAATATCTGCCTTACAAAGTTGTCAGGATTAACGGATACTGAGAACAGAAAGAGCCTTGAACAGGGCCTAGAACCTAGTAAGCACTCCATAAGGGGTTATCATCAATAGATGATGGCAGTTGCTGTTCACTGCTTGTTAGAAACTCAAGGGATTTAGATTAGTCATATTTTTCAACTCAGACATGTGATCTGGCTCTGGCTTCTAGGGCAGAAGAGTCACAAATCATGTTGTAGGAATTGAGAAGTAAGGTCAAATAAAATTGGGTACCTAGATTGATTTTCCAAAAGCATCTGGGAATTTCTAAAAAAAAAAAAAAATCTGGAGTTCCCGTTGTGGCTCATCAGGTTACCAACCGGACCAGTATCTATGAGGATGTGGGTCCAATCCCCGGCCTCACTCAGTGGGTTTAAGGATCCGGCATTGCTCTGGCTGTGGCTTAAACCAGCAGCTGCTGTTCCAATTCAATCCCTAGCTGGGAACTTCTCATATGCCCAGGGTGCAGCCCTAAAAAGAATCCCCAGAAAAGGGGAGGTTGTTCTGTTACTTCTTCCAGTCCCCTGCACTTCCTTCCTCAGGCCGTAGAATGTTTTCATTATTGGTATTTGAGAACTATGTATTTTTTGTTAAAAAATAAATTTATATTATCCTACCACATGGCATGTTTCCAGTTACACACTGAACTCTAGGGGTGCTCAAATGCAATGTGATCTTCATTAGCTAGTAAACAGCCTCGCCAGCCACCCCCAAAATGACAATTTCAAATTTCAATATCATTCACAGGTTCTGTCACTGTCACTGTGAAGTTTCTTCACTCTTTTTGGAAATGTTCAGTTCCTGGTTTTTGTTAAGGTTCTCTTCTTCCTAGAAAAACTGCAGCTGCAGTCAGAGAAGGTGGATAATCAGATAGTGCCAGTGGGGGCAGTTATCTGGAGCACAGGCTTTCCTCCTGACTGCTTCAGCGGGTTGATTATCTCCAGACCCTAACGTGCCAAATTCAGGTGTGGCTAGCCGACTACAAAGCCTAAAGATAAACTCTCTTGGAAAAACTACTTTGGGGCTGACAAGCATGCTTTTCATTCTGCCCAGTGCTGGGACTGGCCGGCTGATGTTCCGGGAGGGCCCGACGCTCAGGGAGAGGCGGGCATTGCCGCCACTGGCACCCGGGTCACCACTGATCCTCCGCCGGAAGCCGGGCATCTGTGAAACCTGCCTCTCTGTGCTTGCAAGCTGTGTTTATGAACCAATATCTTCGTGCCTGCGCCTTCTCTCCTCTGCTTTGAGGGAAAGGCTGGGAGCCCAGGAGCGCTGGAACCCAGCCACTTGCTGAGTCGTGTGCAAAGGCGGGGAGCCCGGGACCTGGGAGGGCAGGGAACTGGCCAGAGTGTTCTGTGGTTTCCTTTCCTTCACGCTCCTCTCTCTCCTTTGTTTTTCAGGTAGTGAAGCCGATTTCAGCTCCTCCAGCAGCACGGGCAGCATCTCGGCGCCTGAGGTCCACATGTCTGCTGCCGGAAGCAAGAGATCCTCTTTCCCACGCAAGTAGGCCCGCCTCCTGCTTCCGGCTCTGTAGTTGTTAAAGCGCTTTGCACGCCCAGGCCACTTTCTGTACTTTGTTTCTCAGGACCCACCCGGATTACTGTCCATTATGATTATTCAGGGAATGGTTTTTGTTTGTTTTTTACAGTGATTTGCTGTTGGCACTTTGCCCTGCCTTACCCACTTGGTCATGTGGTTGGCCTGCGTTTTGTCCAGCTGGGGTGCCCCTCAGCCAGTCCTGGCTCTGGGTCCATTGCTCCTTTTCTCCCTGCCCCTTCCCTCACCCACCTGTGTGCTCACCTGGGTATCAGGCTAGTCGTCTCCCTTTTCCCACCCAGCCTCTCCTTCATGAGACTGTCTTAGAGCTGTGAACCCTCTGACTTTACCCTTTCTTCCAGCTGAGTTTCCTTTTTTATCTTTGTGAAGGAAGCATGATGACGCTGGCCATCTCCAACATTCACTTGGGGAAGGGGTGGAGAAAGTATAAAGTTCATAGGCATGATTCTGCTGCCCACCCCCGTCCCCACCAAAGAGGCAGCAGAACAGAATAGCTAAGTGTGTGGGCTCTGGAGCCAGGCTACCTTGGTTTGAATGCCAGCTCCTCCACGTACAGGCTGTGTAGCCCTGAGCAAGTTGCTGAACTCCTCTATGCCTCAGTTTCCTCATCTGTAAAATAGGGCTATAGTCATACTCACTTCATAGGGTTTATTGTTAGGGTTAAGTTATTAGTAAATTCAGGTCAAGTGTAAGATCATTGCTTGAAGCAAAGTAAATATCAACAGATGTACACCATTAATGCTATTTGGATTGGGGGAGAGAAGGACTATGAGGGAAATGGGAATCACTGTTCACATTCGGTAGGACAGGTTGCCAGCCCCAGGATTCGCTGCTACTGTCAGGGCTTTACTTATTCATTTAGTATTTATTAAGTATCTACTATGAGGCATGTTCTAGAGATACAGTAGTAAACAAAACTTCATGAAAACTATATTTGGGGAATTCTTATTGTGGCTCAGCAGGTTAAGACACCCAACATAGTGTCTGTGAGGATGTGGGTTCAATCCCTGGCCTCACTCAGTGGATTAAGGATCAGGCATTGCCACAAGCTGCAGCCTAGGTTGCAGATGTGGCTCGGATCTGGCGTTGCTATGGCTGTGGCGTAGGCTGGCAGGTGCAGCTCCAATTTGACCCCTGGCCCAGGAATGTCCATATGCTATGAGTGTGGCCCTAAAAAAAAGGGGGGAAAAAAAGAAAACTATATTCATTCTAATTCATTCTAGTAGGGGAAGAAGGATAATATATACATCAATAATATAATTATTTTTAAAACCATGCAAGGAAAGGATATAGAGAGTAATGGCATGTTTGGTATTTTCTAGATGGGCTGGTTCTGGGGGACTATGACCAGGTAGGCTCTGGGCAGGGAGGGACCTGAACAAAGCGAGGAAAGGAGCCACTCAATACTGGGGGTGAATTATCACTTGAATGTCCTGGGCCACAGTGTCCAAATGTGTAAAAAGTACATTGGACCATGTGATTTTTAAGGTCCCTTGTTGGAGAAAAACTGTTTTGTTTCTAAGACCTTGCAGGACTCAGCAAGCAAATGTTTCCCATTTCTTTTGGGTGAGTAGAGATTTGGCTGGTATTTATAAAGGGACCTGAGATCCCTGGTGCCGTTTTATTGTTAAAAACAAAGCTGAAGCCAGACAAACTTGTAACTGAAGAGTGAAGTCCACAGCGAAGAAGCACAATTGTTCTATCCCCAAATACCATCTATTTTGGAAGTAAAGTGCCTTTGGGATCACAGGATGTGACTCTAAACCTTCTCTGTACAAATCAGATGTGGCTTGCTCTGAAAATAAGCCATTTATCTCACCCATTCAAGAAATTAGCACACACCCATGGTACAAGGCATCAAAGAACAGAGAGGCAAACACAAAAAGAAATGGTTTGAAGAGGAAGCCAATTTTATTAAGCATTTCAAAGAAATATGTGTGCATGGTTAAACTCCAAGGTAACGTCAGTTATACTGAGTAACTTTAGAGAAAATATTCTAGTCTGGAATCCATGAAGTCTCAGTGATTAAAAATTGATATGTCAAACATAAAATAGCTGAATATAATTATGTGCATATCAGATATACACCTAACAGACAGGAAGGTGTAACTGGCAAATGTTCTATCCATTATCCCCACTTTTTTATCTGACCCAGGCACAAAGCACTATCAGTAGATCTGAGGTATTTCACCTAATCTTTCTGTTTTACAGGACCTTGCATTGAGGACAACTCCTCTGGAAGGGGCGGGTATCCATGCCATACTTTAAAATAGCTTATGATCCCTTTAATTGGCTTGCTCCTCTTGCAATCAGTGAATTTTCTCTCTGGAGAATTAGCTCCTGGGAAGAAGGCTAGCAGGAGCATTTAGTGAAGGGGTGGAGGATATGAAGGACAGGTGGAGTTGGAGAGAATATTTTTGACAGGTGACTTTAAAAATAGAACTTAAAAGGTTTACAAATGATCTCTTGTTAGAGGCCTACTCTGCTGATATTTCTGGGGAATTGTCTTTCTTAAACTAAAACCATAATCTGATCAGAGACAGATAGAAGTGAGAGGAAGAAAAAAAAATGCTTAGAATTTAGAGTCAGGTGGGAGTTCTCATTGTGGCTCAGTGGTTAACGAATGCAGACTAGGAACCATGAGGTTGCAGGTTCAGTCCCTGCCCTTGCTCAGTGGGTTAAGGATCCGGCATTGCCGTGAGCTGTGGTGTAGGTTGCAGACGCAGCTCGGATCCCGCGTTGCTGTGGCTCTGGCGTAGGCTGGTGGCTACAGCTCCGATTGGACCCCTAGCCTGGGAACCTCCGTATGCCATGGGAGTGGCCCAAGAAATGGCAAAAAAGACAAAAAAAAAAAAAAAGAATTTAGAGTCAGGTGGATCTGGGCTTGAGTTCAGTGACCATCATTTATCAGATGGTCCCAGAGCCCTGAACCTCAGTTTCCAGTCCTGGAAAATGGGGTAGTAATGGCACTGACCTCACTAAGTTAAATGAACTGATAGATATGAATGCCTGATGCAGTGCCCAGAGCTCAGTAAAAGAGTCCTTAAATGGTTGTTTGTGTCAGTAAAGGTAGTGGTAGTGATTGTATTTGTTTGCTCAGCCTTTTATAACAAAATACCAGACTGGGGGCCTTAACAGAAATTTACTTTCTCACACTTCGGAGGCCTGAAGGTTGAGATCAAGGTGTCAGCAGGACTGGCTTCTTCAGAAGCCTCTCACCTTGGCCTCCAGGTGGCCATCTTGTCCCTGCTTCTGCACACCTCTTTTCTCTGTGCCTGTCTGTGTCCAAATTTCCTCTTCTTATAAGGACAGAAGTCAAATTGGATTAGGGGCCCACCCTGAGGGCCATATTTAAACATAAATACCTTTGCAAAGCCCCATTTCCAAATATAGTCACATTCCTAGGTCCTGGGGGTTAGGGTTTCAACCTTTGAACTTGGGGAGGACACCATTGGCCCATAAAGATGATGAGGGTGTGGATGTCACCGGAATTTAAATTTAAAGACCTCTATTTAAATCCCAGTTAAGCCGTGAATTCTTGGACCACTACCCCCCCCCCCCCCAGCCTCAGTTACTTCACATAACTGAGTACTTCCTGCATCTCATGTAATGTAAAAGGGAAATGGTTGTTGTACCAGCCTTATTGTCATAAGCCTTATTGCCATGATTGGTCAAAATTAAGGGAAATAATGGTCATGAAGCACCTGCAACAGGGCTTGGATCACAGAAGGTCCTCAGTAAAGGTTAACTCAGAATAGAATCCTCAGGTCAAAATGAGGGAGAGCTCTTTACTTTTTCTCCTGATTTGTGATGGTTAACCCTCCGTGTTTCTCACAGCCACATTAAGAAATAGGCCAATTACTGCCAGACTGTGAAGGGAAGAATAGAGAAGCCTATCCAAGCCAGAATACATGTTCCATTCTCATGAAGGCCTCCCCGCCCACCCCCCCCAGGAAACTGCTGAAGTTGGTTTGTCACAAAGCCATCAGCCCATCTGTTCCATATAAAGTGTCCCCTTCTCAGAAAAATGAGGCAGAGTCCATTGGGATGATTTCAAAAGGAAAGAACTTTTTAACTTTAGAGTTTGGTGATGTTTCATTTATATGTGATTTACTGGGTTGACTGCTGATTGAAATTGTATTTGATTTTAAGTAATTGTGGGTTTGGAGCCAAATAGACCCCCCCACACACACTCATACTCACATTCACTCACGTTTCTCAGTGAGCTATGTCAGTTGGATACAGCTGTAATCAAAACCTCAAAGAAGAGACTGTGAAAAAGCAGTCCTGCTCTTTGAAAGGGGTCTTGTTCCCTTTTCTTTCCTGGTAATGTCATCAAGACATATTCCTGACCTAGACGTGCTATCCTATTTAAGTAATTTCAACATTCTCAAGATGCCTCTTTACTCAAATCTATGGAACTAGATTAACAGGGAAGTTCATACAGGTTTATCCAGAAAGAGTACCCTACAGTTGAATTGCCCTTAACAGCTTACCCACTGTAGTCACCATGCATTGTTTGATTTACTTTCCTCTGTGAGGAATGCACAGAAAGTTAACATATATCCCCATATATTAAGTGGCTTACGTGCCTAAATTCCTAATAAGTGGTAGTGCCAGGACTTCAACACAGTTTATTGACTTTGTCATTTAGAGAGTACCTAGCATGTACCAGGAGGTAGTGGGGATGCAAAAGCACAGGTTGTGTTTCTGCCCTCAGGATGCCCTAGTCTAGTGGGAAGAACAGGCGTGCAGTCGTGATGCATGTGATCAGCTCCAAGGCGGAGTCCGTTCAGAGTATTAGGGAGCACCAAGGAATGGCATCAAAGCTGACCTCAAGAAGGAAGAATCCAGAGAAGGCTACTTGGGGGAGGTTCCCATCAGTCTTGAAGTAGGAGGCATCCAGAGGCTCAGGGTAGGGAGCAGAAGAATGTTCCAGGCAGAAATAATGATAAGTTCAAAACTGAAAAGATAATGGAGGGCTCGGACCATCAGGAAACTATAAGTCGTCTGGAATGCAGGGGCAGGAGTGGGGATGGGCATTGGTTGGCTTAGATGGGGTGGTGCCATCACACTTCGTGAGCCGTATTAAGGAGTCTGGCCTTTATTCTGGGGGCAGCAGGGAGCCATTGAATGGAGTTGAGGAGGGCAGGGATCCTCAAATTCCATTTTAGAAAGGCCTCTTCAGCCACTGGGTCAGCCTCCTTGCTGGAGGGGCAAGACAAGAGGTAGGGAATGAAAAGGGGGCTAACATGTCAGCAGTTAAAGATAGAGGTTGTGCTAAGGCTTTGGGGATGGAAAGAAAAGGAAAAAAAAAAGGTGGTTAAAATTAGATGATACATTTATGTGGGTTATATTTATCTGTCCCATTTTTTCCTCCTTTATGGGCAAACACCATCTCTTCATCCTCCAAATGAACCACCCTGGTTTTCTTACCCCAGCAGGAAGCAAACCCGAATATTTTAAAGTGAAAACAAGTATATACTTGGAACAAAAGCCATGTCTTCAAAACGGCCTCCAAAATGAACCTAAACCCAACCAGTATCTTACATGGTTTGTGTTTTTAGCTGGGTTTTAATCCAAAACGAGCTTTATGGTCAGAAACAATTTGAAAGAACACACATGGGGAGTAACCTGTGCTGGTGACATAGGAGAGAAAATATTGTGCAGGTGTGAAGAATGCTGCTTGTAAAGCCAGGCTTCTCTAATAATTGTATTGCCTTCCAAGCCTATAGATTGGATTTCCTCAGTGGTAACTAGCATTAAGAAGGAGCCAACAAAACAAAACAGAAAACAAATTGGAGTTCCCATTGTGGCTCAGCAGAAGTGACCCCAACTAGTATCCATGAAGATGCAGGTTCAATCCCTGGCCTCCCTCAGTGGGTTAAGGCTCTGGCATTGCCCTGAGCTGTGATGTAGATTGCAGACACAGCTCGGATCCCGCATTTTGGTGGCTGTGGTGTAGGCCGGATTCAGCCTCTAGTCTGGGAATTTCATATGCCACGGGTTCAGCCCTAAAAAGCAAAAAAAAAAAAGGAGAAGGAAGAGAGCATGGGCATTTGGGTATCTGCAGCCCCAAGGATTCTGACATTCTTCATGCTTTCCTCCCAGTCGAGGTCCCCATGGGCGGAGCAATGGAGCATCATCCTACAAGCCTGGCAACAGCCCTCCCTCCCCTCGGGAGAAGGACCTTCTGTCCATGTTGTGCAGGAATCAGCTGAGTCCCATAAACACCCATCCCAGTTATGCACCTTCTTCCCCCAGTAGCAGCAACTCCGGCTCCTACAAAGGAAGTGACTGCAGCCCCATCCTGAGGTGAGTGCTTCTGTCTCCCAGTTCATGGTTCTTAGTTTGTCCTACTTGGTAAGCTTCTCTTAAAAAAAAAAAAAAAAAATTATACAACTCTTGATCCCCTGCCTTGCTCTGTAATACCACACTTCTCTTTCCTTCTGCACACTCAGCTAATCCTTCAAGGGCTGCTGCAGAAAGGACACAAGCCACAATTTCTAATAAGGTTCAGCAGTGCAAGGAGTGGCAGTAGGAGGGTCCTGTGCATTTCCCTCTGAGCAGGGAAGAGCCATTCACCAGAGGTCTATTGAGTATCTTGTTGTGCTGCGTAAAGTCCCGGGAATAGAGCAGTAAGCAGCAGAGACAGTCCCTGTGCTTACTGCTCAGAGAAGACAGACCCCAGAGGAGAAGGAAAACAGTAGCCATCTAATGACAGAAATGCAGTAGGGCTACTCTGCCAATACCTGTTGTTATATGTGTGTGTTAAAATGTAGGGATGGGCTCCAACTCGGGCCAGATGAGCCAGAGGAGGCCTCTCTGAAAAAGTGGAATTGAAATGAGATCTGAAGATCAAGTAAGGAATGAAGTCACCCCTGGATGGAATGAGTTTGCAGAAAAAAAGAACTGCACATCCAAAGGGGCCCCAACAGGAGGGCTGGAGGCTTGGGACCTGGACTCGAGCCATCTTGGATGGAGTGCAGGCTCGGGAGAAGCAGGGCGAGTACAGTGGCTTGGACGGGGTCCCAAGTCGGGAAGAAGCTGCCAGCCCTTCTCCTTCAGTCTCTCCTTTTGGGTGTCCAGTTTCATTAGCCAGCTCACTCACAGCAGGGGTGCCCAGCTTCAGGCCAGGCAGAGCGGGGCCAGGATTCCAGCGAGGGAAGTTTTGTAGAACTCCAGACAAAATGTATCTGGTGAGAGTGGACCAGCCTCTTTCTCTTCAAAGGAGGGAACTTTCCACCAAAGCAGCACACTCCCACCAGGGACTGGTGTCAGAACAATCTGAATTCAACTAACAACAATCAGGATCTTTAAGCAAGGGGTCCACTGTGTGGAAAGATAGGTCGTCTTGCTCCCCTCCCTCTGTCCCACCTGCCCCCATTCATTGTCCTGTCACATAGCAGCATGTTACTCTGCGTGGACAATTGTGCATTATTTTATCTGAGATCATTCCTATGCCATAGAAAATCTCCCTCTCCACTGTCCCCGCCCTCTCCACTGTCCCCACCCCCTCCACACACAGCCCACCCCCCTCCATCTTCCCAGCTATCAACAGTCCTAAGATTGGCAGGTGCATTACTGTTCCCCTTCTGAGTTTGAGACCCCAGCACATAGCTGCCATTTCTTCTCAAGCTATTAGCCATTCATGAACTTCTTTTTATAAAAAATGTAACATCATTACTTGGATCATTTCAGGCGGTCTGGAAGGTACATGTCCTGTGGTGAAAATCATGGTGTCAAACCCCCAAATCCAGAGCAGTATCTGACTCCTCTGCAGCAGAAGGAGGTAACAGTGAGACACCTGAAGACCAAGCTCAAGGAATCTGAGCGCAGACTGCACGAGAGGTGAATCCATATTCCCTGCACGCTGTGGCTTAGATTTTTTCCTTTCCATAAAATGGAGTATGAACCCATGCTGTAGAAAAACAGAAAAGGGAGTTCCTGTCATGGTTCAGTGGTTAACAAACCCAGCTAGTATCCATGAGGATGCCGGTTCGATCCCTGGCCTTGCTCAGTGGATTAAGGATCCGGTGTTGCTGTGAGCTGTGGTGTAGATGGTAGACATGGCTCAAATTGCTGTGGCTGTGGTGTAGGCCAGCAGCTATAGCTCTGATTGGACCTCTAGACTGGGAACTTCCATATGCCATGGGAGTGGCCCTAAAAAAAGACAAAAAAAAAAAAGAAAATGAAAAAATTTCATCAGGTTTCTTAAACTAAAAAGAGCCATTTTATACTCCTGCATGATTTGGCCATTTTGGGAACTTGGGGAACCCTCCTGGATTGAAAGGGACCTTCTGCTTTTTCTGGGTGTGTACAGTTTTGACAGGAAGAGTTGGGCGTGTGTGACTATTTTTAAATGGCAGGAACACTTAAAGGAACAATCCCATCCTTCAACAGAATGGGTCACACACACTGGGCCCCTGTGAAGGCCTGTTTCTCTCTCTATGGCCACGTGCATTGCGATTCCTACAAGCTATTTCTCTGCTCAAGGAAGAGGTTCATTATTCTTGGCCAAGTGTCACGGTAATTAAAAAACAACAACAACAAAAAAAACCCAACCCAAGCTTAAGAGATCTAATCTCAGAGAAAAAAGACCTCTGACATCTTGGAACAGGCCCCATTTTCTGCTCGATGGTTTTTTTCCCTGTTATTTTTCAACTGACAAGCAGAGCTCTGACCAGAGTGGCTGAGAACTCAGGGTAAGGGTGACATGAGTCAGATCCTACTGTCTGGAAGTCTTTGGTGTATGATTTGGAGAATCTGTGGGAGGGTTTGCATAGTCATGGGATAGAGGCAATGCAGTGAAACTGGAGAATAGTCAAGTCCAAACTTAAAGAAGCAGAACGTCTATTCATATATGTCAGAATCCTAACTGCCTGGTCTTCAAATCCACTGAGAATATGAGGACATACGTTTTCATTGACTATGAAGAGATTATATGTGAGGAAAAATTTTTTGACAAATATCGTGAAATAGGGTCCTGTGAAGGATCTAAAAAAATATAATAGATTCCTCTCAGTGTAGGATGGATCCAATGCCATCTTACCTGAGAGGAGATAGAATTATCAGCATCTCACAAAGTCCTTACTACATATAACATTTTAAGATTTTTTTAAAAAAATTTAATTATCAGGGAGTTCCTGTCATGGCTCAGTGGTTAACGAATCTGACTAGGAACCATGAGGTTGTGGGTTCGATTCCTGGCCTTGCTCAGTGGGTTAAGGATCCAGTGTTGCTGGAGCTATGGGGTAGGTCACAGACATGGCTTGGACCCCGCGTTGCTGTGGCTCTGGTGTAGGCCAGCGGCTACAGCTCCTATTAGACCCCTACCCTGGGAACCTCCATATGCCCCACAGGTACAGCCCTAGAAAAGACAAAAAAGACAAAAAAAAATTTAATTATCACTGGAATATGGTCAGAACTATTTTGCAGTGCTAAAACTTATCACTTTGCCTTCTGGTTTTTTGGGGTTTTTTTTGTTTTTTTTTGTTTTTTTTTTTTGTTTGGTTTGGTTTGGTTTGGTTTTTTGTTTTTTGTCTTTTTGCCATTTTCTTGGGCCGCCCTTGTGGCATATGGAGGTTCCCAGGCTAGGGGTTGAATCAGAGCTGTGGCCACCAGCCTACGCCAGAGCCACAGCAATATGGGATCCGAGCTGCATCTGCAACCTACACCACAGCTCACGGCAACGCCGGATCCTTAACCTACTGAGCAAGGCCAGGGATCGAACCCTCAACCTCATGGTTCCTAGTCGGATTCGTCAACCACTGAGCCACCACGGGAACTCCTGCCTTCTGTTTTTGATGGGTAATTAAAAGTGATATGGGCTTTTCTTCCACAAATTGTTTTGTGGACATATGAAAGAGTAGGCTATGGAAAACAGGCTAAGAGACTCTAATGTACTTGAATAAAACAATTTCAATATTAAGTACAGGACTGCTTCAGAGATATTGCATATTTGGCTCCAGACCACCAAAATAAAGCAAATGCTGCAGTAAAGCAAGTCATGAATTTTTTTTTTTTTCCCTTCTCAGTGCATACAAAAGTTATGTTTAGGGAGTTCCTGTTGTGGCTCTGCAATAATGAACCTGACTAGTATCCATGAGGATACAGGTTTGATCCCTGGCCTGCTCAGTGGGTTAAGGATCTGATGTTGCCATGAGCTGCAGTGTAAGTCAAAAACGCTGCCTAGATCTGGTTGCTGTGGCTGTAGTGTAGGCCAGAAGCTGCAGCTCTGATTCAGCACTTAGCCTGGGAACTTCCATATGATGAAGGTGCACACCTAAAAAGAAAAATTGTGTTGACACTGTGCTCTAGTATACTAAGCATGCAATATCATTATGTCTAAAAAAATGTATAAACCTTAATTTAAAAATATCTTGAAGTTCCCGTTGTGGCTCAGTGGATTAAGAACCAACATAATGCCCCTGAGAATGTAGGTTTGATCCCTGGTCTTGCTCAGTGGATTAAGGATCTTGCATTGCAAACTGCAGTGTAGGTCAAGAATGTAGCTAGGATCCGGCATAGCTGTGGCTGCGGCATAGGCCGGCAGCTGTAGCTCTATTTCAACCCCTAGCCCAGAACTTACATGTTGCCGAAAGTGCAGCCATAAAAAGAAAATAAATAGATAAATAAGAAAAAATAAGAATTCCTTATTGCCAAAAAATGCTAACCAGCATCTGACAAAGCAGGGTTACCACAAACCTTACATTTGTAAAAAAAACAAAATCCCTGTGAAAGAATGGAGCAAAGTGCCGTGAACGGAGTCCTGCCTATGTTGAATAGAGGATAATGCATGAAAAGTACTTTGTGCAATGTCAGACACATAATGAGTATTCAAAAAGGAAAAAAAATAGTATTTTTATTCTGATTCTATTTACTGCCATCATCTTAACTAATTTACAATTAAGGGGGCAGCTCAGGGCTAATACCTGCAAAAGAAACACATTTCAAAACTGATTTAACCTGTATGTTTCCACTGGCAGAGCATGGACTCCTGGCTGGTGGCAGAATGACTTTCTGTCTCATTCAGAGTTGGCCTTTTTCTAAGTGGTGCTGTCTTCTCAATCTAGGGAGAGTGAGATTGTGGAGCTGAAGTCCCAGCTGGCCCGGATGCGGGAAGACTGGATTGAAGAAGAGTGCCACCGGGTGGAGGCCCAGCTGGCCCTCAAGGAGGCCAGGAAGGAGATTAAACAGCTCAAACAGGTCATTGAAACTATGAGGAGCAGCTTGGCAGATAAAGACAAAGGCATCCAGAAATATTTTGTGGACATAAACATTCAAAACAAGAAGTTGGAGTCTCTGCTTCAGAGCATGGAGATGGCACACAGTGGCTCTCTGAGGGACGAGCTGTGTCTAGACTTTCCCTGTGACTCCCCAGAGAAGGGCTTAGCCCTCAGCATGGCTTTTGGCAAGTCCACCGATGGGCTGTCTCCCGAAGAGCCAGTTCCAGAGGCAGGGGCCGCCGACGAGCTGCTGGTGAGAGATGGCATGGCCAATGGCACAGATTTGTTTGATGAGATGGTGACAGCCACCACCACGGAGGCCGGCGACCTGGAGCTTCTTCATTCCAGCTGTGGGGCGAAGGTCCTTGAGATGGTGCTCCCTGCAGGGAGTCATCAGGAAGCGAGCAGCCCGGTGGCGGAGCAGGCGGTGCAGACCGACGTGGTGCCCTACAGCCCTGCCCTCTCTGAGCTCATCCAGTATGTGCTCAAGCTCCAGGACCCCTGTCCCTCCGGCTCCACATCCCCCGAGGATGAGTCCGGGGCTGACTCGACCGAAAGCTTCCTGGAGTCCATCTCTGCATTTGTGGTTGATTTAACCCCGAGAAATCCTAACTCAGCCATCCTTTTGTCTCCCGTGGAGACCCCGTCGGCCTCGGTGGCGCTGCAGGTGCGCGGGAACCGCCTTATGGGAGAGCTGGATTTTGCAGGCTCCGCGGAAGAACCGTTGGACAGCCTCGTCCCGGTGTCGCACGGGGCCGTGGGCAGGCGGTACTGGAGCAGCAGTTTCCTGGTGGATCTCCTGGCTGTGGCGGCTCCCGTGGTCCCCACTGTGCTGTGGGCCTTCAGTACTCAGAGAGGGGGAACAGATCCCGTCTACAACATCGGGGCTTTGCTGCGGGGCTGCTGCGTGGTGGCCCTGCACTCGCTCCGCCGCACCACCTATCATATCAAAACCTAAAGAGAAGATGTCGTGTCCCTGTGCCAATCTGTCCCGTGTGGCCTGGAGCCAGGTGGAGAAACAGCGGGTCGCCTGGTAGCGGTCTCCTTCGGTTTTTGCCCCTCGGTATTTGATTTGCACTATATTTAGTTGAAGCCTGTTCACTGCTGAAAACCAGAGGTATCTTCAAAGGCATGGAGACCTGGTTCCAGTAAATGTCCCACCAGTGTGATATAGAAAGCATGCTCGTGACCCTGCCGCATCGTCTGAGGTACCCGTGCTTATCCTAGTGGTTCAGGAAGAGAAAATGCAAAGTTTGCACTTTCCAGACAGCTTCTGTAAGGCTGGCATGTTATCTCCTTGCTTTGCTTTGTGCCGTTTTAAAATGTGTAATTGTTACAGCATTCCAGTGGTCTTGTGCATAGCAGGGGACTGTAACCAAAAATAAAAATGTATTTGTGTAATTGATTTGAAGAAGTCTTGAATAGCTCTTTAGTGTCTTACTTGAGATTGATAAGATTTGAGCATTTTCAGTTTTTTACTAAATGTGTGTAGCTGCAAGTCTTAAATGGCTTATCTGTTCTTCAACCTGTTAATTGATTAAACTATTTAAGTTTACATTGTATTAACTTATTTTTTGCTTATTATATATGATGTTTTATTGAAAATTGTTTGTAACGAGATACTTCAGCATGATGAAAATAAAGATTAGTGTTTCCCTTTAAATAAACATTTTATCCTCCTATAAAATCGACTCCGTGATTTTATGTCTACACTGGTAAGAAAGACTAAATGGATAGCAGATCTTCCCATCTTTATCAGTAGAGGTCTATAACAATGGAACTAAATGATAAAGAGGGAGAAAGAATTATTTAAAGTAAGGTGAGGGTTTCCTACTCCATCTTTTAAAAAGCATTGTTTCTGAATACAAGTAGCTTTGATTGTTTATTTGCCCTGACATTATCCACACACTTGTTTTTCTACATATTTATTTGGTAAGGATATATTGAGTATTTTTAGGAAAGCTGAGTTGATTTTTTTTAAAGCACACTAGGGGTCCACAGAGGGGGAATGTGGTGTACCACTTGCCTGCTCCACTTGGAATAATAGGGTGGGTGGTGGGAAGGGCTGAGGTGGTCTTAAATCTGTATTATTTATTTATTCCACACACAAGCCTTGTAAAATGGGTAGTGCTCTATTTTACAGATAAGGGGAGATGGGATTAAGATGGCAGAATAGGAGGACTGGAGCTCAACTTCTCTCCCAAAAACAACAAAATTCACAACTAAAGGCTGAGCAATCTTCACTCAAAGGGACCGGAAACCTTAAAAAAGATACTCTACTCCAGAAGACAAAGAGGAGGCCACATCAAGAGGTAGGAGGGGCGATTTCGCGATATAAACAACCCCATACCTCCTGGGTGGGAAGCCCCACAGACTGGAAACTAACTGGTTCACAGAGACTCACCTACGGGAGTCAGAGTTCTGAGCCCCACATCAAACATGTGGGGATCTGGCACTGGGAGAAAGAGCGCCCGGAGCATCTGGCATTGAAGGCCAGTGGGGCTTGTGCGCAGGAGCTCCACGGGACTGGGGGAGACGGAGACCCCATTCTTATAAGGTGCACACAGACTTTCACGTGCACTGGGTCCCAGGGCAAAGCAACGTCACCATAGGAATCTGGGTCAAACCTGACTGCAGTTCTTGGAGGACATCCTGGGAGAACAGGGGTGAATGTGGCTTTTGAGGGAAGGACATTGGAAGCAAAGCTCTCGGGAATATTCAGCAGCTGCCTTTCTCTGGAGGTGGCCGTTTTGGGAAAATCTGGCCCCACCCGTCAGTCAGCTGCTGAGAAGCCCCAGGGCAAACAACAATCCAGGTGGGATCACAGCCTCACCCTTCAGTAAACCGGTTGCCTAAAGACCTCTCAGGCTCACAGCTGCCTCTAATCCCATCTGGAGACTAAGCCCACCCACCAGAGGTATTAGAATCAGCTCCACCTACCAGGGGGCAGGCATCAGCCCCTCCCATCATCAGGAAGCCTGCAGCAAGCCCCCATACTGACTTCATCCCTGAGTGGGGCAGACATCGAAGCAAGAGAGGCTACAACTCTACTATCTGTAAAAAGGTCACCACACCAGGAGTTCCCTTCGTGGCGCGCAGTGGGTAACGAATCTGGTTAGGAACCACGAGGTTGCGGGTTTGTTCCCTGACCGAGCAAGTGGGTTAAGGATCCAGCGTTGCCGCGACCTGTGGTTGCAGACACAGCTAGATCCCGTGTTGCAGTGGCTCTGGCATAGGCCGGCAGCTACAGCTCTGATTTGACCCCTAGCCTGGGAACCTCCATAGGGCCCAGAGGAGCGGCCCTAGGAAAGGCAAAAAGAATTCTCCGTGAACCACAAATGTTTATTTTGGGGGCGTTTTTGTTTCTTTGTTTTGGCCACACCCACAGCAGGCAGAAATTTCTGAGCTAGGGGTGGAACCTTGCACCACAGCAGTGACAATGCTGGATCCTTAACCACTAGGCCACCAGGGAACTCCACAAATGTTTATGTTGATTATTACGCTGTTGGCCGTTGATCACAAACAGCAACTTTCTTTGTTGTCTTAATGACCTATCTTTCTTTATGTAAACAAGAAGACTCAAAGAAAGTTAACTCACTTGAAACTTTGGACACTATATAACACCTGTTATACCTATGGAAACACAAATTTGTGCAAAGGTAAAACTAGAGACCCTGGAGCAGTCATTCCATTTTTCTCCTCCCTCCCTTTCCCCACCTTCTCCGCCTCCTCCTTTTCCAGGGTTTCAAAGTGTATAGTCTGTGGAAAATTACTCCTTTTATTCAGAACAAAGTCCTTCACAAACAAGTCCCTCGGAGTCAGTAAAAGATAGAACATAGCTTGCGTTCCGGAAGCCCAAGGCGTTGGCTGGTTTTGTGGACAGGATGATCTGATCCCATAGAAGCGCCTCAAAGTTGCTTTCTGTAATTTGGGTGTCTGTGATGTACAAATAGGCAGGAAAATGGAAAAGAGAAGAACAATTCCACTCTATTGAACAAAGCTGCTGTCCCATCAAAGCAAATGTTAAACATTTCCTACATTTATGTGTGCAAACATTCCAATTTACAAGAAAAGATTTTTCCCAGAGGGATGTGCTGACCTTTCCAAGCTGAGCTGTTCAGAAAGGGGGAAAAAATGCAACACACTCAGATGCCAAGAGTTTCTGACATTTGTGGCAGGAGAAAAAGGAAGTCTGTGATTTGCATTTGTCATAGGCCCTGCCTAAGTAGAGGTTGGGTGTGAAATGTTTTTCTCTTGAGGGTTTTTCATTTTAAAAGTTCTGGAGTGGTTTCTGACTTCCATTTTGGCTCACCGAGAGTTTTTATAAAATTCTTTTATTCCCAGTCTTACCAGGTGAAGTGTGTAAAATGAAGGAATAACTTGGGCAATTAAAATAGCAATTTATAGCAATCAAATCTTGAAAGAATGTCAACAAACTCCCAATGGTCCTAAAAAAAACAATTAGAAAGTCCAAATAGAATACAACATGTTTATGTTGGGTAATTATTTTTAAACCACTGGAAAACATGCTCCACTTTGATTACTGATTCTCCCTCAATCACAATGATTGTGATAACTGATAGTTCTAACAATGATTCCAAAGAATTTTAAAATTAAAAAAGGTTTAAATGCTTTAGCTGAAAAGAGTTTGTGCTTAAAGATTGGACTATTTTAGCTGAATTTAAGTTTTGTGAAAGGTGTATCTCTCTCAAAATAATTTTTCAACATAGAAAATCCAATTCACAAAACCCATAAAAGTGAAGTTTTTGCAACAGGGCACCAGGCCTGGAGACCTCCCAATGGCTTTCCTCTCATCTCCTGCAGCGGTTCCAGGGTCACCTCTGAAAAGAGCTTGAAAACCAGTTCACTATATACTAGATTCTTTGAAAACTTTCAGTTCATGTAAGATCTCCTGTGTGGTGACTCCCAGGTCACTGGAAGAATAAGTACTCAGTCCTCTACTAAAAAATGAATGCTAAATGGAGATGTTTTCTAACCTTTTTTCACAAAACTTTGTTTGCCTCTGTTTTGTTGATTTGACTTTGAAGAGGGTCTCTCACTCCATGAGGCCATGGAGGCATCTGGGATTATGGCTGTGAATGATGATGTAAAAGCCACGGTCCAGACTCCCCTGGTAAATGCTACTAAAGGCAGGCTCAGAGCTTTCTGCTCTCCTGGCCCTAGAGTTCCTCCTCATGGTAATTTTATCTGACCCACCTTCAGAGATATTTTCACTCTTGTTCCTTGAAAGTGTCATTTCTGATCAGTTATTTGAATAACAGAAAATTAAATTTTTGCCAGACTATAGCTTTAATGGGCTGGAATATGAAAACTATCAACAACAGCAGTATTTTCTAATTTGATGGTACAGTAAGATCCTTCCTCCCCTTCCTTACAATCAAGCAGCTCACAGTGCTTGAAGTGGTTTGCCAGCCTCACTTTCTACAATAGGTGCTGGCATTTTAAATTGACCTTTAATTCTTCTGAACCAGCACATTATTTCTGGCTTGTAGGTTGTAGGGAGAAAATGAAAAACGAAAGCAGTCTTAGTAATTTTCACACTGAAAGCTGTACATGGAAAAAAAGTTTTAAAAATGATCACCCACGTACCGCCTTACTCCGCAAAGCTTCCTTCGAATCATGACAGATAGGCAATTATGAGATTTCAGATGCACTTGCAGAGCTTCAGAAAGGAATCAAAATCACTTGTGTGATTTAAACTTAAATAGGGCAAGGTAAATATATTTCCATTCTTACGCAAGCTTACTTTTATTTACCACTACAATAAAATACTGAGGTTAAAAAAAGTTTTAAATTTATTTGAGGCCAATATATCTAACGATGATGTCATTTTCCCTGTAAAATAAGTAACCATATTATTCAGGAATATTCAACAGGTTTGGAAATTGCTTTGCTGTATAAATTAAGGATTCAAATTAAGATCTGAATATTTTAACAAATGAAACAAATTATGGGAAGAAATTAATATCTTATAATGAGCCAAAATTGATCTAAGAAACCATACCAATTTCTCTCAAGATACCACCAACTCAGAATATGTCCTTTAATCTCCTATTCATGGAGATTTTTTTCTGTACCAACCACTCTCTGTAACAGTTATGTTAGGAAGATAACCTGGACAAAGTCAAGGACACAGTTTATAGTAGGACAGTCTCTGTATACAGACTGCATGCATGAAAATTGTGACCTTGGCCTCATTTGAAATATGACTTAATTTAGTGAGCTAATTGGCCTATGCAAATGTATAAATACAAACCACATTTCATTTTTCCTTAATTATAACATCTGACCCAAGTAACCTGGGAATACATAATTACATGGCATTGAACTTCAACCAGAATTGTTATGTATATGAAAATGAAAGACAAGCTAATTTCTTTAATATTTATTAAATTAATTCCTAGAAACTCAAATAGGTGTTATCTACTCAAATAGTGTTAATTTGTAATATCATCGTCACTGAGTTCTTTAAGAACTAGAAAGGGGAGTTCCCATTGTGGCTCAGCGGTTAATGAAACCGACTAGCATCCATGAGGATGGGGGGTTCCATCCCTGGCCTTGCTCAGTGAGTCAAGGATCCAGCGTTGCTGGGAGCTGCGGTATAGGTGGCAGACACGGCTTGGATCCTGCATTGCTGTGGCTCTGGTGTAGGCCGGTGGCTACAGCTTCAATTAGACCCCTAGCCTGAGAACCTCCATATGCCATGGGTGCGGCCCTATAAAGACAAAAAACAAAAACACTAGACAGAAATTCCTAAAGTCTCATTCTTTGGCAGCTCATAGTTCCATCAAGTGAAGAGAAGCCTTGGAAATCATAGCCCACTTAGAATGCTGATTAACCACTAATATAACCTGCTTTCAAATCTAGCACACAATTGCCTTTCTAAGCTTTAGTTTCCTTACATGTGAAGTGGGATAATGTCCACCTCACAGGATTGTGAAGAGTCACTGAGAGTTAAAATTCAGACAGTGATTAGCATAGAGTAAATGTTGATTCTCTTTCTTATTAAACTTGAAGTTCAACTTAAAGGTGTTTAAAAATTAATTTTGTAAGATCAGTCAACTTCTCAGGGAAGGGGCAGGAATATCAGTGCCTGGTGAGATCTGTGTACAAGATCTCATGAGAAAGTATGTACAGGGGCTCAAAACAACTACCACTGTTGAGCATTTATATATATGCCAGGTATCATACTAAACACTCGGCCTCCTTTAATCCTTAAAACCACCATCTCCATTTAAAAGACTGGCAAACACAGGGAGTTCCTGTCATGGCACAGCTGAAATGAATATGAATAGTATCCTTGAGGATGTGGTTTGATCCTTGGCCTTGCTCAGGGGGTTAAGGAGCCAGCATTGCTGTGCGCTGTGATGTAGGTTGAAGATGTGGCTCAGATGGATCCCAAGTTGCTGTGGCTGTGGCCTAGGCCGGCAGCTGTAGCTCCAATTCAACCCCAGCCTGGGAATTTCTATATGCTGCAGGTATGGCCCTAAAAAAAGCAAAAAAAAAAAAGATTGGCAAACATAAGCAATTTGTTTAATACGGCCCCATCTCTGCAGCAGCTGGAGAACTCTGAGAAGCTCTCAAAATTGGTGTGATCAGATCAATATATAAAGTACCTACATAAATAGATGAAGAATTGCCCCAAAGCAGAAGGCTGAGATTGTCTCTGTGGCCACAGACTTCCAGTGAGAGTTTCTCTGTAACACTCCTGTCTGTGGATTAGCAGTGTCCATGGTAGCTATGAAAAAGTAGAAACCTGTTGTCTAAGGTGGAGGATGAGGGGGCTTCTAGAATAGTATCTCTTTCCAGCTCTACAAGATTGAGGCTTCTGGTGAAAAAGCAGCTTACTGCTCTGAAAACATCCTCTGGTTACTGAGCAGTCCAATGGCCATGATTTAGGGACACTGAAGATAAAAGGTAGAAGACAAAGTAAAAAACCCAGTTTCTAGGTGTTGCTGTAACCTTGGAACAGCCTTAGTTGTGTTAAAGAAAATGGAAGTAAGTTACATGAAGCAAATAAAAAGCAAAAGGTGTCTTTCATATTAGGAGAGAGCAACTCAAATTTTTAAAATGCATATAAATAGGAAAAGCAAGTTATTATCTACTAAAAGATGGTGGGGAGTTCCCGTTGTGGCACAGTGGTTAATGAATCCGACTAGGAACCATGAGGTTGCAGGTTCGATCCCTGCCCTTGCTCAGTGGGTTAATGGTCCGGCGTTGCTGTGAGCTGTGGTGTAGGTCGCAGACGCAGCTCGGATCCTGCGTTGCTGTGGCTCTGGCATAGGCTGGCAGCTACAGCTCCGATTCGACCCCTAGCCTAGGAACCTCCATATGCCACGGGAGCGACCCAAAGAAATGGCAAAAAGCCAAAAAAAAAAAAGACGGTGGGTCCATGAGGACCCACCGTCTTTTTCAGCTTTCCAATTCACCTGAAAGAGAAGGGAGAATCTCCTTCCTCTGGCACCATCTTTAGGCCCCAGCGCACCACAACCTCCTACCTTGGCTTCACCCAGAACCACTCACCTTGGTAACCGCTGTATTCACTTATATACCTTATAAAAGTTTTCCTTTGAACAAGGGACTAAAGATGGTGAAAACTGCAGTAGCTAATCCCAAAGCTAAACTACAAAGAGTTAAAGAAAGTACACGTTAGCTCTACCTGACCCAGAGCATGCCTTTGGTAAATACCTCACTACACATGTATCTCAGAGATACTGTGGGTGCAGTTCCAGACCTCCACAATAAAGTGACTATTGCAATAAACCAAGTCACACAGATTTTTTTGGTTTCCCAGTGCGTATAAAAGTTATGTTTACACTATACTGTAGCCTATTAGGTGAGAAATAGCATTATGTTGAAAAAATGTACATACTTTAATTTAAAAACACTTTATTGCTAAAAAATGCTAACTATCATCTGAGCCTTCAGTAAATCGTAATCTTTTTGCTGGTGGAGGGTCTTGCCTTAGTGTTGATGGCTGCTGACTGATCAGGCTAGTGGTTACTGAAGGTTAGGGTGGCTGTGAAAATTTCTTAAAATAAGGTAACACTGAAGTTTGATACATTGATTGATTCTTCCTTTCCAGGAACTATTTCTCTGTAGCATGCAGTGCTGGTGATAGCATTTTACCAGAATAGAACTTTCAAAATTCGAGTCATCCTCTCAAACTCTTGTGCTGCCTTATCAATTAAGTTTATGTAATATCTACATCCTTTGTTGTCACTTCAACAATCTTTATAGCATCTTTACCAGGAGCAGATTCCATCTCAAGATTTCTTTGTCTAATCTGTAAGAAATAAGTCTAGATCTGTTTAGGATTTATCATGAGATTGTAGCAATTCAGTCACATCTTCAGGTTCCATTTCTAATTCTAATTCTCCTGCCATTTTCACCACACCTGCAGTTACTTTCACCACTGAAGTCTTGAACCCCTTAAAGTCATCCATGAGGATTGGAATCAGCTTCTCCCCAAATCCTTGTTATGTTGATGTTTTGACCTCTTTCCATGCATCATGAATGCTCTTAATGGCATCTAGAATGGTGAATCCTTTCCAGACGGTTAACTTTGCCCAGATCCATGCAAAAAAATCACTATCAATGGTAGCAATAGCCTTGTGAAATGCGTTTCTTAAATAAGACTTGAAAATTGAAATCACTCAGTCCATGAGTTACAGAATGGATGTGTCGGTAGGCTTGAAAACAGTATGAATCTCATTGTACATCTCTACCAGAGCTCTTGGATGAGTGCATTATCAATAAGCAGTAACATTTTGAAAGGAGTATTTTTTTCTGAGGAGTAGGCCTCAACAGTCGGCTTAAAATATTCAATAAACTAGGAGTTCCCGTCGTGGCGCAGTGGTTAATGAATCCGACTAGAAACCATGAGGTTGCGGGTTCGGTCCCTGCCCTTGCTCAGTGGGTTAAGGATCCGGCATTGCCATGAGCTGTGGTGCAGGTTGCAGACACGGCTCGGATCCTGCGTTGCTGTGGCTCTGGCGTAGGCCGGTGGCTACAGCTCTGATTTGACCCCTAGCCTGGGAACCTCCATATGCTGCGGGAGCGGCCCAAGAAATAGCAAAAAGACAAAAATATATATATATATATATATATTCAATAAACTATATGTAAACTAATGTGCTGTCATCTACACTTTGCTGTTCCATCTCTAGAGCACAGGCAGAGTAGATTTAGCATAATTTTTAAGGACCCTAGGATTTGGGGAACAGTAAATGAGTATTGGCTTCAACTTGAAGTCACCAGATGCATTTACCCCTAAAAAGAGAGTCAGCCCATCTTTTGAAGATTTGAAGCCAGGCATTGACTTCTCACTAAATGTGGAAGTCCTCGATGGCAACTTCTTCCAACATAAGGCTGTTTCATCTACATTGAAAATCTGTTTTTTAAAAAAGTGTAGCCACCTCTTAATTAATTAGTTGAGTGAGATCTTCTGGATAACATGCTGCAACTTCTACACCAGCACCTGCTGCTTCACCTTGCACTTTTAAGTTAGAGCAATGACTTCTTTCCTTAAATCTTATGAATCAGTCTCTAATAGCTTCAAATTTTTCTTCTGCAGCTTCAGGGCCTCCCTTTGGATAAGACTTTAGCTTATGGGAATGTTATGGTTTGTTTGACCTTCTATCCAGACCACTAAAACTTTCTCCATGTCTTCAGTAATGTTTTCTTATCATTTTTGTTTCCTAGAGTAGCACTTTATTTTTATTTGCTTTTTAGGACCACACTTGCAGCATATAGAGGTTCCCAGGCTAGGGGTCAAATCAGAGCTACAGCTGCCAGCCTACACCACAGCCACACAGTATCCAAGCTGTGTCTGCGACCTATACCGCAGCTCATGGCAATGCCAGGTCCTTGACCCACTGAGAGAGGCCAGGGATCAAACCCGAAACCTCATGGTTCCTAGTCGGATTTGTTTCCACTGTGCCACGATGGGAACTCCTCAAGTAGCACTTTAAATTTCCCTCAAGAACTTTTCCTTAGCATTCACACCTTGGCTAACTGCCACAAGAGGCCTAGATTTTGGCCTTTCTCAGCTTTCAATATGTGTTCCTCACAAGGCATAATCATTTCTAGTTTTTTGATTTAAAGAGATATGTGACTTTCTTTCTTTTGAAAACCAAAAAGCTGTTGTAAGGTTATGAATTGGTCTACATTCAATTTTGCTGTGTCTTAGGGAATAGGGATGTGGGAGGAGAGGAGAAAGAGGATGTAAGAGCTAGTCAATGGAGCAGGTAGAATACACACATTTATCAGTTAAGTTTGCTGTCTTATATGGGTTCACAGCCCCAATTATAAAAGTAACATTAAAAATCACTGATTACCATAACATGACAAAGTTTGAAATACTGCAGAAATACTAAAATATTAAGTGAGCAAAGACCGTCAGAAAAATGGTACTGATAGATTTGCTCCAAGCAGGGTTGCCACAAATCTTGTTTATAAAAACTACAGTATATGCAAAGGACAATAAAGCAAGTGCAATAAATAAAGCATACCTGTATTGGAAAAATTTAGCCTGTTTGGAACATTGGTTGAGGTGAGATTTCTACTATGTGGTAGCTTGTAGAGTGCTCTTGAAGATCAATTCCAGATGCAGGTTTCTATAGCTACCACCAGTCTTTAGCCAGGTGTAGTCACTGCCCTGGCCAGGGGAGAGTGCATGTCAAAACTGAGGAATTCAGATGATGAACACTGACTAAAATAAATTGCTACCGAAAAAAGCCAGGAGTCAACTAGAGGATATTCCTAGCTAAAGCTTAATAAGAGGAAATAGTTAGAAGCCATGGAATATATGTATCAAAAACACAAAATACACTTTCTGTGTTTCTGATTATTGTTATCTCAGTACATAAAAGGCACAATTCAGAGGATGGATAGCACTTCATCTTTCTATCTATGCCTGTCCACATTTTTTACTTCTACTAATAAGCTTCTAAAACTGATAATTCTTTGCTAAAATTGAGAAAACCAGAAACCACAAGTTTAGAAGCTAAAGGAGCCAGCTTGCTACTTTAAAGGGTTTACCACGTATATTTAACTCCATGGCTTCTTCTGGGACAATATACCCAATTTAATACAGGAATTTAGTTTACATACCAACAGAGGTCAAAAAAATTCAAGAATTACTATCCTTTCCATGAGAAAATTTTCCTTCTTCCTAACTAATCATATAAACTATAATTTCTATCCAGTCTTTATTTCTAAATAAAAATAAAAAATCAGGGAAAATAACTATTAAAAAAATAATAATTAAAAAAATAATTTAAAAACAAATCAAACAAAAACTAAAATCTCACACATGAAAATCATGACCAATGCAGACTTCAATACTGGTCCACTATTGGAGACAAGCAGCAAAATTTATTATACTAACAGATAAATTATCCTTTATGAACCCTCAATTTAGAGAAATCATGTAGCGTTCCCATAATAACTAAAAATAAATAAATGCAAATGACAAGAGAATTTAGTATTAAAAATTTTAGTCTAATTCTGTTTAATTTGGAGTTTACTGGCAAAAACTCTAACAAACATGGTAACTGAAAATTGGGTTGGGGCTATATAACAGAAAGTTTTTACCAAAGTTAAATATCAACTAATTTCACAACTGAATTTAATCTAGACACTTAAGCTAAGGACCTAGGGAGCTTATATAGTTTGTAATTTTACCAAGTAATATTACTTTAATTCAAATAAATGGAGTTCCTGTTGTGGTTCAATGGTAATGAATCCAACGCGTATCTATAAGATTTGATCCCTTGTCTTGCTCAGTGGGTTAATGATCTGGCATTGCCATGAACCACAGTGTAGCTTGAAGTCATGGCTCGGATCTGGAGTTGCTGTGGCTATGGTGTAGGCCAGCAGCTACAGCTCTGATTTGACCCCTCTCCTGGGAACTTCCACATGCTGCAACTGTGGCCCTAAAAAAAAAAAAAAAATTAGCAGTATTTGGCCTGCAGAGTATTTAGGACTTTTTAAAAACCTAGAAAATGTTAATTTGGGGCACAACTTTTAAGAAAGTAAAAATATAAAAATTCTAAAGCCATAGAAAATCAGGCTGGATGTATTTTAATTGTGGAAATAAAATTAATGAGATATTAAACTATCAAATCTACATTTTTCCTTATGAACACAGTCTGTATCTACTTCCTGAAAATTATTTCGGAGCTAGTCAACATCCAAAAATAGAAGTATTATTATTCCTATCTTGGTTTATAATTTAATGAATCAATAATGTTACCTTAGTCAACAACACAGATAACCTGCATTATGTCAGATATATAAAACTGATACAGAAATCATCTAAATGCTTTGAAATAGTAGAAACTGAAGGCTTTATGCATTTTTAAATTAATGGCTTTGGCAAGAGGAACTAGGGTACTTAAAGATACCATAACATCTTAAAATCTACAATGATGGGGAAAAACTATCAATCATAGGTTTTAAAACTCACAAGTTATAATAATGTAAAACAAATTTGCCATTTTAGCAGATTTACACCATGTTTATACATGCAACATAAATTACAAATATGTATAACATTAAAATTCCATCTAAAACAAAAAATGATGTACAAAATGTTTATGATAAATAAAATTATTGCATTTAATATCATTTTCTTGAAAACCAAAATTACCAAATTTCTTAACATCATATCAAAGATGAACAATACCAATTCAAATTAGAGGAAATATATGCCAATGTCAGCTTCTGACAACAAAAATAAAAGGTTCAAGCCCTGCAAGTTTGTCTGATTCAGTTCAGGTAATCATGGCAACAAAAGAATATTTAAAATTATTTATCATTATGCATAATGAAGGAAAGCATTACAGATAGCAGAGTTCTTTCCCACCATAAAATTATTTACACCCATTTATTAAGCTAGTAGTACTAGCTTAAAGAGGTACTGATATATTCCATTTGTAATAATTTCTCTTAAGCAAACAATTGTCTTATAGCTGGAGCATGTTGAAGAAAATATTGTCTCATGAGTCTCTTTTGTTCTCGAATCTCATTCCCTAAGAGTTCAAGGGACTGTGAGAGAATCCTGGATGGCCTGATGAATGTGTTAAAATCAAGCAGTGTATTTGTATTCTGAAAATACTCTTATAAGATCCACACAAATGTTGCTTGGGTTGTGGAGCTCCTATTTCTCCCACTGGCACTATGACAACTGAAGAACATTTGTTATGAAAGTTTCACACCAATTTTGTTTTGTTCCTTCTTCATTAGCCGCTGCGCTTCCTTTTCCATTTTCTTCCTTTGTTGTTCTGCTGCTCTCTTTTCCCTGTCTGCTATCTTCTGCTGCCTGAAAAGAAACGCATTTGCATTTTAATTTTTAGAAAATACCAGAGGTAAAATGGCAAGTAAATTCCAGAAACAGCACTGCCCTTTTACTATCATCAAATGTAACTTTAAAAAGTCTTCATTCTTCTCACTGCTTTGAAAATTTCAAAGATTTTCAAAAACAGTACGTGTTTTAATTCTTGGAACATGACTTGCAAAATAAAAAAAGGTATTATCTCTGTTTTAAAAATAAGTAAAATGGGGCATCCAGGCTAAGTGAATTGCCCAAAGCCATCAAATTAAACACAAGGATTTTAAGAACCCACATCTCCTGATTCTCTTCTTCAGATTATTTTCACAAAAACACTATTCCCATTAGTCCACACCTTCTTTTTGATACCATTCAGAAAAGCCTAATATTTAGGATTAAATCTTCTATTATAATAATAGATAAAAAACAGTCAGCTAAAGGATGTCCAGAAAACAGATGTGCAGAACACATGCAAAAGGAAAATGGAAATTTAAGACTTGGCTTCTAAATAGAACTAGAAATCTATTTAAGAATTAAAATTCGACCAGCTGTGCTAATGAAGGGGCAGAAGAATGGTGGGTATTTACTAATTACACATTTTGAAACACCTCTCCCCAGTCCCTCCCTAACTCCACTGATCCAGAATCACTAAACCCCTCTATCTTTATTGATTGATTTGTACGGGGAGTGGGAGTAGAAGTTGGGTGATAAAGTATGAAGAAGGAGAGGAACAGAAGTTAGTCCGGATATGAAGGTTCAGGGTATGAGAAAGTAAGTCAAGAAGCATGCAAGGCTGAGGAAGGAAGCTCAGCTACAGGGCACAGCTGGCACAAGATAGGCAACAATGGCTTATATACAGAAAAATCTAGTGTGGATTACTATATATGGGCAGTTCAAATACAGTGAGTGAAATGTATATACAATTCTCAATCACACTTATAAATGGGAGTAACCAGAGGTATAGATGAACAGAATTCAAGAAAGTAGGCTTATCTTAGGCAACATTTTAACCATCACTATCAACGAACTCAAGTTGCAAAAGAATATTAAAAAAAACCCCTACTTTTCACTAGCTCTGCTCACTTTCAAGCAAAACTGGTAGTCTGAACTAAAAACATCAAAATGTCAGTAACAAAAAGAGAAATAATTATAAAGAGTCGGCTAAGTTACAAACAAATAAGATAATCAAATTTTGACCTAGTAACTGGCTGAAATACAAACATCAACAGTTAATATTTCTGGCACAAGAGGCAACACTACTGCAGACAAAATATATTTCTCCTGTCCAGATACATGTCTAGAATCGCTCTACTGTACCAGAATCTTTTTCCTTAATGATATCGATCACAGTACTGGTAGTATTTAAGGTGGCAACACGGGGAGTTCCTGCTGTGGCTCGGCAGTAACAAACTCAAATAGTATCCATGAGGATGCAGGTTTGATCCTTGGCCCCACTCACTGGGTTAAGGATCCGGCGTTCTATGAGCTGTGGTACAGGTCACAGATGCAGCTTGGATCTGACATTACTGTGGCTGTGGTATAGGCCAGCAGCTGCAGCTCCGATTCAACCCCTAGCCTGGGAACTTCCACATGCCATGGGTATGGCCCTAAAAAGACAAATATTTTAAAAATATTTATTAGAGTTGATTTGCAATGTTTTGTCAATTTCTGCTGTACAGCACAGTGACCCAGTTATACACATAAATACATTCTTTTCCTCACATTATCCTCCATCATGTTCCATCACAAGTGATTAGATCTAAACCCCTATGCTATAAAACAAATAAAGTGGCAATGGGAAGCAGGCTGGGTTAGAGAATATGGATTATGGATTCACTTTTAAAATTCTGGGGGCTGTAACAACATATAGAAGGCTCCAGGTGTCTTTGGCCCTACTTATGCAACTCACAGAATGAAACATGTCTATTACTAACAGGCTCCCTCTCTCGAACTGTCTTGTCAAAAGCACTAAGTTTGAGTTTTTTGGTCTTGTTTTGCTCAGGATCAAGAGACACAGTGGAAAAAAGGGTTTTGTACAGTCAATGTTCAACTACTTATGAACTCATAAACTATACAGTGCTGTCATTAAGATTAGTGGATTCAAAATGAATACACCCTTGTGGGGCTATTCCTTTATCCCTGTGGTTGATGACACCAATAATCACTAGAATTCCCCAAATGTCCTAAATATTCAGACTTCTATAGCTATGGTTTATCCAAAAGAAACAGGATGAAAAAAGAAAATAGGTTATATCTCTGATGATCCATGCAACATAAATACTGCTGTTTACAACAAATTTTATTTTACTTTAGTCTTTTTAGGGCAGCACCTGTGGCATATGGAAGTTCCCAGGTAAGGGGTCAAATCAGAGATACAGCTGTTGGCCTACACCACAGCCACAGCAATTGCAGGATCCCAGCTGCATCTGCAACCTACGCCACAGTTCCAGCAATGGTGGATCCTTAACCCACTGAGTGAGGCCAGGGATCAAACTACCATCCTCATGGATACTAGTCAGGTTTGTTACTGCTGAATCGCAATGGGATTTTACATCAAATTTTACAAAATTTCCACAACAAATTTTAAAACCATTTCCTTTACACTGACTAATTATCAAACATAAACTAAATATTTAAAACACTCACAACTTTGACTTTTATAATGTGACCTGTTTCTGTAAAAAAATTTAAAAAAATATGCGGAAAACAGTTAAGGGCAAAACCAAAAATAGGTCAGCCTCCCAGTTATTTAACTGCACCCTCTGCTGCTTGTTCAAGGTAACTGCAATTTATTGGTAAAGACAGGAAAGGAAAATACAAAAATGAAAGCAGTTATTTTGTTAAGATAATCAGATAAAGGGTAATTCATTTTTTTCCCAATTATAAACCAATATTTGAAAAAACAATATCACTGAACTTTATAATATTTAAAAATGAAGAAGTATTTTAGATACATTTCAGGTCTAAATTTTCATTAGCGATGATAGTCACAGACTTTCTTAAAGTAAATTCTCTTCCTATCCTTTGACTTAATGTAGTAGTAGCAAGCATTAAGTTTATTGCTCACAAAAACAAAGAAATAAGAACATAACCAACAAAAACAAACTTGAAAACTTCTAGAATATTTTCTGTAGAATGTGCAGTAAGTTCCTGACTTACGTTACCTACCTCAGGGCTTTCAAGTATATCAGCTAAGATACACATACAAATGTGGAGTGCAATACAAGTAATTTTCAAATATCAGTGCTATACACTGTTATATTCAAATGAGCAGTGCTGGAACCATGCTAGACTATGGGAAAATAAAACTAAAGGTATAATTTCTGACCTAGAGAACATAAACTGTTGTGATTCATATTTCATAGTAGGATATTCCAAGAGATTAGTATATTTTATAAGGGAATGATGTATAAAGCCTATAGTGCAATATGGTGTATACATGTAAAACATCTCATTCTCCATTAATAAATTATTCTTTTTATCTATAATGCTTTAAATTCTTGGTTTCCGTAAGGTTTTAATTATATAAAGTTGCATATGTAGTCTGAACTACAAAAAAGTATCCCGTAAGTTTCAATACCTAAGGTTCCAATGAGAATGAAGAAAAATGTAGCATTTGGCAGAATAAACTTTCTTGACCTTAAATGTAACATGAACAAAACCAGTTCTACTCAGGCTGCAGTGTAAATATTACTCAGATACCTCAGAACTTCTTCAGCTTGCCAGGCTGCATCTTCTTCTTCTTCCCATGCATTGGTATTTTCCTGCCAGGTATCCAAATCACCTAATTCAGGCTACAATAAAACAAAACAAAACAAAATTATGATAGTCAAAAGCCATTCTTTTTCTACTCACCAGTTAAGAAGAGTATCTTTTTTTTTTTTTGTCTTTTTGTGATTTTTTGGGCTGCTCCTGCGGCATATGGAGGTTCCCAGGCTAGGGGTCTAATTGGAGCTGTTGCTGCCAGCCTACGCCAGAGCCACAGCAACGCGGGATCCAAGCCGAGTCTGCAACCTACACCACAGCTCACGGCAACGCCAGATCGTTAACCCACTGAGCAAGGGCAGGGACCGAACCCGCAATCTCATGGTTCCTAGTCGGATTTGTTAACCACTGTGCCACGATGGGAACTCCAGAAGAGTATCTTTTAAAGCATAACTCAGACCTTCTCACTGTTCTGTCTTTTCCACTTTCTTATCACATGCTGCACAGGCTCAAATGATTGCCTCTGGTTTTACCTGGAACTGAGGGGCTTCCTAAAACACATGCCCTTGGTACTCAACAGTCCTGGCAAGTCCAGCTTTCTTCCTATTTTACATTTTAAAGGGTACTCCTTTTATACTAACTTTTTTTTTTTTTGCCTACTTTAGTTTGGAATAGACAAGAGTAGAACATTTTTTTTTTTTTTTCTGTTTCTCTCTTCAGTAAGGAGGAGGAGTAGGGGTGGAGGAAAAAGAAACAGGCTGGTCTCAGACTGGATTAGAAAAGCTTGACTGGACTACACTGTTCTGGGGAGACGAACTGGAAGAACCAAAGTTTCCCAACTAGCATAGTCACTTCCATTTAAGCACAAGTAATTTCTAGATTTTTCAGTGGCACTTACTGTCTGGGTCCCAAGCAAACATGAAAAGTCAGGCAAAATTTACTCTTTAAAGGGCAATTTCTATATTGTGCTTCTTTTTGCCTGTCCTACTTATTTGACACCATTGGGTTGGCCACACTACCTCCCACTATTCCCCAGATCTCTAAAAGTTCACCTTTTACTTCCACAAACCAATGAAAATGCTCATCCTGGAATGTTAAGTTGGTGGGGAAAAGATTACATGCACAAAATTACTGGCACTAACCTGTGAACAGATTTATTATATTCTCGTTTGAGTACTTACACCTAAAATCGAAATAAAATGTGTTGAATTTTTCTGCTCCTAATCATAAATGAAATTCCATCTCTGTTAAAATTATCTTTAAACTATTTCTGATTATCTGTTTCATATAAATTTCTAAAAGAAAACCACCTAAATCAAAGAAAAAGGGTTTTAAAGTCACTGAGACAAAATATAAATGACTCTCTTGAAAAGTCACACAGACATATCCTCCTGACAGCAGGAGGTGGAAGTCTAGTTTCTTTGTATATTTGTCAGTAGGAGTAGCTGATTGCCTTCTTTTCCACCTTTGCTAATATGTTAAGGTTTAAAATGTGTCTTGTTATTTTACTTTGAATTTCTTTAAGAAATAATAAGATCAAACTTGCTTCTTCATGTTATCAGAATATGTCTATTTCTTATTTGCAAATTTACCCATTTTTCTACTGAGGTGTTTGACTTTTAATGTATAAAACATTTTGATATAAAAAAGGTGGAACTACTAAGCCTATTAAAAAAAGAGTGCCTGATCCTTTAGTAGAGATGGTCTTTTAAGTAAAAAAAAGCTGTAGTTGACAGATATGCTACGTAAAACTAAATACATCTGTCCATCAAAAACTCCGAAACGAAACTATAAAGCTGATAAAAAACTGAAAAGTGTAAAACTAACAGAAAAAAAGTTAACTTCCTTAGTTTTAAAAAGAGCAATCACAACAGTTCAAATGATGAATTCCAGGAAGAATGTACAATTTAAAAGAGGAATATAATTTGTGGAATGGGCAGTAAGGTATTTTTGGTGTAGAGCACAAAGTGCAGTAAGTTCCCATTCTTTGTAGGTAATGCCCCTGTATTCTGCCTGCTTGGTAGGGAAATATCTGGGAACAGCATTGGAAACCACCTCTTCTAAACCCTGTAAGCGGTTCACATTTTTAACTTAATAATAAGCTACATCAGCATTATAATTACTTACAATTATGACTAGGTGGCAAATGTATTAATTCAGTGAGAAAGCTTGAACCACTTCTCCAATATGGATCAAACATAAATGAAGTTTAAAATTCAGAAATACAAAATGAAAAACTAAATACTATGATGCCATGCTCTTTTACAGAAATTATCTGCAGTGCTATTACGCTCTCATAACATCATGTAACTTCAGAAGAGTTATCAAAATTTGTAATATTTGGAGTTCCCATCGTGGCGCAGTGGAAACGAATCTGACGAGGAACCATGAAGTTTCAGGTTTGATCCCTGGCCTCACTCAGTAGGTTAAGGACCCGGCCTTGCAGTGAGCTATGGTGTAGGCCACAGATGCGGTTCAGATCTGGCACTGCTGTGGCTATGGTGTAGGCCAGCAGCTATAGCTCCAATTAGACTCCTGGCCTGGGAACCTCCATATGCCATGGGTGTGGCCCTAAAAAAAGACAAAAAAAATTGTAATATTTATGCGTATGAGCATTTACTTAGTATTGTGTCTTTCCCATTAAAATACATTCTTCTGAGTCAAGGAGTACGTATTTTGCTTACTTTCTAATATATTACCAGCACCTAGCACAGCATCTGGCATTAGCAGGAAAATTTTTGATAAATGAATTAAAACATACATATACATGGGCCTCCTGGGAAGAGGGGCCTAGGAAGTGCCTGTGAAATTTTAAAAAAAAGGTAGAAAAATAAATAGAAGTGGTGGTTTAAAACAAAGTCTGCAATGGAGCTCCCATTGTGGCTCAGTGATTTCAGGACCTGATGTTGTCTCTGTGAAGATGCAGGTTTGATACCTGGCCTTGCTCAGTGGGTTAAGGATCCAACATTGCCACAGATAAGGCAAAAGTCGCAGCTGCAGCTCTGATTTGACTCCTGGCCTAGGAACTTCCACATGCTGCAGGTGTGGCCGTAAAAAGAAAAAAATAACACTATGCAAATTTTTTGACACTCCTTCTTCAAGAGGTGGAGCTTAATTCCTCTCCCCTTGTATGTCAGCTGGATTTAGTGACTAGCTTTCAATGAATAAAATAATGTAGAGGCGGCAGTGTTTCACTTAGAAGATTAAGTCATAAACAGGCATTTTTTCACCCCTGCATGCCTTCCACTCTTTTTCTCAGTGATCATTTGTTCTGCGAAAGTCAGTGGTTACATCATAAGGGCTACTCAAGCAACCCTATGGCGAAGTCCATGGCAGGGAACTAAGGCTTCGTGCAGTTAAGGAACATTAATCTACCAGGCATGTAAGTGAGCCGCCTTTGAAATGAATCCTCCAATCCCAGCCAAGCCCCCAGACAGCCATAGTTCAGCAATGACTTGCTTAGAAACTCATGAGAAACCTGAGCCAGAACCACCCAGTTTAGTCACCCCTGGATTCCTGAAACTATAAGAGATAAGAACATTTATTGTTGTCCAAACCACTAAATGCAAGGTTGTTATACAACAGTAGATAACTTATATAATCAAGCAATCAACAATTACTAATCAATAATTAATCAATCAAAACATACTTAAAAGCTGGGGTATGGGGAGGGGTTTAGGACAGGGTATGTTTTAAAAAATTCAAAGCTGATTCTGATAGCCTTCAAGACTAAAAAAGTTATATATTGTCCTCACTGCTTTTGTTCTTTAAAGTGTTGTATTTAAGTCAAATCCATTTTAAGTTAAACCCCACTTTAAATGTAAATATATTCTACTAGGGAAAAATTCATAACATACTTAAAAAAAACCTGCTTTTTAAGTTAAATTTTAATGGTAATACCTTTAAAGGTCGTATTTTTAAATAACATTCTGTCTCTACCTTTTATGTATACAACGAACTCTGATCTTAGTATCTGATGTAATTTATAATATCAAAAGGTTAGGATTGGTAACCTCTCTTGATAGGCTAAGCCTGTTTCAAAGTCATACAAATACAAATACTATGTTCAATTCATTTTAATTTTTTTCTTCTTTAAAGAAAAGAGAAACGAAAAAGAAAAACTCTTGCCTAGATAGTATGAACATACTTACAGACTGATGAATAAAAGGCATATCTTGTGTAGCTGCTAGCCTACTAGAGAAACCTGTGCTACCATCTGGGATGCCAAAATTTAATGGTTCTCTCTTCTTAATAATGATCTGAAAGATTAATTGAAACAGAATTACAGGAATATTTTACGCATCACACATAAAAACGGACAAATGTATTAACTGACAAAAGCATTTTATAATTATTTAAAATGTGCTACCTTTCTTCTTTTAAAATTTACAATGTAGAATTTTTTTTCCCCAAATTCTATAAAGAGCACCAAAATTCTCAGGCAATTGTCACACAAATCAGTTATATTCTAAGAAAAATTACATTTCACTTTTTTCTAAAACAAATTTTCCTCTTCCTCCTTTTTTCCCTACTTTCCCTAGACTCCTAAAATATAACTAGGCATTTTTAGTCACTGTATTAAATAAGAACATGTATCAGATCCTACCAAAAGTATAACCAGTTTTCTAAGCATGTAGATATCTAAGAATACATCAACTCTTTCAGGCCCGTAGTATTAGCTTTGTAACTTAAAAGCATTTTCAGGAGTTCCTGTCGTGGCCCAGTGGTTAATGAATCCGACTAGGAACCATGAGGTTGCGGGTTCGATCCCTGGCCTTGCTCAGTGGGTTGCCATGAGCTGTGGTGTAGGTTGCAGACACAGCTCGGATCCCGCGTTGCTGTGGCCCTGGCATAGGCCAGTGACTACAGCTCCGGTTAGACCCCTAGCCTGGGAACCTCCATATGCCGCAGAAGCAGCCCTAGAAAAGACAAAAAAAAAAAGCATTTTCATTCTAATTTAAGGTACTATTGTAATATCCTGAGTTCCTGTTAAGAGCAGCAACAGACTTTCAAAATAAAAGGTACTCATCTACTAAGAAAATAACTTAAAACTGCTTGAAAAATAAACAACTTAATGCTTTTCAGCACTGAGACATTTGGGCAATTCAACAAAAACAATTATGATTGCATATGTAAATGTTATCAGCCTTGAAAATCTAAAAATAAATGTATAGCTGAAACTGGCTGGAGGTAGAAGAGGGTGAACAACCCTATTAGTAAATTATGGAATAGATAATGTCTTCATTTTATGAAGTATTTATAAAAATTATTTTCTATGCTTGATTGAATAAGAAATGGAACTTTGAGTATTTTTTTGAAACAATAGAAAGACTGATGAGGTAGATTGGAATAATAACATTACAGTATTTGAAAGAGGGATAAGAGGGGAAGGATGGTATGAAATAAACCCCCATTTACCATCGTATGCAGTCAGTGGACAATATCTGTGATTGGTAGATCAAGACACAGCAATACAAGAATACTGTGTACAAATATGATTAAAAAAAATACTAGAAGCCCAAACACAAAAAGTTCTGTGAGTGGCTGCTTCTGGGAAGTAGAATTGGTATGAAGAATGATGGGGCAGAAGTCCATTGCTTTTCATTATAAGCTTTTCTATATTCTTTGACTTAAAAAAATTTTTTTTAAATGTATAAGAACTGGAGTTCTTAGCAGAAACAAATCTGACTAGTACCCATGAGGACACAGGTTCTATCCCTAGCCTTGCTCAGTGGGTTAAGAATCTGGCAGTGCCATGGGCTGTGGCGTAGGTCAAATTGTTGTGGCTGTGGTGTAGGCCTGCAGCTATAGCTCTGATTTGACCCCTAGCCTGGGAACCTCCATATACTGTGGGTGCAGCCCTGAAAAAAAAAAAAAAAATTCTAAGTACTATATTGACAAAAAGAAAGGAAAACAGCCATTGTTCTTTCTCTAATAATTCCTTGCCATCTTTAAGTGACCGTCCATATTTGACTCAAAAGGGATAAAATCAAGTGTGGATGACTATACAAACCCACAATTACTTAAGTTCTCAGAGCCTTGCTACAGTTTTATAATGGTTATGAAACAATGAAAACTACTCAGTTTGTACACATCACTAAACTAGGAACTCTTTTAAGGTTGGAACTGTATCTTATTCAGCTTAGTCTCCATAGCAGAGACTGGAGTCTAGAATCTGACATTGCAGTAGGAGTTCTATAAATGCTTAGATACAATTTTAAAAGACTTAGGGTACAATTTACTAGATCTGTATTCAAATCACTTGAGTGTATAAACTTGTTTAACATGACAGAAAACACAACTGATAATTAGAAATAGGCTTTCTAACAAATACTAAGTACACTAATTTAAATTATAGGAATCTGAAGATTAGTTTAATTATTTAATCTCCAAAAGCACAAATCTTTAACATACTTTCTGGGTTTTCCTTATAGTTGGTGTCATGTCTTTAAAATAGTCAGGTTCAAGTTGTTCTAAAGCATTTTGTTGCGTTGCCACATTCCCATTCCCTCCTTCAATCTTTACACTTGTGGGTGCATCTTCATCCCAGGAAGTCCACTCTTCAACATCTGTCTAAATTTAAATGATCAATATTGTCAACCACAAAACAGCTACCTAATTAATGCCTCATTCATCATTTACTAGAAAAATGAGCTTTCTAAAACGCTGGTTTTCAAACCTTTCTGAAACATAAATTTTACATCACATACCAAAACTAGATCAAAAGTCTTAAAAAATACTCCTACTGTGAGTTACACAGTCTGTTCTATCCATTACAAAACAAAACAAAACAAAATGCTTTGAAAATTGAACGGACATTAAAACTACAGTCCACAGGAGGACTGGAGCTTGCAAACTAAGCTTAACCAGGTTCACTGACTAATAAAATAATAAATAATAACATTCTTCATAGGATTTTAATAAGATAGTCTCAAACATAATATTCAAAATATCCATGATATAATCTGAAATTATTCAGCAAAGAATCAAGAAATCTCAACATGAATGGAAAAAGTCAATCAATAGACACTAACCTCAAGATGATATAAATGTTGGAATTATCTAAGACTTTAAAATAAATTTAAAAATGTTCCAGTAGGCAACACGAAACACTCTTAAAACTAATGGAAAAAAATTAGAAAATCTCAGCAAAGAAATAGAAAATAAAAAACAAAATTAAAAATTTAGAATAAAAAAAATTAACAATAACAACAACAAAAATCCTGACAACGACTACCAATTAATTTCATGACAAACTAATGGTCTGCAATCCTGTTTGAAAAATATGGTTTTGAAACACTTATTCAACCTTTAAAAAAATTACCTGCTTAGGAACTGATGAATAATCAACTGTAGTTGGCAAAGTTATTTGGTCTCCACTTAACTTTCGTCCTCTGCCAGATCTACAAAAATGAAATCAACAAATTAGAGTCTTATAAGAGAAGGTCTTTTTCAATTTTTGAATTATTTATTTTAATAATTAACAGTTGTTTGTTAGGGTATGAAAAGAAAAAAGCATGTATCAGATGTCTTTCAAATGTTTTTTAAAATACTGGGCAGGATAATACAACTGCTTTTTGGCTGAGGACTCAGAATGACAGTTAAACTCAGGAGGAATATAAAGCCAAAAACAAAAATGCAAACAATATTCCTGAGAGTACTTGTGAATTCTATAGGTGAAGCTCTGGGATACTTAGGCTGTTTTAACCAGGGTAACCTGGCTTTTGTTTGTTTTATATAGTTGGTTTCTTATTAAGTTACCTATTAAACTATTCAAAAGTTTGAAAATCCCAATTTTGTTTGGGGTTTCTCTGTTCAAGTTTTTTTTTTTAATATAAAAATAATACTCATGATGTAGTACGTAAAGAAATAATTCCACCTATCTCAAAACATCTTGATAATAAAACAATTATGTACATAAAATCTTTCTGATGATTGTAATACTGAAAGTTTGCTTATCTCTGAAATTATATAGTACCAAGGATGTCATTTTAAGGAAAGATATAAGAATCTGAATGAATGAAACAAATTGAACCTCTACTTTCTATATTTGAAAAAATATATAAAGTAAATAAAAATCTGAAAAAAAGTATATTTTTATTAGTATTGTTTTACTAGAGATAATGAAATGAATGCTACGATCAAGATATTTAGCTTAAACATAGTATCTCTGCCTTTCTGTAATTATGAAGGTATCTAAAATCAGCAAGAAGATAACCAGATCAATTTGAACATAAAATTTGTTTACCTGCATATTAATCTTTTTAGGAATGAGAATACTGTTGCTAGGCAGGTACAAACTTTAAATAACCGAAACTGTGTGATAGCCATGGTGGGAATCAAAAACCTGTGGAAAAAAGCACAAAAATAAATGCATTTCATAAGCTATACTCATCTTCTAAAGTCAGCTTGAAAAGTACTATTAGGAACTGTAAAAATCAGACATATCTTTTACTTTCCTTTAGAAAGCACAAATATAACACAGTAAATTTTAAATGTAAATCATCCTGAAAAGAAAGTTTTGAAGTGCTTTCAATAACTGAGTGGAAAAAATCTTTTCAAAATATTCTGAATGATTTTTTAAAAGTAATTGTACTTAAATTATCTGTTTATATTTCTAATAAAAATGAAAAATCAAAAAGTATAAAACAGTATATATTGTCTTCTATACCTTTTGAAATTTGAATCATAGGAACATTAATAGTACTAGTCGAAATGTCTTTATTTTTTTTTTTCTTTCTGTGACCATACTGCGGCATATGGAAGTTCCCAGGTCAGAGGTCAAACTGGAACTGCAGCTGGAATCTACCACAGCCACGGCAATATCAGATCCAAGCTGCATCTGTGACCTATGCTGCAGTTTACAGCAATGCCAGATCCTTAACCCACTGAGTGAGGCCAGGTAAGGAACTGCATCCTCACAGACATCAGGTCATTAACCTGCTGAGCCACAAGGGGAACTCCCAAAGAATCTTTAAATTTTTAACTTCTAGATAGATACATTTTATCATATCCATTTTGTAGCTGAAGAAATTGAGAGGAAAAATACTTAAGGCACATAGCTAGTAAACTGAACATAACTATAGAGCTTACCTAGTCCAGTGATTCATATATTTAAAGAAATAATGATAACTGGAGTCACCCTTAGTAAATCAATTAAATCATATTTTCTAAGGGGTAAAGTCTAATTATAGCTAATAAACCAAAAGAGAGAATAAAAAATACTCAAAAGGAAAGGCAGCAGAAAATAAAGGAGAACAAATGTTAGATGGGACAACAAATAGAAAGATGATAGAATTAAACCCAATGAGATCAATAATCTCATTAAATGCAAATTTAAAGCCACAGATGGCTAGGCTTGATTAAAAAAGCAATTAGGAGTTCCTGTCATGGCTCAGTGGAAACGAATCTGACTAGCATCCATGAGGTCACAAGTTTGATCCCTGATCTCACTCAGTGGGTTAAGGATCCAGCATTGCCATGGCTGTGGCATAGGCCAGCAGCAATAGCTCTGATTCGACCCCTGGCCTGGGAACTTCCATATGCCACAGGTATGGCCCTAAAAAGACAAAAATAAATTAATAAATAATAAATAAAGCAATTATATCATTATATGCTGCCTATTAAAAATGTATTTTAGGAATTCAGTCATGGCTCAGTGGTTAATGAACTTGACTAGCATCCATGAGGATGGGTTAAGGATCCGGTGTGGCCGTGAGGTGTGGTATAGGTCACAGATGCAGCTTGGATCCTGCGTTGCTGTGGTTCTGGCGTAAGCCAGTGGCTATAGCTCTGAATGGACCCCTAGCCTGGGAACCTCCATATGCTGTGGGTGCAGCCCTAAAAAAACAACAACAAAAATTAATAAAAAAAAAAGTGTACTTTAAATGTAAAAACATAAATAGGTTAAAAGCAAAAGGATAAGGGGAAAATATGCCATGCTAACACTATAAAGTGACTTATTTTAGTGCAGAAAGTAGATTTTAGGGAAAATAATATTAACAGGCATAAAAGTGTTCATTTCATAATGATAAAGAGGTTAGTTAATCAAAAGTACGTAACAATCTAAAATATGTATGTCCCTAATAGGGAGTTCCCATCGTGGCTCAGTGGTTAATGAACCTGACTAGTATCCATGAGGACATGGGTTTGATCCCTGGCCTCACTCAGTGGGTTAAGGATCTGAAGTTGCTGTGAGCTGTGGTGTAGGTTGCAGAGGCAGCTCAGATCCCGTGCCGTGGTAGAGGTCGGCAGCTACAGCTCTGATTCGACCCCTAGCTTGGGAACCTCCATGTGTCACAAGTATGGTCCTAAAAATATATATATGCCTATATATATATATATATATATATATATATATATATGCACCATTATATATATATATGCCATTATATATATATATATATGCCATTATATATATATATGCCAATATCATGAACAAGTGACATTACTAGAGAGTCTAGAAATGAAGAGGATGAGAACTTTATACTAATATTTGATAAATGAGATGAAATGGGAAGTTCCTTGAAAAAAACAAATTATACAGAAGCACAGCATGAATAAATAACCTGAAAATTTCTTAATTTATTAAAGAAACTGAATTTGTAGTTAAAAATCCCCCTAGCCCAGATGGCTTCACCAGTATATTCTACAAAATGCTTACAAGGCAATACCAACTCTACAACAAACTGCCAGAAAACTGAAGGAGAGGGATTACTTACCAATACATTCTTTGAAGCTAGCATTACACATTACACATTATACTAATCAGACCAAAGACATTACCAGAAAAATAGAGACTATTATTTTATGAACACAGACCCAAAACTTAAAAATTCACAACCAGCTAGATATAGAACGTCTTCAACCTGATCAAGGACATCTATGAAAAGTCAATAGTAAATGAGACTTAATGGTGAAAAACTAGACACCTCCTACCTAGGATAATGAACAACACAAGCACATTTGCTTTCATCACGTCTACTCAACATTGTAGCAGAGCTTCTAGCCAGTGCAATCAAGCAAGAAAAGAAAATAAAAGGCATTCAGATTGGAAAGGAAAAAGAAAAGCCTCTCTACATAGGAAATTCAATGGAACCTATAATCAACTGTATTTTTACTTGTTAGCAACAATCACAAATTGAAATTTAAAAAAATATTTATAAGAATATGGAAAATATAAAATACTTAGGGATAAATCTAATGAAAGCCTTGTATACTGGAAACTATAAAATACCTGTTAAGAGAAATTAAAAGATCCTTATTAACTTAAAAAGTTCTTTCAGGACTCAAAAAGTTGATACTGTTAAGATAAAAAACTCCCCTTGGGGAGTTCCCGTCGTGGCGCAGTGGTTAACGAATCTGACTGGGAACCATGAGGTTGCGGGTTCAGTCCCTGCCCTTGCTCAGTGGGTTAACGATCCGGCGTTGCCGTGAGCTGTGGTGTAGGTTGCAGACACGGCTCGGATCCCGCATTGCTGTGGCTCTGGCATAGGCCGGTGGCTACAGCTCTGATTCAACCCCTAGCCTGGGAACCTCCATATGCCGCGGGAGCGGCCCAAGAAATAGCAACAACAAAAAAGACAAAAGACAAAAAAAAAAACAAAAAACTCCCCAAACTTAACTACAGATTCAATGAAATCCCAATCAAAAATCTCAAAAAGCAACCTCTTCCCTCTACAACTTGACAAGCTAGCTTTAACATTCACATAGAGGAGTTCCCGCTGTGGCACAATGGGTTAAGAATCTGACTGCAGTGGCTTGGGTCACTGTGGAGGCGAGGGTTCCTTCCCTGGCCCAGCAGAGGGCACAGTGAGTTAAAGGATCCAGTGTTACCACAGCTGTGGTGTAGGTCACAGTTGCAGCTTTGATTCAATCCCTGGCCCAGGAACTTCCGTATGTGTGGGAGCAGCCATAAAAATAAAAAAATAAAATTCATATTGAAGTGCAAGGGACTTTTAACAATTAAAACAATGTTAAAAAGGAATAAACTAAAAGGGCTAATACCACCTGATTTCAAGATTGGCATAAAGCTATAGTAATCAAAATGGTGTAGTACTGGAGTCAGATTGATAAATAGATCAATGGAACAGAATGTAAGTTACAGAAATAAGACCCACAAAATATGAACAACTGAAATTTGATGAAGATGTGAAAGTCATTCAGTGGAGAAAGGATAGTCTTTTTTGACAAATAATGCTAGAAAAACTGGATATCCATATGCCGAAAAACCCTACAAAAACACAAAAAACTTCAATCTATATTTCACACCATTTAAAAAAGTAGTCAAAATGGATCCTAAACCTAAATACAAAACCTAAACTACAAAACTTCTAGAAAAATAAAACTGGACAAAATCTTTGTCACCTGGGTTATATAAAGATTTTTTTAGATGTGACACCAAAAGCAAAATCCATAAGATAAAAAAAAAAGGATAAACTGGGCTTCACTGAAATTAAAAACTTGTAATCTACTGGGAAGAGAATCTGAAAGAGAATGGATGTGTGAGTATGTATAACTGAATCACTTTGTTGTATAGCAGAAATTATCACAACATTGTAAATAACTATACTTCAAAAAAATTTTTTAAATGAAAAAACATTAAAAACATGATTCAAAACACCATTAAGGGAACAAAAAGACAAGCCACAGATTGGAAGAAAATCTTTGCAAAGTATTGATCTGACAAAGGACTTGTATTCAGAATATGTTAGGACCTCTCAAAATTCAATAAGGAAACAACACAATTTTTAAAAATGGGCAAAAGGTGTGAACACTTAAAAGAAGGTATACAATGGTAAATAAGTACATGAAACAATGGTCAACATCTTTCATCATTAAAGAAATGCAAATTAAAAATACACTTAAAAGAAGTTCCTGTCCTGGTGCAGTGGAAACAAATCTGACTAGGAACCACGAGGTTTTTGGGTTCGATCCCTGGCCTCGATCAGTGGGTTAGGGATCCGGTGTTGCCGCGGGCTGTGGTGTGGGTCGCAGACGAGGCTTGGATCTGGCGTTGCCATGGCTCTGGCGTAGGCCAGTGGCAACAGCTCCGATTGGACCCCTAGCCTGGGAACCTCCATATGCCGCGGGTGTGGCCCTCAAAAGCCAAAAAAAAGAAGAGAAAAAACTTAAAAAACTACTACACACATATTAGAATGACTCAAATTAAAAATACCAAGTACTGTTAAGGATATAGAGCAACTATAACTCTCATACACTGGTAGTGGGAAGGTAAAATAGTACAGCTATTTTGGAAAACAACTGGCAGTTTCTTACAAAGTTAAACAAACATGTACCATACGACATTCTCTCTTAGGAATTTATCCAAAGTAAATGAAAGCATACAGCCATACAAAAACATACTGTTTTTGAATAGCAGCTTTATTTTTAATAGTGCCAAACTGGGAAAAACCCAAATATACATCAACAGGTGAGTGAATAAACACACTGTGGTATATACACATGAAAGAATACTAACCAGTAATAAAAAACAATGAACTACTATTGCAAGCAATAGCATGGATATGTCTCAAAATAATTATACTGAATGAAAGAAGCCAGACCAAAAAAAAGAATATATACTATATGATCCCACTTATTTAAAGAAACTCTAGATAATACAAACAAATTTGTAGTTATGAAAAATAGGTCAGTGGTGCCCTGGGATGGGGCAGGAAGGGGTGGGAAGTATGGATTACAAAGGAGCATGAGTAAATACTTTTCAAAGTCCTGGGTATACCTACAATTTTTACTGTGGTGATGGCTTCACAGGTATGTATATATTCATCAAAACTGATAAAATTTTATATTTTAAATAGATGCAAATTATTCTATGTCAATTTAGCTCAAAAACCTAGTTAAAACAATCTATTCTAATATGACTTTTTAAAAAAATATTATGTCACTTATGAAAGTTTTCAGATTCTGGTTAGAATCTTAAAAGAAGTAATTGATACTATTTTTTTCTTTTTTTTTTTTTTGCCACAGCCACAGCATGTGGAAGTTCCTAGGCCAGAGATCAAATATGAGCTGCAGCTGTGACCTACAGCAATACCAGATCTTTAACCCACTACATCAGGCTGGGGATCAAACCTGTGCTGCTGCAGAGACAACGCCAGATCCTTAACCTGATGCGCCACAGCAGGAACTCCCACCATTATCTTGAATTAATTTTAACTCCTTCTAATGGGAAACTAGTCAATTAGTGACAAGAAACATACTACAGAATTTCCCTAGGAATAGAACTCTGATTTCACGAGAGCATTTCAACATACCGTAATAGTTAACTCTTCTAACACAGGCTTTCTTCTTAGTGCTTTACATGTAATAACTCATTTAATGCTCAGAACAACACTATGAAGGACTTAAGGCAAGTACTATTTTATCCCTGTTTTACATAGGGAAACCAAGGCACAGAGGGATTAAGACACAAAGCTGTTAAGTTACAGAAGTGGAACTTGAGTGCTAGCTTTGGCAGCACCTATACTAAAACTGGAATGAAACAGAGAAGATTAGCACGGCCCCTGCGCATGGATGACACGCAAGTTCATGAAGCGTTCCATATTAAAAAAAAAAAAAAAAAAAGTGGAACTTGAAACCAGGGAGTCTGGTTCTAAGGCTTGAGTCCTGAAAGATGACACTCATACTGCTCCCCCTGATTAAATCAAAAGATATGATTCCATATAAAAGAAATGTTAGGGAATTGGGAACCACTTAAAGCCATACAACCTCAGGATAAGAAATTCTCAAAAATGATAAAAAAGGTATTATTTTGCTAGCCTTTTAAAAGCAGTACTATTTTCAAATATTTCTTTATATATTATAGTCACCTATACCATCTATATGTACTACACATATTATCCTAACAGTCACTAACTTAAATATTTCTTAAAATGAGTTTTGGAATACATTAGACTTAAATATATTAAGTAGTCATAAATTTCCTCATTCAGAGTCGCAAAATAAATACACAAGAGGGAAAAGGAACCTAAAATTTGTTAATTCATGAAATGGTCATTTCTCCACTGTAGAGAGAGTAGATCACATGTTAAATTAAGCTATAAGAAATTACAGGTATAAACACACACACAGAGGAATGATGTTTCTGACAATGCAATTTTATGTTTTAGCTTTCCCTCAGCTTTTATTTATCAAAAGACTAAAATTACTTAGTAAGCATTTGGAATCATGATTCTTATATTGGAATAATTTGAATATATCAATACATCATCCAACTTTTTAGTTTTCTCAACCAGCAAACTAAGATACACTGAAATTAACTTTTCTGCTCAATGTGAGGCAAGAAGCTAATAAAAAGGTCACAACTAAAACTCATCTTACTCCTGGTCCATTAGGAATAACTTTCCAAGCAATCATTACTGTCAGTTAATACCAATATATGAAGTAGAGTGATTCCATAAAAAAAAAAAAAGGAAAATATAATTTGATATTTTTTCCCAAAATAGAAAACAAACAGTATATCTGGATTTTAGGTCTATACATATTTAAAAAGGAATAAGAAGTAACTTAATTATCATGGAGCCAAATTAAAAGGACAGCTATATGTTCCATCTAATCAAAATTAAAATGCTGATTTGTTTTTTAAAATTAATATACATGAGTATAAGCAATAAAATTTATAAATATACTATAAATATTAAAATCTCACTGGAAGTTCCTGCTGTGGCACAACAGGATTAGCGGCATCTCTGGAACACTAGCATACAAATTTAATCCTCAGCCCAGCACAGTGGGTTAAGGATCTTGAGTTGCTGTAGCTGAAACATAGGTCTCAACTGTGAATATGATTCCCAGCCCAGGAGCTCCATATGCCTTGCGGTGACCAAAAAAAAAAAAAAAAAAAAAAAACTCCCTGGATAAATACTTTATCACTGTACTAATAATGTGCTATTTCAAAATATATTTCATGTAGATTAAAGCAGAGAGGACTATTTTATTTTTATTACTAGATATAACCTCCTAAAGTCTTGAAAATAGCATGTAATAGTTTTCTCAACTAGAAAGATATTACATTGAGTAGGTTAAAAATTATACAGTAAATAAGAGTGGTCACCTCCAAAAGGGGGATGGTATGGAGAGAACTAAGATCTATATCTCAATCCAAGTGGTAGCAACATTAGTATGCTTTACTGTATACACTGCCTGTGTGTTATACCTTAATGTAAAATTTCAAAACATAAATAATAAAAACAAAACAAAACCAGAAAGCAAGGAAAACACAGTTAACTTTTGCAGTACCTAGTTCTAACAGCTCTGTAGAGCCACTAACACTACTGCCTTCTAAACAGAGCAAAATACTTTCTACTTCTAGGGTTAGAAGGGTAAAAGGGCAAGTGGACTCTTTAGAGTAACAGAGTTCCAAAAGGCTCTCTTTTAGCAATGCGCATGCATTCTGTGCATGTGCAGGCTGTCTCGTCATATGAACTGAAAGATTTTCTGAATGCCTATGCTTGAAGTCAGTCTATTAATTGAGAGAATGAAAAAAAGTGACTCTAAAAGAAATGAACAAACTAAATATTAAGAATTTCACTGTTTAAGTAACTTAAATACTTCTGTCAGGAGTTCCTGCCATGGCTCAGGGCAAACAAATCCAACTACTTATCCATGAGGAGGCAGGTTCAATCCCTGGCCTTGCTCAGTGGTTTAAGGATCTGGTGTTGCCATGAGCTGTGGTGTAGGTCACAGATAAGGTTCAGATCCTGGGTTGCTGTGGCTGTGGTATAGGCTGGTGGTGTAGCTCTGATTTGACCCCTAGCCTGGGAACTTCCATATGCCACAGGTGTGGCCCTAAAAAGACAAAAAACAAAAAACAAACAAAAAAAAACTTCAGTCAAAAGCATCCCCAATCTTCAGCAATTTACTAGTATTCAAATAATGCAGTAACTTTGACCACTTTCTTTCATCCCCTTTACATGCAAACTGCCAAAAAGACCTTATTCTATTTTCTAATACTACTCATATCTTCCCCAATTCCACTGCAATCTCCCTAGCATAAGCCTTTATTAGTTCTTGCTGAACTACTGCAAAGTCCTAATTCCAACATTTTTCTCTTACTGCACTTTTACTTTTTATTTTGCACAGTAATTATTTCTACATACCTTATTCATCCTTCCCTTGAGCATCTAATTCACCTGTTACCTCCAGTTATCATTTGCAAAATAAGATCTGAAAACAAGGTTTGATTGCTTTATTGTGAGTAGAATGAGCTGAACAACTAAGATGATGAATAAGAGCTTGATTTTTAAAGCTGATTTGTCAAGAATAAAACTCTTAACCAAAATAAAACAAACTCCCCTAAATGAAGATTTAGGCTACATTTCAAGACATAAACAAACAAACAAAAAAGATAGCTAGGAAAGAAACTATAGAGTATGTAGCACTAGAGGAGAAGGGGACAGAGTTGAGGAGATATTCTATCAGGATGTTTTGAAGGGAGAGGACATTTAATAGATAAGGAGGGAGATAAGGATTTACTCAAATGCAGAGAATAAATTCCATAGAGAGCCTTGGTAGTAATGGTCAGCATCCTGCCACAAATAGTGCTGTCAGTGTTCAATAAGTATATGTCAATTTGAATGACTTCAATGGTAACTAAAAATAAAATTTAAAATTTTGTTCCAGCAGTAAATCTATTATGGCCAGCAGAATAGAATTCTCTCCCTAGCAATAAAGAATATCCTCATGCTGTGGAAAATTTGCTTTAGTGATTAATGAAAGAGAAAAACGAATATTCATTGATCAGCTACTATGTGCCAAGCACTAAGTATTATTTCACTTAACCCATAAAACCATCTTATGAGATATTACTATTCTCATTTCAAAGAACTGAAGCACAGAAAGTAAGCCTATGTTTCCATGTACCCTCACCCAAAGATCTAGATTCAAACCTAAGTCTATGTAATTCAAAAGCCAAGAATACCTCACTAATAATAAATTTCCTGGTAATTCAGTCACGGTATTATAATTTCCAAGATAAATTACTAACCAGTTGCACTGAACCCTAGTGAAAATGTATTCAAGTTAACTACCAAGCAACACTTTGAATTTTTATCAATTACACTGATTTGAAGGCAGGAATATTCTTTGAGACCCATATTTACTTAATGCTCCAATTCAATTCACTATGTGTATATATATATATATATATATATATATATATATATACATATACACATAGATATATTTAGCACCTACTATGTAACAGGTACTGCCCTGGGTGATAGGAAACACAACCAACAGAGAAACCCTGTGTTTGCTGCTCAATGGTCATAAGCACTACAAGGGACTACACTACAAGGGCAGGAGGACCCCCATCAATTTTGCTTAGTTTGGTATTTCTAGGCCTTAGCCATGCCAAGCACATGGTAAGTACTCAAATATTTACTGAATGAAGGGAAAATGTCATTCCTTGAGCGATAAGTTCTAGACATTGTATGTTCTGTGGCCTTACTGGAATCCTAAAAACAAAAAAGATAAGTTTCACTATTCCCATTTAACAGATGAGGCTGACCTCAATTGCTAATGACGCCCAGATTCACTCACCCAGAATTTAAAGAGACCCCTAAATGCAAAAGCCCAGGCTCTTCTCATACCACATATCGTTTAAGAAGCCTCTTCTTTAATTTTACATTCAGTGCCTCACTTGATTTTTGAAATGCTCTCTAGATCACCAATCTGAGAAGTACACATCTTAAACTACTGCATTTTAACTGCTTCAAAGTACTTTCTAGAACTGAAAAATGCTAATATAATAAAACTTCCTTAAAAATTACTACAAAAACACAAAAACTTTACATATAGCAGAAGTAAGGTTCAGAACCATGAAGCAACCTAATCTCAGGCCTTCTGGACAAATTACGTCTCTAGGAAATCAACAGTAATGATAGTTTGGCTATGTCAAGTGAAAAAGATTCACCTAAAATTTTAAAGAATGCTGCATTTGAAACAGAAAGATTGAATTTATCTTTCTTCTGTATCATTCCATGTAAACTGTGCATCTTTTGAGTACAGTTCCTACATCAGAATTCCTTAAATAAACCAAACCAAGGTCTATGTTGCTACATACCAAATAGGTCATTCACTGCTGTATCTTTAAAACGTATTTTTGATTTTGAAAATGTTAAACACCATACTATCTGATCCAATACAGATTATCCTCAAATTAAGCTTGTAACTCTCTGAGGTAAGCGAAGGTGTATTACAAGCCTCCAAAAATAAAATCTACCCAAACTCACTTAAATTTGAAAAAGCTGACTTCGGCAGCGGCAAGTGAAGGGGAACTAGAAGTAGAATGTGAGAGAGGGTTGTAAAGTCGGAACACCAGATCATCTCTGACAACTCAGTCAGGCCCTCAATACGTGACACCACTGAGGCTCTTACAAAGGCAGAGAAAAGTCTCCTGAAAGATTCAAACGTAAGTTTTAGAACCAAAATGCTTTAACTTCAGATTACCCACCTGAAATTGTCTGATGAAAAAAAAAAAAAATCATGCCCACTGTACAGATGAGAAAAGTGACAGGAGCGTTTTCAGGTTACACAATCCGACGCCATGCGCACCGCCTTTTGTGAAACGCTCTTAATTGCTCCTAGTGGGTGCCCAGAAGGCTGGGAGTAGGGTTTTGAAAAAATCTGCCAGGGAAGGAGCAAGGCCTGTAGAGGAAGGGCAGGAAGAACGGGAAAATTTCCCTGTGGAGGGCAGATTTAGGGGCTCCGGGGTTTCTGGGCCGGCGCACCGCAGGCCAGTCCCCCACGCGTGAGCGTGGCATGGTGAGGGCTGCGCGCCAGCGGCCGCTTCGGGTCGCGATTCCCTCACCCCAGAGGTCAACCTGACCCGGAAACAGTACCCCAGAGTTGCAGCCGGCTAGGGTGGGGGGAAACTGGGCGGAGGGGCGAAAGGGAGGAGGAAGGACGCGAAGTGCAGGGCAGAAAGGAGGGCCAACCCAGGAAGGGCAAAGGACACTCCCCCTCCCCCAGGGCCCGGGTCAGAATCAGGGTGAGGGTGGGGGAGGGAAGCCCCCCGCGGGAGCGCGCGAGCCGCACACACTCACCTGCCCCTCCCCCTCCCCGCCCGCCCGGCGGAGGCTCCGAGCTGCCGCGGGACGCGCGCGCACACAAGGCGCGCGCACGCGCGCTGCCGATCTCTTCCTCGAGCTCGCGCTCCTGCCTTTCAGTCCCAGTCCCGCTCATTCAAAGCCGGGCGCGCGCTCCGTCTCTGGCGCCGTTGCCGCCTTGCAACTGCCATAGCCGCCCCCTTCTTGGGAAACCCTCCCCCTGTCCCACCCCTGCCCCTCCTTCTTTGCCCTCTAAGGCAGCTCTCCGTAGTCCCAAACCTTCACTTCCGCACCCCGCCCCAAGTCCTGCCTTGCCCAATAGGCTAGAGGCTGTGGGTCCGGCGTCGGAGCTGAGAGCCAATAAGCGCTGCGGGAGCGGGCAAGTGGCTGCGGCTGGCGTGGCAGCAGCCCCGGCTCAGTCTAGAGTAGTTTTTTTGTGACCGGTGCTGGCTGGACAGGCTGTTCTGTTGCGGAGTTCCTGGGCTCATGTGGTGGTGTCCTACTTTCTATACAGAGTGCTTCTGCTCCAACCATTCCCATTTTCGTTAAACCCACAGAATCCCCCTGCCATATGGGACCAAGAGAAATCAGTGTTTAGACTGTGAAAAGTTAGGGCACCCCCGCTGTCTTAGTAGGCCAGATCTCAATCATTCCACCACTTTAGGGTGGAAGAGTTCAGTTCAGGATTTATGTTCCTTCAAGCAATTTTTTTACTCCTCCAAGTAATCCAAGGAAATTGGATTTCCTCTAACTGAAAGTTAAAAAGTGGCACTTCACCGTGTCTCTGCGTTTGTTACTGGGTTCCAAACTAAGAAGTTCTGTGGTTCTCTTTTTGAAATCTGATTCTTTTTTGTTTCTTCTTAAACCGTGTGCTATTAAAAGGCAGACATGTTTTGCTATTGTGGGCAAAGGGCCCTCATAAAATTTATCTGCTCTATTGATGCATTGTGACTGGTGAGAGAGGTTGAAAGTTTATATGATCAAAGGCTGGAAGCTGTTCATGCAAATTGTTCCTTAACCAGACTTTTTCTACCTGTTTTTTAGTTACAGTTACCTTTGTTCTGTCACCCTGATCAGCCCTTACCTACCCACTTAACTTTCTAGTACCTCTATTCCCACTCCCACTCCCACTCCCACCCCACTCCACCCCACCCCAATCTGTACCACCTTTCTGTTAATAACTTAACTTGTTCATCCCCAAGAAGGGAAGAAAGAATGTTTCTGACTGTTGCTCTGGAATGATTCTGTGTAAACTTGGATAAATTATTCCATCTCTAAACCTCAGTTTCCTCCTTGGTAAAATGGCCACAATAGGGTCGGTCTACTTCATGGGTAATGTTTACAAAGCTTTTAGGGCAGAGTCTGACACAGACCAGACATTCACAGATAAGAACTATTACCAAAAAAAAACAAAAACAAAAAAAACAAAAACTGTTACCACCTGCTAGTAGTACTATGATACTACTAGATCATTCCCAGTGACTACACCTCCCTAAGTCCACTTAACCCTCTGCAGTCCCTTAAAGGGTCACTTGACCTTCAGCAGATCTGTTCTAATCTTTAATCTCTTCAAATACCTAAATTCAATTAATTCAAAATTTCCAGAATTTTTTTGGATTTTAAAAATCCAATAATCCAAAATAGCCTACATCCTCACATGAACAGGTGTTCATAATGCTTTTCCTTAGTGACTTGTATTTTTGCTTCAAGTTATTTATTATATCCCTATGATATTTTATTTTGAAATTATTCCTCAGTTTTCTTTATTAAATTTTCCATTTGCAAATGAAACAAAAGGTTACCTTTTTCCGGAAACAAATGGTAAATGTTTGCTTTCCAGCACAACAGCGAAACAAAGCTTGCTTAAGACTGCAAACTTAAAACTTGCTTTTAAAATACATACAAAAGAATATTTAAAAATCATTTCTACTCTAGTTGTCAAGTAGTAATCCTATAATGGGGATCATAGTGCCAATAATTTGGGGTCTTTACTGGGGACCACCTCTTGGGAGTGCGCAATTTGAAGTTCTGTCCTCTTGGGTGGTATGGGGATGGGAACCACCAAATGTCAAGTGGGGTGGAGCATAAAGGATAGACCCTGATGTATGAAAGATTTCTCTTTGTATTGCCTCTACGTCATGGGGTACAGTTAGTTCTACCTGCTTTCTGTCAGGACCATTTGCCCACTTCAAGGCTTCTGATCTGCCCCTGCCCAATCCTGATCACCAGCTTGATTTACTTGTTCTATCAGCTTCCAACCTACCACTTACTCTCTCAGGTTAAAGCCTGAATAGGCTTTCTTGTTCTGAGTTCTCCAGCTGGATCAACTGACCTCCCATCCCTGCCTGGGAGGTAGTGCAGACCTTGCAAAAACAGGGCAGTGCTTCCAGATCTTCCCAAGCTCAGTTCTCTGGCTTTTCATTAAAGGGATATATATTTTTTTCCTTAAGAACAATCTTAGACTTGCTGTTCTATGAATTAATAGCTTAATACATTAATAGCTTTTTATTGATGAGTAGCTGTTTCCAGTTGAATACAGATCATAAAGTCACATTCATTTCTTGATTAAGCAAAACAAAGCCTTGCAGCTTACAGAGTAAGAATTTTGAGCAGATAACCTTTGAAAGGAAAGGATTATCTGGTGATAATTTTAATGGATTGTTTTATTGATCTTTCTCTTCTTGCTTTCAAAATAATACATTTTAATATTATGGAAAATCACAATTTATTTTAATATCCATAATCACCATTTAATAGTTAGGATAAATTTCTTAATAGAGAAACCCAAAACCCTGAAACAACTTTTAATTTTCTTTTCTATTAAAAGAAAATTAACTTTCTGTGAATCATTTAAATAAATATTTTTCATCATAATTATTGCTCTAGCATATCATCAGTTGTTATTGTTACTGTTATTGCTAAATATGGGAAGACAAAGTTTAAGAAAATTTTTTTTCTTTTTCAGCCGTACCCATGGTATATGGAAGTTTTGCAGTCAGAGCTGCAGCTTCGACCCATTCCACAGCTGCAGAAACCCTGGATCCTTAACCCACTGTGCCACAGTGGGAACTCTGAAGAACAAGTGAGAGTTAACCAAGTCCCTTCAGAAGAGCCCTGGAGAGGGAAGAAGAAAAATAATCCATGTCTTTTACTACAGATGGATTTGAATGAAAAAATTGGGTGAACTCTTTACTCTATGTTCCAGTAGTGAGGTTCAGCAATATAATACCTCTTGGCTACTACCCATATAGTTATTAGAGCTATAATATAGTTTAGTGTTATGAGCTTAGTAGACTTGATCTGAGCAAGTTTGACAATCTGATGCCATTTATTATTTCTAAGGGTAAATGTGTTGAGATTTTTACAAACAATAAAATGGTTTGAAATACAATTAATCTTGTATGTGAACTGAAAACTTAAAAATAGAACAACACTGGAGTTCCCATTGTGGCTCAGCGGATACAAATCTGACTAGCATCCATGAGGACGTGGGTTCTATCCCTGGCCTCGCTCAGTGGGTTGGGGCTGCGGTGTAGGCCAGCAGCTACAGCTCAGATTCGACCCCGGGCCTGGGAAGCTCTGTATGCTGCAGGTATAGCCCTAAAAAGACAAAAGACAAAATAAAATAAAACAAAAATATATAAAAAAATAAGGAGTTCCCGTCGTGGCGCAGTGGTTAACGAATCCGACTGGGAACCATGAGGTTGCAGGTTCGGTCCCTGCCCTTGCTCAGTGGGTTAACGATCCGGCGTTGCCGTTGCCGTGAGCTGTGGTGTAGGTTGCAGACGCGGCTCGGATCCCGCGTTGCTGTGGCTCTGGAGTAGGCCGGCGGCTACAGCTCTGATTCGACCCCTAGCCTGGGAACCTCCATATGCCGCGGGAGCGGCCCAAGGAATAGCAAAAAAAGACAAAAAAAAAAAAATAAAAAATAAGAGCCCTTCTAAAATAAATAAATAAATAAATAAATAAATAAATAAAAACAACACTGAACCAACAATGAAAACCAAATTCACTTAGCTATAGTAAGTAGCATGAGGACATTGTGGCTTTGCTCTTGAACAAGTGTGAGCCTTAGTTTTTTCATCTGCAAAATTAGGTCAATAATTCCTGCCTTATGGATTTATTTTGCAAAGTACATGGCATAACATATGTGGAAATGTGTTGGAAACAAAGCAGTAAAATCAATGAAAGCTTTTAGGCATACAGGTTTATCATCTTCAAGGTCATAGAATCTTCCTTTCATTCACAGTAGGGCACAGTGCTTCCAAGGAAAACGAGGTAAATTTTCTGTCATCAGCAACCAGAAATAGATATATTTATTAATAGCCCGTTAAAAGGGGGAAAAGAAGGAACACTCAGCTTTGAAGCTATGCTCTGAGTACACCCCCACCTTCTTTGTCTCTTTTGCTTTAAAGACATAGAGTGAAAGAACAGCTGTTAGAACAAAAGCACCTACAACCCTACTCTTCCCTCTCTGTACTTTTTCTCACTACTCACGGGATAGTTTTCTCATAATAATATCTGATGCCAATTTTTTCCATTTTTTATTCTGCCAAATTTTGTCCAATTCTCAGTGTCTATTATTTTAGCAAACCAGGATTATGATAATGATCTTCAGTTCTTTTAATCAGCTCAGTACTTCATACACAATTAATAGAAATGTTTTTTAAGCACACACTTCATGCTAACCCTCCTGTTCAAAATAGAGACATGCTATTGTCCATTAATTCAAATTCACTTAGGAGAATATATGCTTTGATTATTGATTTTTGTTTTTTATTAGGCTTTTTTTTTTTTTTTTTTTTATGGCCACAACTGTGGTATATGGGAGTTCCCAGGCTAAGGGTTGAATTGGGGCCAGAGCTGCAGCTGCTGGCCTATGCCACAGCTACAACAACGCCGGATCCTTAACCTACTGAGTGAGGCCAGGGATCAAACCCGCATCCTTATGGATACTAGCTGGGTTTGTAACCCACTGAGCCACAATGGGAACTCACTTAATGGTTTTTTAATCTCTCTTTTTTTTTTTTTTGCCACACCAGCTGCATGTGGAAATTCCCTAGGCCAGGGGTCAAACCTGTGACACCAGTGACGATGCCAGATCCTTAACTCTCTGAGACTCCAGGGAACTCCTTAATCTGTTAATTTCAAACCACTGCTGGTGGATCCTTCTCTGACCATTTCTGGCCCTTTAAAATATTAGACATATCAGCAGTTATTATTAAAGGCGTTTGTTTGCATATAATGTACATTTCATACAGTGATGATTACCTCCTCAAAATGGAATATATATATATATTTTTTCTTTTTAGAGCCACACCCATGGCATGTGGAGGTTCCCAGGCTAGGGGTCTAATCGGAGCTACAGCTACGCCAGAGCCACAGCAACGCAGGATCCGAGCTGTGTCTGCAACCCACACCACAGCTCACAGCACCGCCGGATCCTTGACCCACTGAGCGAGGCCGGGGATCGAACCTTCAACCTCATGGTTCCTAGTCGGATTCGTTTCCGTGGTGCCACGACGGAAACTTCTGGAATATATATTTCTTGTTCCAATTTTTATTTCAAATTAAACCCTTTGTAAGTGAGAAGTAAATCTATGTTATAATCATCCTTTAAATTTTCAGTATAAAGAACTTAATTCATTTATTTTCTCTCTTCCTAGGAAGAACTTTCTTCCTTTTCTTTCTTTCTTTCTTTGGTCTTTTTAGGGCTGCACTTGTGGCACATGGAAGTTCCCAGGCTAGGGGTCGAATTGGAGCTGTAGCAGCCGCCCATAGCCACATAAACACGGGATCTGAGCTGCATCTGCGACCTACACTGCAGCTCATAGCAGCGCCAGATCCTTAACCCACTGAGCAAGGCCAGGGATCAAACCTGCATCCTCGTGGATCCTAATCGGGTTCGTTAACCACTGAGCCATAATGGGAACTCCCTTGGGGAGAACTCATATGTAAAAAGGATCATCTGCTTAAATACATAAATTACTTTAAAGAAAAACCACGTAGCCAGACATGCCCGTAAGTATCTTGCACTGAACCCATTACCATGGCAACTGCAACTAGGGGTCTCTAACTGGGTGTGAATTTTATGCCATCTTATTTGAAATGTTAAGGCAGTAAGTCCGGATAAAGTGCAATTTCCATAATATTTTGGTAGGATTTATTTATCTCAAAAATCTCATAGAGGAAAAGTTTCATCATGCTGTCTTTTCATTTGTTTAATTAAAGAGTTAACTCAACACTTACCATGGGCATAATGTGTGCTAATCATGTTAGAGAAATCTCAAAAGAGCACACAGCCCTTAGCCTAAAGGAACTTTAATAAAATCGTCTGATCACAGGTAATCAGAATTCCTGGAAGAACAATTTTTCTTAAGGAGCTTTCTAATTTTAGTATGGTCTGACCATAATAACTAGAGTAGTGCATCAGAGCCTGCAAGTGATGTGGTGAGAGACTATGTCGTGGCTAGTCAGACTGCCCACAAGTATTCAATACCTACTATAACCCTGACAGCAGGCCCCTTCTTTTTCAGTCTTTCGCGTTGTGTCTGTAGCTATTCTCTGGGGATGGGAAGTTGGAGGAACACATCTTTATGTTTCTTTCACTGGAGACTGGTGCCAACCTGGGGAAGCTGAAAATGTGCACTGATGAGCATGGAAGAAGGGTGTGAACCCCCAACTGATTCTGATGGTTTCCCATACCAAATATACCAGAGATTCAGATGAAGATTTAAGCATTTCTATTTTGAAGGATACAGCTAAAAACTTCACAGATATATGTGCTATTTTGGAACAATTTCCTTGTCTTGGCATTGTCTCTGCCCACCTTCCCCTGTACAAAGGATGAATTCCCTAATCTCTTGTTCCTTTCACGTTCAGTCAGGATTAGGACTCTAGCCAAGCAGCAATGAAACCCGAAAGAGCAAAGGCGGTATTGTCAGGGGTCCAATCTCTTTTCGACTGAGTTCTCTACCCTTCTCAAAGGGCCTGGCCCTTGTCTTCCTGGTCCAAGGAGGCATCTTGCTCCTTGCAGCTGGAAAAACAGGAAAGGGTGAAGAAGGGCATGGGATGCATGACAGCCATCTTTTAAGGAAAGTTCCTAGAATATGCTTTCTGTTTTTATAACTTATCATACACAAGTTGGTCACTCCTCACTGCACTCACTGCTGTTCTATGTGGCCCTGTGTTCAGCCAATGATTCCAATAACTAACACTCACATTGTGGTTATTACATGCTAAGGCACTGTTCTGGTATAGTAAGAAGGCTAATGATGGCTTATTGGGCCAATGGTTAATATAATGTAGGCAATATTAGAGTCAGTACAATAACAGGAAAGGATACCTTTTACTGACGGCTTACCACTTGTTGGGCCTGGCTTAGGTGCCTTACATATGATATTACTGGTCTTCCAGTACCACACTACCAGGTAGATATTTTCCACATCTCATAGGTGATGGAACTGAAAATAAAGGAGAGTGAGAACTTGCCTGAGGGTATTGAGGTGGTAAAGTATAGACTTAGAATTTGAACAGGAATATGTTTTTCTAAAAATTCTCTTCACAGTGAAAGATTTTCCCCTAGTTGGTGAAAAGTGAGAGGCAATTAAATGTTGGAGCTGGGCTCTGGAGTTAGATTTGAATCCCATCTTTATGATAAAAAGCTCTGCGAACTGGAGTACTTAATATTTTTGTTTCATCTCCTCATCTGGAAAAGGGGACAATAATCTCATAGCATACACGCAAAGAGTTCACGTAGAACACTCAGTTTGCGTCTGGCACTTAGTAAGCATGTGATAAATCTTTAATTATTATTATTTTAATTATCATTAGTAGTATTAGTATTTTAGATAGCACTCCAGAGGATAAAATGGAGAAGAGATAAAAAGTACATGTATCATCCAGAAATCACTGCAATAATCAGGAGGTGATAGAGCTTAGCAAAGAGTAGAGACAGTAGTACAGGATATAAATGTTTCACTGATTATCATAAATACAGGAAAATATTCTTATTACCTGCTTATTCTCTGCTCCTTACATTGACTAAGTGGGAATGCTATTTTTACTTTATGAATTTTTCAGATCCTGGAGAAATAGTACTAACTCACAAAGTATTTTTAATGACTTGCTCACACAACAGCTAAATAGGCCTTAAAACATTAAAAAGTATTTTTTAAAAACCTAAACACAAATTTCTAAGACAGGTTTGTTCAGAGAAACATTACTGTAAAAAATGGCCAATTTATGAATGAAGGCTATGCAAAGCCATATTGCCTATGGATTTTTAACAGTGAGGCATTTAAAAGAGTAGTAGTTAAAATTGTAATTTATCTGGTAAAAAATAATTTGGGGTTATGTACCATAATAATTTTAGAAAAAAATTTAAAAGCTAACAGTCAGAAACCTAGAAAAGTCAAATCGGGAACTTTTTAACAAACCCTGTGTCCAAGAAGCAAGTTTTTAGAAGTTCCTTTTACTCTCAAACGACTTGTATTAGTGAAATCCAGTTCCCCAAAACTGAGTTCCCCTGTGCAGTTTATGGTTAATCTATCTCAAACTTTATTCCCTTTCTTGTCCCACTCCTGCTTCCCTGAGGATTGAGAGGTATCAAATAAAAGTAGGGACAGAAACCAAGCAGGACCCTGTGGGGCCTTCCTGGGTAAAAAAGCCCCTCCAGTCCCTCATTTCTTATTTGTAGGAAAAAAAGGGTTGAGCTTCCTAGGGCTTCCATAAGTTCCAATGAACAGATGCAGAGCAGTTCATGATTAGAACAACAGAGTCCCAAGACTCCTGGTTCCTCCTGAAGGGAGATAGATAATAATCTGATGCATATCTAGATGTTCAGCAAAAACTAAGACCCTCTCACCTGGGGGAGGAAGGTGACTACAATTTCTACATGCTGGCCACAAGCACACAGAACCCAATCTGGCTGGAACCAAAAGTTTGATGGCTAACATTCTGGAAACATCTCGCTGTTACCTTACGATCAATCAATCAGAAGAATGTTCATGAGCTGATCAGGCATCCTAAGACCCTCTTCCCTAACACTGTCTTTCAAAAACCCTTGCTTAAAAGCCATCAGGGAATTCAGACGTCTTTTGAGCATGAGCTGCCCTTTCTCCTTTCTTGGAGTCCTACAAATAAACCCTTACTTTGCTGCAGACACCGGCTATCAGTTTGGCCTTTCATGATGCAAGACAAGGAGACTTTGCTGGGTTATATTAGAAACGTTCTTTGTTAAAAATCTGTGCTAAATTTTTGACAAAAAACATTTCCAGGGGACTGAATTAAAACTTGAGGTAAGGAAAGACTACAGATGGTGGCCAATTCTGTGGCTTTCACAGCGTTCTGATGTGAAGAATACTTTTGCATCTCTTCCAGAAACACAACGTAGGAATTTGTTCCATAGGTGCTACAACTGTAGTTCTTGGCATTTGGTTTTCTAAGTGTTCTGAAATGGAGAGTAAACCGAATTTGCATTTGAAACCCTGATTTTTAAGTCTTTTTTGTTGGGTGTCTCTCTCTCTCTCCTATTCCCCATTTAGTCGTAGAGGTTTCTCATTCTTCCAAGGTTGGAACTGAAGGAAGTGGAAGAGTCCTCAGTTAACAGGTGGTGTGGTCTAATCAAGTATCAGGGTTCTCTGAACATGAAGGATGCTCCTCATCAAGGGGCTGTACTGGTGCTCCAGTAACATGAGACAGCTCGTGACCTCCCCACGCTCCATGAGCAGTGAGTCGGCATCTATTAGTGCCAGACGTTTTGTAAGATGGCAGGAAAAATGCTGAGTAAGGAAGAGCCTTACTGCCTTTGAGGAACTTGCTATCTAGTGGACTCCCAGCCTTTGTTCTCTCCACCACACCCTCCGTCAGGACACTCTTCTTTGATTAGTGTCATGCTTTATTCTTCAACAGTCATCTCAGGCTTCATCTGATTTTGGAAGCTGTCCCTCATCCACCTCCATCCTTCCCCAAGGCAAGTGCCCACCCTCCCCGCCAGCCCCCTCTAGCACCCTCTGTCTCTCCCTCTCACATACCATATTGTATCTTTGTGTTTTCTGTGTCACCTTTGCCACTACTATCTCCCCAATTACCTTGTAAACTCTTGGAGGGTGAAGACAGCATCTTAGCCCTTGTAGTCTTCTCACTACAACATCTGGTATCAAGTAAATGTTAAATGCTAAATATACACAAAGATATTTAGATTTACTATATGGTAAATGTTCATAATTTTTCTGTTAATTAAGCAAGATTAATAATAACCTGGGGTGAGAATACCGAGAAATGGTATGCAGAAGAAAAACCTCTGGGCTTTGCTGAATTCCCTCGGCTATTCCAACTGCTTCCTGTCACTTACTGGAAGGTAACTTTGTGAGCATCAACTTGACTTGCTCTGGATGTAGCCACAGGCCTTCATTGGGTTATTTCTCTAAATTAAGCGTTAACTTTAGAATTTTCTGAGTGAAAAGCACAGTTTTTATAGTTAAGAGATTTTGTTTAATTTAGCTACATTAATGTCTGGCTTTTTAATTTTTTTTTTTTTTGCATTCCCTAATTTTATCCTCTGGAAAATAAATATCTCCAGCCTTGGGTTGCTGGCGGTCACATTCTCAATAGTGACAGTTTTGAGTGGGAAGAATGAGTAAGAAAATGAGTTTGGACTTGTTGCAAAAGCTTGTTCCAGGGACATCAAGAAAACTGTTTTTAGAATACTGGCCAGGGTTGGCAAGGCCCAGAAGTCTTGGATAATCTAGAATTTTGGGGATTACTGTGGACCTGAAAAACAGCAACTCAGTCTGAAAAAAAGGTCAAAAACAATCTCTTTTCTCCAAAAATCCTTAGAATTTAAAATGGCTTAGATCATTGGAAGTCAGAGCCTTGGGAAAGGATAGAGAAAATCAGATCCTCTAGTACATACAGAAATTCAAAATGCTTTCAATCTGATCTAAAGAAGTTAAATCAAAACTAGAAAATTCTCTCAATTATATAAAGGATTTGTTGGTACAGTAACTTGGAGGTGACATATCTGCTTACAAATCAAAGAGTTCTAAAAGTATTTTTAAGTGAAATAAGAACATACAAACATAAGGAATCAAAAGAAATTTATATTTTGAAGATATCTGAATTTTGTGATTAAAGGTAATTAATACATTTTATATATTACAAAAATATTTTTAGCATATTTTCTTGAAAATGCTATGGACTTTTTCTTGTGCAACAAAATAGCTCTTAAGCAGTTCTTGTATTTGTATTTTCAACCTGTTCTTCAGAATAGCATTTCAGTTGCTTCCTGAAAAGTGAAAATAATACAATTTTTTAAAAGTAGTAGTAACATAAGATATGATTTAAAATGTGTTTTATTTATTTTGGCTTTTCTAATACTTCATGGTACTGTTAATAGGGCAAAAGTAGTATATATAAATTAGTATTTCAAAGTTTACCAATTTAATGTTAGAATCAATATGTACTCTTGTGTGGAGCCATGGAAAGAGTATAGTGGTTGGAGTTCCCGTCGTGGCGCAGTGGTTAACGAATCCGACTAGGAACCATGAGGTTGCGGGTTCGATCCCTGCCCTTGCTCAGTGGGTTAACGATCCGGCGTTGCCGTGAGGTGTGGTGTAGGTTGCAGACGCGGCTCGGATCCCGCGTTGCTGTGGCTCTGGAGTAGGCCGGTGGCTACAGCTCCGATTGGACCCCTAGCCTGGGAATCTCCATATGCCGCCGGAGCGGCCCAAGAAATAGAAAAAAAGACAAAAAAAAAGAAAAAAGAAAGAGTATAGTGGTGCGTGTACATTGTATTTTTCACATTCAAGTTTTGTCATTTTATTTAGTGGAACTTCATGAGTCCCTTAAAAGTAAAACATTATTAATTCACAGTGCAAAGTTACAAAAACAAACCAACCAGAATTTCATTTCATTAAAGGCTGCTTTGATCTGAATTTGTTCCGCCCCAAATTCATGTTTTAAAACCTAACTTGTCCAATGTGATGGTATTAGGAGGCAGAGCCACTACCCTGCTGAGGTCTGGAGGGTGGAGCCCTCATGAATGGGATTAGGGTTTAATAAAAGAAACCTCACAGAACTGGACAGCCCCTTCCACCATGTAAAGGGATTTTCGACCCAGAAGAGGGCCCTCATTTGACCATGCTGACACCCTGATTTCAGACTTCCAGACTCCAGAATTGTGAGAAATAAATTTCTGTTCTTTATAAGCCACCCAGTCTACAGTATTTTGTTACAGCAACCTGAAAGGACTAATAGTGTTTAAGTCAACTTGTGGCTTATTTAAAGAATGACAGATTATTTACTAGCAAAGACTAAGCTGATGATTAACTTTTTTTTTTTTTGGCTATTTCTTTGGGCCGCTCCCGAGGCATATGGAGATTCCCAGGCCAGGGGTCCAATCGGAGCTGTAGCCGCCGGCCTACTCCAGAGCCACAGCAACGCGGGATCCGAGCCGCGTCTGCAACCTACACCACACCTCACGGCAACGCCGGATCGTTAACCCACTGAGCAAGGGCAGGGACCGAACCCGCAACCTCATGGTTTCTAGTCGGATTGGTTAACCACTGCGCCACGACGGGAACTCCTGATTAACTTTTTTATCTAGGAAAAAAATCTAAAAAACACCAAGAACAATATCATTTACTAATGACTCGAAATAGAATTTTCTAAATTTTATAAAATTCCAAAGTTGTCAAGGACAAGGAGGATTAAAGTCTCTGAAGATTATTAGGAAAAAAATGCATTGAATGAGGAAACACAAAATGTGCATATTTATAATAAGCAGTACTTATACCTTATATTTTAATGCTTTTGAGAAGAAACAAACTTAAGCAATACCTATCACATTATTATAAAATAGACAAGTTGTACTTTTTATATGCCATCACATAATGTAAATAGCATTTCTATAGGGTGCTCTAGTCTCTACCACTGAAGCAATTACTTTCTCAAGGACTGAGACCATCCATGTCTTTGTGTCCATGGTGGTTCCATGCTATGCACTCAGTCTTTATTTTGTAAACATTTTCTCATACCTCAGTAGGTGGAGACAAACACTGAAAAAATGAAGTGTGGAGTTTCCGTCGTGGCTCAGCGCAGACAATCTGACTAGCACTAATGAGGATGCAGGTTCGATCCCTGACCTTACTCAGTGGGTTAAGGATCCAGCGTTGCCATGAGCTATGGTGTAGGTGGCAGATGCGGCTCAGATCCCGAGTTGCTATGGCTGTGGTATAGGCCAGCAGCTACAGCTCTGATTTGACCCCTGGCCTGGGAACCTCCATATGCCATGGGTGTGGCCCTAAAACATAAATAAATAGATAGATAGATAAATAAATAAACCTTTAAAAAATAAAAGAAAAAGTGAAGTGTGCTTACCTAGAGTTACGTTCAAAATCAAAACCGCAGTTGTAAATATTTCCAAGAGCAACATTCTTCCCATCAGACAGCTAATTACTGTAGTCACTATCTGGGCAGCTATGCTCACAGGGGACCCTTTGCTGCTGCTGCTGCTGCTGCCACTGCCACTGCTGCTACTGCTGCCGCTGGTGACAGACTGCATAGCTAGATTGAAAGTCCTGGATTCCACCCGAATTACATCATTCAGGACAAATTCAATCTTAAAATTTTTTCCTGGGGAAAAAAATCATCATAGTGTTTGACATCTTTTTACTATTTGCTTTCATACACTTTCAACTGGGTTTTTATTGACTTACAAGCACTGTATAATCCCTAACAAAGTATTTTTGGAAACTAAGTCAAATGAATTAGTTTAAGTATAAACAAGTGTGGAGAGGGGCCCAGAATTAGAAGAGTTCTATTTGCCGGTCAACCAGGGGCAGGCGGACTCTGGGCAGATTTTCCTTCTGCAGCATCAGTGCCTCCTTCTTAAGGACTCCCAGGGCCCAGTTCTGGAGAGATGCTGTTTGAAATGAAAGACAGTAGGGGAAGGAGGTGAGGGTGTTGAGCCTCTGGCTGAACCCTGTACACTTGACCAAGGAATGAAGAAGCCACAGCCTCAGTTAGGGGAGGTGGGGATGGATACCGAAATTTTTATTGTGAAAAATTTCAAACATAAAGAAGAATTGAAAGAATAGCACTGCAAATACCCATATGCCCTCCACTTGGATTTAAACATTTTTCACTTTTGCTTTAAGTTAGATGTTATTTTTGTGCTGCAAGATCGTAATCCCTTTCTTTTTTCCCAAGGCAGATAAGCTTGAAGAAACACTTGATGGATATATTTAAAGTGTGAAACATAAAAAGCTCATCTAAATATTTCTTTCTCTGTGTTAAATCTTCCCACAGTTTTGAATATCAGATAACCAATATAGTTTTCCTTGACATAATTTCTTCTTTGAGCACTGCTATCATTAATAATGCTTAATGTGCAATACTTCTATAATTTCAAAGGTTTCATTCTATTTTTTTCTATTATAAAAAATCATTTCTGTTTTCATTCTTTTCTTTTTCAGGAGAGAATATATTGATCACATTGGCTTTCTAGAGCAATGCATTCTGTAACTTTCAAGATGGATGGACTGAATATTCTGCCACTGTTACAGTTCATACAATGGTATTTAAGTCCTTCCTTTTTTCAGGTTGAAAAAAACTGAATTTTTGTAGTAGGCATATTTTTTCTTAATGATTTTTATATGTAAAATTTTTAGATTTTTTTGTTTGTTTTATGTTTTTTCTCCGGCAGTACTGTGAGGCTAGTGGAGAGTCCACTTCATGGAAGAGAAGTGAAGAACTCAGCCAAAATTCAAGATCAAAACTTCAGTGACAAGACTCCAATCAAGCCTTCCCAGAATGAAGGCCGAGAAATTGTGGAGTAGAGATGAGCAATCACAAATTCCTGACCCAAATTATTGTGAGCAAATGAAATGGTTGCTGTTTTAAGCCATTAGATTCAGGGCTGGTTTGTCAGGTAGCAGCAGAAACTGGAACAAGCACTGTATATCACATCGGTTGCTAAATAAACAGGTCAAATATGTTACTATTCATCAGTAATATTATTTTTATCCAGGTTGCTCAAAAGATTCAGTCTTGACTGTTTACTTTCTTCTCCCCCCACCTTTTTTAAACCTAATTCTCACATACTCATTTTCTGAGTGAGAAACTACAACCCATACCTCCTCTACCCTCATGGCCCCTGCTTTGTTCTTTATGGAGCTATAAGTACAAGAGGGTGTGGTGTCATGCTGCCAGGGCTACAGTCTAATCTGCAAGGGGATTTCCCATAGCGTGGTAACAGAGTGCAGTACCTGCTAGAAAGTGTTACAAGGAAGATGTTTTATTAATTTTCTTGCATATGCTTTGTTGTTATTACAGTTTTACAGTGGTTAATCTACCAATTGGTTAACCGATCTAAAAATAATAAAGAGATGACTACCCTTGAACTTCCTTCCTATACACAACCAAGGAACTAAAACTGTACATTTGATGCTAAAAAGAAAGCAAGAAAGAAAACAAGAAGGAAGGAAGAAAGGAAGTAAGGGAGGGAGGAAGGGAGGAAGGAAGAAGGAAGGGAAGGAATCAGATACAGTGACTCTTCTCCATAGCAGGACAGATAGACACTCCAAACAAGCTCTCAACTCTAAAAGAAAATTTACTGACTAAAAGGAGAGTGCTATTTTGTTATCACAAAAAATGTTGAAACCTACATTATTGCTTTAGCACTCCAGTGATCCCATCTACTTTGGAACATTGCCTTTGGAACTGGTAGTTTGAAGACTTTGATCCTCAGGTTGGGTCTTTGCCACTGGGCACCTCTTGAGTCCACTTCCAGGGGAGTTGGGCAACCTTCTCTCAGGCAAGGTTCTTGTCAAGAGCCTCATTTCCCATAACAAGGTCCCAGTCCTACTACCATGTAGGCTGGCTGTTAAAGAATTTGACACTGTTCTTAACCACTAAGCTTACAGGAAACTCCAGGTACATGTCCCAGAGCACAAAATTGAACTCATTGCCACTGGGTTCTTGTCAAACTCTAGGTTAGGATAATGCTGCCCAGGAGGCAGATAAAACTTACCTGGTGCACAGCATCATCAAAGCATGAGTAAGGAAAAAAATATTATTCTGGAATGACTTTAGCTTCTCATATTTCATTATTATAAAAAAAATCAGACTACTGTTAGAATTTCTTTTGCTTCTCTTATTATCTTTGCTTTTATTCTGTGTGTGTTTGAAATACCATTGGTAAGAAGAGAGAAGTGCCATTATAAAACTTTTTCAGCAGTTAGGGCCTATAAACATCTTAAATAGACCCCAGAGTAAGGTAAACACATTAAAGGAGGCCTCTCTCAGTACAAGGAGTCCATTTCATTCCTTTTAATATCAAATAATCTATCATCAATGGAGACCTGGTTTTGGACATACTATTTGTGCCTTGGTAGAAAGGCTTTTACCACCTGAAATTATGCCATCAACCCACTTGGAGATAATGTAAGAAACCTCACTGTGGAAATTATGACTGTATTTACTGTAATCATGTTGAAGATGTCATGAGTATACTTCATAAGAACTCACAGAAACCATTTGTTCTGACTGCAGAGCAAGCTGTAATTCTCTACAGCAACTGGTCTATCTGATGGGCCCTGTGAATCATGAAAATGCTCAAATTTTCTCCTTTGCATTGGTATTCAGAAAAACTAGAACCTACTTTCTAGCCCAACTCTTAACTCCTGCATGGGCCATTAAAATGATAAGACACTATTTTATTCTTTGTTTTCTTTTGCTTTCTTTCTTTCCTTTTAAATATATATACATATATTTCTTTTTATTGACTGCACATGAGGCATATGGAAGTTTCTGGGCCAGGGACTGAATCTGAGCAGGAGCTGCAACCTATGCCATGGCTGCAGCAACACCAGATCCTTAACCTTAACATGATGGGCCAGGGATCAACCCTGAGCCTAAGCAGCAACCCAAGCCACCACAGAGACAATGCTGGATTCTTAACCTGCTGTGCCATGGCAGGAACTCCTCCTTTATTTTCTTGAATTTGAAATATATATATATATATCTTTCTTATTATATATATAATACATGTATAGTGAGAATATAGAAAAATACACACATGAATAAAGAAGAAAATATGAATCATGATATAATTTTGATGTATACCCTCAAATTACCTGTTTTAATTCCTTTAAGTGCTTTGTTTTGCATATTAAATATATTTTTGTGGAGTTCCCATTGTGGCTCAGCAGAAACGAATCTGACTAGCATCCATGAGGATGCAGATTTGATCCCTGGCTTTGCTCAGTGCATTAAGGATCTGGTGTTGCCATGAGCTATGGTGTAAGTCACAGACACAGATCAGATCCCATGTTGTTGTGGCTGTGGTGTAGGCTAGCAGCTACAGCTCAGATTTGACCCCTAGCCTAGAAACTTCCGTATGCCATGGGTGCAGCCCTAAAAAGACAAAAAAAAAAAAAATTGTAAGCTAGACATTGTTTTCTCTAATTTATTGAGCAGAGTATGGAGACTGATCTGTTCATTAAAAGAAAATTATAATTATCCCTATTTATGGGTATATATGTGAAGATCCAAAATAGTACACTCACCTGTTCTAAGAAGAGTAAGATCTGTGTAGTTGGCCCAACAGCAGCTAAATGGAATTGTTGTGTTTCCACTAAGACCACTGACTTGGTTATTACTGGCATCCTTTAGTATGGCCTTCAAAGTCAGTGAAGTAATCCCAACTGATACACAATTACCCTAAAGAAAAAGGCAGTGGAGAATTATAACAATTGCCCTGTTCTCATGCTTTTTAAAAAAAGATACATGGAACTTTATTTTTTAAATGCCTCAGTTCAAATTTTAAATCTGTAGAAGCCCATTTTCCTACACAAAAAATTCAAGATATGGGCAGAGGAGCAAGTTTATTGAAAAGGAGCATTTCAAAAACAGTACAAGATGATATTCATAGATATTAGTCCAACTTGGAAGACAGTTTCATCCTCAGGTTGCCAGCATACCAGGATTCGTGAAGCTAGTTCACCTTCCAGAATTTATAGCTTAATTCTTCCACTTAAATACATTTTTGAGTTATAACTTACATCAGAATCCATCGCCTTTACGGAAGGCTGCTGAGAAAATGGCTGTCCTGACTGTGTTGCCACTGGCTGAGTGATCACTGACAGCGAGGACACAAAGGCCACATGATGAACAGGAAATGCAAACCTTTCAACCGGTTGGGCAGTCACCTGTAAATGGTCATGAATGATGAAGTGGTTCTCACATGATAAACTGCATTCGGGAGCAAACTCATCTTAGCCAGGGTAAGTGTAATGTTCATTGTTTGTTTAAAAGAATGTTTAATATGTGAAGTCAGTATTACTACAATATTTCCTCTAGAGCAAATTCATGAAGCATTGTTATAAATATTCAAAGTAAAGCACATTTTATACCAAGAAATACTTTTTTAGAAGATATGCTCCATTTTCAACTACTTTATCACTTTAGTAATACTGTTAAAAAAAAATGGCCAAAAATAAATTAGAAAATTATGCCCTCTAAATCATTGCATTGAAATAGAATAATAGTTAAAATAAAAATAGGCAATTTTTTAATAGCTAAAATGCATTTTTCCAGTTGCATTTTCTTACCTTCATCCAGCCAGAATCACTTGGGCTGGGGATAGGATTGGTAATAGACATGGAAGAGATATTAAATCCAAGGATACTAGTGGTTTGTCCTAAAATTACAGCTTGTCCAAGAGAAGCAGCAATTTCTTGGAGTTCAGAAAACTGCATCTGACCTATGAGGAAACATGTGGATTACTAAAACATGGAAGTGAGAACATGAGAATATTTCCCTTTAGTTTTTGTTTGTGCTGTTCTATCAACATTATAGAATTGTACCGCTTTCTAACTGTACATGAACTAAACATGACAAAATCACATTAAGGAGGTCAGGAAAATGAAAAACTCAGTAGAATATGTTTTGGAGCTGGAATTAAAAAAAAAACAAAGGTAGATAAAATAAATAGAAGAAAAATGAGCCAGAGCTTAGTGGGAAAAATATGTCTCTTAATTTAATACTTTCCTATGTCATTCTTTGTTTAGAAGTGAAACACTGTCATGCATATCTATCATCGCATATCATTTTTAAAAAATAGGGTATTGGAGTTCCCATAATGGCACAGCAGAAAAGAATCTGACTGGGAACCATGAGGTTGCGGGTTCGATCCCGGGCCTCACTCAGTGGGTTAAGGATCCGGCATCGCCGTGAGCTGTGGTGTAGGTCGCAGACGTGGCTCAAATCTGGTGTTGTGCTATAGCTGTGGTGAAGGCCAGCGGCAACAGCTCCGATTGGGCCCCTAGCCTGGGAACCTCCATATGCCAAGGGAGCAGCCCTAAGAGGACAAAAGACCAAAAAAAAAAAAAAGTATTAACTGTGAAATGAAAGAATAATTAGCATCATCAGATTCATGGTATGTATTAATTAGTCGTTAATGTTATCATTAAATTACTAACAAAAGTGTTACTTGTTCTGGACATTGACAATTTTCAAGGTTAATTCTAACACTGTAGGTAGCTTCTATTCCCTCTTTCTAGCTTGGCAGGTCTTCTTAAACTTTTAACACTCTTTAACACTTTAACACTCTTTACCTTATGAAGTGGCACCTTTATACAACATATGCCTTCTGCCAGAGGCCTGAAACTTTTGCTTGAACCCTTCTTCTATTTCACCTCTCTGTCACACCATATAATCAGTTTTCAATATCTAAATCTCTCTGTCACCACTGCCCAAATCTTAGTTAACCCATCAGCAGCAGAGATACTAAAGCAGCTTTTTGACTGGCTTTGTATCCATTCTTTCCCTTGGCACCCCATTCTACACTCTGTAGTCAGCGTGATCCTTTAAGAAATAACTGCAGCCAGGGTGTTTTGGTGTATTATTCCCACTATCAAGCACCTTCCAAATCCAGAGCCATGCCTTGAGGAGTTGGATCACTGAGTTTTCTCCATGAAGGCTAAGCCCTGAGGCTCACTGTGCTTGGGAAGCAGAAGGCAATGCACTTGGGGATCAAGTTTAACACTTTGAAAATCACCATCTTAAGGAATTTCAGTTCCTGGCCATTTGAATGGTCTCTTTTGGTTGATTCAGACCCTCCGCAATATATATCAGTCTTTCAGCTTCCTCTCTCCCCTGCTACCTGCTTCACGTACTCTCCTATGAGACGACGTCCCAGGCAGGAGGGCTCACGTGGCCTCGCTTCATGCCAGCATGACTACTATCAGCTCTCCTTACTGGTTTTTGGTGCAGGGTGGCACATCTGACTTGTCTGCACCGTGAACAGGTTCTCTCTGGCCCTTTGACGTGTAGAAGACATCCATTTCTGCTGACTGCTATCTAGAAACCAAAGGTCTCAACTTGAAGAGCTCTTATTCCTGACCTGACTCCTTACCCAGAGGCCCTCTCAGCACTTATGTAACCACTTCCTAGGACATCTGGGAACTTCTGGATCTCCTGACACCATGCAAAGGCTGTGGGGAGCCAGGAGTTTCACTACATGCATGTCTTTCTTGCCACTTCCCAACACTTGGCAGTGATTTCGCTCCCTGCCAAGTTGTAGGGCTTTCCTCCAGACCTCAGATCCTATCCCAGTCTAGGTCAGGGACATATGCTCTTGGTCCATGCTTCCTCCTGCCCCTATCTCCATGTTCCTAAGACTGCAGTATACCTAAATCTGGATACATGTCTGACTAATAAGATAAAACTACTTTAAGGGGGTGGAGGGTGGGAGAGGTTGTATGTGAAGACGTTCAGATCACATATAGGAAATAAATCACAGTGTCTTTGGATATATGAGTGGTTTGTGTGGTAAACACTGGACCCTAATACATGTAGGGGTTTAGCGGGGATTTCTAAACCAGTGAGCAATCTGTATATGTAGATGAACCTGCTACAACTCCTAGACTAAATTACAGCCCATGTTGAATCTAAAGCCCTGATCCTGTACGTATAAGGAAATACAAGGTTGATGAAGGAAAGTTAACCTGTTTCCTGAGAGTTAATCAGCACCTCTTTCCATTCATATAAGCTTTATCCTCACAGGCTTATCCTCACAAGGAAGAACTTTTTCCTGACTAACTGGCAGAATTCCAGAACAGCAATGTGATAGGTGCATGGGGTCAAAGCTCAGAAACAAACCTCCTGAGGAAATAAGTGATGACGCCCAGTGGCAGAAAGTGAGAACTTCAGCCAGTGCCTAAATTTACTCAAAAGACAGCCTGGGATTTAATGAAGAGATGCTAGACAGAAATAGGATGGATGAGGATTTTCTGAGTCTGAAACTTATACAATGTAGAAGCTCTCTTTAAGAAAAAGTATGCAAAAAAGTTTTACTTGTGCAACTTTTATAACCATAGTCAATGATTTGACCATATTAAGTTAAGCCTTCTCCTAGGGCCTTGAAAGTAAAAGCCCCTCCTAGGACTTGTGCAAGTAAAGGGCCTTGAAGCTTAAACTCACTAGCTGGATAGTAATCTTCCTCTGACAGAGACACAGGTCTCATCTTCTTGGAGAGGGGTATGCCTGAGTGAGAGTACCCACGCTTGACCGTTAGAGACAATGGCATGGTTGCGAATTAGCTCCTGGGGATGCTGTTGTATCCCAAGAGGCCAGGAAAGTTCAGCTGCACCGCAAGAGAGGCTTGTACACAGCAGAGAAGACTACCCACTCTGTCGCAGAGACTATGAAGACAAGAGGGTGACATGAGGGTCTGAGGCCAGGAAAGCACCTTTGTATTCAGATATCAACTTGAACAGATGGACAGGAATAAAAACTAAAGGGCTGAACATTTACACAAAAGCCCACCCAAACTGAGTCACCCTAAGGAAGCTATAATTTGAGCCAGCAAAGATACCTCTGGTGGGATAGTTGAGTTTATTTTTATCTGTGCTACCTAGAAAACAGGATATGTAAATGACACAGAAGTGTCGCCTGCTGGTAGGGCTGATTAGATCATAGTTATTAAAGACAGAATATATTCTCGCACATTTGCACTTGTTAGTGTAAATATGTGACTTTACTCTGGAAACCTAACCTACCACTCTACCTTGCAGAATCTCCATGGGTCTTTTACATCCCTTAGGAAAATGTCCATGCCCTGCGCTTGGCTTACAAAGAGGAGAACTTCTTTTGGTTTCACCTGCCTACCTCTCAACCATGTCTCCAGCAGCTTTTCCTTCCTGGCTTCTTCTGCTTCAGACCTACTGGATGGACCCTTTCCAGTTCTTCAAATGTGCCAAACTCTCGCCAATGATTTGCTTAGCCTCCAGCATTCTTACCGCCCACTTTTCATTGACCACCCCCTTTCTTAGCTATAAAGTCACCTCCTTAGGTCATTTCTTGTATCTTTTATGTCGAATCCTTTTCTTGGATTAACTAATTGCTACACCGACAAAACAGAGGTTGAAGTTCCTTCATAATGCAACAAAGTTTGGGACTACAGGAATGGAGCAGGGAAAAGGGTCTCTAGGCCCTTACACTTTCAGGATGTGGGGTTAATGGGATTTCCTGAGGCCTGGCTTACCAAGCCTTGATAGGATTATTTATGGGTGTGGGTTTGGTCATTACATTTCTCTCTCAAATGTCTGTTCTTCATACCTGCAGTGTCATTGCTTATGAACCGAGGGGGAGGATCTCCGATCTCCAGTTCAACTGTGAGTTCCGTGGTGGATCTCTTCCTCCGCAGACTCTCCCCTCGCATTACTTTGCTGATGCGGATTTTGTCATTCGGTATCTTTAGGAACAAGGCAAGATTTCTAACAAGATTATGAGAGCTATAAAAGTCATCTTCTGTTACTGCAGGTAATTGGAAAGCGACAAATATGACTGCAGTGGTGTGGATTTCAACAGGTACGGTTCCTTTAACCAAAAGGTAAAGCATCTGGTAGGTTCTATCAAAGTAGTTTTCACCAAGGGCAGTGGAATTCAGGTTAGGAAGGAATTTCTCTATGAATGAAAAAAGCAAAATTTCACAGTTAAATTATTTACGTTATCATAATTACCATGCACTATTTGTTTAAATTGAGGAAATTCTGAAAAAGTTCAATGTTACCATTCTTTCATAGGAAAGTGTGCATACTAAAAACAAAAACACTTATAATAGAACTGACATGCAAAAATAAAGTCAACTTTTTAAAAATACCATCAATAATCATGACACATTAACTTTATTTTAAAAAATGATTAGCTACAGACATGTACAAATGAAAAATAAAATCTAATCATGAGCCAGGAGCCTATGTTGTACTTGTAACTTATTTACATTTTCAGAATTTTAAAGCCTTGACTAAAGGCATTTGGTAATTTAAAAACGTAAATTTAATAGCCACCTAGCGTATGCAGTGTTATATATCAACTCTTAAGGAAAATTTACAATCCAGTGCTTCTATTTTTACTAAGGACAAAAGAATGTAATACAAATGAAATATATATTAAAATATCTCAGAAGGATCTTACACCAAAAAAAAGGGTTTACATTTCAGCTGAAAAATCATTCATAAATGTAAAACAAATTTTACTAGGGCACTGAATTTTGTAAAAGTGATTGATATATATAGATCTAGATATACAGATAGATACATAGATATAGATATAAGGAATATATGATTTAATGGCAGAGCATCAACAATATCCAAGAAGTAATAGATTTACCATCACACACTGAGCCCAGACAAAGACTAACTGTATAATAATACTTGAATGAGACATGTAGCTTCTTACATTTCATAGTGAGGCTTACTAAGAAAAAGATATTAGACTCTTAGAAAGAAGGTATTTCTTATTAATGTAATAGACATTCACAGCAACGGCATTAAAAAGCTATTTCATTATTACTATGTATTTCTTTAACATCTACTAGTTCTAGATGCAATTTGGTTTAACCATTCTGTGAATCAGAGGAATGTGCTTTTGTACTGTAAACTGAAGCTGCTCTCAAGCTACCATTAAAGGCAGGTACACCACATATCCTAAGTTACTTTCTCACGTCTTCACAGTGATGAAGAAAGCAGAGACATAGATAATGATAAACATTTTGGGTAATCTAAAAAGATATATATATAGATTCAAAATACAAAGGTAGGAAGTTCCCACTGTGGCACAGTGGAAACGAATCAGCCTAGTAACCATGAAGTTGCAGGTTCGATCCCTGGCCTTGCTCAGTGCGTTAAGGATCCAGTGTTGCTGTTGCTGTGGCTGTGGTGTAGACCATCAGCTGTGGCTCCGGTTTGACCCCTAGCCTGGGAACTTCCATATGCTATGAGTGCAGGCCTAAAAAGCAAACAAACAAACAAAAAAACACCCCAAAGTATTATTTTCCATTCTAAATTCAAAGCAAAATTTTATCTAAAAATTTTTATCTAAAGCAATGCTATTTCAGAAAAAAAAAAAATTCTAAAAGGGCAGTGGTGCTATTGTTTTGCAGTCCTGTTTAAAATGGATCCTTATATTAAATTCTGCCTGTTGAGACAGTTTCTATTTTCTTGACTTGAATGACAGAGCACTTAGTACTAAAACTGTTGTTTAAAAAAAGTTTAAATTTATGAAAATTCAGCTGTAAAAATGTGCAATCATTTGTGTATAAGAATAATACCAACTCTCTTAGCTTATAAGAGGGCAATGTTAGCCTAATAGTCAAGTATGTGGGTTCTAGTGCTAGACTCTCTCTTTCAGTACCTTGCTCTCTCCTACCAGCTTTGCTATTTCTCTGGGCTGAATTGTCTCCCACCACCCCCCAATTCATATGTTGCAGCCATAACCCCCAGCATGATGGTATTTGGAGATGGGGCCTTTGTAAGTAATTAGGTTTAGATGAAGTCAAGAGGGTGAAGACTTCATGATGAGTTGATGAATTTATAAGATGAGCCACCAGAGACCTCTCTCTCTCTCTGAGGTCAGCCATCTGCAAGCAAGGAGGAGCACTCTGGCCAGAACTGGACCATATGGTACCCTGACCTCATACTAGTTGCCTCTAGAGCAGTGAAAAAATAAATTCCTGTTTTTAAGCCACCTAGTTTATGGCATTTTGTTATGACAGCCTGAACTAAGACAGGAAGCTTGAAAAATTGCTTCACCCCCTTGTGTCTCAGTTTACTCAACTGTGCCTATCTCACAGGGTTATCATTAGGATATTGTTATTATAGACAAAGCGCTTAGAACAGTGCCTGACACACAGTAATGTCTCTGGTAATATCAGCTATTCATGTTATGAGCAGAAGTACTTTCTCATAGATAGTAATGAATATGGATTACACACTTGCTCATACTCTACTGTCTGGCTTGCACATACTTATATAATTGTTAGCCACCTCAGGGCACAGCTAGAAATGATGATAAGTAGCGCATGTGGAATAGAATGGATTGACCTAATTAGTATCCTGTTTAACAAAGAGACTTCAATGAGCAGAGATAAATCATGGTTTTGCAAATACTGGTAAATGATTAAGTTTAGCTTCTTCCATTTACTTCCTTTAAATTCAGAGTTTACTTTATCATATTTACGTCATTGTGCTCAACTGATGTTATGTTAGCTTTCTGGGCAATACTTCTGGTGACTGCCAATGAATTCAGGTTCTGACCTCTATGAAACAGAAGTAAAGCAAAGATAGGGTAAAAATTCTAAAAATCTCTTCTGTACAAAGAACTGAACTAAATATGTAGAATGGAAATGTTCTCGGGGGCAGAGGAATAACCATCATACACACAAACTTTCACCTGCACGTGTGCAGATAGATAAGACTTCCATCGGGAGTGATCTTTCAGGACACATTTATAAATGAACACATTTTAGAGCCTGGTGGACCATGGGCAAGATTTTATTTTCTCTTGCATTATTTCAAGGGCTAAGGAACTAAAGATATTAATAATGAAACATTACAAAGAATTTTATACATAATTAAACAACATACAATGTATGCTGTATTGTTCTGAGGAAATACCTGTATTCAGATGTCTATTAAGTTCACAGTGTTTCTGTTGGGAGTTCCATACTGTATTTTGGGGGCAGACCAATGCATTCTTCACATAGACATCCAAACGCTGAAGTGTGGGGAAAAAAATTCCTACCAGAACGGCCTATTAAAAATAAACAATATTTTTGTTTCTTAAGAGAACTGTGAAACAGAACATTCAGAATTTAGCACTTTAAAAATATCCTTCAACTATACATGCCTTCTGTAAAATATGAAAACTAAGTTTTATGGATTTAGGATAAATATTGAGCTAAATTTTAAAAAGAGATTTATAGTCAACCATTCACACAGATGTTACAACTTAACTCTTAATGATTCTCAGTAAAAAAAAAAAAAAAGAATTCAATGTAAGAAAAAAATATTAGAGCACAATCTCTAAGTTAAAGAATAGGTTCCTTTAGAAGATAACAATCTTCCAAAAGGGCTTTCAACTCCAGGGAAAGACAGAGTTAGCACTGCTCTGTACAATGCAACCACACAAAGTTAGGTACTTACTTTGAAAAAATACTTCTGAGAAAAGTTTGATAGTAAGACTAAAATAAAAATCAGTCATAAGAACTATCCTGATTCAATTTTGGTCATTTTTCATGTCCTCATGTTCATTCCCCACATTTCATGCTATAAGATACAATCATAAAATAAGGAGATTGGTTTCACGAGGATGGGGAAGAATTTATAAGGAATCTAATGAGCCATAGATAGTTTGGATCTTCTTTTGAGATTGTTTTCAGAGGCTCAGAATATTAACAGTTACAATATTTTGTGGTTACCATTTTTTATTTTTAAAATTAAAAATATTCTCTTTCATTCAAACATTGAGTGCCTCTGTGATTTAGGTATAATTCTAGGAACTCTCAGAGTCTGCACCCTATTTGAGCTTACCTTCTTGAATGAGGAAAGGCAATAAGTAATAAAAATTAAACTGTGAAGTATGTTAGAAGGTAATAAGTGCTATGGAAAAAAAGAAAAGGTAGATGCAAGTATGAGTAATTGGGCGAACCGAGCAGGGAGGGGGGACCAGGACAGGTCTACTCAGGAGATGGTAGGGGAGGAGGTGGGGGAGTCAGCCACTCAGGGTAGAATGTTCCAGGCAGACTCATCAGGTGAGTAGCATGTCTGGTGTGGTTGGAAGAGGAGAAGTCAGAGAGTAAAGGGATGGGGAGATTCTCACAGAGCCTTGTAGGCCATGATGAGGACTCCGGCTCTTGTATAAATAGGGCCTGGGGCACAGGAGTGGCCTCATCTGACTTATGTATTGAAGGCATCTCAGTGGTTGCTCAGGTGAGAACAGACAAGAGGGGGCAAAGGCAGAGCAGGAGGAGGAGTTGGAAGGTAACTGTCTTAATCCAGGTCAGAGATAATGTTGGCCCAAACTGGATGGTGGCACTGGAGGTGAGAAGTGGTCAGATTCTGGATATTTTGAAGGAAGACTCAACAGGATTTGCAGATGGACTGGATGAAAAATATGAGAGAAAGAGAGGAATCAAGAATGATCCTAAGGTTTTTATCTTGAGCAACTGAAAAGAATTTCTATCACCTGAGAAGGGGCAGGTGTCTCTTTTCCTTACTCGTCTTTCTGCTTTAACTTATCTGTGTCCTTTCTTCATGCTCCTAATTCTCTGGAACTCTCAAGTCTCATACTCTTGGAAAAGAAAATCTACATTATAAGACTTCTGTTTAACCCCATACTCTTTTCCCACTGACACAGCATATATACATGTAATTATCGCAGATGAATTCAGTTTATAACAAACAACTGACATTACTGAAGGCATATTAGATAATTTGCTATGATCTCTGAAGTAATTTCCAAAGATGTATTTCTGACGTATATATAATAGCAGCATGGAAGAATGAACATGTAATTCCAAGTGACTGGTTTTATTTATTTATTTATTTGCTTTTTAGGGGCACACCTGTGGCATATAGAAGTTCCCAGGCTAGGAGTTGCATCAGAGCTACAGCTACTGACCTACACCACAGCCACAGCAACACAGGATCTGAGCTGTGACTGCAATCTACACTATAGCTCAGGGTAACATCAGATCCTTAACCCACTGAGTGAGGCCAGGGATCAAACCCTCATCCTCATAGATACTAGTCAGGTTTGTTACTAATGAGCCACTACGGGAACTTTCCAACTGACTGACCTTAGTTGCACACTATTTTTATGTAAAAGTTCAAGCTTTCTTGCTAAGCACACAAATCCTAGAAATCACTGTTGCCCCTCAGATGGAGCAGCATAAGCAAGTGCATACAGCAGAGAGGAGTTTGGAACTCAGACTGAGGACAACTGTCTAGACTAGCAGTGTCTTTAATAATACTCTACTGGTCCTTGGAAATGAGTTGTAAGGCTGATGATGTTCCAGAGGACAGAGAAAGACATAAAGTTCTTATCAGATAGAAATACATGCAAATAACACCAATAACTATTAAGAAATTATTTCCACCTTGCCTTACCTTGTTATGGTCAACATTAAGCAACATCAGTCGAAGGTTCTGAGGACTGGTGCCAGTGAAGTAAACCTCATAGGATTTGCCCAAGGCCACAATACTGTGAAACAAGGACAGTCTTCTCTGGCATGTGTACCCAGCACACCAGCCATGATCCTGTGGGCCTACATCCACAGAAATGAAAGTTCATATTTTGTATCAGGAATAGTATCAATGCAAAGCCTGAAGAGCAATTGTATTAAAATAAACCACAGTGGTCAAGCTCAGAATTTATAGCTATTATCTATCCACGCATCTATTTAGTGATGTAAGCTATTTTCTCAAACTTTGACATAAGAGGAAGGCAGGGAAGCAATTCCCTCTCTACTATCCTTACGTTTAGATTGCCCAAGGGCAGAAGGATAAATTGTGTTGGGGATTTGTACCGGACGGTCATTGAAGGAAACAGCAGATTTACATGTATCTGTACTTTAACAATCATATTTGAGTCCAGGCCAGATGGTGAGGATGAGAATGCTTGACACTTTTTCTGATCTATCAAATGTGAATTTGGTTGGGGAACCAAGTATCTCAGATTCCTTGCTGAGAAATATGCTATCACAGAATTAATTTCTTAAAAATAGAGCCTGTACCTAGAAAACATGAATATTTGTATATCTGAACCATTGATCTATTGTTTCTTTCACTCACTCATTTGTTCTCTAATTTGCAAATTCAATAAACTCAAGGTTTTTTTTTTTTTTACTTGCTTTCGACTTTCCTCCACTGCTATTGTATTTATTTTTTATTTATTTATTTATTTTTTTGTCTTTTGTCGTTTTTGTTGTTGTTGTTGTTGTTGCTATTTCTTGGGCCGCTCCCGCGGCATATGAAGGTTCCCAGGCTAGGGGTCCAATCGGAGCTGCAGCCACCGGCCTACGCCAGAGCCACAGCAACGCGGGATCCGAGCCGCGTCTGCAACCTACACCACAGCTCACGGCAACGCCGGATAGTTAACCCACTGAGCAAGGGCAGGGACCGAACCCGCAACCTCATGGTTCCTAGTCGGATTCGTTAACCACTGCGCCACGACGGGAACTCCTCCACTGCTATTTTAATAAATTATTGTTAAAGACCATGATCATAGGTACTACTGCAGAGTCCACATCATTAGTGAATCAAAGCAATCTGAGAAATAACATGCCAATAGAAAGTGGACACTTTTCATCTGAATCCAGACATTTCCAGAACAGAACACATGTAACGTAACTGCTATAGCAAACTTCTCTGTTTCACTTCAGATTTCATAGTTTTAAGTTGACTGGGATCACAAATACATAAACAGTGAGTGAGATATGGAATGATGAATTTTCTTGATGTATTTATTCATTAGTTTTGCTCAGTTTCCTAGCTTGCTTAGGAATATCATCAATATTTACAGTTGAACATCAACTGAATTTTAAGCCAATATAAACTCTTAAAGCTCAAGGAGAGCATAACCTATCCCTTAGCATCCAAAACGTATATATTACTTTTATTTTTATTTTATTTTATTTATTTATTTATTTTGTCTTTTTGCCTTTTCTAGGGCCACACCAGCGGCATATGGAGGTTTCCAGGCTAGGGGTCTAATCAGAGCTGTAGCCGCTGGCCTACGCCAGAGATTCAGCAATGCAGAATCTGAGCTGCGTCTGTGACCTACACCACAGCTCACAGCAATGCTGGATCCTTAACCCACTGAGCAAGGCCAGGGATTGAACCCACAGTCTCCTGGTTCCTAGTTGGATTTGTTAACCACTGAGACATGACGGGAACTCCATATATCCTACTTTTTTTTTCTTTTTTTTTTATTACTCAGATGAATTTATCACATCTGTAGTTGTATAATGATCATAACAATCTGATTTCACAGGATTTCCATCCCACAACCCAAGCACATCCCCCCACCCCACCAAACTGTCTTCTCCGGAGACTGTAAGTTTTTCAATGTCTGTGAGTTATCATCTGTTCTACAAAGACATATATCCTACTTTTAAATAAACCTTTCCTTGTGGGTTTTCAGAATAGAAATTTCTACGAATAAAATGAAAAACTTAGAGTGACAAAAGCCATATTTTAAAAATAAATAAAATTGTGTACTGAAATTTAAAGGGACACCTTAGTGATATATACAATTTTTATCTTGGACATTTTTTTCCCACCTAGGTCTATGTATCCTGACAAGGTCACGACATGTACTAAAATATTCAGAGATTCCCAAAATAGCCCATACCCTACAAGTTCATTATTTTTCAATTTGCTAAAGAGAACAGAATGGGCTAAATCAGGAGTGCCTCAAAATTACATGATTTTAGAGTTACCGTCATAGCGCAGTGTTTAACGAATCTATGAACCGTAAGGTTGTGGGTTCAATCCCTGGCCTTGCTCAGTGGGTTAAGGATCCAGCATTGCTGTGAGCTGTGGTGTGGGTTGCAGACGCAGCTCGGATCTTGCATTTCTGTGGCTCTGGCGTAGGCCAGCAGCTACAGCTCCGATTCGACCCCTAGCCCAGGAACCTCCATAAATCAACCCAAAATCAACCCAATTTCAAATGCTGCCTTTCAGCTCCTATAAAGCATACAGATTTGGAAAGAATTTCAGATAAGTCAGTGAATAATGAACATGTTTTTGAATTGTTCTGTTTTATGTGGTGGAGAAAGATTCAATTCTATTTATGTTTACATTTTCCTTTTCTGAAAAGCAATACAAGTTTTCCATTTACAATAGTGATATGACATTTCTCCTTTAAATAAATTTAAATTTTAAAAGTGATTGTTGGAGTTCCCATTGTGGCGCAGCGGAAACAAATCTAACTAGGAACCATGAGGTGGCAGGTTCAATCCATGGCCTTGTTCAGTGGGTTGAGGATCTGGCATTGCTGTGAGCTGTGGTATAGGTCGCAGACATGGCTCGGATCTGGTGTTGCTATGGCAGTGGAATAGGCTGGCAGCTATAGCTCCAATTAGACCCCTAGCCTGGGAACCTCTGTATGTCACGGGTACGGACCTGAAAAGATAAAAAACCAAAAAACCAAAAAAAAAAAAAGAGAGAGAGACTGTCAATTTAATGAGAATGTAACTTAAAGATAATGTAAATGATAGCAACATGGCAAAAATTATGAAAGTGTTAGAAGGATTACTGAAGGTTGGGATGTACAGCTGCCAGCCTACGCCATGGCCATGGCAACATCAGATCCAAGCCGCGTCTGCGACCTACACTACAGCTCACAGCATTGCTAGATCTTCAACCCACCGAGCAAGGCTAAGGGCAGAACCCATATCCTCATGAATACTAGTCGGGTTCGTTACTGCTGAGCCACAATGGGAACTTCCCCCCTCTTCTTCTAAGAGTTTTGAGTACCTGTCCTGGCTTTCTAACGTGAGGGCTGCTGAAGAGCCTCTCTTCTGCACAAAGATCTTTCTTACACACAGTAGACAAGGAAATCTTGATGTCCGCCAGTTGTATATGACAGATAATTTATGAGATATGTCCATGAAGGTAATAGATAGTGAATGCTGAGTAGCTCTAGTTTGTTTACATTGAGTACCTACCATTAATGAGATCGACATGACCACCGCCAACTATAGCCACAGGTGAGAGTCTGCGAGTTTCTGTGTCAGAATCCAAGCTTTCAATAACCATCATTGCATACTCCATCCCAAAGCACCGGTAGCTTTGCCATTCTGGAATGTATTCACAGGTTGAATCTCTAATGATCCCTAGAAACACAGGATACACATTTAGAAATGCAACAGAATCTCCTTACAAAAGCATTCACATCCTCTCTTTGCTTGTTGTATATAAGATTACTAAGTAGAAAATGTAAGTTGTTATGAGTACGTCAATCATTAAAAATAAAAGTTGTATATTGTTTCATGAACATGAGGACTAACAGAATAAGATCCAACAAACCTTTATAAGGTGCTTTCTCAGTGACAGGAATTCTACTTCCATTTGGGAATGTGAGCATCACCTTAGGAATTCTATAGTCTCCAATTCCAAACTGGCTATTTCCATTCCATTCATATTCTGCTTCAGGTATCACTGCACCAGAATTCCCCAGAAAGGAGCCATCCATATCTCTAAGCAAAGATTTCCTTTTGGCATCACAAACCATGTCTACACAATCAGATGGATTCACCTTACTGTGGAAAAAAGGTGAAATGCATGATTACTTAGATTTAGCATATCCCCTTATTTCTAGAGATCATCTGAATATACTTGCATATTTGATAAAAGAGTATCAAAAAAAGAACTGGTTAATAGAATCATTTCAGAAAGGATTCAAAATGGGACCTAGTAGCATATGTAATTAGCATTGTAATAAGGCCTGTTTTTTTCCATTGTCTTGATTTGGTCTATTATTATGAATTAATTAACATTTCAAAAGGACAATTTACACCTGTGGGAAATAAAATTAGAATTCCATTTTGCTGTTCCATATTTTGTTGAATGATAGATTTCGTATTTGTGCATTGTTCAAAATATACTAATATTGCCCTAAAGAACAGGTAAATTACTCAGTTGTGCAGACATACAAAATCGTTGTGTTGGCAGGAAAGTCTATATTTTTCCCTTCCTCCTCCTTCTTTCATGAGTCTTTAAAAATTATAAAGGTATTTCCTGCTTGTATAAAATAATCTCAATACTTAATGTAAGTTCAGTCCCATTCACCTTTCTGTCCTAAGCTCTTAGGCTCACTACCAATTGCATATTAGTATATGTTCTGGACTCTTGCCTGTGGTTATACAAATGTATACTTTAATTATGATTTTTGTGCTATATATTTTAATAACCATTCTATACATACCCAAACTAAAAGAGATAAAATATTATAAACTCATCATGCAGTTCAATCAGAGACAGTATTGCATCTTCTTCCTGAGTCACCTGGAGTGTTGCCTGTTATTGGTTATAATAAGAAAATGGCTGCTTAATTTGCAATGTACTAAACACTGTATACTATATGCAGTGTACAATATACTTACATTATATGATATATACCATGGGGAAATATGATTTATTCCAGAGGTATAGCAACAAACTATCACCTAGTAGATCTGAGGTTTTTGTTAGGAAAGTCGTGAAGGAGTTCTTGTTGTGGCTCAGTGGAAACGAATCTAACTAGTATCCATGAGGATGTAGGTTCCATTCCTGGTCTCATTCAGTGGGTTAAGGATCCAGTGTTGCCCTGAGCTGTGGTGTGGGTTGCGGACGTGGCTCAGATCTGGCGTTGCTATGGCTGTGGCTGTGGCCAGTGGCTACAGCTCTGATTCGACCTCTAGCCTGGGAACCTCCATATGCCAAACATTTGGCCCTAAAAAGCAAAAAATAAAAAAAAAAATTTAAAAAAAGTTGCGAAGCTATAAATTATCCCTTACTCTACTATATTATTTTTGGAGACGATCTGAATAAATATTTTTGTACATCTTACGTTCTTTGTGTTCAAGTATGTGCAGGTTTTTTTTCCCCACACCCATGGCATATGGAAGTTCCCAGGCCAGGGACTGAATCTGAGCCACAGCTGTGACCCATGCCTGTATAGCTACAGAGACAATGCTGAATCCTAACCTGCTGCACCACAGCAGGAACTCCGGTGCAGTGTTTTTGCGAGAAAGTCTGGAAATAGAGTGCCCAGTGGCATCCTTACGTTACTATGGCTTAGGGGTCTGTCTTACTTCAGGTTCCAAAGAAACAGAGCCTGAGATGTGGATTTTTGTTCAAGTGAGTTATCAAGGGGGTCCTCTCAAAAGGGAAGGAGAGAAGCCATATAGGGTATGGGAAGAAAAGGGAGACGACCATGGTCTGTGGACTAGCTTCAATCTGATCCCAGGAGAACCTCTGATGAGGAACTGCACGCAGAGCTGTTCCCGTCTTGAGACAAGGGGGCTGGTATTTTGCACTCCTGTGTAGTCCTTTCTTGTGGCCCACAAGAAGGCAGTCATAGGGAGTGTTTTAGCTTCTCACAGCTATTCCTATTTGGCTAAGAGCAATCTTCTGGAAAAGCGGGCAAATGTAGGTTATAACTGACTAACATTTAGAGTGTTTGGGGACTGGGTGAGCTACCTAATAAAAGGGATCTGGGAATGCCAACAGCATCTCAATAAAAGCACAGAACTCAGACATATATTAAGATATAACATTTTCTTCATAACCTAGATATTAAAATTAGACATTAAATCTGAAAGATACAACGATAACTAAATAGGAGCTAGTAGCTTTCTAGTGGGGGAAGACTCTATTGAGCCAAAAATCACTTCAGTTCTACAATGATTAAATGAAGATGTGTGGGGTTGTCATCAAGATAAGATCAGATGAAATCAAACTATTTATGAAACACTGCATTTCTCTGAAGAAATGCCTATCTAATCACCATTATTTCTTATCTTCTCTCTATAGTGAAAATGGTCAAAGAGCTCTATCTTTCCTCCAATATTGTTTTATATCTAAATTCCTGGTCTGCACCTTTTATGAAGAGTAGCAGTTATTGGCTATATTCTTTCAAGACTTAGAATCTAAGTGGTTCAGCTGCTAGAAACAGTTTGACACCAACTAACCTTTGTGATTGAAAAATCATTCTAAGTTTTTGCATATTCTCAGTCACAATGATTGAACTGACTCCCATTTAATTTCCAAGTACATGTTGGGGTGCATATAATAAGATATTTGGGAAACAAAAGGAAACAAAAGAGATAAGGAAAAGGGAAGAAATGAAAGATGACTTTCATTCACAATGACTATAAATGGAGAGATATTAATGTGCAGATACACTTCCGGCCCAGTCTCTATCTTTTATGTTTAATGATGGTGTTATTTATGGATACCTGGGGAAAAACCATGAGAAAATACACATATTAAGGCCTAGCTTGTTCAACTTAGCTAAAGACACAGATATATTAAATAGTCATAACTTGCATAATGCCAATTAAAATTTTATAGACGTGAACTGTTACTTTGTTTTATTTTATTTTTCCTTTTAGGGCCACACCTGTGGCATACGGAAGTTCCCAAGCTAGGGGTCAAATTGAAGCTGCAGCTGCTGGTCTATGCCACAGCCACAGCAACATGGGACCGGGGCCGTGTCTGATACCCTACACTACAGCTCACGGCAATGCCAGAGCCTTAACCCACTAACTAAGACCAGGGATCGAACCCACATCTTCTTGGACACTAGTCAAGTTCTTAACCCTCTGAGCCATGACGGGAACTCCAGTTATTTTAAATATAGCAACTTTCTCAGATCTATGGCGGGAGAGGAAATAATGGTAAATTGTGACGACAGGAAAGAACCAACTGAGTTTTCCTAGATTTTACCTTACATCAGGCCTATGAATAAATATTTTTGATTGTTCAGTAGTGTCCACCAGCTGTATGTTCTTCACATGAATTGGATGCTGTAAATCCTCATTTAACGGGTTAGTAATGAATATCACATTTGTTTCACCCGAGCAAACGTTTTTAAATCCAACAAATGTTGAACCTAAAATATCAACAATAGCGACATAATTATTTTCTATAGAGAAAGTGGTAAAATCAGTTTCATTTCATGTATGTTCCACCCAACACATCATTTAACAGTCCCTTAACCATGGAGCTCTTACCTTATGCAGTAGATATGTCTCTCACTATTTGTGGTAGATTCTTGCCTCCCTAAACCAATGCCACTGAGTAGTCTGCTCCCATGTTTTCCCTAGGCTTGGCATATTTTCTCTGCAGTTTGGTTTGGACAATGGGCCAAGAGCAAGTATGGAATAAACAGATCTGAAACACACTTGCATTTAGTGCCCGCTCTCTCTTGGTGGTCTTAGGGAATTCTGTGATTACTGGCATGTGAATAAGCCTAGCAGATATGTGGCTCAGTCCTTCTCATTATCCCAGACAATGGCCAGCACCCACTACCAGACAGAAGTGAGACTATCCTAGACCAACAACCCCTAGACATCTTGTAAAGTGATGGCAGCTCAGTGAATAATCACAGATAATATTATTGTTCAGTTGGACAAAGCCCAAATTGTCAGTCACAGAATCATGAGCTAATAAAGGGTTGTTTAGAGGCTCTGAATTTGGGGATTGCCATGTTATGCAGCAAAGGCTAACTGAAACATTACTGCTCTCTTTGCCTTATTGCATGTATTGTGTGGACAAAAGATAAAACTGATGGAATCAAAAAACAATCTCGGAGTTCCCACCATGGTGCAGTGGGTTAAGAACTGCACTGCACTGGCTCAGGTTTGATCCCAGGCCCAGCACAGTGGGTTAAAGGATCCAAAGTTGCCATAGCTGAGGTGTACATGGCAGGTGCAGCTGACATTCAATCCCTGGCCTGAGAACTTCCATATGCTGTGGGTGCAGCCATAAAAAACCAAAAACCTCTCCCTTGTACTTAAAATCCAATGACTCAAAACTGAAAAGAGCAAAAAGCGACTCCCCAAATTCTAAATTAGTTATGTGCTATGTACTACTCTGTATTATTTCATTTTCTTCTAAGAAAATATTCTATACTACAAATATGAGCCTCTAGATGAGTATCAAGAAAATACAGATGCTGTTCATACTCTGTGCAGACCCTCTTTATTGGCTCTAAACCAATGCAGCATGTTCAATAATTTTTGTCAAGGGTATCATTATTACAAGTAACACTGAAAATGATGATAATTTGTTTTCATTTCTGAGAATTAAAGTTACGAAAAGTAATAGGTCAAAACTTAGATGACTGGAGTTCCTGGTACAAGGGAATCGGAGGCATTCCTGCCGCACCAAGATGCAGGTTTGAGCCCCAGCACAATGGGTTAAAGGCTGCTGTGGTGGCACAACTGCAGCATAGGTTGCAGCATAGCCTGCTCAGATCTGATCCCTGGCCCAGGAACTCCATATGCCCTGGGGCAGCCAAAAAAAGAAAAAAGGAAAAAAAGAAACAGAAAAGGGAAAAAAAAGAAAAAAAGCCTTAGATATCTAATTTATTGTACTACTTTTTTTTTTTTGAGGAGACGCTGGTTAATACTCTGATGAATGGGAGACTTGCTAAACTGAATTAGGGAATGGCTCAGTGTATTTAATGGGTGAAGTGAAAATACTTGCTATGTTTACTATATGAATTTGTATATAATTAATTTACATTTTGAAGAGGGAAGCCTGGTTCAGTGAAAAAATAGTGTATTTTAAGTCAAGTGACGATCTTGATTCTAATCCTAGTTCTGCCAATAGCTGCAGGAGTTTGGCAAAACGTTTAAGTTCTGTGAACTAAAATTTCTTCATTCATTGAGGTTCTAATGAAATGTAGCCCTAATTAGATAAAGGGGCTTTACAATTAGAGAAACTAATTAATATTAAATCCCTATACCAGTGTTTTTACTGTGGTTCGAGAAGGAAAATTAAATGTCAATTCTTTTATTTTTATTTATTTTTTGTCTTTTTTTCTTAAGGCCACACCTGAGGAATATGGAAGTTCCCAGGCTACGGGTAGAATCAGAGCTGTAGCTGCAGGCCTATGCCACAGACACAGCAATGTGGGATCCGGGCTGTGTCTGTGACCTACACCACAGCTCATGGCAATGCTGGATCCTTAACCCACTGAGTGAGGCCAGGGATCGAACCCGTGTCCTTGAGGATACTAGCTGGGTTTGTTAACTGTTGGGCCATAAGGGGAACTCCTCAATTCTTTAAAATATATACAGAATTTGCCAGAGAGCAATTCTTCAAACTGACTCTAATGTCCAATTTCTTTGCTTGTCATACTGAGCAGATTAATTTAAATCATTTTTATTTGTGGTCTTCTTTTTTTTTTTTTTTTTTTTTTTTTTTTAGAGCCACACCTGTGGCATATGGAGTTTCCCATAGGGGTTGAATTGGAGCTGTAGCCTCTGGCCCATGCCACAGCCACAGCAATGGGATCCAAGCCGCGTCTGTAACCTACACCACAGCTCATGGCCACGCTGGACCCTTAACCCACTGAGTGAGGCCAGGCATCAAACCTGTGTCCTCATGGGTGCTAGTTAGGTTCCACGATAACCACAGAGCCATGATGGGAACTCCTAAATCATTATTTTTAAACTAACAATGAAACATTATTAGTTATACTGTACATATTCTTTATAGAACTTAATTGAGAAGATCTTCAAAGACTATGTTTAAACTTGCCTGAGATGTCCAAGAGGCCACTGATGGCACGGTAACTCATGATCCCTGCATGGGGTTTCCGCGGTGCCATGTTATGCCCTGAAGCAAAGGTAGGCCAGCAAATCCCACCTCTCCCACCTTTTACAAAAATAAGAAAGTTAATGAAATTTTCATATGCACCCATGTGAACCCCCAAATTAAAGTTCTAAAATGTTCACCTGATGGAGGTCTAGAACTTCGATGGGCAGCAGTAAGTTCAATATTGGGATCATCATTAGTCAGGACATCAGAGCAATTAAATTTAGGGCTACTTCCAACAATTAATGAGTTCTAGTAAAAGAAAGTTCAAACAGTATAGCTTTAATAATAACGTTTCTTAAAAGGAAACATAATAATGAATATACTGAATCCCACAGTAGCAAAACATAACCTATATAACTTTGAGAAATGGACACTTCATTAAATCAAGATGAAAAAGATGTGATTTCTGCCTCAAGTGGATGACACTCACAGTGGGAGGCAGAAGACAGGCATGTAAATAATTACATATAATGACATGTTATGTTTCCATGATAGAAATATGTCCAGGGAACAGCAAGACTAAAAAGAGGAGAGAGTGTCAAAACTATCTAATCTGGTTCAGGAAAGACTTCAGAGAGAGTGAAAATTTAATTGTGGCAAGATTAGCAGGTGATAAGCAAGAATAGGTGAGGGACGGAGGGAGGAGAGGGAAGGATGGAAAGCTTCCTGAAGAAAGAAATGAGAGTGAAGGCAGGAGGTGTGGATTAGCAGGGCAAAGAAGTCAAGAAAATCATTCGTATTCAATAATTTTACCCTTCTCAGAGCTGCTTTTTCTCTTTTGTGTGGCGGCATTCAATTCTTACCTTAATTTGCACTGTTTTACTGGAAATTTTGTGAGATATAGCAGGTGGCAAGTAAACCATTGAAGAAATGGCCATTCCATTGTCAACCAGAGTCACATTTTCGACACGCACACTCTCTGTGGTCTGTAATAACAACTTGTAGGTTACACAGCACAAAATACTATTATGAAAAAAATAAAAAAATTTTTTTGATCCATTTACCTGGAAATAAATTCCATAATCCCAGCATGCCCAAATGGTAAATCCCTGTATAAGAGAACATCCAGGAAGGCCATCTTGGTTCATGTAGATACCATATAAACCTCCATGGACCTCATTGTCAAACCACTTTCCCAGGGAATTAGACTGACCTTTGAGGGAAATATAGAACCAGAGAATTAATATTATGAATTAAGTCATAGAGTTATAAGCAGTACTGGTTAAAGAGGAAGTTCTTGTGAAAGCTAAATATGTAATTCTGATGCAAATTTTAACAAGGTGATCGAATATTTGCATGGCTCAGCTACTTATGGTTTACTCCAGCATTTCTCTTAGCTAATTTGTCTCTTCACTGTTATTCCAAATAACTGTATACTCATTTGCAAAAGTTTGATTTAGTTTTAGACCCTTAACATATTACATCTGATTAAATACGAATTTCTTCAGAGAGATCATGAAGTTTGGATTCAAATAAGGCTAAATTTGAAAATCACAATGATGATATATATGTCTTACTGCCTATAAATGTTACTGGTTCCTTCTCTTCACCCTCCCTTTTTTTTTTTTTTTTTTTGCTTACATAATGATTTTTTTTCTTTTTAAATTTTTATTGAAGTATAGTTGATTTACAATGTTGTGATAATTTCTGCTGTACAACAAAGTGATTTAGTTATACATGTACACACACTCATTTTCTTTCAGATTCTTTTCCCACATAGATTATCACAGAGTACTGGGTAGTTTACTCCATTTTCAAGTTAAGTGTTACTTCCTTAGAAGGCCTTCTCTGACTATCTGATTCAAAGTAGCACCTCAGTCATTATACAGAGCAATTAAAAATTTTCACTTTGATATTTAATTACTACTTATGGGAATTATTCATCTCCTCTCTCCTATTAGAATGTAAGCTTCATGAGAGAAGAAGCTCTGCATAGCTCCTTCACCACCATATTCCTACAGCCTAGAAGGTAATGCAGAGGTGAGTGCTCTTTAAATATTTCTTGAATTAATGTATGCATGATCTTGGGAAAAATGTTTAGCATTTTATAACCTCAGTTTCCTCATACATAAAAAGTTTTAATGCCTAATTCAGGATTGTTTCAAAGTGAAATGAAATAACCCACATAAAGTGCCTCAATAAGTGGAAGTTATACCCGTTATTAATGTACAGGATAAAGTGGATTTTAATGAAGGTTTACTTGTGTTCAAACCAGATCAATACCCTTAAAAGCTCCCTCCCAACCATGCATACATTTGAGGAGTCCTTGTAAAGAGCAGCATTGTTTCCTAAATTTTGCTTTGTACTAGCTCTCATCCAGGTCCCCCAGGATCTGACTTCTTCCATCTTCTACTGGTTTTCCTTTCCTTCCTAGTCCTTTGAGATTGATATTTGATTCATGGTCAGTTGATCTGTCTGGTTGCTATTTTGTTTCCTCCCTAATAAGTTTTTCACATATCTATACCTTGGTTTCAAAAAAATGTAGCTCCAGAGTTCCCGTCGTGGCGCAGTGGTTAACGAATCCGACTAGGAACCATGAGGTTGTGGGTTCGATCCCTGCCCTTGCTCAGTGGATTAACGATCCGGCATTGCCGTGAGCTGTGGTATAGGTCGCAGACGCGGCTTGGATCCCGCGTTGCTGTGGCTCTGGCATAGGCTGGCAGCTACAGCTTCAGTTAGACCCCTAGCCTGGGAGCCTCCATATGCCACGGGAGCGGCCCAAGAAATGTCAAAAAGACAAAAAAAAAAAAAAATGTAGCTCCATGGAGGAGCAGGGCTCCACCTTTGGGCCCATATGTCAGATTTCTCTTTCCAGCATCTTAGCCTCTCAGTGGTCTGGGAGATGAAATGTGTACACTGATGTCCCATTCCAGGAACTTAAACCCTCAATTCCTCTGCGAGGTCTCACATTTCAACTGCTATCAATCCAAAACTGCCTTATAAACACTCCTGATTATTTACAAAGATCAGTATAGTCAGTGAAAAATGCATTACATCGCCTTATACATATGAGTAAATATTCATATTCACAGGTCATATTTTGATTTAAAACAAAAACCAGGAGTTCCCATTGTGGCTCAGTGGGTTACAAACCCAACTAGTATTCCTGAGGATATGGGTTCAATCCCTGGCCTCACTCAATGGATTAAGGATCCGGTGTTGCCGTGAGCTGTGGCATAGGTTGCAGACGTGGCTCAGATCCCACATTGCTGTGGCTGTAATGTAGGCTGGCAGTTATAGCTGTAGCGCTGATTAGATGCCTAGCCTGGAAACTTCCATATGCTACAGGAGTGGCCCTTAAAAACAAACAAACAAAACCAAAACCCAAAAACCACAACAACACTTAAAAGAAGTTATGGAGAAATTACATACTTTAAAATGTTAAGTCCAGTAAAAGCCACTTTAAGCTGTTGGGAGCCAAAATATTTAAAAAGAGTATAAATCAAAGAATCAGTTAAATCTGTGGCAAAATGTATTTTGCACAAGAATAAAACTGGCTGAAGTTGAATAATTTTTAAATTTACAGAAAAATGTTTATTCAAAGAATCTTAAAAAAAAGTACAGATTTAAAAAGTGAACTGTAGAAGGGCTATACATTTTTTCAGAGAAAATTCCATTTCCTTTAGCTAAGTTTCTCAAGATGTAAAGCCTGCTTGTCTATTACTCTTTTACTTTTCCAGTGTGATAATTAATTTATCTGGTTGAAAAATCAAGAGGTTATAAAAAGTTATACAGTAATAAGTGACCAGTCACCCTTTGCTAACTTTTTGTTTTTACACTTTCAGCATCTTTGTAAACACATATACAATACATATTCTTTTCTCCCCTTTCTTTTCCTTCCACAAAACATACTATACACAAAAGAGTACTATAAATACTACACTGCAACCTCCACTTATCACTTTAGCATAGCCTGGTGATTTCTCCATATCAATACATAGATATGCATCTTTTTCTTTCTTTTTTTAGAGGGGCCTGGTGTGCCAATGTTTGGCCTTCTCTAACTAGCCCACAGTTACTGGACGGAGTAGCTTTCAGTTTTCCACTAGTTCAGACAATGTTGTGATGAATAACCTTGTTCACAAATCTTTAACTGCTATAGAGGGAACTGTTAGATTACAGGAAGTGGAAATGCTGAATCATAGGTACATGCCTCTATAATTTTGGTAGCTATTGCCAGATTCTTCCTTGTAGGGGTTTTATCATTTTGTCTTTCAACCAGCGATGAATATGTGTTCTTATTTCCCTACAGCCTTGCCAAGAAAACAATTGTGCAGTTAATTCTTGATTTTTACTAATATGATAGAAGTGTATCTGAGATCCCTCTGTTCGTGTCCTTAGATTGTTTTTTTTTCACCCTTGCAGGCTTTACCATGTGAATAGTGAGCATGTATTGCTTTAAAGCAGAAGCAAGAAATAGTGGCATTTCCCTACAGGCATGTAGCTCTGTGCTTAGAAGTTGCTTTTGCAAAAGTGGTGATTGGATAAGGTACTCACTGTTCCAATACAGGCCAAATCAAGAACTGAAGTTGCTGTTAGAGTTTTTGGATTATAAACATGGAAAACAGTTACCTTAAAAGCCTTATTTTGGAGTTCCCATCAAGGCTCAGTGGTTAACAAACCCAACTAGTAACCATGAGGTTGAGGGTTCGGTCCCTGGCCTTGCTCAGTGGGTTAAGGATGCAGCATTGCCGTGAGTTGTGGTGTAGGTCGCAGATGCAGCTCGGATGCTGTGTTGTTGTGGCTCTGGCGTAGGTGGGCAGCTACAGCTCCGATTTGACCCTAGCCTGGGAACCTCCACATGCTGCGGGTGTGGTCCTAAAAAAACAAAAAGACCGAAAAAACCACCACATTATTTTAAAGGATCTATCCTGCTTTTGTTCCCTTGATATTCTTAGTCAACACTCCTTGTCCTATTCTGTCCTCCCCCATCCCTCTGCTGATCCCCTTTTTGTCTATTTTCACTCACTCCTCTTGCCAAGATTACTCTCTTTCACTTTTATCATGTCTTTCCAAGTCCATCAGATCCAAGTGTCCCATCCTCTACTTTACCTCCTTTTTTCCTCCCTTATACTTCCTGACTCACTGTCTCCCTGGTTATCCCTCTGATTCTCTCTTTCCTTCTTACCCACCTCCACAGTCACAGGATAGTATAAAGATACTCCCTGTCTAGGAAGAGCTCATGTCCTGTGGGATCAGGCGTGCCAACACATTGAGGCAGGGACAGCTAATGGCTTGGGATTCAGACAGAAGGACATGAAGTATCACAGGCACAGGCCTGGTCAGCTGTCCAGCCTGGGGCTCACGGACCTCCCAGAGGCAGTGACTGTGAAGGGGAGACCTAGGGAGCAGCAAGGTCTGGTCCCAGGAGGGTGAGGGTGGGGAAGGGGGCTCAGGAGAGGATGTGGATCTGCAGTATTCCAGAACCAGGGAAGAGCATGGCTCCCTGGTGAAGGGTGAGAAGAAAATCAGTTTTAATTTTTCTTTAAACCCAATACTATCTGGAAATAGTTTAGTTTGTTGAGTTCTTTCAGTACCTTGGGAGAAACAGTGTTACATATTCAATGAACAATAATTTATTTCTAACAAATTTGGACAAGTTATTTCCTAGTTTTAGTGATTCTATGCCAAAGACTTACTTGAGCAGGGTTCACCATCGATGCGGTATCCTGCCCTTCCGAAACCAGCCACAACGTTGTTTTGTAAGACTGTATTGGTCCCTCTGTTTATCTAGTACAATGATAAAGAAAACGCTCTGGGTCAGGCTCTTACATAATTATGCAATGAGAGCAGATATGAAGCATACACAGAAAACTAATTATGTCAATAATTTCAGGAGAAAAAATTTAATCATCCCCTTCAAATTTATAATGCAAATGAAGTATTAGAATTTCTTTAGGTTCTTGGTATAAACCTATCACTAGATACTATACCTTAGACTCCATTGGAAAAGTATACTAAAGAGATTACTTTTCGTTTCAGTAGCAAAATCCACGGATGTGGTTCCATATTAACAAGCCACAGACAAAATTCCAATTTTATAGCAAGGTTACAAAAATGTTATCACTCTTTTTGGTTATATTCTGTTATCAATTTGATTTATTAAGAAAAAGACAACTAAAGCAATTACGTGGATAATACATTCAGCAGAGGCATTCATTAAAGAAAATATGCTCTAATAAAAAACTGGGTTAGACTAAGTTTTCGGTAATTAATAAACAATTTTATTTTATGAGCTATATCAGAGTGGTAGAAAATGAAAAGTATGGAGCACAGAAGGTTTTGTTCTTGCATATACAGTATCACCAAAATAGTAAAAATCTCAATATTTAAGGCATATTAAACATCCTTATTTTTAAAGATTATGATACAATAGAGTCAAATAGAAATCATAAAAGTAAGTGTCTTTCAAAAAATACGGATAACATTAAAGATTTGGAATTGATATTTGATTACATTCTAGCATTTATAAATAGATGAAAAGAGAACACTATTACCTCATAAATGTATACCGAGTTCCAGGCTTTCATATTTTGCTTTAAGGTGATTATTAATAGTTGTACAAAAACAAAATGCAATCCTTATCCCATCTTTCAAAGAGCTATTTTTAATTCCTTTTCCTTCCTATACTATAAGTAAGTAAAATGAAAACAGGAGGAAGGTGTATTTCTTCCAAATCCTTTCTCTGCACTTTCTATTTTCTTGCTTACAATCTCACTCTACATCTGCACACACACCTACAGTAACTGAAGAAACTCCATGGGAAGTAAAAAGGATCCAATTAGTAATACCAAATAAGAGCAAATAACCTTGCATATAAAATCATAAGAATTTTATTTTATTTTATTTTTGTCTTTTTTTTGCTATTTCTTTGGGCCGCTTCTGCGGCATATGGAGGCTCCCAGGCTAGGGGTTGAATTGGAGCTGTAGCCACAGGCCTACGCCAGAGCCACAGCAACGTGGGATCCGAGCCGTGTCTGCAACCTACACCACAGCTCACAGCAACGCCGGATTGTTAACCCACTGAGCAAGGGCAGGGACCGAACCCGCAAACCTCATGGTTCCTAGTCGGATTCGTTAACCACTGCGCCACGACGGGAACTCCAAGAATTTTAGATGAGAAATGGAGTTTAGAGATTATCTATAGTCTGTCATACTAATTTTTCATATGAGGAAGGAAACTAAATTCAGAGTTAAATATGGATAAGGTACTCAAATTAACAGCAGAGAGTGCCTATAATGGAACTGGAAAACAATAAGTAACATTGGAGAAGCAAGAAAATAAGAGAATTATTTAAACTAACGGATGACAACACAAAGAAAAATCCACTGGCTACTGGATTTGTAAATCTTTTTTTTCTTCTTCTTCTTCTTTTTTAAAGGCCACATCTGAGGCATATGGAAGTTCCCAGGGTAGGAGTGGAATCGGAACTGCAGCTGCTGGCCTATGCTGCAGCCACAGCAACTCAGGATCTAAGGGATCTGAGCTGCATCTGTGCCCCACATCACAGCTCATGGCAACACCTGATGGATCCTTAACCCACTGAGCGAGGTCAGGGATGGAACCTGTGTCCTCGGGGATACTAGTTGGGTTCATTACTTCTGAGCCTCAATGGGAATTCCTACAAACCTTTTAAAGAAAGTTCATTTACTCCTTTAATCAGCTCTCTTTATTAGTTCACAATCTTCATCTAAGAAAGTTTTCAATGACATTTTGAGATTTTACAAGTTCTAAAGAAATTAGAATCTTCAAAAATGAAATTACAAATTATAATGTTGTATACTTATAATTTTAAATACGTTCACACTACCTCAATCGCTGCATGCCAGAGAGTTGAACTCATATCTTTTCTGTTTTGATAGGTTCCGGGCCAAACTGAAAATGTAACCAAGTTTCCTCGGACTCTGTTGGCATCCCCCCATATTCTTATGCCTGGAAAAAAAAAAATCCCGTCAAATACATAAAAATTTGTAGTGAGTACTACAGGGAATGTCTTCTTTATTTCTTCCATGAAATTAGTTTTCTGGTTTGAACCTGACAAATGAACCCTGTTGATTTTAGAGTGAACCCTCTGAACCCTTTGATACTCTGCCTCTTTAACAGACTACCTAAATTAGAATCTTCCAGGGTGATGGTTAAATATGTGGGTTCATAGGCTCCATCTTAGATTTTAACAAACACACATACACAAATTTTATAACCTTACATGAGTTTGTATTATGCTTTTGATTGATATTCAAGAAAGAATAGCCCCCTAAAAATAAAATATATTTTAAATAAAATAATAACCTTTATTTGTGAATAATCTTTTTGATTAATATGTGAGAAGTATTTTTAAAGCCATAGTAATTTAAACTATCGATGATGATTAGATAACTCATGTAAGATCATGGTCTGGCAAATCTTCTAGAGCTGTGCTGTCCAATATGACAGCCAAAGCCACATGTGACTACTTAGATATAAAGTAAGTACAATTAAAATAAAAAATTCAGGGGTTCCTGTCATGGTGCAGCAGAGGCGGTTCGATCCCTGGCCTCACTCAGTGGGTTAAGGATCTGGCATTGCCATGAGCTGTGGTGTAGGTTGCAGACGTGGCTCAGATCTGGCATTGCTGTGGCTGTGGCACAGGCTGGCAGCTGCAGCTCCAATTAGACCCCTAGCCTGGGAACCTCCACGTGCTGTGAGTGTGGCCCTCAAAAGACAAAAAAAAAAAAAAAAAAAGATAAAAAAAGAAAAATTCAGTTTCTCAGTCACATTAGCCACATTTCAAGGGTTCAGTGGCCACATGAAGTTTAGTAATCACTGTGTTAGCACAAACACCGCCCATTTCCATTTTGAAAGAAAAATCAATTGCACACTATGGCTCTAGAGTTTGCAGGTAAGAGTTGTCCCAGAAAGACATGTTATTGAACCAAAATATCATTATACTACCTTCGCCCACGGTAAAGTGAATGATGTTATCATCTATGTCCAATCCATCAGTCCCAAATACACCAATTGCAGGAGAAAAGCCATTGTGAAAAGCACAGCCTCGAATATAAGATGAGCCATGTTCTTCAATCTATAGATCATCAGGATTCAGTAAGCATTTTAAAAATAAAATTATATTTAAAGAAAAAAATTGAACTGGGTGAATTTTCAGGAAACAAATCTTGATAAATAAAACACTCAATTTACATTCCAAGAAAGGAGATGATTTCCCAGTAGATCTTTTAATCCTGGGAAATTTCCATATCTCTTTGATTTACAATTAAATAAAGCAAAAAAAGCTTACTTTAAAAGTGCTTCTAAAATTCTGAAGTGATTTTTTATGCATTTATATTTCTATGATTACTTATGCTAAGTAACTAAAAATTACTTTTCAGAATAATTATATGATGAGCAAGGATTTTTTTTTTTTAACCATGAGAATTGATATTCTACAAGGGGTTACAATTCAAATGTCTGTAGGAAGCAGCCAACGAGTATTTAAGGGGTTTCAATTTCAAACCTACATGACTTTTAAAAAAATTTCTATATAAGAAATATGTTCATTCTCATTTTTATCAATTCACCAGCCCTCCCGGCATATTTATTTTCCCACTTTTGACAAAGGCATGGATATATGGACATGCTTTTCATTTGAGAAATTTAAGCAACATTCCCATTGTTTAACAGTAACTATTTGGAAATACTTTTATGCATTATAAAATAAGTGGAGGGAGTTCCCACTGTGGCTCAGCAGTAATGAACCCAACTAATATCCATGAGGATGTGGGTTTGATCCCTGGCCCCACTCAGTGGGTTAAGGATCCAGCTTTGCCATGGAGCTGCAATGTAGGTTGTGGCTGCAGATGCGGCTTGGATCCCAGGTTGCTGTAGCTGTCTTATAGACCAGCAACTGCAGCTCTGACTCAACTCCTAGCCTGGGAACTTCCATATGCCGCAGGGGCAGCCCTAAAAAGACAAAAAAAAAAAAAGTGAAGATGTGAAATACTATTATAGATCTTTAATTCTTTGACCTTCTGTGCTCCATTTCTATGCTTTTTGCTTGTTTGTTTTACTGACCTTAAATAAATGCATGAAATAGTTGGAATGAAATGCTCTTGGAACCAAAAAATGTTAATGGTAAATAAATCTAAGACAGTTTATTAAGTTACAGTCTTAGCAATTCTAAGATATGGCTATTGAGTAAAGTTAAATGAAAACCAAACCAAAATCAAAATATTTTATTTTGAGTATATGCAAAAATTAAAGTACAAACCTGTCCCAGGTTAAGAAATGTTACAGCATATCTTGGATCTGTGTTATCCCTGAAGCCTTCTTGACCACTGTGATAAAATTCCACATTACTTATTCTTGCATTTCCTAGTGGGGAAAAGAGTTACACATTTTTTTTTGTCTTTACAACAGAACAAAATTTAATGAGAAGCTATAAAAGTTTTTGTAATTTTGCAAATTACAAGTTTGTTTTCAACTTTTTCACAGAAATTACATTCATTTTTCTTTGGAGGATTTTGATCAATCATTTGAGGTCTAGAAATTATTTTTAACATTTAAAAATCTTGTTCTTACAGATGCTTTTAAAGAAGTCTTTTAGAGCTACAAACTGAAATATTTCTAGATGAAGTAATATATGGTTGCTTCATTCACAATAGCCAAGATATAGAAACAACCTAAATGTCCATCAATGGATGGATGGATAAAGAAAATGTGAGATCTCTATCTCTCTATCTATAAATTATATGTATTATTATATAGAGAGATTATATTACACACACACACACACACACACACACAATGGAATATCATTCAGCCATGAGTGAGAAAGAAGGAAATCTTGCTATTTGTGACGTGGATCAACCTTGAGGGCATTATGCTAAATGAAATAAGTCAGACAGAGAAAGATAAATGCTGTATGATCTCATATGTGGAATCTAAAAATCTTAAATAAAATCTTAAATCTTAAATCAAAACAAAGAGTAGAAAGGTGGTTACAGGAGCTAAGAGGGAGGGGTGTTGGGAGAAATAAGGAGATGTTGAAGAATACAAACTTGCAACTGGTAGATAAGTAAGTCCCGGAGATCTAATGTACCGGATAGAGATCACAGTAAAAAAAGCATATTATAAACTTCAAAGTTGCTAAGAGACTAACTCTTAATTGTTCTCAACACAAAGAAAGAAATAATAATTATATGAAGTGATAAAGATGGTAGCTAACACTACCAGTGGTTAATCATATTGTGACATACAAATGTATCAAATCAATATATTGTACACCTTCAACTTAACACAACATTGCAGGTCAATTATATCTTTAAAAATATATGTGGCTACTTCAAAATAATCCAGTGTCTTAAAAAAAGTGAGCAGGCAAACATGAAACAAGATGGGCCAAAGTTGACACCTGTGGTATTTAGTGATGATAATATTGGGATTCAATATATATTTCTTTATTTTTTATACACATTTGAAATTTTCCTTCAAACAAAAATAACTGATCAGTTGGGTTTGTTATGAAATGATTTCTGTTTGGGTGAGAGGCTGGGTTAGCTGTTACCTAAGGTCATTGTTAATGTGATAATTATTTTGTCTATGCAGATTAAATAGGTAAAATAATGTGAGGAATTTGGTTTTGGAGGGTGCCAAGACTATTTAATCCTTCTCAAGGCTTTATTTTTCTATGTGTTTAAAACAGGACATCAGACCCCAAAGAGAGCCACTTATCCTAAGCCCTACATCACCAAGCAGAGACTTAATTACAGTTTCAGCAATTCTAGGAATGGAATCTAAAACCAGTCAGAATTGGTTAGGTAAGCTGCCTGATAAACTTTTGCTTCCCTGTATAAGAAAGTAACCTGGCAATAAGCAACCTGTTGTTTTGTGTAGTATAACTACTTTGTTCCTGCTCCCGTATGCCTATAAAAGTCTTTTATTTTGTATAGCTCTCTGACGTTCCTTTCCATCTGCTAGACTGGTATGCTGCCCAATTCATGAATCACTGAGTAAAGCCAATTAAGATTTTTATTCTTTTTTTTTTCAGCCATGTCTGAGGGCATGTGGAAGTTCCCAGGGCAGAGACTGAACCTGCACCACAGCAATGACCCAAGCCACTGAAGTGACAATGCCAGATCCTGAACCTGCTACATCACAAAAGAATTCCAGATCTTTAGTTGGATTTTGTTTTTTAACACATATAATCCTATAAAGGAGTGAGGATTATTTAAAAACTAAACATAGAAGAGACCATGTTCTATTTCATTTAGAAAAATAAACTGAATTTGTACTAACCTTTATATGTCACCATATTATCAGTGAATGAACTGACTAGGACGCGAGCACCAAAAGATTCCTTGAACCAACCTGGATAATCTTCCCCGAGTATTTTGATGTTCCTGCTCAGTAGACCAACATCAGCTGCTAATGTGTAGCTCTGACTGGTTCCAGGAACATGGTATCTTTCAGCTGCAGCAGAAGGACAGCTGGTTTATTACCAATGCTGAGAAATACTTGTCTTTATTAGTTTCTCTGCAACTCACAGGCCACATAACTTTCGAATATGCCAAAAGTCAACACAAATACATGAACTGATTAGTTACATGCTTAAACGTACACAGATGGCAGTCAGAAATAATACCTCTTTATTTATGAAGTAAAATATAATCAGAAATATTTATTCTTTTAACAGCAAAATGATTATTACAATCAGAACTTACAAAGTTATTGCTTCACAGGCATTTTGAAATCACCTCAAAGTATATATAAAAAGACCCTTACAAGACAAGTTGGGAAGCTTATTGTAATTTGAATAGATGAGGAAATGAGAAAGAGAAGTAAAAGAACTTGCCCAAGGCCATATGGAGAATCAGTATAGATATTATCGCTCCTGACGCCTAAACCTTGGTTCCACTTTTTCTGTGACATATTTTGTACCAACCATGGCTCTTCATAAATACACAGTGATATATCAAACAGTCTGTACGTTTACATCTTCATGATTTTAAAATGTAACCTAAATTATATTTGACACTTCTAGAAATCTCACTCAAAACTTTAAGATGAACAAGTACATTTCAAGCAGAGAGAAGTGTTTGGTACTTCAAATGAAAGAATCTATGATGTCAAAGGTCAAAAGCTATTGTACAATTAAAATGTTCTTCAAAGAAATCTTTTTCTTTTGATTTAAAGAAAAAAATGTGTTATAGAATGATAGATACGTGCTTTTATCAAAATACTGCTTTAAGAAGTTCTTTTTTGTGCAGGTCAAATATCTACCAGTGTATCACTCTGCCTTCACTGGAGTTCTCAGGAACATCAGAAGTATCTGAATGGCTTTTCTAACATTACATTCCCGTCAGCTTCCACTTCCTGGAATTCTGATGATGGTAGCATGTCAAATGGGGAAAGGCTGGGGTGCTGGGAAGGCCCTGATTCTACAAGGTGAAAGATCATTTTCAGATGATTCTGATTAATTCTTTCTCTAGTTGAGAATTAGAGCTTGTACCATTTTTTGCTGTAGCTTATCTAAATGCAAGTTAGCTCAGAGGAATTAGTAGATGCAAACTATTGCATTTGGAGTGGATAAGCAATGAGATCCCACTGTATAGCATAGGGAGCTATATCTAATCACTTGTGATGGAACATGATGGAGGATAATGTGAGAAAAAGAATGTGTGAGTGTGTGTGTATGTGTGTCCTGGGTCATTTTGATGTACAGTGGAAATTGACAGAACATTACAAATCAACTATAATAGAAAAAGTAAAAACCTTCAAACCCTTCCCCCCAAAAAAACCCAAAAAACCAAATCAGGACAAGACGCTCTTGGATCAAGAGTTCTCAAATTTCAGCGTACAGAAAGTCTTTAGAAGCATGATTAAAACAGATAGTGCCAGCCTTACCCCATAGAAAGTAATGGTCATTGTTGAATATTTGCCAAATGAATTAAAACATATACAGGGACTCCCTACAGCCAGCACACAAATAGAGCACTCTTTGGGTACCAGTGCCAATCTGAGTGAAATGCTCCTCTGTTTTTATCAAATAATTGTAACTACAGAGTGGAGCACTAAAGTATGACTATTTCAAGACATTTTAATTATATATCTAGTTGGTTAAAGAACAGCCACTTACCAAAGTGAGTGTAGGAAAGGGTATCATTGAGAATGAGAATTTTGTGATCATGCAGGATTTTAACGATACTTCTAGTTTCTGTCTGGTGGAAATCATAGCTTGTGGTTGTTATCACAATCTCTTCTCCCTCCTTAGAAGAATTCAGGTGCCAAATTCAAGAACAATTTAAAAATAGGTTTATATTTCTTAACAACTATTAATTCTAATTTCACTTAATTCAGTTCCAACCATGGTATTATGAGAGAGAACAAAACATACATTTAGGCCTAAAATAAATTTGCTTTTGTTTGATAGTAAGAATTCTATATTTTGAATTATCTCAACATTTCCTTAAACTGAATTCAGTCACTTAAAATCACAAGCAATACACATTTTTTAAATTAGATAGATCAAGGCAAATATAACTATTTTTATTACGAATTGACCAGGATAATATTCTTCAGACTTAAAAAAAATTCCCCCAGATATTTTTTTACACAATTAACTATCACTCAATATTCCTAAAAGTTGAAAAAGGCAGAGAAAGTTAAAGAGCAAAGTCAAGTTGAGACTCTTTGTGTATTGTATATGACAATCTCCTCTTTGTCATCCAAGTATCTGCTTAAATATACTTGTAAGGGAAGAAAAAGGCTTTTTTCCTCTACCCTTCCAAGTTGTCAGCTGGGACCCCTGTAACAAAAGACAGATTAACAAGAGAAAAACACATCAATTTATTCAATATAAGTTTTACCTGACATGGGGGTCTTCATAAGGAAATGAAGACCAGAAGAAATTTTTATGCTGAACCTGAACATTTTTATGCTGGGTTAGAGGCAGAGTGGAGAGTAGAGGGACAATGTGACAGGGTATGAGCTAAGTGTAGTAAACGGGGCTGGGGGTGGGGGCGTACAGCAAGGCTTGTCCTTTCAGATTCCTTTCTGGGTCCCTCTGTCTTCAGAGGTGAAGATGGTCCTTTCCTCCAGGTACAGGGAGGGCAATTCTCATATGAAGGTTTTATGACCTGCTTCAGAGGAAGTTCAGAAAGTCCTTCCTGCATGCGCAGAAGTCTCTTAAGCTTCAAACAGTCAATATTTTGGAGTAGCATGGCCTGAACTCTGTCATACCCTTGGGAGAGGGTTTCTTTGATCACCCCATTTAATGTTCCCTGCCACCCTCTACCCTGGCAGTTTCCCTCATACCTGTTTTATTTCCTTCCTTAGGAAGATTCTAACCTGAAATTAACACACATTTATTTGTTCACTTCGTCTGCCTCTCCCACCCCAATGTGATTTCCCCTAGAGCTTGACCAATTTTTTTGTTTTGCTTTTGTTGTTGTTGTTGCCTTTTTTTCAGAGCCGCACCCACAGCACATGGAAGTTCCCAGGCTAGGGGTCGAATCGCAGCTGTAGCTGCCAGCCTACACCACCGCCACAGCAACAAGGGATCCCAGCCGCATCTGCAACCTACGCCATAGCTCAAGGCAACACCAGATTCTTAACCCACTGAGGGAGGCCAGGGATAGAACCCGCATCCTCCTGGATACTAGTTGGGATTGTTACCACTGAGCCACAGTGGGAACTTCCAACCAGTTTCTTCACAAATGAGTCCTCTATGCCTAGGAAGTGTCTAACACTCAGCTAAATCTTAATTGTATAAACAATATGCATAAAATATTAATTTGATAAATGATAACTGGATAAATAACAGCAGCATTTAAATCATTTAATAACCTTTTAGAAACTAATTACACATCAACTATCACAAATAAGAATATATTGTAAGTAGATTATGACACTGCCCAAAAAATCCTCCTCTATTTGCTGATTTTCCACTACATGAAGAGAGCCAACCTTGTATGTTTGGATGATATTTTTTCCTTTACTCAGACTAAGCCTCTCCTTGTTCTGTGACTTTAGGGTTCATTCTCAGTAGGAAGGAACTGGCTGAGACCTGAGAACACTTCCCTAACCCTTTAGCATAAAAAGAGTATCTGTAAAGCATGTGAGGCTATGGCCTATGCAAGCCTGTGAGTGTAGCGGAGATCTGAACTGCCGCCATTCAGGTTTCACCAAAAGCTCTCATTTAACACAGCCATTTTTTGAATATCATTGGGCATTAGGATTTCTTCTCTTTCCAAATGCTTAACATGTAAAATCACAAGTTAGAAGTAAAGAAATAACCAAGGTAACAATAAATGTATTTTAAGTAATTCCTTTTTCTGTTTGGCAAAAATTTGTAAATAAATATTTTTTACCAAATATTTTATATTTTCAAGTTTTTACCAAACTTCATTATTTTCCTCTCATAACTAATATATAATGTTCTTCATATACTCTGAAGGACCTTTGAGACCACAATTTTTACTTATTTATTTATTATTTATTTATTTATCTGGCTATAGCTGATGTCATCAGACTTTGCTCATCTGATTAATGAGCAAAGCCCCGGACTCTGCTCCCTGACAGATGCCTCTTACATCACCAGGAGATTTCCATCTCAGCAATACATTGCTATAACATGCTTGTGCTGCAGTATTGGTTTTGCCCTGCATTTGATCAGGCTCAACTGTGCTGTTAAATAAAAAGATCAATAAGTTCATGCATCCAACAGAGCAAGTTGTGACCAGGAGATGAAGTTAAAGCAATTGTTAAATAATTCTTGGGGTTCAGCTCAGCACTGGAGGTGAATTGTGTGGCTGGACATTTCATTTGTGGTCAGCTAGACATGGAAGGTCAAAACATCTGAGATCAAAGGTCCAAAGTTATGGGTCCAGCTGACCAAGGGAGCCAACCTTCCTTACTGTTCAAAAGCCTCACTTGCCTTTTCTGGCTACCAGAAAATCCATGGAGGGGAGACCACCTGAGAAGGTCTGGCAAATCAGAAGCCTGGCTTCCTCCAGTTCTCTGCTCAAATGTCAGCTTTGAAGGACTCCGACCATCCATGGGAATAGCATGGCCTTATGCTCTCCTTTACTTTCATTTGCCTTTTTCCATGAATCTGAGAGATACCCGATATTATATTATCTACTTATTTGTTCTTTTGTTTTTTTGTTTAGTGCCTTTCCCCACTAGACTGTAAACTCCATAAGGTTAGAGAACTTTGCTTTCTCTATTTCCCCAACATCCAGGGCTGTGCCTGTTATATCACAGACACTGTCTAAATATTTGTTGAATTAAAGAATACTGTGTTGGCACGAAATCATCCTCTACTCCAGGAAGTAACTTTATTCTTCTGTTTTGCTTAGTGATTGAGACCACAATTTTTAAATGCCCGCTAGCAGGTCAGCTTTTTGGGTGCAAGCTAATGGCGAAATATACATTTCTCGTCTGGTTAATCATGGGAAAAATTAATGTCCATGAGAATAAAATAGAAACTTTTCTAAGTTGACCCACTATGTATATTCACTTTCCACCACATAGTAATTCCTCTACCTGCCAATCCACAGCATCCATCAGAGAGAGGACTTTGGAACCTGCCTCTGCAGTTTCTGAGAGCTTAGTTTTATATATTGAACGTGGAATTCCATGAAGATCCAGCTCTCCAAACACCCCTGTGGGAGAAAAACACACTCTTATTTATTCACCACACAGAACTGAGTTAGATGCTACTACAAAATGAGACAGTAGTTATATTTTAATAAGCAAGTGAACAATTTAAACTGAAGAAAAAGAATTGGGGTTATCTGCTGAGGGCTACGGAGGGCTTGGGCCCTCTGATCCACTTCTAGGAATCTGTTCCATAGAAATTAAAACCTGTACACAGGATACATGAATGAGTACACTTACTACAACAATATTTGAAAATACCAGAAAACTAGAATTAATCCAAATGTATAGCAATAGGAGAATGAAGGAATAAATTATAGTATTAATATTGTAATGCAATATGCCATAAAAAGGAAGGGTGTTATATATAAGCATTGACCTGAAAAGATATCCATAATATGTTAACAAGAAAATTGAATAGTAATGTATTTAGTTTGACCATGTTTTTGTATAAGGCACAATACTACCACTGCAAGTCATTTTATGTAATATGAATATAGTCATAGATAAAAAGCATGAAAAAAACATGCAAAATTGCTAACTAATGCTAGTTTCCTCAAGGGGAGAGTAGCATTGGGAAGAGGTATATTTTTTCTTGTTATTGTTCTGTGTTGTTAGAAATGTTATTTTTGAAATAAAAAAATAAACACATAAAAGTGAATTTTTTTTTAATTGAGTATGTCTGCTTTAGGATATTTTTCTATAAGATTTGAATTTGTCTGTCTCAGGAGAGCAAATTCAATTTTAAGCCCTATTTTTATCCCCTTATTTATTGTCACTGATTTAGAAATTGTACACTGGAGCAATTGCAGCGCATTTACATGTTTTAAATAAATATGTAATGGTATTAGAGTTCCTGTCGTGGTTCATTGGTTAATGAATCCGACTAGGAACCATGAGGTTGCAGGTTCGATCCCTGGCCTTGCTCAGTGGGTTGAGGATCCTGCATTGCGGTGAGCTGTGGTGTAGGTTGCAGATGCTGCTTGGATCAAGCATTGCTGTGGCTCTGGTGTAGGCCAGTGGCTACAGCTCTGATTCGCCCCCTAGCCTGGGAACCTCCATATGCCACGGGAGCGGCCCTAGAAATGGCAAAAAGACAAAAAAAAAAAAAACAAATATCGCCCTTCTTAGTGGAGGCCAAACAAACAAACACAACAAACAAACAAAAATATGCAATGGTATTAATAAAAGCAATTATTTACTGGCACTAAATTAAACCCTCTAAGGTCCTTTGCTTTCGGGGCTTGAACAGGAATATGTACAGCCAAACAAATGCAACTGGAAAATTAAAACTTAGCAATAGTTGTGACTGGATAATTGATAGCAGATCAATTGATCTGCAGATTATTAACACCCTAAATGGAATAAAGAGTAGGGAAGTAAACTTTTAGATGAAAAACACTAAAATATGACAAATATTATTGCTTATATAAAAGAAACATGAAGAAAACCAGATTAAGAAGCAATATACATATGGAGTGGTTCATTAATGTTAGTTTTGAAACTGTGTTAGTTTTGGTTTAAAATATTCACATTTATATATTTTTTTAATGTAACATGATTTAATTTTTTTTAAATCTTGGTAACTTTTATAACCTGTTATTACAAATAAATATCTGTAAAAACTTTTGATAGCAGCAGTTCACTTGTGGCACAGCAGGTTAAGGACCGGCCTTGTCACTGCCGCAGCTCAGGTCACTGCTGTGGTGCAGGTTTGACTGCTGGCCTGGGAACTTCCATGTATTATGGGTGTGGCCGAAAACAAAACAAAACAAAAACTTCGGGTACCATAACATCATGAACATCATAAGTCTTTTAGGGCTGTTTTAAAGTACAGTCACAAAACTACTATGACTCTTTTGGTCTCTGGAAACACATACCTAAGACCTTTGATCCTTGATTCGGTCCTTCTGGAAGAGCCCACTCTGGAGTAGAATGAGTCCCTCGGAGAACAATCTGTAACTCTCCTTTAAAAGGGTTATCTTCCCAGCCACCAATTAATCTACCTCCCTGCGGTAAAGCAGAAAATTGTTAATACTTTGAAACCTAGCAGGAAAAATTTCCCCTATGAAAAAGGAATTAGGAAGACTGGCAGCCTCTCCTCATAAAAATGAAAGAATTTTTGTTTTACAAAGAACAGTGCTGTAACTAGAAGTGACCTTAATTTAACCCATCCACTTTGGGATGGGTAGTTTAAATGATTTTTCCAAGGTCAAATTCAATATCTACTTACTGTCAGAATTGGACCTAAAACTGCGATCATCTAAAACCTAAATTAGGGCTGTCTGAATAGGTCTTACGTTATTTTAACATACTGTGGCATATATAAAATATGCTCTTTACTTATATCCCAGCTATGCTATTTATGAGCCATCATTGTTAATAAAAATATGTTACTAACTGCTTGCTGATTCCATGCTCGGTAAAACATGCAATGCAAGGCTTTACATATTTTATGTCATTTAACCTTTACACTAAACTCGTGAATTGGAATTATTGTTCTCATTTCATAGGTGAGAAAACCGATGCTGAAAGAGGTCAAGTATCTTAATCTATTACCCAATTATCAAACAGTTAGGCAAAAATTCAACTGTAGCTTTAATTTACCTCTAAGCCCTGCAGCTAACCAAAATATCACACACCTTTAAAGCATTAAAGGCCTAGCTTTATGAAAGAAAGGCTACCACTTACTTTTTAGTGGTGCTTAATAGCTTTCTGGCTAAGCCATTCTTTTAAATGAACACCAATAAAAGACTGACAGAAAAATTAAACTGATCAAACTATTACATGTTCAAGACCATCTGGGGTTTATGAGAGAATGAGGTGATTATTCCAAACAACTGAAATACTTTTATTAGTCTGCTTCTGGTTTTCATAATCCTATCCACATCCATTCATTTTAAGAAATACTGTTTGCTTTCTTAGGAAAAAAAAGGGTTATAATCTTTTAATTTTTTTTCCAGAACTTCAGGGATTCTCTGTTTGTTGGAGCAGGCTGTAAATTTAGCCTTACCTAATAATAATACAAATAATCTAAAGGATTGAAAATGAGCAAACCTCACATTAAAAGGTAGCATGAGAATGTTTAAGGAAGGTGTCATTAAAAAAATTTAAAGCAGAACAGTAATACATTGAACTTACATGAAGCTTGAATTTCATGGGGTAAAGCCAGTTGTGTTTTTAATTCACATCAATTGAATATTTTTTCTTATAATTTTCTCAGTAAATCTCCAACATTTTAGCATTTGGCTCATAAGGGTATAAGTTACTAGATCCTCGTTCTTACCTGCAGTGATATGTAGGTAGCATTCAAAACAACTTTTCTGTAAGAAGACTCTGCAGCTCCCATATTATGTTTATCTTCCAGTTCTAGAACCCCCCAAATAACGAGTCTTTCCACAGGTGGAATATCTGTGTCGGCCACAATCCATGTTCCTATAACACAAGACTTCAATATAAGGAATGTAACATAATCCACAGACTACAGTCTATGGATAAGACATTGACAGCCTTATCAGCGAGTCTCGTTTTTAAGGTTTGTGAGCCTTTTTCCACGCAATGACCAATTCTTGTCTCTCTCAGAAAATCTATTATTCTTAATATTCAGGTTTAAATCCACATAAAACCCAGAAGTGAAGTCTGGCATCCAGGACACAATAATTGAATCCATCTCTTCACATTTTCTTTTTTCTCAAAGGTGTGCTGCATAAAGGTGGAACACTAACTGTTGTGTTATTTATCCTAACGGAGCATAGAACGAGATTTTTATTTATTTACACTTACGCATTTACCTTCAGGAATAACAACATTTGCTCCTGGGTAAGGTATGGTATAATTATTTTCTTGAGATGATTGCCAAAAAGAATCATTTGACCATAAGCTGAAAAGAGAAAAGAAATATTTCCATAAAGTATTATCTCTGTATATTTAATGAGCATCTCCTTAGGGTATAGCTATATACTAGATGTTTGGGGGGATGACAGAATGCAAATTAGATAGTTTGCATTTTGCTAAAGACAAGCTAATATATGCAATTAGTAAAATACTCAACACACACAAATACATATGTAGGTTTTTTTTTTCCCCCACTGAAGAAAACTTCCTTTCCATCCACAATCGTAATCACTTTTTTGCCTACTAAATCCAGAAACCCTAATTTTGTCTAACATGAAAATAACTTAATTTCTTTATAGGATTTTGTGTGGTGGCAAAGTGAAAAGAAACCATCCTTTGTCCACTAAAAGACCCTTACATATGATGCTGTTTTCATGGAGAAAGGGAGAGGAGGGTATATCGTTGGCAAGATTCTGTGAAGGGAGGGTTGGAAGAATGGGCTCTGAATTGGCAAGGATGGGTTAGTGAGGGCAGTTCCTGGGCTGTGGGCACAGATGGCAGGTCTACAACCAGAGTGAACCACCCATGCCTGCTAGAAAGTATCTTGGTGAAAACTGTTACAAAGAAGATTACTATATAATTAATATTTTCCTATTTAAAAATATTCACTATCAGAGGTTGCTCTCCTGACCTAAGTAAAAAATTTAAAAAATCTATGACAGTTAATGCAGGGAGTCTACAAAAGAACCAATACAGTTGTTTGGTTAAAAGTGGTTTTTTTTTAATTACACATATGATTTACTAAATAATATTACTAAAAACAATCTGTTGATCAAGTATAAAAATTTTGTTTTCATGAATTTAAAAAAGAGGGCATAGTTAAAGGATTATTTAGACTCACAATAATACATTTTTCATGAAGCAATCTCAACTAAGATTTGTTTAAAGGTTGTATCTATCTAACTAAATAAACTGAGCAGTATTGCACAGATTCAAGAGTTGATTTTATGTAGATTTTCTCAAGTCTTTCATTCTTATCCCCAGCAGCACTGTACCGTGCATGGTATACATTCTTCTTCCTCTTGCCCATTGTTATGATCAATAAAGTCCAGTGCCTCCTGAACTAAGCATTTGTGGCCTGTGTAGCTAGAACTTTATATTCTATTCCTGAGGTACCAGTTTGGGATCAAGATCCTGTTTGTCTCACTAATAGGCATCTGCAAAACACAAATTAATAATTCTAATTAAAGCGATTTCCAGGGAGCAGAACTCATTTTGTGGAGGAAAAAAAAACTATCCTATGACACAGACATGTAGTGTATCAATCCATACCACTATCTCTTCCTGGTCTTTACCAATCTAAATCTATACTTGAATTATAATAAATATTAAGTAACTGTTTAGTAATTATTTTTAGGGCTGCACCAGAGGCATATGGAAGTTCCCAGGCTAGGGGTTGAATCAGACCTGTACTGCAACGCCAGATCCAAGCTGCATCGGTGACCTACACCATGGCTCAGGGCGATGCCAGATCCCCAACCCACTGGGCAAGGCCAGGGATAGAACCTGCATCCTCATGGATACTTGTCGGATTTGTTACCTCTGAGCCTTAATGGGAACCTCCCATTCAATAATTTTGATGGCCCATATCTCTTTGAAAGCTCTCTAGACTCTTTTTATGAGCCTCTTGGCTTTCTCCACTGTCCTTCTATACCACGGGGTAGTAAAAGGGGTCTTTTCAAAATGTAATGTCACTTAGCTGAAAATTACTTAAGAGATTCTCATATTTCTTAATACTAACTGCCTGCACAACCCAAATGATCTGATTTCCACCTGTTTCTAATGCTATCTCCAGGCCCCTCTCCCTTGCTCACCAGGGTTCAGCTATGCAGATTTTCTCTCAGTTCTTGGATATGCCACACTCTTTCCCACATCAGGGCTTCTGCCCAAGATGTTCCCTCAGCCTAGAACCCACCTTTCACACAGCCAGCTCTTCCTCATCCTTTGGGTCTCAGCTGGAATGCCCCCTCCAGTGAGACTCTGTCGCAACCATCCACCCAAAGGAGGCCCCTGCCATGTTGTTTTCTGCTCCAGCCCCTTAACCATTCCCTTCATAACATTTATCACAACTCACACTTATGTAGTTTATTTTCTGTTTGCTTTTTTGGTTTGTTTGTTGGCTTGTGTTGGTGTCTGTCTCCTTGGACAGATTGTGAGTGCAATGGGGGCAGGGATCACATCTGTGTTGTTCACAACTGAATCCCCAGAGCCCAGCACAGAGCCTGGCACATAGCAGGTGCTCAGCAAATATTTTTTAATGACTGAATGAATATATAACAAATTCAATTATTACTGTTTTGTTCTACAGTTACTGCAGTATCTGTATATTTTGAAATCATAATCCACTTAATAAATATCTGTGATTTATACTTAAATGCACAGTAGTGGGCTCTCATAGACCCACTAATTGTTAGTTTTTACTATACCGTCATTATTTTTAGGGTTATTATTTGCCCATAAGGGAGACAAATTTATATCAAATCAGGATTATTCCATCATCTCTAAGACTAGCACTGATATGCACTAGTACCATCTTGTACCATCATCACTATAATATGAGGGAGAAAGTGATGTTTCACATGAGAAATAAAAGTAAAGGGCTACATAAGTTTCAAAGATAGAAAAATTATTTTCAACCAGAAGAATTAACATGCATTTAGGAAACCAACCATTTGAAATAAAATTAAATAAGTTACATTATGAGATTTGACCAGGACAGTTATTCTAGAGAAAAAGATGCCACCTGCTAAGAAAGCACTGGCTCAACGAGGAGACAGTTTCTGGTTCTGGGTGTGTCATCAAGAAGTTTTGCAATCTTAGGTAATTCACTTAAGGGCGTCAGCTTTCTCACCTATATAACACGGGAGTTGATCTAATAATCCAGATCTAACATTCTGCAAGTATGAGAGTCCCAGTAACTTTCACACATAATTTTTGTGAGATTTTTCCATTTTGTCATCGGGGTGGTTGTAAGGCTCAAGTGAAGCAATGAGTGTGGAAGTGCTTTGGGACCTACAGGTACTGTACAGGAGGAGAGCATCAGGATCTCAGCCAGGGTGACATGCGAAAAGGATGCTGTCAAAAGATACTGAAGTCTATTAACAAATAAAAGGCCTATATACTTATATGTGGCTGGTCGCTTCCTGGGAATTGGTTTTCTTGATGAAGGATGAACAGGAAAGCAATCCTGGAGAACACAGCAGTAAGCCTGGAAATTAATAATAACATCCTTCACATCAGGATCCAGGGTCCCAGAAGTGGGAGGGCTCTGATGAAGGTCACTTCTGCCTGACACTGAAAGTGAAGTAAAAGAAGTTTAAAATAATACGATGATCAAAGTACTTGAATGTCAACAAAATCATGGCGATTTGAAAATATTTTTTGAAAAATTTTTTTTAGTTTTTATTTCTATTTATTTTTGAGGCATTGCAAAAGTTGCCAGGCCAGGAGTCAAACCCACGCCATGGCAGTGACCATGCTGGATCCTTAACCGCTAGGCTACCAGGTAACTCCCTGAAAATATTTTTTGGAGAGTAACTTGGTATAATTCAAATGTTATGAAATACATACGAAGCAATTTCAGCAAAATGATGTCTTGTTAAGAAGTACAGTCAAAACATCTTGACAAAAGCAAATACTTTAGAACTCAATTAAAATTTATTCTTAAATATCTTCATTATCAAAAAATAATTAAATAATACAAATGGAAACAAAACATATGACAACTTCCGCTGCATTCATTTCATTTCATTTTGTGATGATAAGCATTGGGGCCAATTATGAGTATCTGTGCCACCTCCAAACAGAAAATGTAAGTTCTCAGTTCAACTCAAGAGATTTTCCAGCATAAATTTAGTCTCCATTCTTTAACCAACAAACATTTACTGACTTCTGCTATATACAAGGCACTATATAACACATTTAAATGAAGCAATAGATAAAGTAATCCCTTCTGCCTACTGAATACATACCCAGGTAATACAGAGTACTAGTGTTTGCTTCAAGGTGCCAGTCTCCATTCTTGCCAGTATTCCAATTCAGTGGATTTGAGGAGCCATTCCTCATATCAATAATATTAAACATATCAGGATTTTGAGTGAAGTTATGAGAGATGATTACATAATCTTCTTCCTATAAAAGTTTGTCCCCAAAGTGACTTGTTTTATATGTTAATATCCCGCATATTACTTTTGATGACATTAATTAACTGCTATATTAAAGCTTAAGTTTCAGTTTTATTTTTCATCTTACGCTTGTGTTTTGTTTATTAACATTTTACCTGTCTATGGCGATAATCCTAATTCTGTCACTAAGGCAATGAAAGTCTTTCTCTCTAAACATATGCATACACACACATACATATGCATACATTCAGAGAACATTTAATTTCTATAATGTTTCAACACATTTAAAACAGTGCTATGTATTGCTCTTTGGTTGCCCATATGTAGTACAAGTAGAAGAACATGAACAGGGATGAAAACACCCAATTCAGGATTCTGGTGCCCATGAGAGGTGGAGAATGGAGAATGATAGCAGAGTAAGCCATATAGAGAGCTTGCACTTCATCTAAAATGTTTATTTCTTTAAAAAATCTAAAGTAAACAGTCACAGAATGTTAGATTCAGAGCTAGGTGGTGGGCATACAGGACTTAGTCTGTTATTTTCTATAATTTTCTGTGTTTGGTATATTTCATAATACAAATAATAAAGCCCTTAATATGCCCCAAACATCATAATCACTCAATAAATGTTAGTTATTATCATGGTAATAACAATGGGCACAAGCCTTGTACTATGGAAAGGCGGCAGAAAGATTGTTTACTTCCGACTCTTAAAGAAGGGTTTTTTGTTTGCTTCTGAGATTTAGGATGGGTTATGAAAAGTGTGCAGGACGTCACTAAGTCAATACAGAAGCAAGGTCATTCTGGGCCTCACAAACGGTGTACGGATGAGTGTGGGGGCTGCGTTTGAGGAATATGCAATCACAGTTAACAGAAGATGGATTATGCAGCTCTTTGTTTACCTTAAATCCATAGAATGTGGATGTATACGATATGTTGGTTATGTGATCTACACCTTTAAAATACCAGTTAATGTGCTTTGCATTTGGAATCAAAGCCATCCATCCAGACATATGGGTCAGTCGTTTCTTCTGAAAGGGAACAATGCTTGTGCCTGAGGAAGAACATAAAAAAAATAACAGTAGTTTCTACCTATTTCTTCTCTTCTGAACAAGTGCAAAGGTAAATATTAGTCTAGTCTATGGGTGTCTCAAAGAGGTCAGTAAAGTATTTCATTATTTTATGTTTCAAATGTCTTTGTTTACCTGAAGGCCCCAGTGTTTCCCATCACACTTCACTGAAACATAAAATGGTTTCTCACTTGGAATTCTGAATTAATTCTTAGGGAAAATAAAATCGAAATATGACGGTGATTACAACTGCTAAGACAAAAGTGCTTAAAGATACCAATATAATTCTTTAAATATCATTGGTCTAAAATATCATTTAATTCCTAAGGATTTAATTCTTCATAATCCTTGATTTGCAGAGTATGCAAACATATGTTCTGAACTTTATTAAATTCTCCCCATTTGCTGCGTTAACAAAAATCAGCCTAACAATTGAAAGCTCTGATTTAAAACTCTTAAGGAACTAGACTGCAAGAAGACCTACCACTGACACTGATCAGGACACCCTAAATTTTGTGAATGACGAACTTGGAACCTGAACTAGCTGTTATGAGAAAAAGATTTAATTTGAGAGAGTGCCTGATGACTTCATGTTAAAAATTTGAAATGATCTCAACACAATATAAAGAAAAAAATCTGTGATTAATTGCTCATATTCTACTTTTTTCCTCTCCTTTCTTACTTTTTTTTTAATCTCTGATTTAAATTTTATGTTAAATTTGCAACCTCTCCCCTTACAAATTTAGGAGGAAGAAGCTAGAAGCAAGATTATAAAATAAACTGTCATTCTTTTCCTTCAGGGATAAAGCAAAACAAATTCTAATATGGGGGAACAAATTCTTAGGCTTTGAATTAGCATTTGTTTTGATGAGGCACTAAAAACTCAAGTTTCAGAAGACCTGCAGTGTATGAGAAGAACTATGATAATTTGGATTATTCAGCAAATATCCACTCCTCTCCCATCCATGAGGGAAAACAGACTTCCCCGCTCTGTTGAGACTGGGTGACTTCTTTGGCCTATAGGATACTAGCTGAACTGACACTTGCAAGGCTGTGAAAAACGTTTGCTGGGTGAAAGACGCGCTCTTGAGCCTCTGTTACTGCAATGCCAAGAGCCTCTCCCAGGGGAATAGTGGGTAGCACCCTAAGGTGATGTCTGGCATACCTGGACAGAAAAATTATATAGACATTGGGGGACAGAAATCTAATTTGAGTTATCTAAGTGGAAATTGGCCAATTCTTTCCTGTTTTCTAGATCCAAGCCAATTCACAGCCTGACAGCACCTCCACTGAGTGGGAGAAACCTATGGCCATTTATCAGGCTACTGTATACCTGAGAGAGGAAACTACCCAGACCTTCCAAGAGTCGTTATAGCCTGGCTTTGAACTGATACTAACCCTCAAACACCCTAAGTGCTACCGTGGTCTATCAGCTGAGAATGGGAGCTTATGAAGGCCAAGAGAAAGACTGAGTCTTTGCTCAGTTTCATGGCTGGTCCAGTGCGGCTACAGGCTCACCTTATAGTTATTTCTCCAGTTCCAAAATGTATGGTGAAAAGAGATATAGAACTTTGTTTGAAAGAAGGGCAGAAATTGAAATTCTCATAAGAAATATTTTAAGATGATCTGATAACATGGAGCAGAGTAATGAAACTCCAGTATGGTCTGATGGATTTGACACAGCTATAATTTTAGCAGTTACAGTCTGACTGGTATAATCATGCTTCACATTTTAAAAGTTCATTTGGCTTACACTGAGGTTCATCATTTTAGTTTCCAATTGCAAGTCTTCACCTTGTACATACCATTAAATGTGGAAATTTGGAAATACTATCATCAAGAAACTACATTATTTAGATTTATGCAAAAAACTTAGAAAACTATATTTGAGAATCATTGGTTTAGAAAATCTTTAATCAATATGGCTTTCTTTCTCTTTTTCTTTCTTTCTTTTTTCTTTTATCTTTTCAGGGCTACACACATGGCATATGGAGGTTCCCAGGCTGGAGGTTGAATCGGAGCTGCAGCTGCTGGCCTATACCATAGCCATAGCAATGCCAGATCCAAGCTGCGTCTGCGACCTATACCACAGTTCACAGCAATGCCGGATCCTTAATCCACTGAGCGAGGCCAGGGATTGGACTTGCAACCTTAGGATTCCTAGTCGGATTCTTTTCTTCTGCTCCACGATGGGAACTCCCTCAATATGCCTTTCTTATGTTCCAAAACCTGCAAACTATCAGAACAGTGTACATGAGCGTGAATTAATAGTAGATAGATATTTTAACTAATAACTCATAGATGGATGGATGGATGGATGGATGGAATGATACATAGATCTGAGCCATTCATGAGAAGCCAGGTCCAGTATGAGGGGAAGAGATACATTTAGTAACTGGAGAAAGGCCCACACTGGTTCCCCTAACCAATGAAGGGAGGGAAAATCAGGTAGGAAGGACTGAGTGAACTCTTTAGGAACCATGCTCCTCACCCCTTTTCCAAGATAATAAACTAAAAGCAGTTCCAAATTCTTGAGGGCAAAAATGCAGATATTAATGCCACAGTGAAAAACCTGAGAGATGTGAGGATCAGGATTCCTACCACATCCCCACTTGATTTGTCTGTCTGGCTGGTGCAAATGCCAGATGGATCATGAATAACAGCAGGAAATTAATGAAATCTAGTCAGGCAACGATGTCAAGCACATCCGGTGTTCCAGGTACAGTATCTTTACTGAAACAAATCAGTCAATCAACAGAATCTGGCATCTGGTGTGCAGCTATCGACCTAGCAGGTGCTCCCCCCAAACCTAGTTCAATCAACAAAGATATTCAAAGTAATTTTCCTTCAGTAGCAGAAACAATGGTATATTTTTACTGTCTTGATCCAAAAGCTATGTCAACTTTCCTGCTCTCTGTCATAATGCTGGCTGGAGGTTCCTTAATCAGCAGAATGTCATGCTGGTCATGTTTATTCAGTACTCCCCTCAAGCCCATTTTGAGGTGTGTTTATTTGTTTCCAGCCTGGCTTCTGAATGATATAAATAATATGCTTTTTCCAATGTTCTAAACAGTAACTGACAACTCAAGGAGATGATGTAAACTGAGGAAAACATACTTAAATAGACGGTTTAAATGACTGCATTCTACTTACCGAAAGCGTCTGAGAGAACCACATCCTTTTCAAGCAGAGATACTGGAGAAGGCTTGTTGAATGCTAACCGGTGGAAGCTGACTGAGGCATCACAGACTGAACCAGGGAACCCTCTGCTCCACTCAGCTTCTTGAGTACAGTGAGAAGGGTCCAGCAGTGAGCTGTGTGGAATAACGGTGTGTCCTCTGTGACCTAGGAAATTAACACAAACAGCACATATCCTATTTCACGTCAGAAAACGAAAAAAGCCAGACTATCTACAGTGTACTTACTATGATCTATAGTGGCACAAATACAATCTAAAAGTCTTGGTTCATTTTTTTGTTGACCTGGGGTAAGGGGACCTCACACAAAGGCTTTGCATGACTCTTTAGTTGGAGAGCTTGTGGTGGAAGTAGCTGAAACGTGGGATCTGAAGTATCCATGAGAACCCAAAAAGGGGATGGGATGTGGGATAAATACCTTGGTCAAGGATTCATGGAAGGATGCAAATCTGGGCAGTTTGACCATAGTACCGGTGCTCTCAACCAATGGACAGTCAACTAACATTAAGAATCTAAACTGAGGGAGTTCTCATTGTGGGTTGGCGGTAATGAACCCGTCTAGCATTTAGGAGGATGCGGGTTTGATCCCTGGCCTCCCTCAGTGAGTTAAAGATCTATTGTTGCCGAGAGCTGTGGTGTAGTTTGTAGATGCAGCTTGGATCCGGTGTTGCTGTGGCTGTGGCATAGGCCGGCAGTGGCAGCTCCGATTCGACCCTTAGCCTAGCAATTTCCATTTGCTGCAGAAAGCGAAACAACAACAACAACAACAAACTAAGCTGACAAAAAAAGGGAGAAAGGAGTTCCCATTGTGGCTCGGCAGGTTAAAGACTCAACTGTCTCTGTGAGGATGCAGGTTTGATCCCTGGCTTTGCTCAGTGGATTAAAGATCCAGCATTGCTGCAAGTTGCAGAGAAGGTCACAGATGCAGCTCAGATCTGGTGTAGGCCATAGCTGCAGCTCCCTAGCCTGGGAATGTCCATGTGCTGCAGGTGTGGCCCCAAAAAGAAAAAAAAATGAATCTAAGTTGAATTAAGTAAATAAATAACGGTCACATAAAGCCCTGAATATTAGAACTATCCAAATGTTCTCCCTCTTAAAGCCACAACTAGAGCAGGAGACAAGTCAACAACCATGGGTGAGAATTCAGTCTGTCTGAATATTGAGATGAACCTTCTTCCCTCTCAAAGTCTTTCAAAAATAAATATGTTAATATCTATAGGTTTATTTGTAACTTGTCTGTCTCATAAAGTATTATGTAGAATCATATACACGAACACACACGCATACTTTCTATCTTATTTAGACAATTCTTTGTGATTAAAATTTTACAAAAATGCTAAATTCTAGAAACCATAATTATTTACAAAAAATTTTGACATGCTCTGAGCTGAAAATGGTAAAAAAAAAGTTAACTTAGTTTGTTGAATTTTATACTAGAATTCACATTCTTTGAACCAATTCCAAATTCAGAATTTACTTTATTTTTTGTTTTTATTTTTTTATTTTATGATTTTTATTTTTTCCATTATCATTGATTTACAGTGTTCTGTCAATTTCTACTATACAGCAAAGTGACCCAGTCACTTTCTCTCACATTTTCCTCCATCGTGTTTCATCACAAGTGACTGGGTATAGTTCCCTGTGCTATACAGCAAGATCTCATTGTTTATCCACTCCAAATGCAACAGTTTGGAATTTAGATTGACAAGAAAAAGGTTATCAGTAGGTCTGTAACTTAACTACTTTGATTTAAGGTGCTTGAGCAAGATACATTTAGTCTGTCTACACTGCTGATGTAAATAAACCTGGAATTTATACATTTATGGGGCATGATTGGCTGGAGAATTTGTGTAGTCATGTAAACTGTTTCCTATCTGTGTGATTAATCAACTGAGTATAAAATAGAGGTATTCTCAAACTGAGACGGCTTCTTCTATGATCAATAGTCCCATAAATATGGTTCAAAATTTGCTGCCAATTCAAAACCAAAGTGCAAACACAGGAGGAAAAGAACATATTTGGAGGCTGCATCTGATAGCGGGGGGCTTTTTTAGAAAAAAAAAAAGTCTTATCTATGCCTAGTGTTGACCTACAACCTTAAGAATTAGTAAAGTTTTGTACTGAGTAAGACCTGTGACTCACCTGAGTCTGCTTTGACAATCCCAGTCTTTGTGCTCAAGCAAACAAAAATACATATTTCCATAGTATTTTTTCAGAAAATAAAACATCACATTACCTGTAAGTGAACCATCAACATCAATCAGCACCACTTCATGTTCCCATCGAAAGCCAGCCTTGTTTGGTGTGTGCGAATACTGGATGTCAACAAATTTTGCACTCCAACCTCCACATCTGTCATTACAAACGCCGGTGATGGACGTCACTCCCAAAGCCACACAGGTGGGACGGTCAAAGTTCATGAAGTGTACGGAAGACACAGTCAAGCCTTCACTAAATGGGAGAACCAGGCCTTTTGTTGTGCAAAATGTAGACCCCATTCCCAGTTCATCGAGATGACCAACTATTTTGGCATTTTTAATCACCGCTCCATTGGTTTCACCCCATCCTCCAACATAAGGAGCCAGGATCCTCTTGGTCTCGATTCCAGCCTCATCATTATTTACCATCACAAAGTTATGGAACTGAAGGGCACCTCCATTGACCCATTCAGCTCCTTTCTGACAATGCCAAGTAGTAAGTGAATTAAATATTGCAGGCACTGGCACTGTGGAAGTACAAGATCCTGTTTGCATGGGGAAATATTCTTCAAATATCCACAATCCAAACCAACCTTGAGAATGAACGGTGTTGTTAAAGAATTCTCCAAGAGGAACTCTTTTCTGGCAGATGTTCTGGTCATAGGATGGTCCATCAGGGTGGTTGTTCATTCGATACCAAAAGCCAAAATGAGTGCCACCAGCAGCTGCATTGTGTCGGATGGTGTTGTTTGGGTTGGTTACCCAAAATGCAGCTGGAGTCACATCGTCATTCAGAAGACTAGTACTTTGCTGTACAAATACTGCCAAGTTATACTGTAGGATATTGCCATGCTCAATACCATCTTCTATAAAAAATGCTCCTCCCCTGATATCATATATAATATTCCTCTCAACCAGAAGGTGATGTGTGTTATGGATAGTAACAGCTCTGTTGTATGTCTGGTGAATTGCACAGCCTCTTACATAAGATTTAAACTGTAAATCTCCAAGCAGGTGCCAGTGTATCGGATATCGCCCCAACCGGAATGCCTGGCCAGCATGGAATATCTGTCAAGCCCAGAAGTCACAGCTTTTTAGTGATACACAGACTCGGAGTTTGCCGGCTCACACTTGCTTTTTTTCTTTTTTTGGCCATGTCCACAGCATGCAGAAATTCCCGGGACAGGGATTGAACCCATGCCACAGCAGTAATCCAAGCCATAGCAGTGACAACACTGGAATCTTAACCCACTGTGGCACCAGGGAATTTCTACGGCTTATACTTTCTTGTTTCAAAATAGTATTCACTTTACATTAATTATTACTAATGCATTTATATCCCCCATATTATTATCATTTTTAAATGTTATTTGACTCCCAACTCACCTTGTTTTATTCAATAAGAAGAGCCCATACCTGCTACCAAATAAATGAATGAACAAAAGCCATCTTTGTCTTTTCTGCTTTTCATCTTGCTCAGTTATGAAACTTGTGTTTAGCAAAATACAACCTTTTAAAAAACTTTTTTCCTTCCTTTGTATCCTTTCTTAATAAAAAGAAACATTTCTTGAATGCTTACCCTGTGCCAGATATTGTGTGAAATGTCTTATATGCATGATCACAGGCTTTACCACAATCCTAGGAAGTAGCCACTTATCATAAGCTTCATTTTACAGAAAGTGAAAGTTAAAAATGCTGAGAATCTTGTTCATGGTCACAAAGTTCCATTGAAACCCACTGCCCTGATTGTAGATTTGGTGATCTTATTAACAATCTACTATACTTTCAATAGGTCTATGATCAAGTAATCCAATTTAGAAGATGCTTCTGTGTGTGTTGTGTATGATAGGATTTCATAATTTTTGGAGATAAAATGTTAGGGCATCTAGGTGTTTTCATCATTCCCGTCGTGGCTCAGTGATTAACGAATCTGACTAGGAACCATGAGGTTGCGGGTTCGATCCCTGCCCTTGCTCAGTGGGTTAACGATCTGGCGTTGTCGTGAACTGTGGTGTAGGTCACAGACGCGGCTCGGATCCTGCATTGCTGTGGCTCTGGGGTAGGCTGGCAGCTACAGCTCCGATTCAACCCCTAGCCTGGGAACCTCCATATGCCAGGGGAGCGGCCCAAGAAATGGCAAAAAGACAAAAAAATAAAAATAAAAATAAAAAAAAGAAAATAAAAATAAATAAAAATAAAAGCTAAGGAAGTTCCCATGTGGTGCAGCAGGGTTGCCACAGCCGTGGTGCAAATTGCATCCAAGGCACGGGTTCAATCCCTGGCCCAGGAACTTCCACATGCCATGCCTGTGGCCAAAAATAAAAAATTTTAAAAAACTTAACTCTTACTAATATTTACTATACAGATCTACCCTCACTCATTCTATATCCAGGAGTTATATGTATATAACATAACCTAGGAGGGGGGTAGTTTTACAAAATGCAATCATTGACTCTGCCACCCTCACTGCAGTGGAGGTGTTCCCAATTTAATGGATTTATGGATTTTACTATCTCTCCTTCCTTCCCTCCTTTTTTTGAATACTTGATAAAAACTGGACTAAACCCTGATTATATAGACTGAATATGAATAAGATACAGAGGAGCTCCTGATCTCTTGGACAGAACTAGCATATTTATTCTTTTATTTATATATTTGTTCAACGAATAGTCAATTGAGAATCTGCTATATCCTAAGCACTATTCCAGCTACAGAAGAAAGAGAAGAAAACCAGAAGGACAAATATCTCTGAAATGGCTTTTTTGTTCCAGAGGAAGAGATCAAAAACAAATCAAAACTAGATATACTGTCAGAAGTTACGAAAAAATAAAGAAAAAACAGATGTTTGGGCAGCTATTTCAAATAAAGATGGTAGGAAGCGTCTCCCTTAAATAACATTTGAGAAGAGACCTGACTGAAATGAGAGTGTGAACCATTTAAGTAATTGGTGGAGGAGCATTCCAAGCAGAATGAAAAGCAAGGGCAGAGAACCTGAGAAAGGAATGTGCTCAATATGGTCAAGGGACAGGGAATGGCCGATGTAGCTGCTGTGGCAGGTGCCAAGTGAAGAGTCAAACAAAAAGTCAGTGGCCATCTAGTTAGGAATCAGATCATTTGGGTCCTTTGTGAAGGGGCTGGGTTTTTCATCTTAGGTGTAATATGAAGCCATTGAAGTGTTTTGAACAGTGTAGCAAGACCTAATTCACACTTTAAAAACTATACTTTGGCTGTGGCGTGGAGATTCCACTGCAGAAAGGGTGGAAGCAGAAAGACCAGTTAGGAGAAAAGCAGAATAGTCCAAATGAAAGGTGATGGTTGCGTGGGTTAGGGACCAGGTGGAGTGGTGGGAAAAAAAGTGGATTCTGATACAATATTTTGTGGGCAGAGGGGATAGAATTTGTTGATGAATTTGATGTGGGGTATGAAAAAACAGTAACAAAATTTTAGCATGTTTACATGAGTAAATATTCGGATGTATTAAAATCATCTCTTTACTTATCTGTGTCCTCTACCAGATTATAAGCAGCACCTAGCAAAAGCAGGTACTCAGTACACATTCATTGTATAAACAACTTTGGACAAACTATTATAACAACACCCCTTACCTCTACATATTCTATTCTTCCAGTTACCATGTTAGCACCAGGTACAGGAGCATGAAACATAATGCAGCCTCCAAACTGGTCACTTCCTATTTCTTCTCCAAACTTTCCTTGGAGACATGTCTGTGTAGCAAATTCACCTTTAAAAATATTTTTAAGACTTCATAAAGAAAAACCATGTTAAAATCCTCTAATTATATAAAGACTGTTTCTCATACCTAATTATATCTTTTTATTTGCATATAATTTTAATCTCATCCTGGAACATAATTATTTGCATTCACATCATCTTCTCTGCACAGTAAGAAAGGTAAATGCTTTGTCTTGTTCATCTCTGCATCCTCGAAAGTACTTACCGCAGTACTTTTCAGAGAAGATACTAGATAAATATTTGGATGGTCGAGCGAATACTGATAAGAGTATTTGTTTTATTATCTCTGAATTTATTTTCCTCAAGATTTGAGATGAACATAATTAATACACTCTTATACCAGTATACCACTAGAACATGCATTATCTCACTAAATTCTTACAATTACAGTAGTTTGGCAGAAGAGGAAGCATTTTTATTTTAAATAGGATGAGACTAGGTTTCGCAATGGACATTGTGAGACTTGATGCAGATTAACTGGAATCAAAACACAGGTCGTTTGCCATTGAATTCAATGAGCTTTGTCTTAGACATTCCATCGAAGAAAAGGCTGTATCAGTTATTATTCAACTACTTATAGGATTGTAAAGTAGCAGTGATTACATAAAATATTTAAGAGACTTGTAAAATGCACTGCTTCTTAACTACACATGTACATATGTATATTATATATAATGCATGAGAACTGTGTTAAGTTGATTAGTTAAGGATAGCCATTGAATGAGTTTCAACTACTGACACCTGAGTAGAAGAGACACATGTCACTTTAGGACCAAGTAACCAGTTTCTGGTGCTTAACTCCTCAGCGATCTCATCTCCTGTCTCAGTGATCATGGAAACCCATGTTGAGATGAAGTCTCTATCAGCCTAGACCCTGGAAAACTGCAATGAGCAGAGCCCTCTCTTGACCCATACTGGACACATGTAGCATAAATGCGAAATCATTTAAAATCACTAAAACGTTAGGCTTAATTATTGCTAGAGCACAACCAAGTCCTTTAGTTCTTAATACATTTGCAGTATCTGGAAACATTTCAAGTTGACATGCTAAGGCTGCTAAAAGTACCTGTGTCAAATCCATCAGGACATGCTGGAATTTTGTTATTCCACTCCACATTATCTGACCCTCGTATTAAAATATTTCTTGTAAGAATTCCAATTTCTGCCCTTGCTTCAAACAGAGTTCCATCTGGGAGAGTGACAGTGATTCCTAAGTGTGTGTAATTCAGGGGATGAGTTAATGTTATGCTCAGGCCATCAGCAGATACAGATGCAATGGTCCTTTTTTCATTCTCTCGTTGGCTATGCCTGTAAAAGTTTTTAAGAAAAAACTCTCAAAATTAATATAAATTAATATAACATTGTTTTGGTGCATTTGTTTTATGCTATTTTGAACATCTGTAAAACAGGAAAAGTCTCCAAACATCCTACGATACATAACAAAGAATTATTCGGTCCAAAATGTCAAACGTGCTGAGATTGAGAAAGCCTTACAAAGGGAATCCATTGGAGGTTCCTGAGCAGGGAGAAGAAATGCTTAAGGTGAGTTCAGGAGGTCTTATTTCTACCTACTCTTTCAATACACCCCACATTCTAGCAAAAGGACTGGTCAAATCTATAATATACACATTCATGTACTGACTCCTTCAGCAAACATTTTTGAGTGTTTAGCTTGTTTTCTAGGCACAGAGCTAAGTACTGGTGATACCAAGTAGAAAGTGTCCCTGAGTTTAGGGAGACATGCATTGCTGTGGCTGACTGTGTATTATCTACTAAAGCATAATTGGTGCCGTTGACAGAGGTGGCCGTAGGGGAGTTACCTCTATCTTCCAGCATTCCTTTCTGATTCCTCTCTCCCTTGGCAAATCTTTCCCTTCCTTTACGTACCTGTTCAAAGTCGCATGTGAAATAGGTTGAAAGGCACCCCTCTCAATTTTCCCAGCCCTTTTCCTGGATTTGCAAGAAGCTCTGCACAAGGAAAGTCCCATCGGCACTCATCATCACCACGTTACAGTCCCACCACACATTTACTACTCCTTCCTTCCCACAGCCTGTCTGTCCCTCTAGGTGAGGCACCCGTTGAATCTTTCTGTGTGCTGAGCACTTGGTCCAGTACCTATCACAACCCAATCGCAGTTTTTGATGGGTTGAACAAATCCATGCAGAAAGAATTCCTGAGGGAAGAAGGTAGAGGAAGGGAGCCCAAATAGGAAGCTGATGGACTCTTCCAGGGTGAGGGACTGAGAGTCTAAATTAAACTGAGAGCAGGGGAAGCGGGTAGAAGAGGCACTTCAAGGGGAGAACCCAAAGAACGTGGTGATGTGAAGGAAGTGAAGAATGCTGAGAGTCAGGTCACTAGGAAAGTCTTTGTGAAGATCAAAATTAGACTGTAGGGTTTAAAGAGAAAAATGGATAGTGAAAATGAAATGGAAGAAATGGGCATAATATTTAAGCAGTTGAATAACTTTGAGTCAAGAAATGGGCATAATATTTAAGCAGTTGAATAACTTTGAGTCAAGCCCTGTTTTACACATATAAACTCAATCTTTACAATAGTTCTGAGATACATACTAATCACATTCCAATTTTAGTGAAGTACAAAGAGGTGAAAAAATATGGCCTCAGCCCTAGTAAGTGGTATTGGACCTAGGCAGACTGACTTTAGAAGTAGTATTCTTTAAAAACAAATTATTGAAATATTGCTGATTTACATTGTTGTGTTAATTTCCGATGTACAGCAAAGTGATTCAGTTATACATGTGTATATCCTTTTTCATATTCTTTTCCATTATGGTTTATCACAGGATATTGAATACAGTTCCCTGTGCTAAACAGTAGGACATTGTTGATAAGAAAGTAGGGTTTTTAACCACCTGCTTTACAAAGTCTCAAATAGGATTTACCAGTGAAATAGTGAACAATGAGTTAGATTTGGTGGGGGGGAGTCCTTAAGTCATGTTTCTTAAAACTAAATTCTAAACTTACTGTTTTATTTCCTCCAGAAAAGCTATAAATCAGGACTTTCTATTCTGTTAGTAAGCCCTGTCATTTTGCTGCTTTTTAATTTTGGCATTTTGTAATTCCAAGGGCAGAGGGGAAAAAAAAAAAAAAAGGGTGCTTATAAAGTTAAGTATATATTTAACTCTTCCTAACATCTGCAAGTCTATTTTTAACTTGGAAAGTGAGAACTCAAAATACCATCCTGAATTTTAATTCTAAATTGAATCACGACCTTAATATAATTTAGCCATTTCTTGTCATAAATTACTATTTGTTCCCTGACTGGTATAACTATATCCAATTTTGCTATTACTCATAATTTGAACCATAAAGCAAAAATAAAGCTCCTCTTGATTCTCTCCTCACCAATATTCTTGGTGTAGCTATATTAGTTTTGTTCTTTTATTTCTTATTTGCTAAAATATACAATTAAACAGAAATTAAGGGTCATAAGCAGTTTTGATTGTAAAATGTCATATGTAAAATGTCATGTTAATCATCATAATTTCTTCCCTTATTTTTAATAGTGACTAACAATTTTGCTCCCTGGGAACCACAGCCAAGACTGGAAGATAAAAGAGTTCACGAGAGCTGCTTTCAACCATGTTCTCTGGTCACCCCAAACAAAGAAGTTTATTTACATTTTTAATGCATTCCTGCTTTTAGCTAAAGTCACTCAGAGGTTTTCAAATGACTTTTAATAGCTGAATGCTTTTATCAAACAAAATCTTACATGGGAACCTAACCATGAAAAACAACTAAAATCTTTTATTTGTATACATTTATACTTTTTCTTATTGTAAATTCAATCCTTGAAACCTCAGTACACTGAGGATCAATCCAGTGTTAATATTTGGCAAATACGTAGTTGGCTTTCATGCTTCTTTATTAGGTTTCAAATTTAAATCAAATAGTTGTGGACCTTCCAAATCATTTGCTTTTTACATAAAAAAATCTCTATTCTAAATCAAAGTTATTGAGCCCAGAAGACATCATACCTGTGTCCTGTGCTTGCAATTATAATCTCATCTCCAAGTTTCCACGTTACTGCTTCTTGTAAAATTAAAGTCCTTTCCCCCGCCTTTGCAGTATGAGCCAAACGAGTCCAGATCACAGGAACAGGCAGACCTGGAGCCAACATTCAACCCGAGAACTTCTTTAGCTGGGTTTGCTTGGCTATTAAGAACTTTGTGCATTTTAATCCCTTTCTGGGTTGAAACAGTTTTGAGATGGTTCATTTTACTTTAGCTTAGATGGTTCATTGTACCTTTCTCAAAAACAAAACTTTTAGCGTGCTTGCCTTATAAAAATAAAAGATGTGTAATAACATGTATGGGTTACAAATTTTAAAAAATCCTTCTGCAATGACATTCTATTTATGACAATCTTCTTTATATGAACTCAATATAAATGGTGTGATACTGTTGATGAAATGGGCAGAACCCTATTTGTCATTGTTGATAGAAATTGCTTAAATTGATTAAAAAGGAGAGAAATGAAATTTGTAAATTTCTAAAAATTGCATTAGTGTATATATTTAGAACAGTGCAGGACATTTATGATCACAAGGGGGTATCATATTTATATATCCTAAACTTATAAAAAATGTAGATTATTGCAATAGAAGATGTCATATAAAAAAGACTCACACCATACTACCTTTAAATAATGTTACCCTGATAACTCAAATATAAAATCATTTTCTGTTTGCTAATAATTCTCCAGAATATAGTTATAGAAAAGTGTAACTATAAATCTATAGTTATATTTTAGAAAGAGCCCATTTTAAAATACAAATGTTAGGAGCTCCCATTGTGGCTCAGAATGTTAAGGACTCGAAGTTGTCTATGTGAGGATGAGTGTTCAATCCCTGACCTTGCTCAATGGGTTAAAGATCTGGCATTATCATAAGCTGCAGTATAGATTGCAGACGTGGCTCAGATCTGATGTTGCCATGGCTGTGGTATAGGCTGTAGCTGCAGCTCTGATTTGATCCCTGGCCTGGGAACTTCCATATGCTGCAAGTGTGGCCATAAAAATTTTTTTTTAAATGTTAGCAGTCATGATTTCTGCTTCTAGACTTAATGCCTTTTTATTTAGAGATGTGAATAAAGAAAAAATTAAGTATAAACTGTCTTAAGTGCTAAATTAGGCAAAAGATGTGGTGGAAGGGCTTCCCAGGAATGACCTGGGTTGTGACCTTGGTGGCTTGGTGAACGGGGCTGGCTTGGCCTGGATAAGGGAGGGAAAAGATAAAGAAGGGAAAAGAGGAAATGTGTAAAGACAGGAGAAGCTTGGCAAGGTTTCATTTAGAGGGAGTAATCAGGAGGATTATCTCTGGCTTCCTGGCTAGTCTCTCCTACACCAATTCCCCAAGCCCTTTTACCCCCTACCATGCAGATCCAGGATTCCCTCACGCACAGCCAGCGTTTTGGCACCATATACTGGGAGCTCAGGAGATCGCAGGTGCCCATGCAAGGTAATGACTGCCTTGTGCTGAAATGGGGATTCTTCTGTCCCAATCTGCAAGGGATTTCACAAGCATCATTCAGAAAGTTAAAGCTCATTATCCACAATTCCAATTACTCAAAATCATATTCTTTTTCTTTCTTCTGAACATTGATTTTTACATTCTCAGTGTCTTTCCCTCCAAAAGATATACCTTACATTTTTCCAATCAGCTGAATACACCATGCCAGAACTTTGGAAAGTACACTGATTTTAGCCACATCTCAGAGCTGATTTTTTATGCTCTATTTAAAATTCTGCTCTATGATAGTGCACTGTATCTTCCAATTAAAAGCACAAGAATATTCTGGGAAACTTTCAAAATCCAGAAAAAAAGATTTTATGCTAAGAAAGGAGACCTACACAAAGATAAACTTGTGAGAGTTTAGCATCATTAACTGTCCATTTTACACAAAATATTTTAAAAAGAAATGGAGAGAAGTTACCAATGAAAAATTCTCTGATACCTGAAGAACGCCTCCATCTGTAAGTAGAATGTTTTCTGCCTGGAGTTCAATGTCAGCTTCATCAAATATTAGAGTTCCACCTACAAACCATACAATTTTGAGCTATATCACAAGGAAAATTCTTATTAAAAGCAATTTGTTAAATTGTATTTTAAAGTTTAATTTTTTATTTCTGTCTGCAGTCACTATGCATATCCCTTCTCTTCACTCTTTTGCAACATAAAGTATAAAAACTTCAGACAAGACCCAAGGAGTTGATAGAAAATCAAATCTAAGGGCAGATTATTTTCCCTCGATCATTTGTTACTTTAAATGCTATTAAATAGTGCAACCACAGAAGTTCTATTTCTATAAACACAGGATCTTAAAATATAAATTAAGAACAAAAAATTAAAAGAAAACCTTCTATAGAAACTGTGAAATGTCAACATTAGCTCTAAATTTTTGTCCACTAATTTGCATTATAACAACTATAGCCCGATTAACACTATTATTATTATTATTATTATTATTATTATCAGCCACGTCCATGGCTTGTGGAAGTTCCTGGGCCAGAGATCAAAACTGCGCTACAGCAGTGACTGGAGCTGCTACAGAGACGATGCCAGATCCTTAACCCACTGTGCCACAAGGGAACTCCCTGCATTATTAAAGAATGTGCTGAGATATCACTTTTTAAGAGACTGATATAAATTTTTGGACAGCAAAACTTTACTTGTCCAAAGGCTTAATAGTTAGTAACTTAAAATAACTGAAACACTGCTATTATCCCAGAAGTTAAAACAAAAGCAAAACACAAATCTCTCTGAACAGCTAAAACCATTATGGCAAAATTTATACACTAAAGCCCCAAGCATTTTCACTCTTGCCAATTATGGCTTCTTTTACACACAGTTTTAACATTTTTAGTAATTTAGCTTTCTGTATTAAAAATAGATTATTAATGGAATTCCCTCATAGCTCAGCAGGTTAAAGATCCAGTGTTGTCACTGCTGTGGCTCTGGTTAGAGCTGTGGCATGGGTTTGATTCCTGGCCCAGGAACTTCCGCATGCCTTAGGCATGGCTAAAAAAATAATAAAACAAACAAACAAACAAAGTAGAGAGAATTTCAGGTGACAGTTGAAAGCAGGTTCACAAGCAAAGTTTAAACCACAAGCTGGCATCCAAGGGGAGTCTAGGGGATCATTTAGTAAGAATTTAACAAATCCCTCTGATTGTATAACCCCAGGGACCCACTATAATAGTGTTTTTCTAAGTGGGAAATACCTTTTGTGATCCGCTTCACGTGCATTGGCACACACACACACACATACCCCCACACACAACTACTGAAACAAAAGTTTCATGAAAACTTTAATTTTAAAAGATTCTTATCCATATCTGTGTGGTACTTGCCGATATTTTCTATTCTATTTCATTAAAAGATTTGGGTTGTAACAAAGTAAATAATTTTATAACCACAAGTGGATTATAATACTCAATTTAAAGAACTCAGTACTACACACTGCATTCAGAATATGATACAATTATGGATGTTTGTAATCATGAATTTTGATTAAATTAACTTTACAGAAATATTTCATAGGCAGAGTCTAATAAACAGATTTTCAGAAACTTACCCTGAATAAGCAACATTTTCAGGATAGGGGTATTTTGGTCCAGCAAAACTGTTTGTCCTTTCGTAATAACAACTAGTGAGCCTTCCTCTGGGGGAGACTTTCCTCCCCATGTGAAGTTGGAGGACCAAGCATCAACATACAGGAAGTCTGCATTATCCTGCAATAGAACAGGACAGACTTTAGAGGTTTTGTCATGATTCTTCATTTAATTTCTCGGAATGAAGAAATCTAAAACAATGAACATTTTCATTAATAATAAAGCATAACCTACCTTAAATATGTTCGAGCTGCCTATTGGTTAATTTCACAATAATAAAAACCTGAAAAAACCATTAACAATTACCCCGAAACCCAAAATAATTAGAAATCTGAAATAAAATTTTAGTAGTAAATAAAAAAACATAACCCACTTAAATTTATTATCATATCTCAGAAATTTTGGGGGAGACATTAACGAGGTAAAAAGTCTATTACTAATTACTTCACCTCCCATAAAGCTAGTTTTTCTATTGCTCAGACTAGTCTACCCAACAGCACCATTACCAGTTTGGCCATGCCCATTCTTCTGATGTTGACATGCACTGGGGCCCACCCTGAAGGAGTGTGGGCATTTGTCATGCAGATGATATACGTCTTGTTGGAATATTCAACATCACATTTGGCTTCAGCTACAGTAATGAGAACATCCTGTATATTTTCACTATAATATAAAAAGGGAAACAAAACAGATTTTTTTTTTCTCAAATTTCTAGGTCACATTGTCAAACTCTATGATCCATATGCATTATTGTAAAAATAATGATCTAATTTTGTGAGTCACCAGAGTGCAGACTGACACTTTTTTCAGTAGTAAAACTTCAACACATTTGTTGAAGAAAAAAAGTAAAGAGATTATGAGGTCAGGAAATAAAACTGTACAAACTAGCAAAGTATTGCAGTATTGGAGAAAAACTGCTTGGGTTCAAATTATTGAGAGATTCTCTATGTTGGTCTCCAAACAGGCACCTTCATAAAAGACTTTCCTTGATCAATTTGTCTCTGACATTTTTGCCCCATTCACAGATTTTGGAACTTAATCTCATATAAAAATGCAAGTCCAAGGAAGTTATAAATATTTGAGGAATGAAAAGTACCTTCTATGATTTAAATGATCTGGGATTTTAAAGTCAGCCTTATCCACTTGATTGTTATTACTCTAAAAGGTAAATCTGAGAAGATATTGCTGTGGTTTATGTTAGAGAGTGTTTGGCCTATGTTTTCCTCTAAGAGTTATAATGTATCTAGTCTTATATTTAGATCTTTAATCCATTTGAGTTTATTTTTGTGTATGGTGTTAGTAAGTGTTCTAATTTCATTCTTTTACATGTGGCTGTCCAGTTTTCCCAGCATCGATTACTGAGGGGACTGTCTTTTCTCCACTGCATATTCTTGCCTCCTTTGTCACAAATTAGTTGGCTGTAGGTGCATGGGTTTAATTCTGGGCTTTCTATCCTGTTCCACTGATCTATATTTCTATCTTTGTGTCAGTACCATACAGTTTTGATGACTGTAGCTTTGTAGTATAGCCTGAAGTCAAGGAGCCTGATTCCTCCAGCTTCCTTTTTCTTTCTCAGGATGGCTTTGGCTATTCTGTGTCTTTTGAACTTCCAAATAAACTTTAAAATATTTTGTTCTAGTTCTGTGAAAAATGTCCCACTTTATCCACTTGAAAGATGATAGTGCAGCACATAAATTTGAGCCAAAATAATGAATATGTTTAGGAAGAAGGAATCTAAACAGTTACAATGAAATGGATCCAATGCAAGAAGGGATGTTTCACTGAACCAATGAAGAAGATGATGGTTGGAGGTGAGATTTGGGGGAACATAACAAGAAGGTGATTTATACTTGTGACGTTACTTACTAGAATCTAGGAAAAGTTATTTAGCCTCTGTAATGTTAGTCTTCTAACCAAAAAATAGGATTAACAAATATCTAAGAAGGTAACACAGAAAGTTTCTGTGGGGTAGAAAGGTTACTGGCACAGAGTGTGTAGTCAGTAAAGGTAGTGTGGCTTTTGAGCAGATGCACACATATTCCATGACTATATTCAAGCACTGTTCTGGCACACAAGAAAGCAGACGCAAAGGCTGAAGTCTGGAAACCCACGCTGATGTATGTGCTTATGAAGACAATACCTGAAGCCTGATCCCAGGACTCTCAGTCTGGTGCCCCCTGCTGTGCTGCCTCTCTTGGGAGTTATTTCGGTGATGAGCGGAGTCATCAACAGGGTGTAGGTAAAAGGAGTCGTGGATTGAGACACATCCTTCCCGTTGACCACACTCACTTCACAGGCTTGCTCGGGTCCACTGCCTATAAGAGGATCAAACTGAGTTCAGTTCTTCCATCAGGCCTTTACTGATTTCCAAACACACCAAACATTTACAATAACATTTTCCTTTTCCCAAAGTCACTTTCACAGGCTATAGTTGAAGTAATAAAGATCTCTAGCAACAGCCAAAAAATCACAAAGTTCACACACATTATCAACAGGGGAAAAACCTTTGGACCCTCCCCTGTAGCCTCTTATTGTAGGCTAGTCTACAAACCTGCCTGTTTGGTTTTCCAGTCCTAGAGGATTCAACATTGCAAATTAGAGGGAGGAAGGAAGAACTGCCTATGGCAGGCGTGCTGACAACAGCAAGGAGTGATACCTCAAAGCAAGGTAAAAGATAGAAAAAATACAGAAACTCTACACAAAAACATAGCATAAAGAAGCAGAACCAGGAGTTCCCGTCGTGGTGCAGTGGTTAACGAATCCGACTAGGAACCATGAGGTTGTGGGTTCGATCCCTGGCCTCACTCAGTGGGTTAAGGATCCAGCGTTGTCGTGAGCTATGGTGGTGTAGGTTGCACCACAGCTCGGATCTGGCTTTGCTATGGCTGTTGTGTAGGCTGCAGCTGTAACTTGGATTCAGCCCCTGGTCTGGGAACGTCCATATGCTGTGGGTGTGGTCCTCAAAAGACAAAAGACCAAAAAAAAAAAAAGAAAAGAAACCAGTGTTGAAACCAACAACCTGAAAATCTTGACAGTATTGCTGCATTTTTTTTTAAAATCACAATACAAACTCTGATGCTGAAATGATAATTAAGCCCAGTCAGAAAAATGTTATATTTTCTTCAACGTTTCTTGTTTAAAAAGTCAGGAGAAGCAAAAATGTTTAGAAAAGCATCATCAAATTTTGCTAATTTTTGGAGTTCCCCTTGTGGCTCAGTGGAAATGAATCCAATTAGGAACCATGAGGTTGTGGGTTTGATCCCTGGCCTTGCTCAGTGGGTTAAGGATCTGGCATTGCCATGAGCTACGGTGTAGGTTGCAGACACGGCTCAGATCTGGTGTTGCTGTGGCTGTGGTGTAGGCCAGTGGCTACAGCTCCAATTTGACCCCTAGCCTGGAAACCTCCATATGCCTAGAAAGGACAAAAGACCAAAAAACAATTTTTGTTAAGTTTTTAAAGAATGTCTGAACATAAACCATATATTTTATTTATCTATATTATTCCATTTGGTTCTTCTTAAATGTTGATAGATAATTGAAATTTATTGTGTACTTAAAATACTAGACATTTAAACTTCAAAGTAACCCACTGAATAGGATCAATATCATCTCCACTTAATAGATGGACAAATTGAACAGAGAGAAGTTACTCAGCTGAGGTGACACAGTTAAGTGGCAAAACAAATTCAGGGCTCCCCAGAGCCCAGGCTCTTAACCACTAATTAAAAGCAAATAAGAGTAATAATAATAACAGCAAATCACATATCATGTTTCAGATATCATTCTATTCTCTTCATATACATTAGCTTATTAAACCTCAAAATAATCCTATAAAGTATGCTAATGTGATTATTTCCATCTTACAGATGAGGAAACTAAGGCACAGAGAGGTTGAATAACTTGCCCATGGACACAGCTTGGGTTTGTATCTTGGCATTGAAAGGTAATGCATGAAAGGCATTGCCAGAGTTCACCCTCATAACCATTATACTAGCCTACCTTCAAGGAAAAGCTAATACTCCAAGAGGAACTAACAACATGTTCTCCATTTGGCATGCTCAGTTTCTGTGATAAAAGGAAATGTTGCAATTTATCATCAACAGTTCAGTCTAACCCAAACGTTATGAATCTCAGAAAACATATAAACCTGGAAAACAACATTCTAAAGAAACTGCTTAAAATCAGGAAATTCTTACAGGTGATTCAATTGCCCTAATGAACACAAAAACTTGGAAAAAGAAATTCAGACTGATCTCTATAAAGTTAAACAGTGCTCCAAGACTGCCATTCTTTTTTTCTGACGACTTACCATTGTGAGGTGGAATTTCACATAATAATGTTGTATAATTAGATTTAAGTCTGTCAACTGCACATTTTGAGCCACACACTAATATAACTGAATTGTGCGGATTAAACCCAGTGCCTCTCACAGTCATGGTCTGACCACCACCAAAGCTTCCTAGCGAAGAAATATAAAAGGGAAAAACAACGTTAATGAAAAGAAAACCTCCTCTGTGCATATGTTTAACTTTATTTTTAAACCTGAAATGGAATATTAAATGAAATGATTCTTAGAACTGAAATCATATTTTAATTATATAACATTATATTAGTGCAAGGATCTCTTTTGATTATAGTGACTGGAGTATTTTAAAACGCTCACTGAGTAAATGTCACATTCAAAGAAATGTCAGTTATTTAAACTACTTTTAGGAACTAAAATGTTATTTAAAAGAAATGTCACAAAGAATTTCAGAGTAGTCGAAACATAAACGTAAAATCACTCTTGCAGTCAAAAGTACATTGATTATACTTTCTTAAGGTTTTTAACTACTAAAATAATTTTCAAACAGAAAAAAAGACATTTATGTAGACATAATTACAGGACAGTGATGTCTAAACATGATTTTTTAAAAAAATTTCCACATATAACCTGGACATTTTTGAAAGGATTAAATTTTAAATAAATTATATATCATGAAGAGAAATAAACAAATATTTTGAAATAATTGTTCTCTTTGATGTTTATTTGATGCATAAAAATATGTTATAGAAACTACAAATTTTAGCAGTTTGAAGAATTTTTTTTTTACTGTTTACTGAAACAATATAAAATATTTCTAGGTTCTGGCTCATTCATGATTACCTTGGCTTGGATGAATATTTTGAATAGTAAGTGGGTACTGGAATACAACTGCAGACACAGCAGAGCCTTTTGTTTTATGATACATTGTAACAGGAAAAGTGCCACCTGCATGCTCTCCAATGACACACTGCAGTGCAGTATCATTGGCCATGGTCACATTACACGGACTGCTATTGATCATCACCGAAATGTCCAGGATATCAACGCCAAAATTCAATCCAGTGATCTGAATTTCAGTTCCTGGAGGACCTTTTAAAAAAAACAGACCATATAAACACATCTCAATTTCAATACTTACACATGCATTTAAAGGTATATCTATTTAATTCCATAATGTCCAATCTTTTCGAACCAATGTAAACATCAACAACACATGCATGCTGTTTATGGTATATTAACTATAAGATATTTATCTCAATGTTTATTATTTTCCAGAGCATCTGTCCATTCTACTGTATTGTAAGTTTCTAGTGATTCAGGATAGTGGAAAAGAGAAAGGGAAAAGATACAGAGGAAGGGAGTATGAATGCCTGAGCAGCAGGTGTTGGGTTAGAGTATATTTTAGGGATAAAGCTTACTTTCTAAAAACTTTGTACTTTCCTGATATTTGCAACTGTTCTGAGGAATGATGATTTTTCTTTCTTTTTTTTTTTTGTCTTTTCTAGGGCCGCTCCCGCGGCATATGGAGGTTCCCAGGCTGGGGGTCTAATCAGGAGCCACAGCTCACGGCAATGCTGGATCTTTAACCCACTGAGCAAGGCCAGGGATCGAACCGGCAACCTCATGGTTCCTAGTCGGATTCGTTAACCACTGCGCCATGACAGGAACTCCAATGATGATTTTCCTTAATTCAAATATTTTCAACATGTATGACTTGATAAAGAAATTATAATATATAAATAAGTGTAATATAGTAATTACAGAAATAAGGGATAAATTTTAAGACTTAGAGATGAATGTTGATATTAATGCCTTGAATAAATGTACATAGAATAAAGAATTTCAATCATGCTGTTCCTTTCTTCTCTTTTTTTTTGACAAAAATGCACTGAGGGCATTACACACATGAAATTTTCCATAGGTCATCCAAATGCATAGCTACATACCTACATAATAAGTGAATAGATATTAATCAACACGTTACAAACGCAGAGTCACTAAGTACTAGTGTGCTTTATTTCAAGTAGTAATAATAAAAATAACCATAGAGTTGATTATATAATAAGAATCACTGAAATATAAGTTGTCATTTTAAAGATCACAGATATAAATGAGATTTTTCATGTTAGGAATAGTTTTAAGATACAAGGTAAAATAAGGTCTTGGGCTCTTAAACTTTTAATTCTGTCTGGCATTTCACCTTTCAAATGGAAGTGTTGCTCTAAGTGTGATCTATTGCTTTGTCTCTTCAGTAATAAAAGAGCTCAGTTCTCACTTACCTATAAATCTCGTATATCTACAAACACATTGTTTTGAAAGATAGATTCAAAGAGAAATGAGACAGAAGTGGTTCATGGAAATTTGGAACATATGCCAATATCTAGTTCTTCATTTGCAATTATGGCACTGCTATTATAATAATATAATATGTTGGCATATGTTCCAAATTTCCATATTTGCTTTTTAAAATCCTAAATGAGAAAACTAGACGTTTGAAAGAAAACTTCCCTAGCAAAATTCTTGAAGGTAGAGAACATATCTTACCCAAACCTGGCACTTACAGACATTTTTAAAGGCCAACAATTAATGAGTTCTTTATTAAAAAGTACCATTTTAAGTTGCATTATATTAATGAACTTCTTTAACCTTATGAGGTAGGTATCTGCTTGCAAAGGAAACTGTAATTAAAAACAAATAAAAAAAACAAAAAAACAACTTGTCCAAACTTTCACCACTGGAAAGAAGAACCGAGATGGGAACCCATGGATCAAGGCCAAGTTCCCAGCCATTACTCTACAGCTACCTCTCCACAATTCATTACCTAGATGAAAAGCATTCCACCAGAAACAGCATAACATAATGACAAAGGATCAAGAAAACAGAGCTTCCCTCATGGCTCAGTGGTTAATAAATCCAAGTAGGAACCATGAGGTTGCGGGTTCAATCCCTGGCCTTGCTCAGTGGGTTAAGGATCTGGAGTTGCCGTGAGCTGTGGTGTAGGTCAAGGACATGGCTTGGTTCCCGTGTTGCTGTTGCTCTGGCGTAGGCTGGCAGCTACAGCTGCAATTAGACCCCTAGCCTGGGAATCTGCATATGCCTCAGGTGTGGCCCTAGAAAAGACAAAAAAAAAAGGTTAAGAAGACATCTCAATCTATTCTTAGCTTAGAAAAACAAGTCATGTTAAATAATTTTAAGTAAATTCTGTTTTATATTATTTTTCCATCTGAATGGACCAATTACCACCTTAAAAATAATTCTGTTGTGTTAATAATCAATTGTAGTTTCACAGAAACAAGATACTCTAAAAAATTCTCAATGTTAGTAAGATCAAGCACTTGTGAATTTTAATAGGTATAGGTATATCCTGTGCCATATTCGACATTAGTGACACAAAATAATGACCAATTTCAGTCATTAGATATTCATCTATTTCTTCTTCATTTTGAAACTTAGGTCAAGTTAATGCAGATTTTGTCATAAAAGAAGACGTCAGAATTGGACTAAATAATTTTATCCCAAGATGTCCAAAAAATAATCACAAAATAGAGATTACACAAAACTCAAATCCCACTATTAAGAGGGACTGTCTAAAAATACATCCTCTCATAATCATTTGTAAACAGTACTCCAATTCTATGCTAATAGGTGTTACTGATAATATGATATCAAGACAACAGAAAGGCAGGTGTTGGAGTACCTGTACTTGGGACAATTCCTCTGAGAAGTGGAGTATCTTCCAAGGCATATGTAAATGACAGAGGTGGATAAGCAACGGTGTTAACAGAGATCTTCACGCTGGCCCTTCCAGCTGTCCCTGCTGGGGTGAGGCAGTAGACTTCACTGGAACTGATGGAAATGATTTGACAAGGTTTGTCCCCAACAGTGACTGTGGTATTGCCTGGATAGAAGCCATTTCCTGTGATCATCAAAGTGGTTCCACCACCAATGCTTCCAGAAGTTGGTGTGACAGATGCTACTGCGGGGCTGCTGACAGTAAGGTTTCCCAGAGCCAAGCCTTTTGTTCCCACCACAACCCTAAGAGAATGAGGTCCAGCCGGAAGAGAAGTCACAAGTACAGTGATGTTATTTTCATGAACATCAATTGCTCTGAACTGTTGGTTTCCAATGAAAACAGCAATGTCCTCTAAGACAGTGCCAAAACCTTCTCCTTCAATAAGAACTTTTACAGATTCTTTGATGGAGTTTGGGGTGATTCTTGTTATAAAAGCAGTGATGCTTTCTACATATGAAAAGCTGCAGTTCCCCTGACACCGGGCAGGCACTCCATGGATCAGAAGCTCTATTTCCACAAGCTGTTGGGGAGCAGGAGATGTTTCACATTCAATGGCTGTATAATTCACCGACAGAACTTTACATGGAAAATGACCCATAAAGACTTGAGCACCAGCAGAAGAAACGGCAAATCCAGAGCCTTTTATGGTCACTTTTGTCATTCCTGTAGTTGACCCTGCATTTGGTAATACCAAGTCAATGCTGGGCAAAAGTACAAATCGCCTATCAAATTCACTGGACAGTGTGTTGATAGCAGTGCCCAGGTTGTAGACAGTTACTGTGACAAGTTCCCTGATGCCAACATCCATTGAGTTTTGAGGGTCAATATGACACACAATGGAATGGCTACTACTTTCTTCTACAACACAAGGATAGCTACCAATTGTAACCTGAAAGTAAAATGAATATGAAAACAAGTCAGTACATTACTCTTGTATGAACATAAATTTTGTGTTAGCAACAACTAAATTTTAAAGATGGATCATGTGCAACTTTTTATTCATTAAATTAATTTGGGGAGGCTGATTTAGCCATATCTTGGATTAATCTTAAAACAAACATGAATGTTCATAGCTACATTATTCATAACAGCCAAAAAAGGTGAAGACAACCCAAATGTCCACAAACTAATGAATGGATAAATAAATTGTATACCCCATACAATGGACTATCATTCGGACATAAAAAATGAAATGTTCCTATGTGGTAATCATGGAAGAACCTTGAAAACATTATGCTCAGTGAATAAAGCTGGTTACAAATGACCACACACTACATGAGTCTATTTATAAGAATATCCACAATAGTCAAATCCACAGAGACAGAAAGATTAGTGGTTGTTCAGGCCTGGGAGACATGGAAGGGTTGGGGCAATGTCAAAGGGTTATGGGGTTCCTTTTTGGGATAATAAAAATATTCTAAAATTAATTGTCGTGATGGATGCCCAACACTCTGACTATGCAAAAGCTTTTGAATTGTGCACATTAAATGGGTAAACTGTATGGTGTGTGAATTACATCATAATAAATTTCTAATGTTAGAAATTACAGTATGAGGTTATGGGTGAAACATCTTCCGTTTATTGAGTATACATAAGTAAATAGGAGATATTTATATTCTCACCTTATTAGCACATGTGAGATTACTGAAGCCACGTCCAACAATTGTTATCAATTCATTTAATGTTCCAGTGGATGGACTAATGTTGCTTACAGTTGGTGAAAAACAACTTGAAAGCTCAAAGAGCAATCTATCTGCATTTTTAACCCTGGCATTGTTCAGGCCACACAGGGGTTCTGTTGCTAGGCAGCCTGCCACAGAGCTTCCCAAGTGCAAATTCACAGGTCCTCCTTTAGACAAAAGAACTGCCTGTAAGTCATGGATAATATTCCAAAACAAGAACTGTTTTCAGGCTGCATTATTCTGTTTTGATGATGGTTCTTATATGCTGGTAAGCCTTTTTTTTTTTTTTTTTTTAAATGACAAGAAGAGCCCAAGGCAGTAAAAAGCTAAGGGCTAGCCAAAGATGATACAGTAAAGAGTGAATATAAAATTAATATATTTTTCAATTTATCTCAGGCCAGATCCCAGGGGAAAAATAAAACAATAACATCATCTCACATTTTAATACATTTTCAGGCACATACAGAGTATCAGAACTTTTTCACATTATACTTCATTGAGGTACACAAGTTCAGGACAACATCAACACAATCCTTATTTTATAGAACAAATTCCAGCCTCAGAGCAGTCCAGACCTACTCAAGGTCATGTGGCTCCTAAGAGGTAGTCAGACCCAGTTAGCTGCCTCCTACTCCAGAAAGACCACATACTCCCTGGGTCACCGAAGTGACACGGTTTCCATCTTTAACCCTCTTACCCTGAGCATATGTAGCTTCAGTGCCACCCACAAACAGGTGCAGGGGAATGTGCCTGGTTTCAGCTGGTAAAACGTTAATGGCTCCTTGGAGAGAAATGGAGTGAGCCTCATCAACATACCCACTGCTATAATAATGGATTCCAGGTGAAGTAAATTGGTAAGAAAATGAACCTGCCATAAAATGAGATGGCACATAATAAATACAAGCAATTAATGCATCCCTAAAAAGAAATTTGAAATGATCATTCAAATGCACAGGCAGATGACAAGTTCCTTATTTCTCACATGTGTGACATTTCAATAGGAAGTGGTAAGGAAATGACTATAAAATGACTATAAAATGGCTATAAAAGGGCTGTCTTTGGATAATGAAATTACACTCCAAGAAGACAAGATCTAGAATTATTTTTTCTAGAAAAATGGACTTAAGTCTGGCATAACTCACTGAATCTTAAAGAAAAACCCTGCAATGAAAAATAAACAATATCTCGTGTTCATGAGTAAAAATTCAAACTGCTAGATGTGTAAAACAAGACAGGTAGTCTAAAAGGCGTGCTTTACACTAAGTTGTCCCAGGAGAAATACTGATTTTTAAAGCTGACTCCAATCAACAAAAGTTTATTACTTGCTGCCAAATTGGTATGATGAAAACGTATCATTCTATTTTTCTTTGTATTTTGTTTTGATATATTTTTCAGTTGGATAATTATTCCAGAATGAATAAAGATATTTCTGATAACAGAACTCATCTGAAGTATAACATACCTTGCTGATATTCATTCAGAATATTTAAAAAGTGTCTAATATGTTTAGTATAGCAATCAAATGTCAACTGAACCATTTTGTGTTCTTGTATATATTGTTTATGCAGAAATATTTCAAATCTAAACAAAATCTCTTTTTATTATACTGGGGAAAAGAAGCATGATGCAAAATGCACAAAGTAGAAACGTACCTGATGCAGATTTTTCTCTTCTGTTTGTAAATCCTCTGCCATCATAAATTACACTTCCAGGACTAGAGACAGAGAAAACTCTATATCCTATTCCCCTAAGAAATGGATCTGCTTGCCAACGCCATGTCACTGTGTCTCCCACAGATACATTTAAGACTGATGGTGACCAGGCATAACCTAATCCATGTACTGGGAGCAAGAATTGAGTCATATTTTTAGAGAAAAAAGGAAAAGGAGTAAAAATACTTAATAATTATCTTTGGAAATATTGCTTATTTACAGTCATTAATGAAAAAAAAACCTTTAAATTACCATTGTAAAACTGTTATCTACCTAATTTAAACATGTAATAAAAATAAACAGAAATAACGGAAAGTAAGATAATAAGAAGCTAGGGAAAAGATAAGCCACACAACTCCAAAACTGCTGACTGGGAGATAATTTGAAAAAAATCAGAGTTAATAAACAAGTTGTTCCACAATATTATATGGAATATTTTTAAAAGCTATGATCAAGTCCTCAAACATAAAAATTTTCTCAGGCATCCAGTCACTCAAAAAATCTATATAATTTCAATTTTAATATTTATATAGAAACCTACAACCAAAACCAAACAATAGTAATCCAGGAGGTTCTGTACTGCAGTAAAACCAAACAGTGATTCCTCAAACTAGAAATTTTAAGTCTAGCCTTTTAGACTCAAATTTACCACTGATTCAGTCTACCTGTGGCCCCCTCTGTCAAGTGAGTAAGTGCTAGACAGGTTATTAACAGATTACACAAAGAAATAACAATACTTATTCTCTGAATACTTGGAAGTGCAGTAAGTAAAAATCAAATTAATTTCAAGATAATGTGCTTCCATTATTTACAATATATAAATGTTGTCTGATACCTGAGTCTTCCCCATTGTTGGTAATCCTGAACACATTCCCTGTTGAATGAAGAATACATTTTACGACATTTTCTGATGATGATATCACATTGCAAGGGAAGGACCCTAGAAAAAATAAAGATGGGAGGGAAGAAAACATTTTCTCAAATATTTTTTGTGAGCTGTAGAGAAGAAGCATAATTAGCAAACAGTTAAGGCCCTGCAAAAGCTCCACGTTACACAGTAGGATCTTTGGTAATTTTTTCTGATAGTAATCATGTTCAAGTACTGATTAGTTTTAGAAATGAGATCTGTCCTTTTTAAAGTGTTCTATACACATTAAATATTCAGTAATTATTTACCAAAATCAAAAGCAGTCATTTAGTTTCTCTTTATCGCCTAACCAAATACACTTAGCCTTTTATGCGTTAAAAAAAAGTAAAAAAAAAGCTTCAATTATTGAGACTATTTGTGTAAGAACTCAGCACCTAGAGCACATCCTTTAAGATGAAAAAAAAAATGATAACAGCTCTCCTGTGAGGATGAAACTCGTACCTAAAATCACGGTGTTCTCAGCTGGTATCGTGCTGAATCCCAAACCCATTATGGTTATTTCAATTCCACCATATAAGGAGCCTCTCTGTGGAAACATGTTGGTCACTTCCAAAACATATTGTATAGAAGCATTTAACTTGTCTCTGGCAAAGAAAAATCAATAGATATTTTAAAAAGTTTTCCATAGGGTCATGTCACTAAACTCTTATTAGGATATGATTCATTTAAGAGGAAGTAATTGAATATTTAATTGGACATTACTTTTTCACATTACTTCCACATTCTAGCTCCCACCACAACTCAAATGAGTCAGATTATCTAACTGATAATCTGATAATTGTCATGAATTTAATTTGGTTGGATCATACACATACAAATAATTGTTTCCCTAAATATGAAAATTAGATTTCTGAAAGTGTCCTGGCAGAATTTTAGATGAAAAATCTTAAAATATTATGGGAAAAATATGATTATAAAAACTGCAGTCACAAGAAATACAGGAAATCCTTAAAAATATTTTCTATCTGGGAGTTCCTGCTGTGGCTCAGTGGGTTACAAACCCAACTATTATCCATGAGGATGTGGATTCGATTCCAGGTCTCGCTTAATGGGTTAAGGATCTGGTGTTGCTATGAGCTGTGGTGTAGGTCACAGATGTTGCATGGATCCCATATTGCTGTGGCTGTGGCTGGCAGCTACAGCTCCAATTTGACCCCTAGCCTGGGAACTTCCATATGTTGCAGGTGCAGCCCTTAAAAGCAAAAAATAAAAATAAAAAATAAAATATTTTATATATTTACTAGAGTAAAACATAAAAAAAGACTACTGGGAGTTCGCTGGTGGCCTAATGGTTAAGGACTTGGCATTGTCACTACAGTGCCTTGGGTCGCTGCCATGCCATAGGTTCAATCCCTGGCCTAGGAACTTCTGCATGTTACAGGAATGGTCAAAAAAAGAAAAAAAAAAAGGAAAAAAATAGTAATGGCAAAATAAATACATTTAATATAGTTAAAGTTTTGTGCAATTAATTTGAATTTATCATGCTATATTTGTTGGAAACTTGTCATGCTCTCCCTTCCCACTATTTTGAAGAGTGAGTTTTAATTTTTTTTTTTTTTGGCTTTGTTATAGACACTAGGAGACCATCAAAATGTACAATGCTTTTCTCATCTGACACATGGAGTTGACTTCCACATTCCAGCTCCCACCACAACTCGAATGAGTCTTTGTGTTAACTTTTATTTATTTATTTACTTATTATTTACTTATTTATTCTTCTTATTACTGCATCTGCAGCATATGGAAGTTCTTGGGTTAGGGGTCAAACTTGAGCTGCAGCTGCCAGCCTATGCCACAGCCACACCAATGTCGGGTCCTCAGTGCACTGAGCAAGGCCAGGGATTGAACCCACATTCTCACAGAGACTATATCAGGTTCTTAACCTGAGCCACAACAGGAACTCCTTAACTTTTATTTAACTTCCTCATCAAAACTGATGTAGTTTTTGAACCACCGCCCAAATGGTTTTGTATGCTGTCAATGGTTTTGTATGTCTGTCCATTATATCATCAAGGCAGAGCACAAGCCAACAGCCCTTCTGGAACCAAAACTCTGCCCTGTGAATCTACAAACACCGTGTGTAGTTCTGGTGATTAGGTTTACTGCTGCTCATGTGCCTTCACCTCCCACAAGATTCTTTTGCAATGATCTCTCCTTCTACTCTGACATTAGTTTAACTTGCCTTTTCTTAATCCCTAAATTCCAGTTTTCTCTTTTTCTGAGTATTCTAAACCAGTTGACAAACAGCTTGGGGGAAGGGATAAATAAACAGCTACCTAAAGGAAAGTTAGAGGAGGATTCTCTCCATCCTTTCCTTCACCTGACAGTTCCTGCCCATTTCTTGGCTCTGTTGTCACCCTAAGAGAGAACTCATCCCAGTCCCACAGGAAAAGTTAGCTCTATTATACGCTCTTGCAGCACGTGGGGCCTCTCATTCATAGCCTCTTTCACATTTATAATCAAGCTATTGATATAATCTTCTGTCTGAAAACCTGCCTCCCCAATAAAATTGTGGGCATCACTAAGGTAGGGGACATGTCTCTCTTATTCTTCACTGTAAATCCAGCACTAAGCAAGTGTCTGGCCTCTAGTAACTGCTTGATGAATATTTCCAGAAGGAATGAAAATTGTGCGACATATACATAAACCTAGTTTTGCAGAGAATCTTACAACATAATCTGAATGGTATTGATCTCAAACTTAGGTATCATCTTGCATTTTTTGGGATACTTTCAGAACTTTTGCAAAAGGAGTTATAAAAGGTGAAGAACGCAAGTGAAATATTATAAAATTAATGACTATTTTTTCCTATCCCAGTACATTAGCACCATGTGGTCCACAACTCTATCAAAGTTTATGGTCTACCATACCTTGTTGATGCAAAACCCCAGTTTCTGACTTCGACACAGATATCATGCTTTCCAGGAGACAACTTGGGCAAAATGCATCTAATATCTGTGAAGTTCCAGTGAAGGACTTGGCAGGATTTTCCTCCAACATATACCTCCATGTTTTGTGTGAGATCATTTCCAAAGTTATAACCCTTAATTGTTAAATTAACTTCTCCTATTATTTTAAAGAAAAAGTTTTACAAAAAAGAGTCAACTTATTATCTAGTGCTAAATTTGAATATTAAGCAAACCAACTCATCTCATTTTATCGGATTTAGGAAATCTTAACACTTTCAGAGGTAAAAGAAAATCAGTGAGAGTTGATAGCTGTCACACGAAGATAAAAATCATATATAATTGGTTAATGGGGAAAAATATGGCAAAGAACTTTAAAAAAATTAATATTTTTGTTCTTATTGCACTAGTTCAAAGTGATATAATAAACAGACCAGTTTATGTTTTAAAAACAAAAACACAACAGGTTTTGCTTTAAGAAACACAATTGCACAAGAAATTGCCGCAGAAGCCTGTCTAGAAATGGTATATATATATATATACACACACATATACACACACATACACACATATATATATGTGTATACACACACACACACACATATATATCTTGAAAGACTAATTTCATTGAAGAATTTCTTACCCAGTATTGTTCGTACTTTTGGATTAAAATCAGTTATAACTGGAGTCTGTAAACAATTATAACTATAGACATTCCTTGCCATAGCTTGGAATCCATTGGTAATAACTGAAATATCAACTGTACCCTCAAATCTCTGAAATAAGAGGAAAAAAATAATTAGAAAACATTAAATGTTGAGATAGAGAAATTCAATGACTAAAGGCAAATAGAATTATTCAAAAGAAACTTCCGAAGATATTTTTTTGAAGTCATGAATCAGCATCAGTTATCAGATATTTAGAAAGATGTGGTGTCAAAGTAGGTTACATGCCTGAGTTTTTTAGATAAAGGCATATCATGTAGATGTTTATGATTTAATTTAAATGCATTTAGAATTGGATTCCTAAGGGCTCTGCAATACAGGTCAGATATTCTAGACAAGTGATTCTCTAATAAAGCATACAATACTAAAAGTTTTGATATTTTTGCTCTTAAAATAGGCTCAACTGTAACTTTTATTCCTCTTCAGGAACAATGACATTATTATATCTTTTGCTGACATAGTTCCAGAATCTAGGACCAAAACCTCAGAAAAATATTCAGTGCTTTCACTGATATAGCACTTATACAATTTCCATTTAGGAAAAACAATTTTTCTAGCATCTTATATTTAGTTATTGCACACTCAGTGTTTCACTGAATGACATAATTTCAACAAGCATTAATTTGCTGGATCCCCAGATTCTCATATCTCCATCGTTCAGTCCAATACATGCTCAAATTCACTTTCCCTACAAACTACCTAATATAATCTACACTTAATCTGCTACATTTTTTAATATTAGTGACTGATTTCATCATCCATTTGCACACAATAAGTAAAACAGAATCTTAGTTTAAATTTAAACACTATTTTTAAAAATAAATAACAATGGTCCTAAAATGAAATACTCTATCGGAAACTTCACATGGTGTGTGTTTTGTCAAGAAACTGAAACTTTAACATAATGAAAATACATATTCCTTAAAAAAAACATAAAATGTATAAATTTTCTTCCCTAGTTTTTTAGACTACTTATTATTCCTGTATTTTTCTTCATCCACTGATTTACCCAGTCAATTTCCAATTATCACCCTTTAAGCTCTAATAGGACATCATCTTTTCCATGAAGCTTTTCCCGAAACTCTCTCCTGCTGTATTTATCTTCACTTCGTATCTATTTCTGTATTTTGAATGGAACACAGTGCTTAACACTGGCTTACATGTCTGTCTTCTTTAATGATGTTAAGTATTGAGAATGTGGAGATAATATTTTGTATTTGGATCTTGGTAGAAAGATGTTGAAGAAATAATTATTAAGGAGCATACATGAAGCTCTGTACTTGCTAGGTCAATAAGACATTTTTTAAACCCTCTACTGAGATGTTCTTTAATTTATCAGATATCAGACTTAGAAAAAAAATAACAAATCAGATGCCTTACTTTTGGTGTTCTGCAGGTTATCTTATTCAAATCCCCTTCAATTATGCTGCAGGTTTCATTTCCAACTAATACCTTTGAATTTTTATTAAAGCCAAATCCAGATATGGTCAGAACAGTACCACCTTCATAAGTAAAAAACAAAACAAAACAATTATCCGATAGATCAAGAACCAGACTTGAGATATACACAATCACCACGCATCCATACCAGGGCCTGAGCCCTGGAATCTGGAACTGTAAAGGGGCGGGGCTAAGAGACTTAGTGAAATAACACAGATTCACAACTAACATTTGCTTTTGAACATTACCAGTAGTAACTGCTATTTTCCATAGTGTCCCCTTCATCCTAAAGAGAAATGCTATTCACACTTACTCAACCAGTGGGAAATGAGAGTGAATTAAGACTCATAAAATTGTAAATTTTAATACCTTTAAGTAAAAGGGAAACTAAGAAAAAAATCCCAACAAAATAAAAATAACATAAAATAAAAACACGGATCATACCAAGATCAAGGCCAAAGCACAAAATCCAAGACTAAGCATGGTTAAACAAATAAACACAAAGGAAATGAAGCAGGGCAGGAAAAATGTGTTATTTTGTTTCTCTCTTTTCTATCAGGCTCCTTTCTCTGATTTGTTCCCAGAACTTTTTCTGGGTCAAGTAGCTCCACTGAGACTGTGGTTACAAATGGAACAGCTGGTAAGCAGAATAATAACTAATAAATCTTATCTTGACATAATTGATGAGCTTGTTATAGAAACATGTAATAATTGATGATATTAATTCAATAACCTAAGATGTAAGTATAAGCAGTCACCCTGACTTGTGCTTCATAAGAAACAAAGAATTAGTCATCCACTGAATCACTGTGCCTTCTAAAGGGGAGTCTCCTTTGCTCAATATGAAGAAGCTCTGGGGTCCTTCCCCTTCACCCTATTCTAGAAACAGTTCAATGAAATGATGGAAATGTGTGCAATTTCCTTTGTTCAGAACAATTAACTATTACCTGCTAGGCTTCCAGAAGCAGGCCAGATGTGTGAGATCTGACTCTGATAAATGAAGCGGAATTCCTCCTCTACATTCCATGCTAGTCCAACATCAGCTATGGATACAGCAACTGGGAAATGTCCAGCACTTCCATGAAGAATCTGGCACTTGACCTCATTTTCTTGTGATAAAAGAAGAAAATGGTCAAGGAATGGTTTTGTTAGATAAAATTACTGAAACTTGATATTCACAAATGTAAACAATGGCCTTCATTTTTATACTCAAAGGAATATATCTAAGGAAAACTGCTCATGTATTAATGGGACGAAAATTTTTACAAACTACGTGATGTTATGGATCAGACACTCCTAGAAAAGAGTAAGATAAGATAATAATGAAATCAGAGTAAACAATTTGCTCCTGTTACTAGCACGGTAAAAAATTACTATGACAACAATTTTAAAATCTTAATCTATAAGATCATTTTTATCAATAATTCTAACTATTTTGGTCCAATATATTATGCCTCACACTGGGTAAAATATTAGGTTTCATCAAGGAAAGTGATCAAATCTAAGTGAAAAACATATTCTTCACTTCATTTAGAAAAGCACGTGTGCACTTACAACATAGGTGAAATACTGACTGTTAGATCTCAATAATACGTAGAAGATCTAAATAATAAACAATGTAAATTACATGGAAAATGAATTTATTTATGCAATTCCAACTTATTAAAATTAAGGAAAATATCTAGGATTGTGAAAGATAATTTCTGGAGAAATAAATAATTATGGTCCTTACTTTTTCATAAGTAGAAAATATGAAAGATATTTAAATTCTACTTTAATGGATAGAGGCACTATTGGACTAAATATCCCAGAAAGTGACTATGTCCTCTTGCTGCGACTAATGCAACATTTTCAAAGCATGGGACCAAGGAATACCAGAGCAGCAATAATGTATTTTTATGTTCCAAAGACACACCAAAGAAGGATTTCATGTAATCACTTTACCAAGTGAAAAAGAAGAACAAAAATCAACTGTTATGGGATAAAGACACTGCACAACAGTGAAAGAATTAGTCTGTGGTCGTAACTAAAGATTTAAAAGATAAGACATTTATGCAGAGCAGCTTGCCAATTTCATGACTCCAAAGATAATTCGTAGGATAATCATTATGGTAACACTGCTCTTTGATTCTACTTTCTCTTAAAGAAAAACAATTAGGCTCAAAAATAATCATTTTAAAAGAACCTACCATTCACGGAAAGAAGAGAGCAACCTACTGGTCCAACTGAGACTGACACAGCTGAACTAGGAGAAAATCCAGAACCTGATATGGTTAGAACTGTGCCTTCTTCATAGGACCCTGAAAATGATAAATTTAAACAACAACATTAAAATGACAAAACACAGAATCCGTTGTTATAAAATTAGACATTTATCAGAGAAAAATAAGTCTATCTTCTAAAAGATGTGAACATAAAAACCAACAAGCAAGCCAAGAAGAAAAAAAGATATTTATATAGCAATGGTACTTTTTTCCCATTGAATTACTATATGTTCCTTCATGTTTTGAATCTGTGTTGATAGAGATTAATGGAAAGATTATCTGACTAATAAAGTATGGAATGAAGTAAAGAAAGAAAACATGACAAATAAACTAAACATAACATCGCTATACAGTAACTTAGACTATGACGGAACTGTCATCACAAACTTATGAGAAAAGGATAAATTGTTCAATAAGTGTGGCCACTTTGCATTTGAAACAGAATAAGATTACTTATCTGATACTTTAACCAACCTAAAGTGCTTAGATTAGTCCAGATTTATACATACTGGCTCAGCATCTTATACTGAATATTCTCCATTCACCCTTAAAGGTATTCAGATTTAATCAATAGATGACACAGTCACCTTACTTACATAACTTCACACATAACATAGATTCTACATGGATTTAAAGGGCAAAGAATGAAAAACAATTTCCAAATTTTAGAAGAAAATATAATCAAATATCATAATAACTTTAATGTAAAGATAGACTTCCTAAATAAGATGTAGAAAGCCATGGTTAACCACAAAGGAAAAGATACATTACATTAAAATAAATCAGTGATTTAAACATTTGCGTGAGTTAGACACTAAAACAAATCATAAGCAATATACTGGGAGAAGACGAGTGCAAAAGACTGGCAAACATAATATACAATATACAGCACAAGTCAATAGAAAAGAGACAATCTGATAAATGCATAAATGATGTTAACGATCAATATGCAGAAAAAGAAACAATTTAAATGTCCAAGAAACATACGAGAAGATGTTCCTGTGCATTACTAATCAGGGAAGAGACAGCATGAAAGCAATGATGAGATAACTTCTTTCACTCATCAGATTGACCAAAATTAGGAAGCTCACAATATCAAGGACTGGTGAAGATACAGGATATTCGGTGCTCCCATACTAGCTGGAGGTACAGCTACTTTGGGGAGCAATTTGGTCATCTAATAAACCACCTCACATTTTTCCCAGCTACTAATTAGCAATTCCACATCTGGGTATAAGCTCTGAAGAAGCTCTAGCATGTATGCAATAGGAGATTTGTACAAGAAAGCTCACTACAATCATGCATTAAAGCAAAAAACTTGTGAACAATCTAAATGTCCATCAACAGAGGAACAAATAAAGTATTCATCCATGAACCATTTTAAAATGATGAATCAGATGTACATAAAACCATGTAAATATTTCTCAAAATGAATGCTGAATGTCAAAATTAAGAAGCAAATGATATTTACAATGTAATATCTCATTTGTAAACTTAAAAACCGACAAAATTACCATATGTTTGGGTTATATACAAAACGTACTAAAATGGCATGGAAAAATACACACAAAATTAATTACTGTGATTGCCTCTGGGGAAGCTGGTAGGGGACTAGCACTGAGCATGGTGCTTAGAAAGAACCATAGCTGTTTCTATAATATTTTCTTTTTGAAACTGATTATTGGAAGCAAATATAATAAAGTGTTAACAAAGTGTTAATAGCTGTTAAATTTTCTGCAAGGAGAATATGTGTATTTTATTGTTTTATTTATACTTATCTTTTCATTACTTTCACACTTATCAAAATGTGGCAAAAAGGTGATTCAGGTTTTTAATTATTTTGAGTAAGAAATGTTTTTTCACAGGTGCATATACAAGTGCAAATCCATTACAAACTACAATAATGGATTCAAAAATAAGAATACTAAAGGGCTAGAACCAAATTGAAGTTCATCAAATCCTTATTCTTGAGGGTTTTGAAGGTTTTACAGTAATGATACTAATTTGGAGAAAACATGAATTATCCCAAAGTTAGTATCATTACTGTTAAAAAGTCTGAATAACATATTCTTTCAACTGCAAAGATGTGCTACTTTAAAGATTTCAATATTTTCTGATATATAATTACCAGGTGTATTTTATTCCTAGCCACCAAGACTAAATATGTGATTATAGTATCTGAGATTATCATTCTGACTGGAAAAAAAGCTATCCCTTAGAATCCTTAGTCATGCTGTTTATTTCAATTGTTGGGAGTTCAGACATAAAGTGTAATCATGTTTTTTAGAGCAATCACATACTATGAAGATACTTTATGATGTGTTTCCCCACCACTCTCCCACTGAATTCTTGGCAATAACTATTCTATCTATTATTCTCAGTCTAGGGCCTAATTATTTTCTTTTACTAAACAGCATTTTTGTTACTAGACTTTTATTACTATATCTCCTAGAAGAAGTAGTCTCACTTCTTGATAATGAAAAGAATAATGATGAAAGAATCCCATTAATACCCTAGCTGGTTTAACAAAAACGCCTCGATATCAGAAATTTTAGAGATTGAGTCTAACTTGCTGAGACTGGAGAAGTAAAAGACTAGTGAGTCCAACGTTAACAGTGACTTTTTTCCCAAAAGATAATTAATGATCTTTCATACCTTTCTGGTCTGAAAGATTTTTCACTATGTAGAACTGATTGCCTTAATTGGTGCCTTAGAATATTTAAAAAAAAACATTATCAGAGTTTACATTTTTGCTAATTGTCTTCTAAGCTATAGTCCAAGCTAAGCAAGATATTACCTTGGGATGGACTTATGGTCCAGACTTGAGGAGTAGCTGAAGAATCCCATGTAAATCCACAGTCACCTGAACATTTAGCTGGAATTCCATTGACATAGACCTCAACCTTCAGGTAAAGAAACACAGACATAACAGGGATAGCGTGGTTAAGTAGAATATGCAGAGGATTTAGAAAAAGTAATGGAATTTTCCTTCTTTGCTGGTTTGTTGGTTTTCAAAAATTAGTCTATTCAGTTTATAATTTTTCAGTTTTGACACTTTACTCATTCATTCAGGGAGTATGTCCATCATAGATCAGACAAGGTTGTAAATGTACCAAGCACATTTACAAAACAGATGACATCTCTGCTATCACCCAACTTATATTCAAGTGGAGGTAGGAAAGAATTGCATGACTTTAAACTTACAAAAAAAGGTAAAAGCATACTCCACCCTGGGGTGATTAGTGCTATGAAGAAAAATAAAGGTTGCTCTCAGGAGAGTCACCTAAACTCTATACACTTTGTTTCTTATCAGTAAGTGGTAGCATTAATAATTACTTTATAGAGTTACTATAAAGATTAAATGAAAGAATATATTTTCAAATACTAAGAGTACAGCTTAAAACCCATTCTTTTATTATAAGGAAATTTACCCCAAAGTCATAAAATATTATTGAGTTGATCATCTGTTAAATAGTAACATGAAAATAAAGATGTCATCTCTTCTGTTTTACCAGGTCTTTAATGCATTACCAACTAGCCACACATTTAAAATTACATTAAACATCATGAGGAAACTTTAAAAAATACCTGTGGCTGCTCACTGGGTGTACGAAGTAGGTCTCCAAGGATGCGCTGCCTGAATAAGCCACCTTCCTTTATCATTTTAACTGCCATATTAGCCTTTTCTCCAAAAATATTGGAATCATTGATCTATTTTTTAGACAAGATTATTTTACTAGAAAAGCTATGATAAACATGAACACACCAGTTTTTCTAAAGTTAAGCATGGCTGAAAGAATCCAAAGAATGAAAAAAAATTCAAAATCATTTTAGTCACATTTTTGAAAAAGAAGCCTTTTCAAAAATGATCAATAGCAGAGGTCCCATCGTGGCTCAGTGGAAACAAATCTGACCAGCATCCACGAGGATGCAGGTTCAATCCCTGGCCTTGTACAGTGGGTTAAGGATCCGGCGTTGCCATGAGCTGTGGTGTATGTCGCAGACACAGCTTGGATCTGATGTTGCTGTGGCTGTGGTGCAGGCTTCGATTTGACCCCTAGCCTGGGAACATCCATATGTCATGGGTGTGGCCCTAAAAAGCAAAAAAAAAAAAAAAAAAAGATCAATATCTACCCAAGAAAATGATAATATCATTGCATTATCATATATTATATCATTTACAACTTAAAATGACTAAAATGAACTTGAATATTTGGACTAAAATAGGTCTAAGGAATATGAATTTACTTAATTTCCTCAAAATATTCTATACTCTTTCTGAATATGACCGTTTTGATAAATGATGGTTAAGTAACTAAAAAATGCAGTCCTCTTTCCACCTTATTGTCAACCTTTCCCACTTTAGCATTTTTGGCCTCTTAATACCCTTGATTTTTCATCCACTTATGGAATTATATTTTCTGTCAATGGTAAAAATGAAACCAAATTCAGGTGAATATGTATAATTTAGTCATTCCAAAACTGTGCTGCCAATATGGTAGTCTTCTGATGCATATGGGGCTAGCAAAGAGATAGCAAAGAGCCTTTGTGCTAGGCCAAGAGGGCCAAGGGGACAAGGAGCAGAAGAAATGATGAATAAGCAGAGGAGACTGCTCGGGAAAGAGTGAAGAGAGTAGAAGTGCAGACACCAGCAGAGGTACCAAGAGGGAGATCAGTCCTGAGAGCTGTCTCAGTTGCAGAATCTTCTAATTCTGGTTTCAGTTCATGTGTTTTCTTAAAATAACCCCCACATCTTTATGACAGTCTACGTATGGCTATTTACATTCAATGTTTACATACCTTTTTTTGGTCTCCTCTCCCCCCAACACCTCTTTTTTTTCTTCAACGTGATTTTTATAAATAGAGTTCTATATTTTTTCCTCCTTATTTCAAGGACATCTTTCCAGGGGGTCTATATATGGCTGCATAATATTCATGCTAAGTTTGTGTCATTTTAACAACCATTTTTCTATTTATATGGATTTAGGTTTCTAGGTTTTTTACTATTACAAATAACGCTCCAGGGACTACCTCTGTGCCTGTCTCACTCTCTATTTGTATTATTATTTCAGTAGAATAGAATTACAGAGCTGAAATTGCTGTATCATAAGGTATCTATATTTAGATAGGACAAAATTATCCTCCCAAAATGTCGCAATTTACTCTCTCACCAACAGTGCACCTTACATTCTCATCATCACTAGAAAGCATCATCTTTTTGATTTTTAACATCTGAGCCCCCAGTCTTTTCTAGACCTTTCTCCTTCACATATTCTGAGCTTAACTCCTGTCGCTTGTCTCCATCCACATTCTAAGAAGAAGTAATTAGATGAGAACTTAAGGTGTAACTCTGTTAGGAACTTGAAAAGGTAATCTTTGAAACCAGAGCAGTATCCAAGGTCCCAGAATACAGCTGCAGTGCACAGTGGTAGAATTACAGACAGAGAGGCTGGTTCTGCTTGGCTCTCCATAATGTGTACCAGATTTAGTCCTGAGACTAGCTCTGCCTGTGCACCTCCTGTGCCTAGTTTTTGTACTTTCTCCACAGGGGATCAGAAATAAAGCATCAATAGCAATTCTCCATGAAAGAGAACACCTGGTCCACTTAATTTAGAACAGTCTTCTTCAACTCAAATTCCTTGTTCTAATGTTTAGTCTATAGTTTGCAATTTTTAAAATACAGTCTCAGGAGTTCTCTCTGTGGCTCAGCAGAAACAAATCTGACCAATATCCATGAGAATGCATGTTCGATCCCTGGCCTCGCTCAGTGTGTTAAGGATCCGGTGTTGCCATGAGCTGTGGTGCAGGTTGCAGATGCTGCTCAGATCTGGCATTGTTGTGGCTGTGGCTCAGGCCAGGGGCTACAGCTCCAATTTGACCCCTAACCTGGGAAAGGCATATATGCCGTGGGTACAGCCGGGATGCAAGTAAGCAAGGAACACACAGAAGAACACAGAAACCAGGCTACAGGAGAGAACCTGCAGGAGAGTCTGCTTCCCACATGCACTTCTCCACTTGATGTTCCAGGAGTATCCAGCACAGGTTCCCTCTCGTGTTACTGAGACTTGTCCCATTTCTTCTAGACTCTGGAGAGCAAACTGCAATTCTGCAGCGGACACAGCAGCAGGGATGCCTGTGCTCACAGAGGGATGGCAAACAGCAGGAGTCAAAAATGCACAAACCAGTGGTCACCCTTAAGATACATGACATGTATTTTATCACCTGTATACCAACTGTCCTCCTTCAATACGGAAAAAATTAAATTTGCATACTATTACACAACAAATTTATATACTTCTTAGAAACAAAAAATACAAGAGTAATGTATCTCAGACATTGAGCCATGGCTCAAGCACTTTTCAAAAAAATATCGATTAACTTTAAAGATAACCCGTAAGTCATGGACATAAGAGAAACAAACTTTTGGGAATTTAACTTGGTATATTGGGTGAGGTGGTAAAGAAAATGTGAAATGTCATTTGTTCCAGATAATTTAGCTTTGTGTTACTCTCAAAAATCCCAATTCTATAAATTACATAAAGAAATAATATTAAAAAGAAATACATCAAAGGTTTATTATGATTTTCTAGATGAGTACAATCCAATTGATACGTATACCAAAGTGAGGAAATTTTCTCATATACCTTTGAGAATATGTCTGTAAGCCTGAATGTCAAAGCTTCCACTTAGAGGTGGAGACGCTGCTTGAATTCTTTGAATACGAATCTTTGACTCCCCTGGCCAATTATTTCCTCTGTAAACAGACTCATTCTCTGTCGACTCTGGGATTATCTAATTTCCAAAATAAATATTGATAAAATGATGAAACATAACAATGGCTAACATGATTTCTATTTCACCAGGGTACAATCCCGTGACATGACATAAATGAGCCTCAGGTATTCAGGACCCTTTAGAACATTAAGGAGAGTCACATAAATCAGCACAGGCCATACCTAGATAGCTGTGATAATGAGGCCCAAGTCAACTCAGTCATCTGCACAGCAATCAGCTGGAACCACAGTAATACCTCATTAATTCAGGGTGTACCCTCCATCACTCAAGGAACAAATATTTATGGAGCAGGCATTCTGTTCAAGGTACGGTGTTAATCACAGTGGGGAGGCAAAGAAACATGAGATCCGGTCTTGGCTGCCAAAAACCTAAAAACCCTTTTGGAGGAATAATGTATGGAGGCTTCAAAACTTAACTACTACTATAAGGAAGTATATGATCAGTACATTGACTGCTCCAGACCCAGGAAATACCTGTCTAATGGCAATCAACTGACAAAAGCAACACAAGTAATAAAAATTCATAGACTGTAACTCTAATAGTGAAAATGATATTCTCCTGTTTCTTATCCCTGTTAATCCCATGGGATTTAAAATTTTAAGCCCTATTGCCCACGTAAATGAGTAAATGTAAGTGCCAAAAGACTTATGCAAGAATGTTTAGAGCAGCTTTATTTATAATAACACTTGACTGGAAATAGTGCAAAAGCCTGTCAATAGAATGGATAAATTGTTGTATACTAATACCAGGGAATAATGTGTAGCTATGGAAAAGAATGAACTAGAGCTATATGCAACAATATGAATCTCATGATATCAAATTAAAAAAGCTAGATGCGAAAGGATATTGTATTGTTCATTGATATGAAGATTAAGAATAAGCAAAATTAATGATAACAGAAGTCAAAACAGTCGTTATCTGGGGTGTGGGTGAGTAATCTAATGACAAGGTAAAAGCACAAAGAAGGCTTTTGGGGGGCTAATGAGTTTCTCTTGACTTGGGTAGTAACTATGTGAGTGCATTTACTTTAAAAATTCATGGAAAAAATAAAAATTATACAAAAAGACAAAAATTCACAGAGTTCAGCAAGGGTGTGGAATACAAGACGAGCACACAAAAACCAATCACATTTTTATAAACAGAAAACAAGCATGCATAAACTGAAATTAACAAAAGATCCCATTACAATGGCTTCAAAGAAAATTAAATACTTATACAGAAAACTAATAAAACATGTACTGCATCTGACCTGAAATCAAAAAATGCTGGTGAATGTAATTCAATAAGATCTAAGTATGTTGGAAAAAAAAAAGCAAAGAAGATCTAAATAAGTGGAGAGACAAACTGTGTTCACAGACTGGAAGAGTCAACATGATAAAAGTGTCAATTCTCTCCAAAATAATCTATAGATTTAATGCAATTCTCTTCAAAAATACTGGTAAGATTTTGGTAGACATAAACAAGCTTATTTCAAAATTTATATGGAAAAGACACAGGACCTAGCATAGCTAAAACAACTTTTCACAAGAAATTAGAGGAATCACTCTACCCAATGTTAAGACTTACTACATGGCTACAGGGATCAAGACGGTGTGGTACTGGTGGAAGGATCACCACATAGAGCAATGAGACAGAACAGAGAATCCTGAAATATATCCACAAAAACATGCCCAACTGATTTTTGATAAAGATACAAGAGTAGTTCAATGGAAGAAGGACAGCTTTTTCTTTCTTTCTTTTTTTTTTCAAATGGTAAAAATTTGGAATGTTATTTGACATCTCTCAATTTCTATCTATCCATCTATCCATCCATCCATCCATCCATCCATCCATCCATCCATCCATCCATCCATCCATCCATCTATCTATCTATCTATCTATCTATCTATCTATCTATCTATCTATCTATCTATCTATCTATCTTCTTAGGGCTGCACCCATGGCATATGGAGGTTCCCATGCTAGGGGTCAAATCAGAGTTGCAGCTGCCAGCCTACACCACAGCCACAGCAATGCAGGATCCGAGCCACGTCTTCCATCTACATCACACCTCACAGCAACACCAGATCCTTAACCCACTGAGCGAGGCCAGGGATTGAACCTGCATCCTTATGGATGCTAGTCAGATTCGTTTCCCCTGAGCCACGATGAGAACTCCAAGGACAGCTTTTTCAATAAATGATGCTGGAGCAATTGTAAGGATAGGCAAACAAATGAATCTGGACCTAAAATTTCATTTCTCATACAAAAGCCAACTCAGAATGAATCACGGCCTTAAATGTAAAATATACAGCTATAAAACTATCAGTAAAAGAAAAAAACCCTCAAGATTTAGGGCTAAGAGTAGAGTTCTTAGACTTGAAACCAAAAGCACCATTCATAAAAGGCATAGCTAGATCAGGAGTGCCCGTCGTGGTGCAGTGGAAATAAATCAGACTAGGAACCAAGAGGTTTCAGGTTTGATCCCTGGCCATGCTCAGTGGATTAAAGATCCGGGCAGACGCAGCTCAGATTCTGCTTTGCAGAGAGCTGTGGTGTAGGCCGGCAGCTGTAGCTCTGATTAGACCCCTAGCCTGGGAATAACCATATGCTGCAGGTGTGGCCCTAAAAAGAAAAAAAAAAAAGTTAGAGTTTTTTTCATTTTTGTTTTTGGTTTTTTGTTTTGTTTTGTTTTCTAGGGCCACTCCCATGGCATATGGAGGTTCCCAGGCTAGGGGTCTAATGGGAGCTGTAGCCACCGGCCTGCGCCAGGGCCACAGCAATGCTGGATCAGAGCCACGTGTGCACCCTATACCACAGCTCACGGCAATGCCAGATCCTTAACCCACTGAGCAAGGGCAGGGACCGAACCTGCAACCTCATGGTTCCTAGTCAGATTTGTTAACCACTGCGCCACGATGGGAGCTCCAAGTTACAGTTTTTAAGACAATTCCTTGATCTGGATATTTAACATATGTGCACATACACTATTACATTTTGTTATAGGGCTAAAAGACTGAAAAACATTTACTAGATATTTGTCTTTATACTAAGACTAAAACACTGGTCCTGAATAAGGAAAAGCAATTTTTGTGGAACACATAGTTTTTCAGTCTTTTAAATCATCTCAGTCTTTTAAAACTGTTAGCACAAAGTTCTCTGTGAGACTCAAATTATAACATTCAATTATAGTTTAACCTTTAATACTGGACTTACTATACTTGATTTTGGTTTGCTGTAGGCAATTACATTAACTCATTGTATATTTCTGTAGCAAATTAAATGTAAAAATACTTATAATTGTTAATATTTAATATAGAACTTATACTCAAGCAGTACAAATATTATTCAGATCCTTTTGCAATTGTGGAAAACCACTTTTTTCTTCTTGTGTAATTTTTGATACAAGAAAAAAATGGTGTTTATAACAGAAACTATTTTAAAACATAATGCAGAATCTCAAATTTTCCTTCAATAATCTCTGTTCAAAGATCTTTACTGGAAGAGCCCACAAATTTTTCTTTTATATCAACATAGAAAATGCTACTTAAATGACTATTTCCTCCCACTTCTTTTCCCATCGATATACTTCTTTTAAAAATTTTTAATATTTAAAGTGAATTTTCATGCTCAATTTCAACAAGCCTCTAAATTTTCATTTTATCCTGAGAATAACTGTTTTGTCCTATTAAAAGATATCCAATCTCTATATCAGCTATTTGTAAAAAAAAAAAAAAAAGAAAGAAAAAAGTATTTAAAATTTACTTAGTCAAAGTTAGTTTTTCATAAGTTGAAAGTAGTTACTTGTAAAATTCTAAGCATACCTGCCCAAAGCTCACAGCCATCATGGGTATATTATAACCACAATTATATGATGTCATGGTGACAGAATATTGGTTGGTTATACTTGATCCATTAATTTTGGTTCGATTCACCTGAAAGTGCTTTAAAAATATTCCTTTATTTGCTAGTGCTGGAAGTCTTCTCTTTGGCATTTCTGAAGAATAAAAAGTAAATGAGAGTTAAAATTGCATAGCTTCTGCTGCTAAAAAGAAAAGCATTGAATAATATCCATGTGTCATGGAATAAGCCATTTAAAATCAAATTTTAGAAAGAAGACCTTAAGGCAAGTAGTTTGTGAAGCTTGGCAAACTTTCACTTCTGGAATGTGAAGCTTCAAAATCTTTTGATATACGAGCCTCACTCGGTAAAACAAAATACTGAAAAGCCACCAAGCCCTGGGTTCCATGCAGCCTTCTGCAGGCCAGTTAGTTCTGCTCTGCTGTGGGACCCTGAATGTGGCACTTACAAGGATATTCCGTGAGGGCAGGACTAGGACTATCCAGCTCTCTGCTCCTTCTTTGCACCAACCCAGTACCTGCCATATGGTAGGCACTAAATGAATGTTGTTTAGTAAACTACAACATTTATCCCAGCACAAATCAGTGGTCTTCTGTGCTCTACTCGTCATAATGTAGATCTAGTTATAACAGATTCAAAAGGAACAGTAACATCCAGTTTTTTACCAGTTGAATCACGACATTGCAGTTGAAAACATTTCTAAAGTAGAGGATTCCAAAACTCCTCTGAAATATGGTAATAGTCACTTATTGAGATGACTGTTTGGAGTTAGCTGATTTTTTTTTTTTTTGGTCTTTTTAGGGCCACACCCAGAGGATATGGAGGTTCCCAGGCTAGGGGTCAAATTGGAGCTGTAGCTGCTGGCCTATCACAGCAATGCCAGATTCGAGCCACGTCTGCAACCTATACCACAGCTCACAGCAATGATCCTTAACCCACTGAGATAGCCCAGGGACTGAACCTGCTTCCTCGTGGATACTAGTGGATTCATTTCCACTGAGCCATGATGAGAACTCCATGATTTTAAAACTATTAGTCCAACTTTTGTTATTGTATCTCACATATATGTTTATTAACATGTTTAGAAAAAAATACTAAAACTATCAGAAATAAAATTTTCATTTTGAACATTACTTATTATCATAATAAAATCCATGGCAAGATCCAGCTCTTCTCACTGGACAGATGTCAGTGTCAATAGCAGATCTCTATACTGGTGGCTGATTTCTCAAATCAAATAAGGCAAAATCAGAATGTTTGCCATAGTTTATCTGTAAACAGAATCTAGGAATATAAGACTAATTCCTGCTATTGACAATGTTTACGTTAAAGATGCATTTACCTTTAGACTAATCACCTGGCCCTATTCATTAAAATATGATTTAAACCAGAATATTATTAAGAGGAATGACTCAATATTTAGAAATTAATGTTTCTAAGATACATGTAAATAATGTCCATGGTAAGATTTTAGTACAAAACAGGTTTAGAAGATTTAAATTTTAGATATAAAATGATACAATATACCATCCAATGCTGCAACTGTAGCTGTCTGTCCAATGTATGTAATATCCACATAGAAAGACTGTGATTCTGATGCCTTCTGCAAATTAATCCTCTGAAGAGAAAAATTGGTCCCAGTGTATTTGGTTTGTATGAGGTCCAGAAGGTCTATACAAGTATAGGTCCAGCTAAAATACAGTTCTTTAATTAGGTGTATAGATCAATTATAACGTTTAATGGAAACAACTATAAAAAGTATTACAATCTTAAAGAGTAAAAGTAGGGTTCCCCCCCACAAGAAAAGCCATAAGCATACTTTATTAGCACAGAAAAGCAGCCATAGTGAGAGCAGACAGAAATTTACATTGGCAGCGAAAGATTTAACGCTGCATACGAGATAGGTTTTCTTTTATTTATAGCTTTAGCAGTAGCCATAAGAATATAAAATAAAGGGCAGGAAGTGGGATGGGTGGGGAGTTTGGAGTTGACAGATTCAAACTATCACACTTAGAATGGATGAGCAATGAGGTCCTACTGTACTGTACAGCACAGGGAACTATATCCAATCTCTTGGGATAGAATATGGTGGAAGATATTATGAGAAAAAGAATGCATGTATATGTATGATTGGGTCATGCGCTGTACAGAAGAAAATGATACAACACTGTAAATCAACTATACTCTAATAAAAATAAAATAAAAATTTTTTAAAAATGTAAGATTAAAAAAAAAAAAGACAAAAGACAGGAAGTTCCCGTCGTGGCGCAGTGGTTAACGAATCCGACTAGGAACCATGAGGTTGCGGGTTCGGTCCCTGCCCTTGCTCAGTGGGTTAACGATCCGGCATTGCCCTGAGCTGTGGTGTAGGTTGCAGATGCGGCTCGGATCCAGCGTTGCTGTGGCTCTGGCGTAGGCCGGTGGCCATAGCTCCGATTCAACCCCTAGCCTGGGAACCTCCATATGCCGAGGGAGCGGCCCAAGAAATAGCAACAACAACAACAACAACAACAAAAATGTAAGATAACATTCTGCAGTGACAGGCAATTAAACCAAGGAGCACGTACCTTGGTGGAAAGCATATAGAAAATAGACGCAAGAACAAAATAAACTGTTTTAGTGAAAAAATGTCAGGGATTGAACAGAAAATTCAGTCCAATACTAAGAAGCAAAACTAGAACTTGACAATGCTTCCAGAAGAGTTCAGTGGAGCTGCACTGTTCACTGTAACTAAGTGACAAAAGGTGAAGTTATTTATAGATACAAATAGTTGTGCAGTACCTTCTAAATGTAAAATTTAGATTCAGAATTTCCATTAAATATTAACTACACTGGAATCTCATAAATTACATTGAGCAATTCAGTTACAGGAGTTTGCAATAAAAAGATAAATACTGCCATTCAAATAACTGAATACAGTTTAACAATAATCTTTGCATCAGCTACCACTGTACTGAGTAACAAACCAGTTTGGGGCACCTATGCCCGTTTTGAAACTTCATGGTTTGCAAACTCATCATGGGATCCACCTCTAAGGTATCAAAGCTTAGTCTGACATCATTTATACACAGAAATACTCTTAATTTACTCTTCAAATTTAAAAAGTACTTCAGCCCTTTAAGTGGACTTCTACTACTAATTATATGATTCTGAAATTCTAAAAACTACTCAGAAAATAAATGGTACATTGAGCAGGTCTCTTTAGAAAAGAAACGGAGTCTATAAATGTTACCAAAACTTAAGTGAACAGCACACCAAGCTAGATAATTTCATTTTCTAAAGGAAAACCAGAAAGAACTTTTTGGATTTTGAAACTTGACTTACAACTACAAACATCACTGATTTTGGACAGTTATAGAACAGTCACTGAGAAAAAAAATGACACTTTTGACACAAACACTGTACCGAAAGTAAGCTAACACTAACACTCCCAGTTGGTCTAAATGGATTGTCTGACCTATAATAGCAGGTCTAGAAATAACAGCTAAGAGCAGAAAAGTTTAAATTGCCTTGATTGGTAATAGTTTTTAGCCAGAGAATCACCCTCTTTTAAAAATTGTGATATTCTTGTTGAAAAATCTTGTAGCATTTACAGTTAAGGAAGCCCGTTAGTTCCATCAAATATCCTCCATCTTCAAATTACTGCACAGCAAATAAACTATAGGCTAAAAGTAGGACCTACTCATAAGTGATGGTTTGACTAACATGGAAGAATTGGGATCTGTAAAATCTTCCAAAATCCTATTGCAGTGGAAGAATGAAGGGCACACAGGTGGTGGTGATCAAAATAAAAATTGTGATTCCATGGTTCAATTTGAGCATGCAAGGAGCAGTTATAGCAAAATATACCTTTTAATGTCCCTTCAAGAAGGGCTTCTGCTTCATACTGATCCATCATGGGATTACTCCTGATGTGAATCAAACTGGGCAGGAGATAGTGGGATATACTCATTCTGTGCATAGACATTCCATGTTCTTTGCTTGTTAACACGGAGAGGGCTATTTTGACCCCTGGCATTGCTCCTTCCTATGTGACAGCCAACAGAGTATTGTGGCCTCTTCTGAGTCAATCCTAGGGAATTCCAGAACTGTCCCCACTCATTTCATCTATTCTGGAAGCTAATTTTGGTCCCATTTTATATATTGGATTAAACTGTGCAATAGCCTCAAAGATAAAGGCTATTACATCTTTGAGGCTACTGGACAGTTTAATCCAATATGTACTCTTACACTCTTCTGTCTCTTTCTCTTTCTGCCTATCTTCTTCATCTCTGTGTGAAACAAAGATGGAACAAATTTTAAAAACGTCAAAAGGGCAAACATAGGAGTCACACTCCGTTTAACCAAATGTCATTGGAGGGTGAAATCCGAACTGTCAAGAGAAGGACATTTTTTTAAAGAATTAATTCAGTTAGGAGTTCTTTCTGTGGCGTAGTGGGTTAAGAATGCAGCTGCAGTGGCTTGGCTAGCTGCTGAGGCATGGGTTCAATCCCCTGCCCAGCATTGTGGGTTAAGAGATCTGGTGTTGCTGCAGCTGAGGCGTAGGTCGAAGTTGTGGCTCAGAATCAATCCCTGGCCCTGGAACTTCCATATGGCATGGGTGTGTCCTTAAAAAAAATAAAGAAAGAAAAAAGAATTAATTCAGTTAGGTTACTGTTCTTTTATGGGGGGAGGACATTCCCCTCAAAATGACACAGCAGTGTAATGGTCTTGCCTCTGTTTTTGTTTTGTTTATGGTTATCATTTGGTTTTACTTCTAACTTTGGATTATTTTCTCTTCCCTTCTGTCTGAATAGTTGAGAGGAGGCACTGACTTTGCCTCACACGTTCTCCATATATGGCAGTTCTGAGTTTTCACAGCCCCACTCTTCTGATGAGAACATCACACAGGGCACAGAGAATAGTGCTCTCTATATACTACAGATTGATGACAACTTAAATGATATGCATTAAAGAACAACGGAAACTGCATAGATTGATACAAGATAAAGAAGATTTTTATGTAACTATGACAGGAAAAAAACCCCACAAAAGAAACATATTAGAAATCTTTGGAAGACATGGAAATTATACCATAAGTATTTTATGACATAAAATTTACATAGAAAAAAACTTTATAAAACAGTGAAGAGGAAGTATTCTCTATCCTTAAGGGGGTAAGGGTTACTTAACTGAATACATTGGTCAAGCTCACTGAACTATGCCCTTAAAAAGAGAAAATATAACATTATGTAAATTATACCTCAATAAGCATGATTTTAAAATTTTGGAGGAAAATTAAAAAAAATAAGATTGTATGTGTATGTGTGTGTCTTCATGATTATTTCTATTGTAGGTAAAATGTTTGCATATACTGTACTTATAAAGGCAAAGTCAAGATTGATAAACTTCAGAGCATATAATTAATAAAATCCAAAACATAATTACGCAGAACTACATTGTCCTTGAGGGTATGACAACTGTGGTCACTAAACAGCTAGGCTCATTTAGTTTCTCCCTTTATGTCTCTCTATTTGCATTTTTCTAACTTTTGGCAAATCCAGTATTTAAAAATACCTTTTCTCCCTTAATTTTGGTATATTCATTAAAATATTTCATTTTCTCCAATTACACAGAACAAGCACTTTTTTTTCACTGATCAATGTCTAATGAGAATATTGGATAAGGCAGTCTCTTTCTACTTTCCTTCAGTAATTCAGAACATTACTAGATTTAATAACATATAATTTAAATTCTAAAGCTTACCATTGCTGGGTGTTTTAAATGGTCATGGTGATAATGAAACTAGACCAGTTTTTATTTTCACAATCTATAGATTTACTTTGGCACAACTATTTGTTTGGAAGCTTATGTAGAAGGCAGAAAAACCTCAGTTAGATCCATAATGCACATGATTCTCAAAACCAAACAAGAAATTTATATTCACAGTTTGCATACAATAATACAAAGTTTTAAAATTCATAGAATAACTTACTTGTTTCCATATGCAAAGTTATATGTAAATTGTCTATCAGTGCTTCTAGTAATCTTGTTTGTGTCTTGGTACTGAAATTTTAGACCAATAGATTTTGCCAGGAATCCTTTGTATGCTAAACATAACTACATGGAGAATACATAAAAATCAGTAACAATATCTTACCATTAAATTGTTCTGTAGCAATTCAAATGAATTCAATCCAACCCAATAAATATTTATTGAGCATTTTTCATACAAAATATACGAGGACACAGAGGAAGGAATGATTCATTTCAGACAATTAGGTGCAGAAGAGTGGGGGAAGACTTTATAGAAGAGGATGTGGTGTTGGTGTGACCATACAATTAATGACTAATTCTTTTTTATTGTTTTCTTAGATATGATTTCTTTAAAAATGGACTTAAGTCACCCCCTCTTGTCATGGAGCTATGTAAGGATTAAGGCCAGTTCTAACTGGACTCTTCAGTTATTTAAAATCCTATTACACAAAGAGAGAGAAGACAGATAAACATTCAGGCAGCTTAACCAGGACGTGACCCACAGCTCAGCACTTAGGGATGGTGATGTCACCATACAATAGTCATTAAATACCAATTTTAACGATCCACAACTCGTTAAGAATGCCAGATATGTTCAGAATTTTAAACATTAGAATATATGTTATAATTTGAGAATTTCGAAACAAGAGAAAGTGTAAATCTACAACTGCTAGCTTTAGTTACCTATCCTAAAACTGCCACCTCCTTTACTCTTGATTTTCCTTTCCCCTGACTGGATACACAAGATCAACCTATAATGGTTGTTTTTCTTTCCTCTTAATTAATGAAGGAATATTGATGAGATTATATATTTTTATTTGTTTTAGTGTTTATATTTGCACCCAAATCGGTTTTTTTTTTTCCAGAAATTATGAGATAAAACAGGACACACATACATGGCACTATATTACATATATTATAAATATTACTATTTTTTTAATTTCTTCTTTTGAGAATCAACAGAAGAGGAAATTGTAAGCACCCAGCATGCGAACCATGGTGCCTGTCCAATGTGATGTGATTTCTTATGACAAGCACTTTTCCTTGTCTTAAAATTTCATGAAATTTTATTACCAAGGTATTTTATAAATTTAATTAGCATATCATTTTGTTGAGCTTACCTGATTATAAGGAAATAATAAAATATCTCCATATGTCAGTCTGTTTGGTTTAACATCTGCTGAGTCAAAAAGAACAGCTGGGTTTTTCAGGGAATAACGACCACAGTAAGCATCAGTTTCAGCTGTCTTCTGCCCTCTATTAATATGTTCCTACGGAAACAATTATAATTCAAATGGAAACATGATTTATTGCCCTGCTTCATTCCCCAACATCTTCACCTAAGTCATTCAAGTTCCAAGTCAGATCCCATTGCTTCCCAAGCCACTTTAACTTGAAATGTTTTCTCTCTTCTTTAAAATTCTAAGGCTCTCATCCTCTATCATTCATTTAGAGCCATACTCATATAATCCCTTGTCCCTGTATATGACTATTTCCCAAGTCCCATTGTTCCCCTTCTATTACAAACTCCTTAAGTATATTTATTCATTCCTTCCACAAACGTTTTTTAGTGTTCAATCCATGAGAGGTTTTTACTTGTTTGCTCATTTGCTTGTTTTTCATTTAATCTTCAGGGTTCAAGCAGTGAAGAACCCTATTCCTAAACATAGGAGCCTACTGGCTTGGGACAAAGGAACCAAGGACTATAAAATCAAAGCTGAAAGAAGGCATCTAACTCACATAAAGCATCAGGAAAGATGACTCAGGGGAAAGCGACAAATGAATTGTCTTGAAGAATAAACAGGAGCTATTTAAAAGGAAAAGGCAGCCAAGGGGCATTGGGTAAAATACATGCAAAGAAGCAGGGATGTGAGAGAGTGGTTCTGGAAAATGCAGATTCAAGGTAATGTGGAGCCAAGAATGTGTGCTGTGATGATGATGGGAGATGAAGAAGCAAAGGAGTATAATGTAAATTACTCATTCAAGTCCCTTCTCTTAGGATAAGAGAACCCCAATACACATACATTTATTAAATAAAGTTGAAATGGAGACCTTAAATAATGTTCCTTTTTCCTCACTAACAAAACTGTTCACATAAAACATTACATGATATATATTTTCAAAGATTCATTTATTTCTGGGGTATTGATCTGAATTGAATAACTAGACTATAGATTTCTTTTTCTTGGGGTATTCACTTGGAAATGGTGACTATCTGGCTTCCTCAAGTCTTCAAAATAAGAATTAGGAAGATAAGGGTATTTTAAGTGTTACTTACTGTACAGCAAAAAAAATCTTTGGGGAGTTCCCGTCGTGGCGCAGTGGTTAACGAATCCAACTAGGAACCATGAGGTTGCGGGTTCGGTCCCTGCCCTTGCTCAGTGGGTTAATGATCCGGCGTTGCCGTGAGCTGTGGTGTAGGTTGCAAATGCGGCTCGGATCCCGCGTTGCTGTGGCTCTGGCGTAGGCCGGGGGCTACAGCTCCAATTCGACCCCTAGCCCAGGAACCTCCATATGCCGTGGGAGCGGCCCAAAGAAATAGCAAAAAAAGACAAAAAAAAATCTTTGTATCTCATTAAGAAATAAATAATGACTAGGCATTATACTAATTTCGTTTTCTATGAAATCTTCCCCAATCCTTCTGCACCTAATTGTCTGAAATGAATCATTCCTTCCTCTCTTTCCTGGTACATTTTGTATGAAAAATGTCAATACATACTGACCATATTTATTTGCAAGGGAAGTAAATTCACTATATAATGCTCTTCTAAAAACTGTATTCTCTGAAGCCAAAGAGGAAGAAGAATATATTCTTCATCCAAGTGAAGAAAACAAACAAAACCCCAACAGATCTCACAGTCTTGGCTACTTTCTTTTGATTTTAGAAAATCCATGTGTGGTAGAAATTTACAAATGAATCATTTTATAATGCAAAAAGATGCTAGAACAGGCTTTACCAAGAAATGTGTAACAAAATTATGCTTGCAACTTGACATTCAATAATGAAGGAATTAATGCTAAATCCAAAAAATGACAAAATTCTAAACATTTATATGAATTCTTATTTGAGCTGCTTCATGGTTCATTAAACATTCCATACCAGGTTAGAATCAGTTTCATAATCTCTGAAGTATTTCACAACAAATCCTTCTTCGAAATTTGTAATTTGTGGTGGACACTTGGCACTAACCATTTCTTCCACTGCTGCCTGAAACTAAGTTAACAATATCAGCTTTAGTAACTTCTTTATGAAGAATTAGAACATTTAGTAATTTTACTACGAAGTCTATTAATAAGTTTTAAAAGAAAATTTCCTAATTCTCATGTTAGCATAATTATAAGGTCATTTCCTAAGTAATTTTAACTTAATATATGATAATTTCAGCATTTAATAACTGTTTCAAGACTTATTTTAGAATGATAATAGGTACATCCATCTGGCTGATCTTAGCTTGTTTATTATTACAAAGGGTAGGCATATTAGCTTAGTAGTTTTTTTAAGACAGCAATGAGGCAAAATTAAATGAATCCACACCTAATTAAACAGATTCAAAATAGTTTTTCCAATTAATGCAAAATTAACTGGAAAAACTATATACTCCACTGCAATGTTTCTCAAAAGAAGAGATACATTACTATAATACTGTATTCATTATTAAGAAATACTAAATAATACACATTGATGATGTCTGTAATTTCCACATCTACTTCTCTGGCAAAGCACAACTACAATTGGTGTTTAGAATTAAGGACCTGAGAAAGCATATGATCTTTAGTCATCAAATATTAACTCATACTCATTGTACAGGTAGTAGCTGAAATGCACTCACAAGCAAACACTCCTTCTGGGCAGTGGCCCCATAAGCAGATACCTGCGTCCTGTTGGCACAGACCTGAGAATTCCCCTTTCATTTCCTCTGTCACTGTGGTATGTCCTCCCTTCCCCACTTTCTATGAGTTGGCTCCAACCCACCATGACAAGGAAGAGATAAATTACTACTCCTTAAAATGTGTTTTATAGAAGGGTGATGGCTTTCTGTTTAAAAAATTAACAGCATACTTCAGCTTCTGATGACTGTGGCATAAGAGGCCTGGACATGATCCCATCCCAATTCAGTGTGAATGTGTCCAAACTGGGTTTTCCTTTGGTTTGCTCTGTAACAGCCAGTGTGACATTGTTCCCTTCAAATACTTCATAACTGAGCAGATCAAAGTCTCCTGCAATGAAGTACCAAGCAGAATGTGAAGAAGATAATTAATTAAATACCAATATATCCACAATTGAAACTCAGTTTTGGAGTCCCATTGTGGCTCAGCCATTAACGAACCAGACTAGTATCCATGAGGATGCAGGTTCAATCCCTGGCACTGTTCAATGGGTTAAGGATCCAGCGTTGCCTTGAGCTGTGGTGTAGGTCACAGACGCGGCTCGGATCCTGCGTTGCTACAGCTGTGGCATAGGCTGGCAGCTGCAGCTCTGATTCAACCCCTAGACTAGAAACTTCCATATGCTGCAGATGTGGCTTAAAGGAAGTATTATAAGCTAAATCGAGATCAGTATTGGGACCATGAGGTAAAGATCAATGAGCAATAGAACACTACAAAAATTCTTTTAGGTTTGTTCCAGTTCCATCATCTAAGAGTAAAGGGCTGAGCTAGGAAACTGCTATTTTCTTTAGACATAAATAGATGAATTCCAGGAAACCGCCCCATGCCTGTGAGACTTATTTATATAATTTCACATTGAGAGAAATAAGGCCTTGTCCTCAGATGTCTCTCTTCTTTGGGAGGATGCTTTAACAGTGGAATCTCCTCTGTTTGGTGAAGTCCTAGACTGCCCATTATGATTTTGGTACCATATTTCTCAAGGTCTCTGCTGAAGCCTTAAATTTTCCCTCTGATCTAAATATATGTTTCAGGGAGAACAAGGATAACCAACTCTTCATTTATAAAGCATTCTGACAATCTAAACTTTGGGAAGTTATAGAATTCCAATTCATGTTAAACAATATGCTTCATTCTTCACTCAACAATTAAATTAACAATATCACAGAATGAGACAGAAACATTGAAAAAACATTTTACTTATATGAATAGGAAAATAGTGATTGCTCAAAGAAAGCAAACACATATTCAGGGACCTATTTCATGAGCTAAATATCTCAAATACCCACCTAACTGGTTGCTAAACTTAGCTCCAAAACTTAAAAATGTTAAGACTTGAAAATATAACAAGTTAACAGCTACTACTTGAAAAGGGTAAAGAGGTCAAATAATTTTGGAAAACACTGCACTAAACACAGGTACACTGCTTTTCTGTTGTTATTGTTTTTATTATTGTTTTTGTTTGTTTCCTCTCTGCAGGATTCCTTGGGGATTTTAATATTCTAATGAGCTCTATCAATTTTCAAGGAGAGCTGTGGTAGGCAGTGTTTCCCACATGGATTTGACCAGTGAATCCTTTCATCAGGGAAGATCCGGCCAGACTAATGTCTCCTGAGAAATACTGATTTACTTCAATTTCATTTCCAGAATTAACACCTTCACAAGTTTTTCCTAAATGTGAAATAGGATATCATACTGCTTGTGTATCAGTAGTATATATACTACTATACATACAACACATAGATATATAGTAGTATTTATCTCTTGAATTAGAATTGTATATTCCTTTAAATACAACTGAAATTTAAATTACAATAGAAAAAAATAAACCATTTACATCTGTTTCTCCTAAAGTTGATCAAGGCTATGAATCCCTTTCCTTTCCTCTGTCATTTTACGGAACTCTTCACCTTTTTCAGTGGAGTTGAATAGGACACAGATTTGTTTCCTAGAAAAAAAGCTTTACAGAATTGCAAAATGAAATACATGCTTACCTCTAGTTGATATAAATGTTACCATGTAAACATAGCTTTGGGGATTTTGTGTTCTTACTACTTGAACTGCATCCGGTTTTATAGACCAGAGGTCATTTAAGGCTGACTGCAGTATGAAGTCAGAAGCATCGGCAGGTAGCCAGACTTTTGGATGAATTAAAAAAAAAATAAAATAAGATGATTAGGGGCTTTAATCAGAAAAAAATCAGGTTGAAATTCCTGTACTACCACAGTCAGCACTGATGTCTTACATTTGAATTTTTTAAAGCACCTATAGTCTTCACCATAAGTTATCACTTAATGAAATTATCTTCTGAAATTGATTCAAGTTCAATAATATTGACTATTTAATTGGATTGTGATCTGTTGAGTATAGGGTTCATATTTTATTGTTTTAATGTTTCCATAGTAATAAGCACTGTATTTGGCGAACAGTAAGCACAGATCAATATTTACTTACTGAAAGAAAAAGTAGCAAAAATTATCTTTTCAGGGTTTATTATAAAATATAGAAATACAATGTCTTTATTAACAGATCAATTAGTGTCTCACAGACCTATCAATTTGAGAAACTGAAAGAAATGTTTACCTCTCTATAAGGATGAATCTAACTCCTATTAACTTACAACTGTGAGTCACAGATATGTAAATTCCTTATGTGTACTTAGATATGCATTTACTATGATCCTTGTAGAAGAAAATGTTAGTATATACCCAAAAGTTGTTTTTTAGATGCATTTTCTATCCCAGTCTGAAGATTTTTCTTCATAGTATATATTTTTTGCTACTTTGTCTAGCATACTATTAAAATTATATTTTCCAGGTAGTAGAATTTGACTAGAGCAAATACTTTTTAATATTTTTTCTATACATGAAGAAAAATAAAATCTCCTTTATTATTTACAACTTACCAGTTTTTTCCATATTATAAACTAATCTATATTGGTAACGTGAACATGAATTAGCTTCCACACATGGACTGGTTACCATGATCTTCTGGACTTCATTAGTTGCACTGGTTGTTTCCCAGTCTTCCAATGTTATAACCTATTCCCCAATTTTAAAAAGCATATATTTATTATATGGAGGAAAAAAACATTTTAAAAGCATCAAAAGTCAGCTATTCCATGCTTCCATATTGCCCTATTTTACTGAAAATGATCAACTATTTTAAAGTGTAAGTCATCAAATAACAGGGTTTTTTTTTAGTTTGTAATTAATAATATTCCAAGCCACAATTCAATAATTTTCCATGGCCACTTCCCTTCCAAACATGATCTTACCTAATAAAATTAATAACCAAAGAGAGCTCCTACCTTTGACTTTTACTTGGTTTAAAGTGGATCTATAATTATAGCCAACCTGTATTTCCTGGACAGTTGTAGACTGGGACTTGATCACTTGTTCTTCATTTACTGCATCCTCTGTTTGTTGTTCAGTATAGACACTTCTATACTGATACAGTCCAACATCAACAAAAGCACTTAGTCTGTACTCCTGCAGCAAGATTTCCATGTAATATCTGGAAAACAGAATAACTAAAGAATGTGACTGGTTTTCTCCAGAGCACTTCTCATAAATTTTTCTTTCAGTGAATCAAATTTCAGCACTATATAAAACACCTGCCTATTAAATGATTTGTATTTTAGTCTCCCTGATTTTAACCATTAAAATATCAAAAGTTTCATAGCAGTTTGCTAAAATAAAATGAATTGTGTAAAATATCTGCATTAGAGATAGAGAGTTGTTTCCACTCATGATTAATTCACTCAGTTTTGTCAATAAATATTGATTGAAAAAATAAGACCCTTTATTTTCAAGGAGCTTAAAACAAAATGACTTTGTAGCTTATAATACAAACTCCCTGGCATAAGACCACAAAGCACATGCAGAGGTTAAATACTTTAATATGTGTGAGAAAATGTCAGACCAACTTAGACATATCATATATTTTGTATCTGAGTGGTTGTACCTGTCAGGGAAGAAAGTCCCCACCATATGTTCCTTAAACACTGTCTTCATTTGTAACTTAGGAAATAAAACATTCACTCAAGAAACTTTTACTGATTAGTGACTATAGCCCTCCAACAAGCTGGATGGGATTCACACCTTATATTTGGAATTCTTGATTTGAGGCTCCCTGTCCATAATCCAACTCCCTATCCAGGATAAGATGTCCTCTAGCCAGCTGCTACAGGTGTACTACCTGTACAGTAATGCAGGTGCTCCTGCTTCTCTACCTAAATCTCTATCAATAACACCACTGCTGCCATCTTTGGAGAGGCCAGCTGGGAACTCCTCTAAACTGCCTCACATCACTCAACAGATACTCTTGTATATGAAAAATAAGTACCCACAGCTCACAAAGACTGTGAATGAGGGGTATTTATCACCACCCATCTGGCAAGGATGATGTGGCTTTGGGTCAGTCCCTTCACAGAACTGATACTGGAGGATAACATCAGGCTTTTGGCTGCTCTAGGGGCATATTTGCCAGCTCTGTCAAATCAAGGTGGAAAATACTAATTAGGGAGAGCAGGATTTGAGGAAGAACCACTAAATTCTGTATCCTTACTGACAGCTTAAAAATAGTTCAAGGCACTTTCTGTGTTCTAGACACTGAGCACTTCACAAACATTATTCTACTTAATCTTCATAAAATATGTATTATGGTTGTTCATATGAATAACAGAGACTAAGATTTTAAAGACTGAAAATTACTTAAAAATCAGTAACTGAGATAGAATTCAAAGTAGAAAGGGGGTGACCAAAGAGATATGCACTTAGAAGTGGGGCTCTATTATTTGAGTAGAATGAACTGGCAACATGAGCTACCTTTGAAAAGGCTCCAGGGACCACGATACAATAAACCAGCTAGAGTGGCCTCAATTTCAGAACTCACAGCCATCATTCTAAGTGTAAATTCCAAGCTAGTTTGCAGAAGCACAGATGCCAGGCAACAGTTGTATTACAAGTCACCTTCATGCAATTTCTGTGCTCTCCCCAAGAAGGTAAACTGAACTCACTTTCCAAGGTCAAAGCAAAGCCTGAAGGTGTATTAACAATGGCAATAAGGAATTGACAAGGTACTCCATTTACTCTGAATTGGCCCAGCGATCTTAGTTAAAAAAGAAAATGCTTAAATACATAAAGAAGTGAGAATAGGCAGAAGAAAAAAGAAATGGAATCCCTTCCTTATACTATTACTCTTAAGACTTAAATGAGACACTAAGTGTGACTGTTCTCAGGTACCACTGATCCCAACCCTCTCTGTCCAACTCCATCAGATCCTCATGGTGCTGACTATAAGTATAATCTAATCAATATCTGGAAGGGTGATGTGGCAGAATTAAAAAAAAACAAAACAAAACTTCCCATCAAGAGTGAAGTCTGGAGTTCCTGTTATGGTTCAGGGGAAATAAGCCCAAGTAGTATCCTTGAGGATGCACAGGTTCAATCCCTGGCCCTGCTCAGTGGGATAAGGATCTGGCTGGTGTTGCTATGAGCTGTGGTGTAGGTCACAGACATGGCTCACATCTGAGCTACAACTCCAATTCGACCTCTAGCCTGGGAATTTCCATATGCCGCAGGTGCAGCCCTAGAAAGACAAAAAAAAAAAAAAAAAGAAAAGAAGTGAAGTCTATTTATTCACCTGTTGAATCTAAGTTCAACCATTTGCTTTAGCCAATGGAATATTAGCAAATGTGATACAAGCTGAATTTAAAAACTACTTGTGCAATAGGAATCACCTTCCTGATTGCTAGGATACTGTGACAAGCCTGGGCTAGCTTGCCTCCTTGAAGATGAGAGAGCATGTGGAGTGACACATTCCAGATATCTAAGTCACACCACAACAATGGAGGCTCTAGAATTAGGCCATCCTAGACCATCAATCCCCACCTAAAGTAGCAGGATTAAAAGAACTATCCAGCCAATCAAAAATTAGGCTGCTTTAAGATACTAAATTTGGGGGAATGGTTTCTTATACAGCAAATCTAACAGACATAAATGGTAAATGGAAGATTATTTCAATGCATATTTTGATGTTCTCCATGTAACTTAGCTATTTTGCATATATCATGTCTTTTACCTCCTTGTTTTATAGGAATCCTGAATGGCTTTTTGAACGCAATTATTAGCTACTTCAATAATATCTACATTTTCTCCCTGGAATTGACCTTTCAGCACTAAACAATGTACTTCTTAAAGACAAGGAATATATTTTAATATCCTGTGTATTAAATTCCCAGTACCTGGAATAGGATCTAGAATAAATCAGTGACTATTAAATATATATTAACAGTGTCACCAATTCATGAGGTTTTATGAGTTTTCTCTAGTAATAGAGAAAATAGGAGCAGAGAAACAAGATGGCTGGTTTGACTAAAAGGTCCTAGTAAGAAATTAAAGTAGAATTAAGTAAATTTCACAAAATTGTAATTTCTGCAAAAGGAATTTCCTAGCTAGCTCAATGTCATTATTCTTTAAAATACATAAACAAAACTTAAAAAAATTATAGAGAATGACCAATTATAAATTAAACCAATAAACTAATATTACTTCTACCAATAAAACAAATGGAAAGTATTTTATTTTATTTGTTTCTTTAGGGCTGCACCCACAGCATATGGAGGTCCCAGGCTAGGTGCTGAATCAGAGCTGTAGCCGCCAGCCTATACCACAGCCACAGCAACGCTGGATCTGAGCCACATCTGCGACCAACACCACAGCCCGCAGTAATGCTGGATCCTTAACCCACTGAGTGAAGCCAGGGATAGAACCTGCATCCTCACGGATGCTAGTCGGGTTCGTTAACTGCTAAGCCACTAGGCAAACTCCTTTTTTTCAAAAATTTTTTTCAAGTTGGAAGTATTTTAGATATAAATTTATAGTTTTAAAATACTACACAATAATTTAAAGAAAAGAAAAAAACCTTACTCATTTCCTTTTTGAAGATGAATGTCATCTGATCTTTGTGTTGGGCTGGAAAAATAACTGTTGGCATTAGAAGAATGATATGCAATCCTTACCTTATCCCAAAAAGACAAAGAGAGAGAGGCAGGGGTGGGGTTGGGGAGAAAGAACTTATTAGTAAAACTTTATAGCATTTATTATTTGTCAGTCTTAGAATTTTATGAATAGAAAAATATAAAAATAGTTAATATTTTTCTTCTGATAACTGTTATTCATGATGAAATGGAATTTTAAAAAGTTATCAAAACTCATTTCACTTCTTCCATCCTTAACTGACATCAACCTCACTGTTCCATGAATACACATAGAGCATAGCTCTTCCACAATTAGCACTGAAAATGGGAAATTTAAAGATGCATACTGGGAGGAAGGTTGTTATTACTAAATAAAATATTCTTTTTACTCCGTGGATTTAATCCAAATGAGGCCATTAAAAGGAGGTCTGAAAGATGACAAAGATCACCAAATGGGTCTGCATACTAGAAAGAAAAGACTTTGGGCTTCCCATTAGAAATGACTATACCATTTTTAAAGGAAACATGCTGAAAGGCTACAGTAAATTTGGAATTCATATATTACAGGCAGGAATTTAAACTTGTTCATCCAGTTTGGGAGACAACCTTACCATACATATAGTGAGTCATAAAACATTCTTTTGATTTGCTCCATTAGTTTTATATTTGTGAAACTGTTCTAAAGAAATAACATAAAATACAGAATAATTTAATGAACACAAAGGTTCAACAGAGTATTATTTGTGGTCATAAAAAAATCAGAAGTAGCAGTTCCCTGATGGTTCAGTGGGTTAATAATCTGACGTTGTCACTGCTGCGGCTCTGGTCACTGCTGTGGTGTGTGTTTGATTCCTGGCCCCAGAACTTCCACATGCTGCAAGTGCAGCCAAAAAAAAAAAAAAAAACCCAGAAGTAAGGTAAAAACTTATCAGTATGGGGTAAGTTACCTAAGTTTATTAAATTCATGCAATAACATACTATTCAGTCAATGAAAATGGTGTTATATACATTATTTAATAATAGATGAAAATACTAATAAATGACAAAAAATGACTATAAATTGGATGCATGACCCTTCTTGTGTAAAAAACAAAATATAGAAAGGAAATAATAGACTAATCTTATGGCCAAGTAACAGTGAAACAGATCTAGTAGGTTAGTAAAATATTTGCACTCTTCTCCAAATTTCCTGTGTGATTATAATTCTTTCATAATAAAATCAATCTTTAATGTTGATGTGTTATGTGTTTTTTTTCTTTATTAGAGAAAATTTAGAAAATGGGAAAGTGTTTTCTTTTAGGCCTTGGATTTTCTATAATAATGACTTTAGAGTTCATATCACATGTATTAAAATAGCCAAGAACCTACCACATAAATTTTTTAATATATTCATTGGTTTTAGTGTGGAATAAATGGGATACATATAAAGGTTATCATATTTTTCCATAATATCAGTTAGTCCTCTGTGGCTCCCATACCTTATCCTCTGGAAGTCCAGTCTGGCTGAAATAAATAGCATAACGGTCATCACCTTTGATGTAGAATCTATAAACATCAGAATCTGGAGCCACCAAAAATCCACTGAAGCGTGCAACAAATGTGTCTTGTTCCATTGGCCAAACATAGGAAGCTGAATCTACCCAACTGGCACCCATGTACCCTGGAGTTTTTTCATTGTATTCAAGTATCTCTTCAAGATGTAATGGCCGGCTATCATTCCATACCTCAAGCTTTAGGCCTCTCCCACCTGAACATAACAAAATAAAAGAAGACTTTCATTGGAATTTTGATGCAGTATCTCAATGCCTCTTACTTGGATTGTGATTACAGATATTTCTATTCACATTTTTAAAGCATGTGTATAAACAAAACAATTACACATACCTCTACTTCTATCTGTACCTAGAGGATAGAGTGTTATTAAGACAGCCTACAAGGTACTTATTATTTCACATATCTGTACTTCAGATTCTACACATGTGAAATGAGAGAAATATTGTGATTTGCTTGGCTGCTATGGGGATTAGGTATCATGTAAAATATATAGTACTTAGTAAGTGCTTTAAAAAAGATAATAATTATTACCTTCGCTTTAATTATTCTAATAAAAGTTATTCAATTAATGGCTTAAAACTTGAGTTTCCTGGTGGCTCAGTGGGTTAAGGATCTGGCATTGTCACTGGAGTTGCTTGGGTCACTGCTGTGGCACAAGTACAACCCTCGGCCCCAGAACTTCCACATGCTGCAGGCAAGGCCAAAAAAAGATATCTATCAATAGTATTCTTCTGATGCAAATATAGAAATGGTCCTTCCGTACAGTGACTTACCTGGGTATACAGTTCTGAGAATATCAGGTTTAGGGGGTGTCTTGCAACATATGCTATTTTCTGTGACATTCAAAACATCACAGTCTTGACCTACAGAGAATCAAGAGCAGAACTATTACTACAGAGCTTCAGAATGCACATCATTCCAGCCTATCTTGAAGTGCTTTTTCAATTAAAATCAAGTTGTACAAGTAAGAGGCAAAGTTGGGTCTTCATTTCTTTTATATAAAATTTTATCACACATTAATTGTTGTACTTTCACAAGGCAACATTTTTCCTGGCAAAATCTCACAAGTCTGAGTTAGAATATTTCATAATTTCTGAGAAAAAAAATTAAAAATTTGATTAAATGATGTCACTGTAAAAGATTTTATCTGGGTCCATAGTGAAGCCTTATATTTTGTTCCTTGGAGAAAAGTTTCTGAATAATCCAAGACGTTCCGAATTTACAGAAGTAGATGATCAGAGTCCTCTTAGGTTAATGGTAGTTTTGTCCAAGTTTTTCAAATGGAAACAAAAGGGATAATAATTTATAAACGGTATTTTCATAGAAAGATCAAAACCAAAACAGATAAGGGTCTGAAGAAGAATGGTTATACCTCTACATCAGCAAATTAGACTTGAGGAAGAGTCTACATCTCAGGCCCCCGTGTGTCCCTCACAGTGCCTCGTGTAAGGTCAGCCCTCATTGACTATTGACTGAAATGGAAATCTCAGCCCACGAAGAGTGAAGCAAGAGAAATGGAGAAAGGTATTTTTGCTAAGTTTGGTTCAGTGGACTGGAACATTTATACCTTGACACTTCCTTTCACTATTGTGAATGCTTTGTGGGGCAAGACAACTGAATTAGAAAACAGTACATTTGAACAGTATATTAAACCAACGTAACTCATTTTGTTTGGAGCAAAGAAAAGATACATAAACCAAGCATTATTTTCAAGAAATTATTGAGGATTTAAAATTTCAAATCTGGCTGTCACATTAATGGCAATGAAATGCCTCTTTACATATCAGCTGTATCATAATATCAGATCATAAAACACATCCTATAAATTTAAAATATTTTATGTCCCTGCTTTTAATACTTTATAATATCTGATCAGAATAACATCTTATATGACATTTTTAAATCTTTTTTTTTTGTCTTTTTGCCTTTTTCTAGAGCCGATCCCGCGGCATATGGAGATTCCTAGGCTAGGGGTTGAATCAGAGCCGTAGCCACTGGCCTACACCAGAGCCACAGCAACACAGGATCTGAGCCGCATCTGCAACCTACACCACAGCTCACGGCAACGCCAGATCCCTAACCCACTGGGCAAGACCAGGGAACGAACCCACAACCTCATGGTTCCAAGTCGGATTTGTTAACCACTGCGCCACGACGGGAACTCTGACATTTTAAAACCTTATGACCTAAGTTTTAACATTTATGCAGGTGGCCAGCAAGGATTCACGGGGATAGGAAAGATGTTGTATAAATCTTACATGAGGTTGCTTTATATGAATTTCTTTTCCTGAAATCACATTTTGGCTAGTTCATGGGAAGATTCCTTAAAACTTGAAAGTACCTGAGCAGAGGGCTCTATCAGAAGAAATATGTGCCAGGTGCCTGGGCAGACATTCTGTCCCCTGCCCATCAAGGTAGGTAAGGTCATTGTAACTGAGTGGGAAGATCTCCACTATTACATTCATCCCCGACCTTCCATTTGAGCTGCCTAGCTCCCTACCTCTGAACAGATCTGGACCAGACTTACAAAACTGATGAATAACCAGAGAATCAAATCCTAAGTGCATCTGTGAACGTCTAACACATTAATTAATGCTCTTTCCAAGGCCAGTGTCATCAGTAACTATTGATAACTAGACAAGGCACAGTATATGACAAGAGGATGAAGAGAGTATCCCTAAGAACAACTTTAAATTTCCCCAAAGTTAGCGAACCCACTGAGAAATAATGACAGTTCAAAAGGGCATTTAAGAGTCTATTAAGGAGTTCCCGTCGTGGCGCAGTGGTTAACGAATCCGACTAGGAACCATGAGGTTGCGGGTTCGGTCCCTGCCCTTGCTCAGTGGGTTAACGATCCGGTGTTGCCGTGAGCTGTGGTGTAGGTCGCAGACGCGGCTCGGATCCCGCGTTGCTGTGGCTCTGGTGTAGGCCGGTGGCTACAGCTCCGATTCGACCCCTAGCCTGGGAACCTCCATATGCCGCAGGAGCGGCCCAAGAAATAGCAAAAAGACAAAAAAAAAAGAGTCTATTAAACAGAAGGTACATGTGTTAGCAAGTGCGGTGAGGAATTTGTTGATGGCAGCCACAATGCTGCCATGCACCATCCTTTGGTGCTGACCTCAGAGCTCTAATCCTGGTCACATAAGGCTGCAAGGAATGGTCCTAACTGGTAAATTGCAGTGGGAAAAGCACCAAATGCCCACCTGAAAATACCAAGCTAATTTTAAATTAAGACATTAATTGAGAAGACTTATTCTCCTTACATATTATTAAAGAAAAGACAGGCTTTGTTCTTATAAACTAATACATTAAAAATCACAAAAAATACCTCCAATTAGAACCCTGACTGGGAAATCTGTCTGATCAAAGAACCGTCCACTTATTGTTAGCATGGTGCCGCCTTGAATGCTCCCTCGTGAAGATGAAATCGTAGTGACCTCTAGTAGGGCAGGGAGGGGAAACACATGAAATAAAATGTCATGAATATTACACACAAACCCAAATGTTTGATTTTTTTTCCTTTTTTCTTTTGTCTTTTTAGGGCCGCACCCACGGCATGTGGAGGTTCCCAGGCTAGGGGTTTAGTCAGAGCTACAGCTGCCAGCCTACACTAGAGCCACAACAACGCCAGATCCCAGCCGCAACTGCAACCTACTCCACAGCTCAGAGCAACGCTGGATCCTTAACCCACTGAGCAAGGCCAGGGATCAAACCTGCATCCTCATGGTTCCTAGTCAGATTTGTTTCCCCTGCGCCACAATGGCAACTCCCCAAATGTTTGATTTTTACAAATTTTCCAAATTACCTAGCCATAGTACATAGCACAGTATAGGTATTGGATTACCAAATGAATGAATCAGGTGTTTCCTTATTTTTGTCTCTGATACAGTCCTGCAAAGAGGACAATAAACATGGCTTTCACAGAGACTTCATCTCCTGCGGACCAGGCATTAGTGATAACTGGTATTAATAAGACACTGGTAACAGAAGGATCCAGGAAATAAGGAAAACCTGGGCTGAACATAGATATTTGGTTCCAAAAGAAAACAGGAAGACAGAATAGCCTCTTCTCCTCTCTGCTCCTGAAGAATGAACCTTGTATCTATGGGCCGACATCTTATATTTACATATTTCTCACACAATACATTAACCATGATTGGAATTCTTTGTGGCTTTTTATATATAAAAGTCTTAGGTATATTGGTAAAATAGCCTGGTGAATGATATGGGTAGATTCTATAATTTATTCTTATTAGTTCAATCTATCAAAGTTCTATGTAATTTTACATATGAGTTTTACATTAAGTAAATTTTGAGAAAAATCCAAATAAAAATCCAAAATATTTGACTGAATTCAGGACATACATTTTTTTTCCCCCTCATTTGAACATCTTTGAAATATGATTCACCTCAGACCTGGAATGAAGTACAATTCTTACAGGAGGATTTGGGTTTTCTTTTGACACTTGCCTTTTACCCTGAGACCTCTTTAAATTAAAATAAATTATGATCTGATTGAGGATTCTTTTGGACCCCACTGAGAGGACAAATCTCAGAGAGTTATGGCTTCTGGTTTAAATTGACAGCAGAGATTATTTTTTTTCCCCTCCATCGACCAACAGCTCAAGTTGAGATGCACAAATTTCCCTGCTGTCTCTTTTAGTGTGGTAAGCTTATTTCTCAATCAACCTTACACCAGAAATGTAGTTTTCAAGGATCCTAGCTGAATGTCAGGGCTTCCTACTACACTCCTCAACTTAGGTGTTTTTCCTTTCTTAGAATTACATAAAATAATATAGTACACTTTACACTCATTGTTGTATTTGATTTGATAAAATCAAGGATCTCTCCCTCTCTCTCTCTCTCTCTCTCTCTCTCTCTCTCTCTCTCTCTCTCTCTCTCTCTCGTGCACACACACACACACACACAGGTCACATACCTGCATATGTTTGAAACATTGAAATTTTATTGAGAGAAGAAACAAAATATGCCATTTTTTCTGGGAAACTCCTGTTAAAAGTAAAAATTCTTGCTTTAAAAATGACCTCTATTTTAGGAAATCGGTGGGGGTTTTTTTTTTTGAGTGATAGAAATTATAATTTACAAAGGAGCAGGAAAGAACTTCTGAGGAAGATAAAAATGTTCTATATCCTGATTTGATTATTGATTACACAAATAGACATATTCACAAATATACATCTGTCAGAACTCACTCAACTGCAGCCTTAAAATTTGTGCATTCGTATATGCAAATTATACTTCAATAATGTAAGAATTAATATTAACATAAAAAAATAAACAGCCAGGAGGATTGCCCTTCATAAAAGCTAGGCTCTTCTGCTGACCAGCCTGGGGCTCTCTATGCTCTTTTAACCCACTTAGTATCAGAATAACTAACATCACTGAACACTTATCAGGTAACATGCTAAGTCGTTTAAGCTTCGAAGCTAAGATTTTTAAAGCTTTTAATTTATTATGCTATTTAATTTTTACATTATGTGGTAGATAAAACTCAGACAATTTTCCTATCTTACTCAAGACCATAAAGAGAGTAAGCAGTAGCAGAAACATAATTTGAAGCCAGGAAGTGTGAGTCCAGAGCCCTGGGTTCTCCTCTCCTTCCACGAACTTGCATGAGAATACAAATGCGTGAGGGCAAGTTCACAACAATCTTCAGTAAACACAGAACCTATTTGTATTTTTGATAGATACATACTTGCACTTCCATAGCCTGTAGGGTTAGGAAGGGAAGGAAACTGGTCCTAGAAAGTAAATGCTATTCTCTAAAATACCTCATGAAATTCATCACTAGAAAAGTTAAGAAATTCAAATTATAATGCCCTGAACTGGAACTGAAAAGGATAAGGCAAATCTTGTGATGGAGACAAACAGTTAACTCCCTGCAAATCTAATGCAGGCATTATAATGTGCATTTGCAAAACTAAAGCATCCTATACAATATTTTATGCTTATTAGTTATTTAAGAAGTTCATACTGGATTTTATATTTTTATGTTATAGGCTTTTCAGTCAATTTCTCAAAGATCTGAAATGATGCCAGTTCCAACAATGTTGTCTGTGGACAGATCCTGCACCTGAAAAATTAACTTCTTTTTAAGTTTTAGGAGTGCAAATTGCCTCCAGAAATAAAATTTAAATGTAATTTATTTTGTATGACACTAAGGTGATTTTCACTAATTCATTGATAATGACTAGGCATTTCTCAATTAAGGCAGCTTCATCTGAACCTTATCAGTTTGGAACAGCTGTTGTTTGAACTTGGGATAATAGAAGAAAGAAGGTTAACTATTAAAAGAAACACAGAATGGGTGCCACAGTGGTCTTCAACTGGTTCACCTGATATTAAAGAATGCTCCTGAAATTTGTAAAATATGGATTTTATAACTTATAAAATGATTTTACATTTAAAAAATGCCATGCAATCTGAAAACTAGGCTTTTAGGTAATGTCATACTTTTAACAGTAAAATTTATAAGATTGTTTAATACAGAAACAATTTCTTCAATTCTGAGACATTAATACAAAAGGAAAACCATTGGTTTAAAGAAGGAAAAAAAAAAGATTATAACAGGATCACAGAATTAACAACTTTATGCAATATTTTGCCTATATATGTGCAAATTTGCTGACTTTTAAAAATTGAAAATTTGGGGCATGTTAATGCTGCAAATTGATTTATGCATACTTATCAATCACATTCTAGCTTGATCACTCAAATCTTCTATTTTTGGATAATTATTTCTCTGAGAGACATGTGATGGATTTGGCAATTAGTACCTTTCATACAGACTCAGAACTAAGAATTTGTTTTTCTCACCTTAGGAAGAATAACATTGAGAGTATAAAAGAACTACACATAGTTCAGGAAATTATTTAAAACTCCATCATTGTTGCTTCTAACATGTTTTTCTAATATTTTCAATATAATGCTATGTTCCTCTCTCATCAAGATATATGTAAGTAGGCAGTCTCTGCAGAAAATTACAGTTAAGTCATGGGACTCTGAATCATTTGCCCCATATAAATCATGAAGGTAAATCTTAGCACAGTTTACATATCACCACTCTGGCTTTCCTTGGATTATAATATTCTTCATGATTTTGGTACAGTATATATTGTTTTACAATAAAGTATCCAACCCAGGTTTATAGGTTGGTTGTAAAGCTATTGCCTCTAGGTGTCTAGAATTAGCTCATCTATAAATACAACAATAATGGATTTGGTCTCACCAGCTCAACTGCATTTCCATCCATGCAGGGACCAAATATCATCCTTCTCTTGCAGTCCGCAAACACTGGACAGGGATGACATTTACTTTGATAATTAAGCTAATTAATTAATATTGCCATTCCTTCCAAACTTCTAACCACTGAGTCTCCCTTCAGAGACAAAAAAGAAATCAACAGACCTATTTTATTGTTGATCTGCTACAGATATATTAGTATTTGGATGGCTAAACAACATGACTTATTCAGATTTCTATCAACTAGCTCATTTTTCCAATGGGAGAGGCTATAACATTTTGGGAAAAACAATTCACTTAGGTTTGGCACACTGTGATCCTGCCCATAAAAGGCCATTCACATGCCCCAGTTATTGGTACAGCCAACAAATGCCCTTCCCCACCACAGCTGCAAATGCTCCCAGGAGGCGGGTGATCCCACCATGGTAGAGAATCCTGGGTCAGGATGGTAAACAGTGATGAGATGTGGTTCTGTGACTGAAAGTCTCCATCAGTCATGGCAGAGCACTGGAATGAAAGGCTCAGGCCCTGGAGTCTGACTGCATGGGTTCACATTCTAGCTCTGCTTCCTACTGGCTGAATATCCTTGGGCAAATTATTTAATCTTCCTAAGACTCATTTTCCCAATGTGTGATATGGAGTGGATGATAACATTTAATTTATAGGTTCTGTGGGAGTATTAAACTAGATAATATATGTAAAGTGCTTAACACCATGCCTGCCACTAACTGTTCATTATTATTATCTATGAGATATGCAACATGTGTTAAGATTTGCATATTCTGATATTTTTATACATCGTGTGATGGCCTTTCTTATTGAAATTTGGATGTAGGATGTCTGGAAATAAATTCTAGTTTTATTAAAAATCATAAAGGCAAGTTAATTAACACTGCTGTTAATATGAACAATTAAAAGCTGTAACTACCATCTTTCACAACTCTGTGTGAAACTCTGATACTTTAAAAGAAAACCATTATCAGGTAATAGTAACCATGAGATTTTATTTATTCTGACCTTAGTTCAAACCAAAATTTAATCACTTAGTTATCAAAACAATTTTAATTACATAAGGGCCATGAAACATAAAATGACACTTTTCAATATTACAATTAAAGATTTTTAATTTATTATTTTAGGTAATGCTAGATTTTCCAGGTATTGAAAGGCCATGCCTGAGGCACAGATGAGTGAAAGGGAGTTACATACCTCTTAAATATTAATACAGGGGAAAAAGTGATTAATTTTTAAATCTTGAGATCTATAGCAGAAGGTAAATATACATTTTTTAATTTTGTTTACCCAGATGAATCAATTATGAAAATTATTATTTACAAAATGACTTACCTTCCATAATCACTATCCAAGATGAAGCTGACATTGTGATGACCTGGAATTAATTAAACTACACAATCAATTAAATTCTCAATCACGGGAGAGCAATAACTATATATTGCAAAGCTGATTTAAAAACAAGGAGAAGAAATATAAAATTAAACTGTAATTATACAACTTCTATTAATCCTCAAAGAATGAAAATTGAAATTTCTTAAAGAAGTACCTAGTACTTTAAAATATACAAAATAAGATGTCTCAAGGTTATAACAAAGAAAACCTGAAAAAAACATAATAATGAATGAAGAAGAATAAAAGTACATATATGTAACCATGTTGCCCTCAATTTTATTTCACTCATTTAATAGCTATTTAATTGGGTCAGACACTTGGTTATGGGTTGAGAGATGCAGGGTGAGCAGACAGTTTGCTCTTCTCACAGAGCACACTGTCAACTGGAGGACAGAGTCAGTCAAAAGCAATGACACAGAGCACTGAACACTGCGATAAAGCTATCAAGGAAAAGGAGAATGAACTTTGAGAATGTAAAGCTGGGGATCAAGGAAGGCTTATTTGAAGACATGTCATTTTATCTGAAATTCTCAGGGTTTTTGCAAAGGCCCTGAGACAGAAGGAATAAAATTCATTCAATAGCTAAAAGGTTTATGAGTCTCAAGTACATAAAGCAAGGAGGAAAAAAAAACAAACAGTAAAATTAAGACTAAGGGAAAACAGCTAAATTAGTAATGGCATCACCCAGATGACAGAAGGAAAGAAAAAAGAAATTTGAAGATGCTTACCTTCAATGTAAACCTAAGGAAAAAAGTAATTTATACATGCTTAACTGACACTGAAAATAAGCGAAGGTAAAGAGGAAAAGCTAATTTTTAAAAAAGGGACGAGGCTACGGGAAAGTCTAAGAGAGTAAAATACAAGGAAAGAGAGTCAGGGATCTCTGAGAACTGTGAAGAATGATGATCAACACTTACCAATGTAAGTTCCAGTCGTCTTACAAACCATAGAACCCATGTCTCCATTTGGGTGATCCAGTTTTAGTCCATACCTAATAAAATATATTTGCTTTTTTTTTTAAAGGGTCGCACCTGCGGCATATGGAGGTTCCCAGGCTAGGGGTCTAATTACAGATGCCAGCCTATGCCACAGCCACAGCAATGCCAGATAGAAGCCGCATCTGCAACCTACACCACAGCATACAGCAACACCGGATTCTTAACCCACTGAGCGAGGCCAGGGATCAAACCCGCAACCTCATGGCTCCTAGTTGGATTTGCTTATGATGCACCACAACGGGAACTCCTATTTGCTTATTTTAAAAGTTTATATAGATGCTAAAGTTTTAAAATGTGGTGTTTCCCTTAAAAATATCTTACGAATTTCAGAATATATATCAGGATAGAAGCTGTTGCTACAACTAAATTTTTATAAAATGAAAAGATATCCTAGCCTTGGTTGAAGTTATTTGAATAAAACTTCATTTAACAATTAAGTATTTTGTAATTAATTTGGCTATCCCCATTGATATTCCTTTTAAAGAATTTAAACCACCACCAAGTAGAACAATTATTTGATAAAGATATTTCTCAAATGTCTTTCTCATAATGATGAAAACAATAGTTCATATCATACCATACCAGAGAAAGGGGGAATCAGGTTACATCTAACTATATAAATGATTGATAATTTACTACAGAAAATATTATAATTTACTGTATTATAAAGCTTTCAAATTGTTTGAATTACTTACAAATCATCAGACTGTGGTATGAGAAGTTCACAGGGCATTCCTCCAGTATAAACTCTGTATAAATATTTTATTGGAAAAGATCAAGTCGTACTTAATATATAGTTTCCAAATGGTCTCTTCCCACTAAGCTTACTGCCACCTTACCTTTTTTTCTCCCAATCAATCAGTTATTAATATACATCACTCACCCATTCAATAAACATCTATTGATTACTTATTATGTTACAGTTCTTGCTCTAGGTACTGGAACACATCAGTGAACAGAACAAAGATCCCTGCCCTTATGGGACTGACATTTTAACTGGGGGAAAATGACAATAAACATGATAATCATAATACATTCGGTGTGTCAGAATGTGGTAAATACTAGAGGGATAGAAAATGTAGATAAACTCTACATATCTGGAGTTCAATGAATTTTATAGTTAATTGCCATAAGGGGTTAAACAAGGTCCATAGAAGAGGTCCAACAAAGTAATCAGGATGAAGAGAATGTTTAACAGCATCAGTGCTAATGAAATGGGAACAAGAAGCTGAGAAGGATTAGAAGCTGAGAAGAAAATCTGCCTTTCCATTTCCCCAGCTGATTAGGTCGACCTATTGCTTTAAGGCTAGAACTCAATGAGATTGGAGGCTTGCTGGTAACTGACTGGTACTGCATTCTTTGCAACCCCAGAATAACCCCCCAATAAAATAAGGCCAGACAACAAAGCTGAACTATAAAAAAAATAGAAACTTCTATTTGCAGAGAACTTTGAACTTTTTTTTTTTTTCCAGCTGCACCCATGGCATATGGAAGTTCCCATACCATGGATCAAATCCAGGCCTCAGCTATGACCTACCCCACAGCTGTGACAACACAGGATCCTTAACCCTATGTGGAGGGCCAGGTATTGACCTGCACTGCCTCAGGGACAATGACAGATCATTAACCCACTGAGTCACATCAGTAACTCCCAAACTTTTTAATATACTTTCACACACAAATTCTTTCCTTTGATCATTATGTTAGGTAGTATAAAATGTAAACTGAATTACTGCACCCAATATAGAGATTTATGAATTCATATCCTCTTCCTAACCTCCTGCTTCACTGCAACTAAATAATAAATTTACCAGCCAACATTTACAGGCACTTAACTACATTTATGGGTTAGTAACAATTATCCTCCTATTTTATATATGAAGAGAGTGAGGCAGGGAGGTTACATAGTTTGCCCAAACTTGCCGCCAATAAGGGGTAGAGTAGGAATTCAAACTAAGACACCTCTGCTCTGGTGTATGCTCTTAACCACATCCAATAATTTCCACAGTGGTCTGGGATGATCTTTTGGCCTTAAATACATATATTTTAATGTTTTCTCAACTAATCATTTAGACCAAAAGCTCCTCAGTAGGCACTCACTCCTTTAGTAATTTTCATGTCCTCTATTATTTGTATCTAGTCTGCATTTGGAAATCTGGCCAAATTGGCAAGACTTGTGAGAAGCAGAAGAAGCTTGAGCACTTGGGTCTCCTGACTTCCTGCCCAGGTATAGCCCCCTGCTTTCTGTTAACAGAATTCAGGTACAATGAGATAACTTGGGATCTCTACTGTCACAATGAATGTGGTAGAAGTGAGATTAGTGTAGCTCTAAAACCTTCACCTTCCCTGCTAATGGGTTTGTGATTTTTCCCCCCATATTTATACATGGTATCTCAGGGGTCCTAGAGGATAATGGCTGGGTAGCCTGACCTTTAAGGTCTCTTCTGACTGTGATTTTGTGATTCCATGAAATAATTTCTATCCACCCCTTTGTATTAAACAGAAGTAAATTTCAGCTACAGTGGGGAAAAAAGGAATCACTGTGAAAGTTAACTTTCTATTTCCTGGCATCATTATGGAAAGGATGACTTCGAAAACTGGATCTAAGATTTAGAATATATGCTATTCATAAAACTCAACTATAGACAAAATCTCTTTTTTTTTTTTTTTGGCCGTACCCACAGCATGTGGAAGTTCCCGGGCCAGGGGTTGGATCCCAGTCACAGCTGTGGCAATGCTGGATCCTTAACCCACTGCACTGGGCCTATGATCAAAACCGTGCCTCAGAAGCTACCCAAGCCGCTATAGAGAGATCATTAATCCACGGTGCCACAGTAGGAATTCCCCAAATCTTTATTTATACTAAACTGTCCATATAAAATGTTAAATATTTGTTTCTCTATGTAGTAGTTCTTTTATTATACATAAGGAATCAATATAAATATTTTCAGAATATTACAGATGCACACAAATGTGATTTAATTGAGAATTCTACTTCTATTTTCATTTAATTGAGAATGCCTGATAAATCATCTTTATTTCATTTAGTAAAATATTTCAAATTACATGTCTTATGAAATTCATAGATACATGTATGTGTGCTATCTTAATTATTATTTACTTTATCCATTTATCCATTTTATACATATTCAATAAGCATGAAACACCTTGAAAGCTATGATACTGATGCTATACTTCCTTCTATAGGAAGTGAACAGGAGTTTGGGCCTTTTACGGCAGACTGAGATAACCCCACCTATTGTATGCAGTGGTTTTTATTCTTGAGATATCATATCTCATCTATGAGTTATAAGAATATGTTTCCACATCAAAAATTTACCTCAAGATCCTAACATTTTTCCCATTTGAGCTTAGTGCAATATTACTTCCATAGACATCAGTGAAGATTCTGCCTTGGATTGTTATTAATGTACCTAAACACAAAAGAAAAAGCTCTGTATAAGAATATCTATCCATATTAATATTTAATATTAAAACTTCAGAGGTTTTTTCCAATAAAACCAGCATCCAGACACTTATATCTTGTGTTTGACACTATTGCTTAGCACTGTTCTGAAAGTTCCAACAAATACAACAAACCACAAATAAATATTTAGAGCATAAAAGGGGTACCTATAAGTACTTATAGATTAAAGGGGTGTTTCATAAAAGATAGGATTAATTATTCAATAAATATTTATTGGTCCTTGGATGATTTAATTGAAAAACTGTAAATAAATTCTAGGTGAAATAAAAATAAAATATAAACAATAAAACTATAAAAACTCTTGAAAAGTGAAAATTTATATAATATTCATATAATTTGTATGATGGGATCTTCCACAGCATTAAAAATGATGGGAGACATAACAAAGGTTAAGATCTATAGATTTGATAAAAACAATTAATTGTCTGAATCACAGGAACATCATTAATAAATTTTAAAAGCAAATAATAAACAAAAAATATTTCCCATCTACATGACATATATATGGTTAATATTCTTAAAACAGAAAGAATTCTTATAACTTAATATGGAAAAAAATGACTAGGCTTAAATTACCAAAGAGATGAACTGGTAATTTACAAAAAGGAGAAATACAAACAGTTAATAAATACAAAATTAATTACATAAATCAAGTTGGAAAAAAACAGGAAAAACCCCTACTATATTTTTCACATAAATTCTTAAAAAAATGAGTACCTAGAATTGTCAAGTTTACAGAAAAGGGCATTTTCACATGTGCCTGTTGGAACCATAAACTGATATAACTATAGTTATTGTAATAACCACTGGAAGCCAGCCAAAGTCTGACAAAGGGCAAATTAAATATATTATAATAGATTCAATGCAGTTATTGAAAAGCATTTTAACTTCCTTTTGATTATTTTATAATTAGAATTTGCTATTTATAAATTTACAGAATTTGTAACAAATTTACATACTAAAAGTTAATTATTAATTAATAAAAACCAAAAAAGATATTTCAGCTGTCATATATAACAGACCTGGAGTTCCAGATAAAGGTGTAATGCTCCTTATTGTTGGAGTTCTGAAACTTTTTGCCTGTAAAATAATACTGTTGATAAGCAGTCTTATCTCTATTTTGTTCCTAATTTTATGAAAATCTCTGCTTCTTATTCATATTTAAACAATATCCATAATATGACTCAAAATATTCCTTTTCACATATAAGAAATAAAATTTAGAAAATTACTCTAATTATTCAAAATCATTGCCTTATTCTCTAAAAATTCTCTTTCATTTCAAAGTGTTTCTACTTAGAATTCTAAAATTCATCATCTTTTGTGATAAATGTAAATCAAACCACAGTAATAAATGGATCTCTAGTAAAGACTTAAGAATTTGGTGAAGTAAAATTGAAGAAACCCTATTTTGAGTTTTAAGTTTATAAAGAAAAAAATATCATTTTTCAAAAACATACAAGTAAAACTTGGAAAGAGGTCATCAAAGTAAGCTTTAGTAACTAAGCTAATAATAATTTTCTAGCATTACTATACAAAAAAATACACCAACACCTGATAGTCAACATTATATTAACCTTTGGATATTATTTTTCAAGTAAACATATGCCAACTTTTCTTTTTAAAGACAAAATGAGAAATAATTACCACAGAAGGGAAATATAATTGAAAACCAAAATTGATTCTAAAAAGGTAAAAAGCAGATCTGATGGGCAAGTAAAGATTCCTCAATAACTGGGATACATGCAGATCAACATCTACACCTAAAAACAAATAATGTAGGAGAAAAGGAAGTAGAAACAGATCAAGAACAGTCCATCTGCAGAAACACAAGTATGCCTCAAAAAACAAAAGAGGCCAGAAGCATGAGCAGTATTTTAAGGAATAACTGAAGTTTTTTGAAGGAGGAAGGTTGCTGGTAGAGAAAAAGATGGCCTGTGGCTCAATACAAAAATTATATAAGCAAAATAACCTAGCACAAAGTAGATTCTCAGTAAATGTCAGCTATCCCTCCAATTTTCATTCAGGCACAACCTAAAAGAAAGATGTCCAGATTTTTACTTAAAAGGACAAATTTTTACATACCATCAAGAAGACAGATAAACTTTGACATGTGAGGTTAAGAATGATTTCAGACTCATTAAAATGTTTAATGAATAACCTACGTAAAAGTAAACATAGAGTCAAACAGATTTTGGACAAAATATCACTTTTAAAAGTAAAATAAGGGAGTTCCCGTCGTGGCGCAGTGGTTAACGAATCCGACTAGGAACCATGAGGGTGCGGGTTCGGTCCCTGCCCTTGCTCAGTGGGGTAACGATCCGGCGTTGCTGTGAGCTGTGGTGTAGATTGCAGACGCGGCTCGGATCCCGCGTTGCTGTGGCTCTGGTGTAGGCCGGTGGCTACAGCTCCGATTAGACCCCTAGCCTGGGAACCTCCATATGCCATGGAAGCGGCCCAAGAAATAACAAATAGACAAAAAATAAAATAAAATAAAATAAAAGTAAAATAAAAGAAAATGTAGAGGAACTAACAAGTTGTGCACAAATCAATCTAAGACACAACGTCCTCACAGAAATTATACCTGTGGCCACAAAATAACTGAAGACTGCAGATTAAACAACACACTACTTACTATTATAATTTGAGGAACCAGATCAGAAGCAGATTTTCAATTTAATATCTCATTTTCAAAGAAGACAAGAATCAGTGAAGATGATGGAGCAAATTATTTTATAGAAAATAGAAAAAGGAGGAAGACAGTTCTTAAAATTAAGAATACTTAATCTGAATAATAGCAGCAGTCAAGAATAATGACAAAAAGTATTAAATATAAAATTAGAAAATTATATGAGGATTAGATACTACAGGTATGTAATTTTATAAAGGGTTTTAAACAATGCAATGAAAGTGTGCAAAATGTCAATTATTGGTCCTTGATAAGAACAAAAAATAAAACTAAGCACTTAGGAACTTTTAAAGCAACTGAACATTGTTGTGAAGCTTTTATTGTAATTTACATGATATTGATTTGAAGCAGATTGGAATTTTTAAAAAGCTGATCCTTAGCCATGGGTAGTTTAAAACACAGGGCCAGGAAAAAAATGGAGATATGATTTCAAAATTCCAGGTGAAATTTATTTCCAAGCCAGAGTTCTATACCCAACTAAACTGTCAACCAAACGCATGGAAGTTTTAATATTGGAAGGATTTTAATTTATTAGTAGAAGGACTTCATTTTCTAAGTACACACTGCTCCACTAATATGAGGGAACAGAAAATAAAGAAAGAGGAAGAAATAGGATTTAGGAAGCAGTAGTTAAATGAAGAAGAGAGGCAGGAAGTCCTCAGAAAGCTGATAAAGGGAGATCCCCATGATGAATGACTGCTGTGTTACATATCTAGAGAACAGCGTGTCCAAGTACAGAGAGGGATTCAGGAGTGATGTCTTCTAGGAAAAGATGATTTGATATATTATCTAATGGTTTGATCATATGGAAAAAATATCATACTTCTGGTGGAGAGTTTGATACAGAGATAATTAGGCAAATACATGCACATATAAAAAGCCTATTATTAATTCCAAGAAAAACAAAATATTATAGGAGAAATATGTAATCATAGTACAATATTTAGCTGTGAATATTACTTATATAGACATAGTCATGTTTTGAACAATAATCTAACCAAAAATTGGGGCATATCTAATTGAGAGAAGGGGTGGGAAGATATCCGTGAGTATTAGAGGTGGAAGGGGTAGCAGCTTCATTTCAAACATGGCTGTAATATTCCCCTCCCTGAATCCTCACCTGTAACGTGTCTTTGCAGCTCCTCCCATCAAGAAATGGAGCCTTGGAGTTCCCGTCGTGGCACAGTGGTTAACAAATCCAACTAAGGACCGTGAGGTTGTGGGTTCGATCCCTGGCCTTGCTCAGTGGGTTAAGGATCCGGCATTGCCGTGAGCTGTGGTGTAGGTTGCAGACACAGCTCAGATCCCTCATTGCTGTGGCTCTAGCTTAGGCCAGTGGCTACAGCTCCAATTAGACCCCTAGCCTGGGAATCCCCATATGCTGTGGGAGCAGCCCTAGAAAAGGTAAAAAGACAAAAAAAATTAAAAATTAAAAAAAAAAAAAGAAATGGAGCCTTGAATATGAACTGGCCTTGGAACTTCTTTCAGCCATTAGAATGTGGAAGAAGTAGCATGACATTTTTGGGCACAGGCCTAAAGGCTCCCTACATTGGCTCTCCTGAGGAGTCCCTGTCTCCAACATGTGAAAACATTTGGACTACTTTCTGGAGGGTAGAGATACTATATAGAACAAAGCCTACTCAGCTTGGTTGTAACAGCTGAAGCCCCCCCCAAGTGTGAAAGCACTTGGCCATGAATAGCAAAGCCTCCCACCTAACCAGCTGACCACAGACATATGAGAAGCCCAAAAGAGATCAGTCTAGCTCTGCTCCGAACAGAAGAACCACACAGCAGATCCACGGATACATAAGCAATATAAATTGCTGCTGCTTGAAACTACTAAATTTGGGAGTACATAGTACTAGCTAACAAATGTAGGAATATAGGTGCTAAATTCTCATCTTCCAGGGTAAAAATTAAACAGATAAGAGTTAAACTATAAATATTCAGAAATAACAATAAATATATTTCTATCTAAAAGCCTATTATTTAGAAATATCACAATAAATCACATAAAAGGTTATTTGTACATACATTAGAAACAATATATTTCTTCTTTAGAAATATCACAATAAATAGCTAAAGTTACTGAAAGTGGAGGACCCTGGAGAATGAGAATGAGATGGAGTGAGTGGTCAAGGAGGTGCTGCTTGTTTTTTTAATTTGTAGAACCAGTTCGGTGTTTCATTATGTACAAGTATAACTTCATTAAACAAAAAATTTTAATTTTCCATATTATATTTTCAGACCATATTCCACTAAAATTAGAATTTATTAAAAGAGAAAAATAACCTAAGAAGATTCAATTGCATGGCATTACATTTTTTCCTTAATTTTCTCTTAATTGGAGAAAGAACATAGAGCATCAATCAGCAAATAAAACCCATTCTTCTACTAATGTTAAATGTTATGCTTATCCTAGGGACACAAAGTTGAATAAAACTCTCTAACTCAGAACGCATTAAATAACACATTAAAAATAATCACTATATGGTAGACTAGGTGCTAAATTAGTAATAAATGGAATATACAGATTAAAAACACTAAAATATGGTAATTCCTGTATGCTGCGTTCTTATTCATATCATTTAACCCTCCGTTTATATGATGCTATGAAATAAACTCCATTTTACAGAAAATGAAGAAACTGAAGCACAGTTTCACTGAGACCATGTCAGAGTAAATGATGAAGCCTATATATGAAGCCTGAATCCTAGCACTAAGTCACTATACAACTGAGGAACACAGTGGAGGAAATCACTTTGCTCTTCTTGGGGGAATTTAAAGAGTCCTGAGCAAAGAGCAGGATTCATTCACTAAGCAGAAATGAGTAAGAAGTATGGGTCCTTGGTCAGGGAGAGTGTTAGAAGACACTGCTGGAAACATCTGAGTCCAGGCTATGATACAATAAAGGGAACCTTTAGATGATGGGTGAAGGAGGGATACTGAGCAGGGGAAAGACATAATATGTATGGTTTTGAATGGTGCATCTGAACAGTGCAATGAAGAAGGGTAGAGAGACCAACAGGCTACAGTGATAAAGGGTGACAAATGATAAGACCAGAATCAAAACCAAGGCCCTGAAAGAAGATAAGGGGACAACGAACTTCAGAACTAATTAGAGGGTAGGATCATCATGGTTTGGTTTCTGAATAGCTATGGGGAGCTGAAGATGAAGTCAAGGAAGAAACCAAGGATATAACAGGTTTCTGGCTTGAGATGCATGAGAAATATCAGACAACAAGTCAGCTTACAGAGGACTATGAGAAGTCCAGTGTGAGATTTGCTGAATTTAGGTTGCTTTGGGTCCACTTAGGTGTATTATTCTAGGAAAAAAAGACGGCTCCACTTTTAGGGAGAGAGAAGGGAGCCAAGATATTGAGGAATCATACATGCTTCTTGAGGATGGAAGTCATTACTAATTTCCTTAGCATTTCTTCGTACATTATAACATCATAGCACTCAGTAATTGACAACTTAAAGCACAAATATATCTTAAAATATATATGGGATGGTCCTTGGAAGGAAATGAACTATTGTGAATACTTACACTTAGAGTAACTAAAATTTGAATGACTCTGTGCTACATGAAGTTACATTTATTCCAACTGCATTAGAAAGTACAAAGAAAGGGAAAGTAGTTATGTTTCTATTTATAATGAAGCTAAGTCTGATGAAAACAGAAAAAGGGAAATCAAACTAAGAATAATAATGAAGAGAAAAAATAGTGTGAACAAGAAAATAATTTGAAAGTATAAAAGTTTGATTCATTAATGAAATAAATTAAAAAAGTGACACATGGATTGATAAAAAATTCCATTACTATAGAAGATAATTAAAACTGGGTGAAATTATCCTTAGCTACATGCTAGTAACTTTTTATATATATTAACATCTTTATTTCTTTTATATACATATATATATATTTTAATTTTTGTCTGTGGCATTCAGTGGCTTGATGTGGGATCTCAGTTAACTGAACCTGGGCCACAGTGGTAAAAGAGCTGAATCCTAACCATTAGACCATCCACTAGTAACTCCAGCTAGTAAAATTTTTAATGTGGAAATAGATAACAACCTGTAAAATTAAAAAATATAAACACAGTTCTGCAAGAAAGGAAGTGTAAGATCAATTATATGTAAGTTAGAGAGGAGATGCTACATACACTGAAGCTGCAGGCCCAGCTGTTGATGTGACCTTTGCAGGTATTATTTTCTGTAATAAGAACCCCATCCACACTGACCCTAACAGTGTAGGAATCTTCTGGCATTGCTCTGAAAGGCAAATGAAGAACACATCAGGAGTGCAAAACTCTTGTATTTAATGTATAGCATTAGTGAAAAATGTTGCCCCAGACTACACGGCATTTTTGAAAAGAAGTATCTAAAAACCTAATCATGGTATAATTAAATACCATTTTATATTACAAAAGGATGATCTCCATTGTGAACTCTGTACTGCAAATTCTAACATCATGGACCCCAGGCAAATGCTTATCCTGACTAATCCATTGGTACTTGCTGAAAAGAAAACCAAATTAATAATAATCATTTAAGATAGTAACATGTCACCGTGGTACAATTATTCTATGCTTTGTTTTTTCAAAAGTTTTAATCAAATTTCTCCCTAAATAAGCTGAAAAACGGCCAACAAGCCTAATGTAGATGGAATCCTCTGGAACATGTGCTGCCTGTCTCAATATTGAAAGTTGCCATTTAAAATGATTAATTTTTCCCCTAAGTTGCTAATAACAAACATCAATTTGGACTGATAGGAAAGAACTTGAAATGTCAATCTATGAGCGATCATCTTTAATCTTAATGACTATGTCAAGATTCTGAACAAAATTAATCAAACTGGACAGGAAAGCATAATTTTCATACTTTGAGGAGCATCATTACAATTTAATAGTGGCCATTTATCTCCTAAAAGAGATCAATAATGATAAAATAATAGCTCTAATAATCTGGGAAAGGATATAGAATATATTTTGATCATGTCAATATGTGGAAAGAGTATTATAACAATATAATAAAGGTATATAATAGTCTAAATATCTTGAAATTAAAAATAATAGCTCTTAATCAGAAAACATTATTATAATAGCCAGAATGATAAAACTATTACAACACTAATAAGCATAGCTATGATTCTGATATGAAGAAAATGTTATTAAAGATAGTTTAAAACATACCTAGTATAACATGTAATTTGAGTTGAATGACTTGAATCTTTTTCTACATCACAAGAAATTGATCGGAAAGAAGATACTAATTGCACACTGTTTCCCAACTCAGCATTACCAACTCCATAGTTAAACTGGTTTGCTTGAGCAAAACCTGGAAGAGTAAAAAAAAACCTCAATTATTATTAACAGAATCCTGTTTTCAAAGACCTAACAATTATCATTTAGTATTGAATCACTGAATAAATACTAAGGAATAGTAATGATGTAGGAAGTTAACCTATTTCATATTTATCTCTATGATTGTAGTCCTCTTTAGAACATAAAAATTAGCCTTTAATAAATTTGTTTGTAAAAACAATGCCTGAGAACCTATTATATGTCAGGTGTTGTTAATTGCATTGGAATCAAATGGCTTATATTCCAGGAATAGGGTGAGGTGGGGTGGAGGAAAAAGACAATACACAAATATATCCCACCAGATGCTGTGTCTGGTGGGAATAACTACTATGAAAACAGCAGGCTAAAGGGCATAGGAAGAGCAGACAAAGGGATTTTATAAGGCATGGAGTTTTTACTTTCAGTTCCTATCAAGCAAAATCTGAGGTGAGGACTTGCAAGTAGTTTATTTGGGTGGTGATCCATTAGGGATAAGAGAGAAGAAAACTTGAAGAAGCAAACCTGGGTACCCTAAAGACAGCTGGGGCTCAGTCTTGCTGAGAACATCTAAGAAAATATAGACAAGGCTCTCAGAATCAAAGAATCAATGGGAAGAAAGGTTAATGCATTCAGATACTGTCCCATTAGCTGAGGGTTCCCTGTGGACGAAATGACTTTTCTTGCACTTTTAGTCTGCACATAGGTATATGCCATCTGGGTTCTAATGTTCCAAGCCACTGCATCAGAGAAGCCCTGGGACAAAGGTATGTTGTGGGAACTGGAGGCTAGAGCTGGAAGCACAGACTGAGTCAAAGTCCATAGGGAAATTTTTGCCACTGCTGGGGAAGAATAAGAGGTGAGAATGAGGATGTGAGGCTGAGAAAGAAGGCTTCTGATACAGCTGACTCCTTGTACCATACAAACATGCTCAAGCCCTACCTTTCAGGTACAATCCATTATCAGTTCTACAAGACGGTGGCCAACTAAGAGCTCCACTAAAGATTTAATACAAGAGGGTTAGCGGGACAAGCAACAGGCTATGAGTAATACAACTGCTCCTGAGGCCATAATTATTATTCATGTCCCCTCTCAATTAATTTCCCTAAGCATTAGCTGGTGCTTGGGCTAATGGAGTGACATTAACCTTTGTCCTGAGGATCTGAGCCCTTAGTTGCTTTGCCCATGTTTGTTGTGTTTGTCCCTATTACTTACTCACAGTTATCACTAGACATGGAAGCCAAGAGATGTCCCATGAATACCATGAATTTCAGACAAACTCTTTCTCATTTGCATAGGGAAAAGCAACCCTACCTCTTCATGATCATCAGAATTGATTATCTCTAGCAACCTACTACATATGTTTGCTGAATTCAAACTGATGAGCTAGTGGTGGGAGTCAATTCAGTGGAACCCATATTGGACCCCCTGGCAGAAGCATTCTCTCTCTGGGAATTCATACCCAGAATCCAGCAGAACCTAAAACTGCAAGGACAGAATGAACAGATTCAGTTTTTGGATCCCTGGGAGTGATAATGACAGGGAGCAACACTTCGTTCCCAGCTCCGTGTATTCCATCTGTTTGGAAACAGTATGGATCTGCCATTGGCTCAGTGTACATGGCATATGATGGGGGACAGTGCCCTGTTCTACAGGGCAAGCTGGGCTGTTGGTGTTGCCTTTTGTAGGCTGGCCCATAACTCCATTAAGCCATATGTTTCAGGATGACACAGGATTCATGGTCATATGCCCATCACCACAATTTTTCCACTATAAAATGTGTTTCTTGTTCTGAGGTACCATTTTGTGGAATCTCTCAGCAGTAAATCGGGCTCTATATATTCCCAGAGGATGAGGCTGGCAGAGGCACTGTGGAAGAAGGAAAAACCCACACCTGGAGTAGGTGTCAGTTCCAGCAATAATGAATCTCTGCTTGTCCAGGAGGAAAGGAGAGTGATGCAGTCAACTTGTCACTGAGTGGCTGGGTGGACCTCTTGACGGACGGTCCTTATTGAGAGCTCAGTGTTGGCCTCTGCTACTGATAGGGCAAACCTTCAGCAACAGTGAGGGGTAGCTTAGGGTTGGTGGAAGGGAGCTGGTGGTATTGGCCCAGGCACAGCCTTCTCCATGGCCCTCTGTTCACAGGCTCACCATACAAGCACTTGGGTGGCTAAGCAGAAAAGCTCCTGAATGAGTTGTCCAGTCAATCTAGTTGTTCTGTTTCCTCTGACAGGGATACTCCCTTGTGGAAATTAGCTTGAGACCTATAGATTTCCATGTTTTTTCCTCACTGTCTTGTGTATTCACAGGCCTCTTTCCAAGACTTTCTTATTTCTCATTTTCTAATGCTGTTTCTGTCAGCCCCTGACCCTCTAATCAAGTCATGTGCAGAGCCCAGGAGCTGATGGCTCTCTTTACCTTGGCCCACCTTTTCCTCCTTACAAAGTTACCAACCATGTAGACTACTCACAGCTCTGCCTACCAGGGAGGCTGATGATGGAAAGTAAGTCAAGAGTCCAGGGAATACACTGCAACATTTATGAAATCAGAGGTGATGCCAAGAAGATGTGAAGTGAGACACAGCAGGCATGGAACATAGACGGTCATGGAAGCTTTTCAGAGGGTATAGGCCATAAGAATATCTATGGGAAGAATATTTTAGTTAGAACAGAACAGGATGTTCCATGGCCCTGTGGGGGAAGCATGTTTGTGGACTCAAGAATTAACAAGTATGTTGGATCAGTATGAGTGAGTAGAAGTAGCAGGAGTTGAGACTAGAAGTAGAGGCATTTAGATTATTTATATGAGTGGGGAAGCACTGGAAGCTTTAAAACAGAGAAATGGTTATTATCTAACTTACACTTTTTCAAGATTCACTAGCTGCTATTCCAAGAACAGAATGGGAGCAGGTGAGAATAGATTGGGGGCTGGCGTGAAGATGCTAATTCGATGAGCAAAAATGGATAAATGGTTGCTTGGCATGGATGGGTTCAAAAGAAGATGGAGGGCAAATTGGTAACCTTTTTGAGGAATTTTACTGGAAAGGAAAGCAGAAAACTGGAGTAGCTGGAGGGGTGTGGATCAAGGGGACAGTTAATTTTGCTTTTGCTTTTTTTCAGGTGGGGGAAATAACAGCATCTTTGCATGATGACAGGTATGAGCCAACAGAAACAGAGAATGGATACTGCGAAACAGAGCAGAAAATTGTTTTAATATTACTATAAATATATGAAAATTCAAACTAGGTTTGTAAGTAAACGTCAATCAAGTATTTTAATACCACATGAAAGAATTTCATATTGTTGAAACAACATTCCATTTTGAAATAAACCTGAAGATTAAATAATGTTCTATTAATTAAATCCTAAAATTAAGTATTCTCTTCTGAAAATGTTTAAAAGGTACTAAATACTATTTTAGTAGGTAGAGTGAATCTATGAAGTTGTCCAGGTTATATTTTTTGGAACAAAGTCAAATTAGTAAACAAATGGTTTTTGCCCAGATACTTTGGAAATCTAAAATTCCCAAATTCTGAGTTGTAAAAATATATGTATTTTTAAGTATAACTTTTCTCTGAATATCACAAATGCTTAACATATACTGTCTTTTTGTCTTTTTAGGGCCGCACCCGCAGCATATGGAGGTTCCCAGGCTAGGGGTCTAATAGGAGCTGTAGCCGCCAGCCTATGCCAGAGCCACAGCAATGCCAGATCCGAGCCGCATCTGCAAACTACACCACAACTCACAGCAATGCCAGATCCTTAACCCACTGAGCAAGGCCAGGGGTCGAGCCTACAATCTCATGGTTCCTAGTCGGAGTCATTTCCGCTGTGCCACGATAGGAACTCCAAAGAAAAATAATATTTAAAAATGCACATTATAGAAGTTCCATTGTGGTTTAGTGAATTAAGGACCTGGTGTTGTCCCTGTGAGGATGCAGGTTCAATCCCTGGCCTCGCTCAGTGTAGGTTGCAGATGCGGCTGGAATCCAATGTTGCTGTGGCTGTGGTGTAGGCCTCAGCTATGGCTCTGATTTGACCTCTGGCCTGGGAACTTCCATATGATGCAGGTGCATTAAAAAAAAAATGCAGAGCTCCTATTGTGGCTCGGTGGAAATGAACCCGACTAGTATGCATGAGCATTAGAATTCTATCCCTGGCTCCGCTCAGTAGGTTTAAGGACAAAGCTATTCCATTACTAAATGTAACTTCCTCCAGACCCTATGTTCTTAGCTCCCCTCCTATTCTTTATATGTAGAAAAAGTAAGCAGAAATTCAACAAAGGGTAGGGATTTTAAAAAATACTCCCTCTCCTCTTTGAAACTTAAAACTTAACTAAACAGGAGTCATCTAGCATAGGCTAAAGCCTGAACATATCAATTTAACATGTGAAAGATTTTGGCATTGAGTTTGCAGTCTTGAATCTAGGAAGACAGTTACTGCTCAAATGGAACTGTGAGAAGATACATGAAAACACAGAAAAGCAAACTATTTGTAAAGCCACTCCTTCCTTTTGCCAATTTTTGCTCATCCCTGGAATTCATGTTGAGTTTGGAACATACAGAAGGGCTGCTGGCAACTAACTTAAGAATAGAAGGTTTACTCGTGGTGTGGCTCAGGATGTGATACATGTATTTATTTTCCCATGAGGCACATGTCACATCAATGATGGGACAATAACACAGATTTGTTCTTCAGCATTCCTAAGAAAAACACAATTATAAAAAAAAATACCAACAAAAGATGATATTGTTTTCAGCTCAGGGGTTTTGTTTTGTTTTGTTTTTGGCTGCACCCGCAGCATGTGGAAGTTCCCAGGCCAGGGATCAAACCTGTGCCACAGTTGTGACCTGTGCCACACCTATGGCAACATCGGATCCTTAACCCGCTGCACCATAAGAGAACTTCCAGCTTAAGAGTTGTTCTAATATTTATATGTATACCCTAGGAGTAAAATCTATGGGAAAACCAAATCAGTAAGATTCAAAAATATTCTCATTACAAATTTTGCCGAAAAAACTATAGGAATATTTCTAATTTTATAGCTAGTTCTGAAGAGTTAAGAAAAGAAACAGAAAGGAATCACCTTTTAAAAAAGAATTTTAGTTTAAAAGTATACTCTAAATAAAAAATTGGGTATAAAGAAGATTCCTCTGGAGTTATTCCACAGCACAAAGCTTACAGGAAAGGTTGGGTGTACCCTGGAAACAGAAAAGGTGGAGGCTTCAGATGGAAATTCCTGACATGCTGATGTACTTTTTTGTTTTTTGCAGAAAAACTGGAGACAAGTCTTGCCAGGCACGCAGACCTGGGTTTCCTGATAGCAGCCTGTGCTGCTATCATAGAAAATGTGTGTTGTTAAAACCAGCAGTTGTCATGTACATGCAGGCTGTTTTGGTTTCTCTAGTTTAAAAACAAAACCAAAAAAAAAAAAAAACCCACAAGAGTTGAGACTGTATAAACCTACTGAAAAGTTGTAATATTGAAAACTATTGGAAAAAAAGGTACAGTGTGATGAAGGAAGAAAAAATGAAGCCATTCCTATAACATGAATTTAAAAGAATAATGAAAATAAAACAGCTCTAACTGAACTGACAAAACATTGTAAAGCAATTATAATAAATTTTTTTAAAAAAGCTCTAACTGATGGAGCAGATACTCTATATGAATACCTTAGATACAACATCTTTTTCAATATTCACAATAGCCCCAACAGCTAGGCGTTAATAATCCCATTTCACTGATGAGTAAGCTGAAGCTTAAAGAAGACACTTGCCCTAGTCCCATAGTGGGAAATGGCAAAGATGGAGCTAAAAGCCACTTGGACCCAACTAAAGTCTATGTGCTTTCCATAATATTATAAAAATTATATAATTTACCACTCCAACTAAACAAAAATATATGTGCCAAAGTAAAATGTTACTCCCTCTATTTTACTGATCTTTTTAAATAAAGAGAAAAATCAAGGAATTGAGAAATACAAGGTATGAATATAAAGTAATCAACTCAATAAAGTTAAAAACACCCCAGAACTTATAAGTTACTTAAGAATAAGAAGTTATGAAATGATAACACTCCTCATCAAATGAGTCATCTTAGAAGGAGATACAATTATCTCCACAATCATCCCATGGCTCAAAACACTTTTCCTTAGGCAGCATAACTGTAAAATGATATATCTTTGGCTCCTGAAGACGGCCTTTAGAGGAAAGTAAATGCAGTAGAAAGTGTTTGCTGATAAAGTTCATTATGTGTGGAAAGAGACAAAAGTCATTTGGAAACACAAAAATATTAACAATAGATTTTTGTAGAGGGTGGAATTTCAGAGAACTCAAGTCAAACGTTTCTATATATTACTTTTTCATTATGACTTTTACAAAAATAAAACATTTTAAAAGTCATATGGGACCGACATTTAGGAAATCCAGCATTTACAATTCCACTTGGAAAGTGTTCAGTGATTTTAATAAATTATCTCTGTATTCAATTCTTTTTTTTTTTTTTTTTTTTGCTATTTCTTGGGCCGCTCCCACGGCATATGGAGGTTCCCAGGCTAGGGATCTAATCAGAGCTGCAGCTGCTGGCCTATGCCAGAGCCACAGCAACGCTGGATCCGAGCCGCATCTGCAACCTACACCACAGCTCACGGCAATGCCGGATCCTTAACCCACTGAGCAAGGGCAGGGATCAAACCCGCAACCTCATGGTTCCTACTCGGATTTGTTAACCACTGCGCCACGACAGGAACTCCTGTATTCAACTCTAAACGCGGAGTATGAGTCAGAGACAGCGCTGACAAATTATGCGAACATAGTTCCTCCAAATAAACTCTGTCAAAGTATCACATTCATGCAGCTTTGAAGCTCTGGCGTATTTCGTAAATTCATTATCATTGCTTTATACACATTCTGTATATATCATGGGCCCTCCAAACCTATATAAAACAGTTTTTAGACTCAGCCTCTGAGAAAGAATGTTATCATAATTTTAGACACCTACAGCAGGGGTAAAAGCAGGGAGAGAGAAGACAGATCAGGGTGGGGGTGCAGGTATATGCAATTCAAGTAGGATTTAATTATCCTAAAATTCTCTGCCCAAAACATCCAGAAATACAGAATGATAGAAAAACTAGAAATTCACCATGACACTTTTTGCTTCATAAGTAAGAGGATTACTCCTGAGCCTAAGAACCTCAGAAAGTCCACAAAAGAGCAAAGGTTATAGCTAGATTAAGAAGGCTGTTCTTCCAAAATGTCTTAAAAATGGAATGTTTTGTTTTGTTTTCTCCTATTTCTAACTAGGGATGAACTGAGTCTACATACTTAAACTCAAGCCATAACTCCTGGATCAGAAAAGGTGCAGATGTTGAGGCAGAAGGAAATAGCTGAATGGTTTTACTGTTTTGTTTTGTTTTGATATGGGCATTTCTCTCATGGCATTTAAATCTCTGTTTAAACATCCAATAGCAAACAAGACAAATATATGATATCACTTATATATGGGCAAGAATTGATAAAGGAACTTATTTACAAAACAGAAATGGACTTGGATTTCAAAATCGATTTAAGGTTACCAAAGGGGAAATGCTTTGGGAAGGGATAGAAGCACAGGGAAGTCTACTCAATAGTCCGTAATAAACTATGAGGGAAAAGAATCTGAAAAACAATGGATATACGTATATGTATAACTGATTCACTGTATACCTGAAACTAACACAACATTGTAAGTCAACTATTTTCAAAAAAATAGCTTTCAAGCACACTCTATAAGAAAATCTTAGGAACAATTTTCAATATAAGGGAATTTTGCATAAAGAAATTTTAAAAATCAGTCTTTAACAAATACATTGTCACCGGGTGTCTAACTGTAAAAACAAACAAACAAACAAAACACTTTAATCCAAAATATATCATTTACAGTTTAGAGGCACACACCATTTCAAGAACATCATTGAGAGTTTAAATTCGATAGAAATTTTACTGAGAAGTATTAAAAGACATTTCAATATACATGACAGAATTACTAAATATCTTGCTTTGTCCATTCTCTGACTCCAAAAACTTCTCATTGCTCTTCCTAAAGACTAAATAATAGCTTTTATCAATATTCTTTAAAATTACTTTCTCATCCTTCAAAAATTCATAAGTATCTCAATACTACTATCATTTACACTGTAAAGGCCTAACAGCTACAAGAACCACATATTTCTGTTGAATCCTAGGAACGGTTGCTCATTAAATATATCCCCTTACTGCCTACTTTGTTTTCATCCCAAGACCAGGCAAAGAGAAGGAGTCATATATAACCCATGCTTTGATGAAGCATGTGATAAGGAGTGGGTGGCAGAAGTGATCCAAAGCTTAGCTTTCAATTGTCTTTCTCCTTTCATTATCATTCTACTTCTCTATCACACCCTCTTACAAACATCCAACTCCCCAACCTCCCAAAAAGTTCTATTTATTATAAAGATAAAGGCTATTAGACACATGAAGAACAAAGTAACTGCAGGGTTGGGTTAAAGATGTTCCTTTCAGTTCAGTCATTATTGTCTAGATCTTAGAGTTAAGCAAGTAATTATAATACAAATTCAGATGGTCAGGTTGATAGAAACTATTGGGGATTCCCTTAGCTACCAAAGAGGATAGAGTTTTACTACTTTGGCCAAATGGAGAAGTAACTCTAGCGTATTTAAAAAACAAAAACAAAAACAAAACAAAACAAAACAAAAAAACATAAATTTCTAAATGTTAAAGTCTTTAAAATACCCCAACCTTGGTGGGAAAAAAAAAAAGGCAACCATACCTTCTCCTTTGATAGTCAGCCTTGTTGCTCCATTTATACTGCCATATTTAGGTATTATTTCTGTGACTTTGGGAATTACTTTAGAGCCATCTGAAAGATATTAAAGTACAGTAGAAGTAAAAGCATCAAGTACTTCATTTCAAGCAGCATATTTTGTACCACAAATTACAATGATGTAAGACAAACATCATGAAGATTATAGAACTGAAGGAAATACACCCAGATTTTACTTTTGGTTCTACTGCTAACCAATGACTTGACAAGGAGTTAAGTCATTAACTCAGTTAATACTCATTGGCGTCATGCAAAGCACTCTCTCGTGTGCTACAAAGAAGAGGAATAATGCATGATTATTCGTCATTCTTAAATATTATAAAACATTTATTAAACCCTTAATTTCATGAGTACTCTACTAGCTGCATGCAGTTCCACAACTACAGCTAACAGCCCACACAGCAGCAGACAATGCTGGAGAAACAACTCTGTGGAGAAGAGTCATTGTAAAAGCCTCTAAGAAATGCAAACCCAGGTAAGTTGAAAGACAGTCCAGGTACAAAAAAGAATGTTGTGTTTAGAGAAAAAACTGTTTTCTGTGACAAAGATCATTTCTGGGACCTTTTTAGCCTCCTGAATGATAGTGATTCTTAATGCAAGGGTCCTATTTCATTCAACAAACAGTGTTAGGTTCCTGGGGATATAAAAATGTGTAACAGCCTCGACTCTCCAAAAGCTCAGCTTAGACAGTACAGAGTGATAGAAGAGACCTCATGGGGCCATGGGTTACAAAGAAAGGACACTTCACCCATACTGCTTAGGTCATACTGGTTTTTGAAAGAATGGTGTCCTTGCTGCATCTGGAGAGCAAACAAGAATTAGCTAGACCTAACCCACTGTGGGAAAGCTAAAGGGTTCTAGACAGAGAAGCCTCTGCTGAGTGAGCAGCTTCTCTGAAAAACTGAAATTAATGCTTTAAAACAAAGATACACAGTGGCTAAAACAAAGAAGGATTTATTTTCTGCTTCAACTATGCAGATGTGGTAATTATTAAACCCAGCAGCAAATTCTCAGAATAGGTGGAAGAATTTAAGTGGGGGCACAAAGAAAAGCCACAGAAACTGCAATGGATGTATGAGATAAAGTTAAAGAAATCATGACTTAGTTCATTCTGGCCTGAGAAAAGCTTAGGGTGGATTTCACCTACAATGGCAAAGCTCTCCATCATAAAGAAGGCTACCTGCCCCCACCCACCCCCAACCCTACACACACACCCAATGACGCTGCTTCAGGTCTGTGCTTGCCAAGAGCTCCAAGGCTGTTCCTGCTTGGCGCACATTTGTAACTATGAGCAGCCCACAGCCAAGAGTAGGAAACTCCAGCTAGGGAGCTGGATCCTATCTCATAGACGCTGCTCCTCACCTATCTCAGGTTTATCCTCCCTGTTATCTTCATGGACAACTCCAATTTCTTATCTTATCAGTCTCTCCCCAGCCCTCTCCTGGGTATTACTTTGAAGGCACAGGACAGCTGCCCCTGGAAATGACTGACACCTGCCACAAAGCTCCATTCCTGTCCTAGTTGGAGACGTTGTCCTCCCTGAGTGGAGAAGGGACCCAAGAAGAGTGAGAAAAGGACTTCGGTTGTGTATCCCACCCGCAGCCAAATGTGGTTCTTTTTCAACTGAGTCACTTGGGATGGAGGGGGTGAGGTTCCATAATTCAAGCAGCAACCCTGGTGGCAAGAGCAGTTATCTCTCTGTTTTTCTATGACTGTGTGCATGGGTCTGTCTGTCTCAGTGTTAGCCTGCCCCCTGATCCCCAGGTTCCCAGGATCTCCATGCAGCGCACCCGCAGCCCTGTTCCAGGGCTGGAGCCAGGCGGTGCCGCCTCTACCGTGACCCCAGCAGCAGGGGTTGTTTCTACACGGACTTCTGCTTGCCTCCCTGGCGCCCCACCTGGGTTACCTGTGCGGGGGTACGCGACGCACAGCAGCAGCCCCCAAAGGCCCCAAGTTCCCCAAAGCCACAGGTGTTCCATCGCGGCGCCAGTTCGACAGAGTCCACGCCCGACGCTCGCTCGTATCCGCTGCCAGCGCCCGGGCTCCGCTAGCTTGCGCGGCCGCCTCGCCTTGTTGGTCCACGCGCGCGCAGACTCTGCCGCCCCAGGACCCGCCCCGCCCCTGCCAGCCACTGCGCCCCTGGGCTTGCGCGCAGACGCACACCCCTCCACTCAGGAGGCCCGTGGGCCGCAGCCACTCTGTAAGTATTAAACCTCCACACTGAAACTTTGGTGCTAATGCCCCAAACCTGTCTTCAAAGGTGTAACAGCACCCCCTCTTTTTTTTGTAAAACATCCATGGGCAACATTTCTGTCAATTCTGCCTTTTTTTCCCTCCCCCCTCATCTCTGCCCTCTCCTTCCTTCTTCCTTTCTTTCCTTCCTCTTTCTTTTTTCCCCGTTGCTGGACCTGTGTACTTTCATCTGCCTGTCTGCCTTGGTTATTAGTCATTCCCAGGTGGGCCTCAAGGTTCACCTAATACACAAACCCTGCACATTCCCCCGTTCAGATTCATGTAAGTTCATGCCGTCCCTTTAATTGACAATCATACTGAGGTTTATTGATCTCTGGGCACCTTCCCAAACTTAAAGGACTGTTTCTCTTCTTATTATCCCCATTGTTACAAGCCCTACACTAAGGTGAAGGTTAAGAAACTTGCCTAAGGCCATAACCTAAGCACAGGAGGACTCTGGGGAGGGGACTCTGATCCCCTCCACTGCCCCAGACTGGTGGGCGAATTTCTAGTGAGGGTGTGCAACGCTTAGGATATGCTTACACTAATAATTATTCATTATTTATCTGAAATTCGGATTTCCCTTGGCATTCTGTATTTTATTTATTTATTTTACTAAATCTGACAACTCTAATTGGTGGGGGGATGAGAAATAGAAAAGAGAACTAAAATGAGTAAAATAAATGAAATTAGTTCCTTGTTTTTCAGGAGTTTATATCTATCTCATTGGAGTTAAAATTTTTTTGTGTGAGATTTGGTTAATCATAGTCATGTCATAATAATTTAGCAGCATTATGGAAATATTCACTTTAGATTATTAGCTATGAAATGAGTAAAAGTATATATTTCAATATCAACAATAAAAATAAAATTTAATGTGGGAATTTCTATTTGTAATTGTTTTGATTTCTTTCTGGTGCTTTCAAATTAAACTTAATTAAATTTTAGATGACATCACTAAAAATAATTTAAATTTAAAAATAATTTTATTCAAAATGCTGACTTTTTCAGATACTTTTAAATTTATGAATTTAAATGGAGTATGAGGCATAAGCTAAATGATACTAAAAAGAATATTTAAAATGCTTTTAATATTAAAAAAGTAGATAATGTCATTCAAAAGTATTATGAACTCGGAAGTAGGTGAAAAATCTTGTCCCATATAATATACTGAAGTTGTGATTTTTTTCTGGGTTTTTTTTTTTTGTCTTTTTAGGGCCGCACTCGCAGCATATGGAGGTTCCCAGGCTAGGAGTCCAATCAGAGCTATAGCCACTGGCCTGCGCCACAGCCACAGAAACCCCAGATCTGAACCGAGTCTGTGACCTACGTCCCAGCCACAGCAACACTGGATCCTTAACCCAATGAGCGAGACCAGGGATCGAACCTGGGTCCTCATGGATACTAGTTAGATTTGTTTCCACTGAGCCATGATGGGAACTCCTGAAGTTGTGATTTCTAATCACGAATCATTGGACTAAGCAAACTTATAAAAAGAATCTATATTGCTTATAACAAAAGGACATGGGGAAACATGGAAAGGAGAACCCCACCTACCAAACCTTCGTAAGTTTTTTTTGTTTGTTTTAGTCTACCTCTAACAAAAACTTGCCTATGGGGCCAGCATAAGGGGAATATGACTTGCAGTTTCATAAAGCCCCATGCTTGATATAATGCTCTGTTATCATCATCTTGAAATCCTCAATAGTTTTTGAATGAGGGAATCCCTATGTTCATTTTGTCTGGGATCTTACAATTACGTAGCTAGTCCTGCTTGCCCTTATGATGAAGAAAGAGACAGGTTTTAAATTTGTTAATCCTTTGATTTTAAAGTCACAAGAAAAAGTAATAACTCTTGCAGAACTAGAAGGAATAAGGAATTTGCTACTGAATTCACTTAACTTGGAAAATGAGCTGTAGTCTAGGCCTGATTTTGAATCTAGACCTAATTGTAAGAGATGGTGAACAAAATGAAGCACCTGCAAAACAACAGTTTGCCTTCAACAGTTATTCAGGGTACTAGGCATTCGGGAGATGGCAGTAATTTAAAAAAAAAATCTCTTCTCATAGAATTTATATTTTTAGTGGAAATAGACAATAAACAAAATATGAGTAATATAATATGTTAGAAAGTAATATATACTAGAGAGAGAGATATCAGGGGAAAAAATGAGTGTGTGTGTGGGAGGGGTGTGATGTGTTTAGATAGGGTGAATAGGAAGTTGTCCCAGAGAAGGTGAATTTGAGTAAAGGTCTGAAGGTATGAAGTGAATTGCTTAGCCAGGTGAGCATCTGGGAGGAGGGCATTCCAGGCAACTGGAAGAACAAAGGCCAGTGAATGAGGAGGGAGTGTGCCTGGTGTGTGAGAAGCAGGAAAGCTGCTTGTGGTTGGAGTGGTGAGAACAAGCAGGTATTAGACAATGTGAGGTTAGAGAAGTAATGGGAAGTGGGGAAGATCATGTAGCATGAGTTTGACTCTGAGTGAGATGGGAATCCACTGTAGATATTGTGCTGAAATATGACATACTCCAATTTATCTTTTCAAAGAAACACTGGCTGCTCTTTTGTTGCACTGAACAAGGGAAAACACAGGGAGACCAATTAGATGGCCAGTGCAGATAATCCAGGCAAGAATACTAATAACTTGGACTAGGATTGTAAGAGTATTGGTAGTAGGAAGTGGTCAGATTCTGAATATACTTAAGAGCTGAGTTAATAGAATTTGCTGACGAGGAGTATGGATGATAAGATTAAAAAAAAAAGGAGTCAGTCACTACTGCAGGGATTTGGCTTCAGTACTCAGAAGTATGGGGGCAATTTGCAGGTGAAGAATGTTGAAGGGGTGGATTTGGGAGAGTGTGTCAAGAGCTCACTTTTGTACATAGCAAGCTTAAGACCTATTAGGACATCAAGTGAGATGTGAAATAGCAAGTTTGTTTTTTGAATCTGAAGTTCAGGGGAAAATCCAGGTGGGAGATCTCAATCTGAGAATCATGAGCATACATCTTAAAAACAGTGAGACCAAATGTGATCACCTCGAGAGTAGCATATGGGTGGAAACGTGAAAAGATCTGAAGACTGAACCTTGGGAAACTCCAGTATTTACTAGTAGGAAAGATGAAGAAAAATGTGCAAAGCTGACTGAGTAGGGGTGGTCAAAGAGAGTGCAGAAAATTCAGGAAGCCAAGCTGAGGAGTATTTTAAAAAGGAAGAAGAAATAACCATCGATTGTTGCTGCTCTGTCAAGCAAGAAGAGCACAGAGAATTGCCTTTGGCTTTAACAACGTGGAACTTATTGGAGACTGTTAAGAGCAGTTTTTGTAAAGTGGTGGGGGTGAAATCCTGATTGCAGTGGGTTGCTGAAAGAATAGGCAGGGATATTTGGCGATCGTCCTAGAATCTACCTATCTTGATAAACCAGCAGAATTGGAGACTCAATAGCCCAGAAAAAAAATCAAGTCGCTGCAGGGAACCAAGTGTGGTGATCTTGAGTTAAAGTGAAATCAGAATGGTAGCATTTTTCCTTAGCTGCTTAAGGCGTGCAGTTGCAGTCACGTGAGGAGGCAGCTTTTGGAAACTAGTGGTTTACTCACCAGACTTTAAAATCACTTGCCTACACTAAGATGACACCATGAGCAGCAGCATTTTCACATAAAAAGTCAGGAAATAAAGAAGGGGTAAAGAAGCTCTAAAACCTACTGATAGAACAAACTGTTGTTCTCAAGCAAGCCTGTGGGTTTGGATTTGGTTTTTGATGCCCTGGGGGTTTTTGTGTCCATTGTTTGTAGTAGGCAGTTATTATTTGGGGGGGCACTCTTTCCCTTTTTGATATCACCCCACTTCTCCTTTGTGGAATAATCTCTTCCCCATTAGATGTAGTCTGTTGAGTGAAGGTATGTATGTGGGGATAGTGGAGAGGAGAGTGACCCAGCCTAGGACAATCTTATTCTCCCTGGACAGTGAATCTTGAACAGAGGAACAAAGAGAGCATGAATTCTGGAGTTTGTTCATTGCCTTGGAGGTGACCTAACCAAACTGTTCACACGAGGACTGTTTCTGAGATTCTTTCCTTGTGGTTTTAGGAAGTACCTTTGTTCCTACTAGTGTCCCAGATTTTGATTTGCCAGGTTTCCCAGTGATAATCTGAGTTTTAGATATTCTTCCTATCAATTTCCTTTTGCTTTAGTTTGCCAGTCAGTTGTTGTTGGTAGCCCCTCAAAAGTTAGAAACATTTTTATCAGTGAATCATACTTTTAGAGGGAGGGAGGGGCATTTTTGTATTCTCCTCTCTTTATTTCTCTTATTTTCACATTTTGTTAATGGCAGGATGGAAAAGGCTTGCCATTATATCCACGATGCAATGTTTGATATAAATACATGTTCTTGATATTTGTAGCAAGCAATGTCATCATTGTTGTCTTCTACAGCAAAAATACATCTTTCTTAAGTTTTGGAAAACCAATTAGCATTTGTAACAGTGAATGAACCCTTTTGGTACCTAGCTGCATAGACCAATAGTAGAAACTAGTCCTGGAGTTCCCGTCGTGGCGCAGTGGTTAACGAATCTGACTTGGAACCATGAGGTTGCAGGTTCGGTCCCTGCCCTTGCTCAGTGGGTTAACGATCTGACATTGCCGTGAGCTGTGGTGTAGGTTGCAGACGCGGCTCAGATCCCGCGTTGCTGTGGCTCTGGCGTAGGCTGGTGGCTATGGCTCCGGTTAGACCCCTAGCCTGGGAACCTCCATATGCTGCGGGAGTGGCCCAAGAAATAGCAAAAAAAAAAAAAAAAAAAAGAAACTAGTCCTATATTGTGGCTCAAAAGTTTGTTGTGCATGCTTATTTTTTATTATATACAAGTTGAAAGAAACAAATCACTATATTGCAGTGTAACTTATTTGAAAGCCCTGGAAAATGAGACAGATCATTTTGAAAAATGCAACAATGGGTAAAATGTTCTAATAAGGTGGCATAAATTCATTTAAATGATTTAACTCTTGGTGGGCTGAATCACTTGGTAATTCTTCGTTTTTCCAAAACCCTATGTAAATTTACATATGGCAGCTATATTGACCCCCAACTTTTCTTAGACACAAAGTTATTAAGCCTCCCTTCCTCAAATAACTGTCTACACGGTAAGCCTAGTTGAGAAAACTTTTCCTAGTACAGAACTGAGTCAAGTCAACATGCCATGAGCCCTTGTCGAAGGGTAATACACAGATGTTTTGAAGTAGACAAAAGGCTTTTAATCTTGACTTTATATGATGGTTTGAAATTTATCCTGGTTGCCCTCTTCCCTCCCTTTTAAAATAAATGGCAACTAAGTTTGAGTGAGGAAAGCTTTTAGGACTGAAGAAAGGAATTGTCCAGTTTTGTTTTGTTTTGCTTTTTAGGGCTGCACCTGTGGCATATGGAGGTTCCCAGGCTAGGATCAAATCGGAGCTACAACACCACAGCCACAGCAACACAGGGTCCGAGCCATGTCTGCAGTCTTCACCACAGCTCACGGCAACGCCAGATCTTTAACCCACTGAGGAAAGCCAGGAATCGAACTTGCAACCTCATTTGTTTCTGCTGTGCCACGGTGGGAACCCCTGTCCAGCTTTAAATGAGATGGGTGACTTGATTTATTGGTGTTTCAGAAAATGCACTGTGGCTACATAGATTAAATTGGAGATAAGGGTGGAAATAAGGCCAGTTAGGATGCTGTTGTGGTCAGAACTAGAGATGGTGAAGATGATACTAGAACGGCAATATTGGAATTGATAAGAAATGGGCAGTGGAATGGAGATAGCACTGCTGTTAACTTTTGGAATTGTATTTGGGAATGGATTCACAGGGCGAGTGAAGACTAGGATGTTGTAGGTTCTGAGTGTTAATGCTTCATGGATGTGGTGCCGTTTGCTATGATGTGGAAAGGCTGGAGGAGGTTCTTTGCTGGGTTAGGGGATCCAAACTCCTGATTTGTCCGTCTTGAATTCAGGGCGCTGGTTAGGAGAAGGGTTGCTTGGAGACTAAAGGCATAGATCTGAAAGGCAGACTCGTGCTGCATCCTTCACCCTTCCACTCAGCAGCCAGAAACATTGGACAAGCTACTGACTACCTTTGGACCTTAAGTTTCTATTTATGCAAAATGAGAATATCAGAACTTACCTGATAATGTTGCTTTGAGAAGTAAATGTAAAACTTAGTAAATGTAAAATTCTTAGAGTAGTGCCCTGTATATGGTAAGCCCTCAACAAATGCTAACTATTCTTACAAACCAAGAGTAAATGTCAAGTAAGTGAACAAATAAAATGGAAGAGTTACCCATCTTAAATCCATTAGAATGGCCAAGACCCTGAGGGAAGATGTGCATGTACTTGGATGGGATTTATTTTCACTTGCCTCTAAGTGAAAATTTGCATTCCCTTCAATTATTAACGTAGATGGCAAACTACGGTACTGTTATCAGTATGTGTGACTTGTCACCTGCGGAAAGCAGAGATATTTTCACATGATATTACAATTGTTGGAGATATCTTGAAACATCAGTTACGCTCATCCCTACTTACGGAAATTAGAGCCACAATAAGACCACACATGACCGCAGGAGTAGTCCTGCCTCAGACACTTGTTCGTCAGTTAATGTGATGGAACATAAAGGCTGCAGTGGTATTATACTTTAAAAGACTATTTTTTTAGAGCAGTTTGGGGTTCACAAAATAGAGTGGCAAGTACAGAGATTTCCCGTTTACCTCCTGCCCCTCCATATGCAAAGCCTCCCCCATTATCAACATTCCCCACCAGAGTAATACGTTTGTTACAATCAATGAACTTATGTGGACACATAATCACATGTGTCCATAGTTTAGGGTTCGTTCTTGTACTTCTGTGGGTTTGGACAAATTTATAATGGCATGTATACACCACTGAAGTTTCATACAGAGTAGTTTCACTACCCTAAATATCCACTATACTCCCACTCATCCCTCCCTCCCCCAATCCCTGATAACCACTGATCATTTTACTCTCTCCATAGTTTTCCCTTTTCCAGAATATCATATCTTTTTTTTCATTTTTTTAAATTTTGTTGAAAGAGATTTGATTTACAATGTTGTGATAATGTCTGCTGTACAACAAAGTGATTCAGTTATTCATATACACACATACAATCTTTTTCAGATTCCTTTCCCATATATGTTATCATGGAATATTGGGCAGAGTTCCCTGTGCTACACAGTAGGTTCCCATTGGCCAGTCATTCCATATACCACAGTGTGCATATGCCAGAATATCATATAATTTGAATCATATAGTATGCAGCCTTTTCAGATTGGTTTCTTTCACTCAATAATGTGGATTTAAGTTTCTTCTATGTCTTCTCATGGCTTGATAACTCATTTATTTTGAGCACTGAGTAATCTTCTGTTGTCTGGATGTACCATGGTTTATTTATCCATTCACCTACTAAAGGACATCTTAGTTGCTTCCAAGTTTTGGCAGTTATGAATAAAGTTGCTGTAAATATTTTGTACAGGTTTTTATGTGGATGTAGGTTTTCAGCTCTTTTGGGTAGATAACAAGGAATGTGATTGCTGGATCGTGTGATAAGAGTATGTTTAGTTTTGTAAGAAATCACCAAACTGTCTTGCAAAGTGACGGTACAATTTTGTATTCCTTCCAGGAATAAGTTGAGGGTTTCTGTTGTTCCACATCTTCCTCTGCATCTGGTATTGTCGGTGTTCTGGATTTGGGCTATTCTAATAGATGGGTGATGGTATGTCATTATTGTCTTAACCTGTGTTTCCCTGAGGACATATGACGTAGGGCAGTTTTCCTGATGACATATGATGTAGGGCACCTTTTCATAGGCTTATTTGCCAACGGTATATTTTCTCTGGTGGGGCATCTGTTAAGGTTTTTGCCCCATTTTAAAATCAGTTCTTTGGGGTTTTTTGTCTTTTGTCTTTTTAGGGCTGCCCCTGCACAGCATATGGAGGTTCCCAGACCAGGGGTCAAATTGGAGCTGTAGCTGCCGGCCTACAGCCACAGCCACAGCAACGCAGGATCCGAGCCACGTTTGCGACCTACACCACAGCTCACGGCAACACCAGATCCTTAACTCACAAAGCAAGGTCAGGGATCGAACCCACGTCCTCGTGGATACTAGTTGGGCCCATTAACCACTGAGCCACAACAGGAACTCCAGTTCATTTTCTTATTGTTGAATTTTAGGAGTTCTTTGTATATTTTGGAATCCAAAATATAAGACAATTTAGAAGAAATATCTTTTGCAAATATTTTCTCCCAGTCTGTGGCTTATGTCTTCATTCTCTTGACAGTGTCTTTTGCAGGGCAGAAATGTTAAGTTTGAATGAATTCCAGGTCATATATTAGTTCTTTTATCATTTGTGTCACCACAATGCTTTTAAATATTCTTGTAAATAAATACCAGGCTTGTAAATAAATACCTTATAAAGTGGGAGAGACTTTAGTTCAACCATGTGCACTTAAAATGTTTAAGTTGACTTTTGGACTGAAACAGAGGAGAAATTGTTGGAAGAGGTCATCGAATCAAACACATGATCACTGGTTAACCAGTGGTTGACCCTCAAGGTGGACCTGAGCAATTAGAGGCTCCTCACCTTACCTGTGTCCTTGGAATATACATTCTCCCCAGTGTTCTCACAGTGGGAGCCATTTTCAAGGATGCAGCTTTGAGAAAGTAAGGTGTTGGTGAGACCATCTGGACTGAATATGTGACTGAATCTAGTTAAGGCCGTATATATATAGTGGCTCCCAAAGTTTGACATGAATAGAAATTTAGGAAAGTTATAATATCAAATGTTTTGATTCATTGTAGAATTATCAAAATATCTTAGCATTTTGAAACAAGCAATGGAGGAATTGATAGCCTAACCATTCCCCTTAAGTATGCACCTGGAAGAAGGATTCTTATTTTGTGAGTCTCTCTTTTTTTTTTTTGGAAACCATCATGGCTGTGGACATGTTGGAAATGGTGAAAAGCTGTTTTATTGCTCTGTTTTAAAAATTAATTTTTCAAAAAAATCTTCAACTGGAAAAAAAAAGCCACATACTCCTTACAAGATTAATCCCAGCTATGCTTGGTAATATGTCTGGTATTGCTACCCTAATGGACAAGGAAGCGCCTCATGATCTCTTCACTTGTTTTTTTACACAGACATGCACCAGGAATTAAGACTGTTCTTACTATCTTGAGAGAAGCTTTGCCAGCAATCATGAGTCATCAGCATTGTCCTCTGATGATTCCTCTGAATCATTGCATTTAAAAAATTGTCAGTAAGAGGACCAGGACATGAAATACATCGTTACCAAATAGTTCACAGGCTTTCTCAGAGAACAAGACTTAAATGCTTGTTGGAATTAAAGACAGTTGCTGTAATTTTTCTGAAAGAAAAGAAATTCCATACTCAGAATTCCTTGAAAAGAATAATTTATCCATGTTTTGGCTCACCTGTCAGTTATTTTGAACCATATGAATAAGATAAATCCTTCATTGCAAGCCAATTATGGTTTCTACTTTAAAATTAAAACATTGTAAGCTTTCTAGGATTAACAGCTGAAAGGGAAAACTAGAGTAGAGGCTGACATCCTTTCCAAACTTTGAAATGCTTTGAATGCTTTATCCTGTGTTGACTATCAATTTCTTTAAAAAGAGAAACCTATGGACACCTAGAAACTTATTTCAGAAGTTACTTCTGAAGTTACTTCTATCTTGATGGTATTAAAGCTGGACTATAGAACTGTAAACCTTTTCTTTCTGATATAAACTCTATCAAAGATTTTGTCCTAGCTTATGATCTTTGATCTTAGGACCAAATTTTATTACAGTTAAACTCAAAAAGCCTTTGAGAATTCTGGTATCCTTTAAAAGTCTTTTTTGGACTTGTAAAGTGAGGTAAAGAAGCTTTAGCTCCATTTGTGTATATATATGGAGTTAAAGACACACACACACACACACACACACACACACACACACACACACCTTAACCAATCAAGAGTTTCAGTACTTGCACCCATTAAAACAAAGCTTTTAAATTGATGGAAAGTTCAATATATGTATATATCCTGTTGAACACCACTCCACAATTTAATGTTCTTGTGCAAGTAGTAGGTAACTTGAATAAACATTTACACTATTTTAAAAAAGGACATGAAGCTTACCTGTAATTGAAATGCATTGCTTATTTTTGTGTTAATAAAAAGGAATACTATGCGTTTATTTTGAATTGTTTTATAATTATATTTTATGATAGTTTCCTGTGTAATTCTAAGAATTTTATTTTGTGCATTTAAATATATTATTCTGAGAGAGAATTCATAGGTTTCACTTTACTGCTAGAGTAATGCTAAGAGTTAAGAACCCTTGATTTAGGGAGAGAGTCCAAATAGATAAAAGATTAAGTCACATGAATGGGATTTGAGGAACTCTTAACAGTTAGGGGTCTAGCAGAGGAGAAGTTAGCAAACAAGACTGAAAGACGGGGTGGGGGAGAGTTGGATAGTTTTGTAGCACAGAAATCAAGGGAAGAAGGTGTCTAAGGAAGGAGAGTGTCCACTTGTTAAAATGCTGACAAGAGGTTGGTGAAAGTGACATCTCTCTTGACCTTGACGTGAATAGTTTCATTGGAATGTAATTTCCATGAATGAATTAGTGGCAAGTGAAGAAGTGGAGATCAGACCTTCAGAAATGAAGCCTTGCTTGCATTGAATGGGAGCAGAGAAATGGGGTGGTCCCTTGAGAGACATCTGTGATCAAGACATGTTTTTTATAAAAGAGGGGAGCTACTGCATTAAGTGATTATGCTGCTAGGGCTGATGCAATAAAAGGAGAAACTTATGATAGAAGAGAGGGGGGAACAACTGCAGGAGGGCAATCATTGAGAAAGAGAGAAGCACAGAGCACAGGTAGGGGAAAGGCTGGACCTGTGGGTCCAGATTCGGGAAGAGTGGTAGGTTTGGTGATGGGGTGATGCTGGGTTCTTGAGTGATTGCAGCTGTTCCTTAATAAAACATGAGGCGATGTTAATGCAGGAGAGGAGTGTGAAATAGGCATTTCAGGGGAATGGGAAAATGTATATACTAGAGTTGTTGGGCAGTGAACAGTGTTCATTGAGATTTGTGGTTATTACTTTTCAAAATTTTACTTTGAAAAATTTCAATCCTATCCGAAATAAACACCTACATCTTCTATTCTGAGGTTCTCATTTTCTATATTTCTTTCTCTCTCCATATTTAATATATGCATTTGTATTGATGAACCATTTGAGAGTTAGTTACAATGTGACAATTCACCCCTAAATCACCATGGAACAAGGTAAGTCTTCTTGAGTACAAACAGTAACACTCAGGAATTTTAGCAGGGATACCACCGTGCATGTTTAAAATTCTCCAGCTGGAGTTCCCGTCGTGGCGCAGTGGTTAACGAATCCGACTAGGAACCATGAGGTTGCGGGTTCGGTCCCTGCCCTTGCTCAGTGGGTTAACGATCCAGCGTTGCCGTGAGCTGTGGTGTAGGTTGCAGACGAGGCTCGGATCCCGCGTTGCTGTGGCTCTGGCGTAGGCCAGTGGCTACGGCTCCGATTAGACCCCTAGCCTGGGAACCTCCATATGCCGCGGGAGTGGCCCAAAGAAATAGCAAAAAGACAAAAAAAATAAATAAATAAATAATAAAATAAAATAAAATTCTCCAGTTGTCCTAATAATGTTTTCAATAGTTGTGTTTTGTTTGTTTGTTTATTTAAACATTGCTTTAATTACTGTCTCTTCATTCTCTTTTAACATAGAACATTTCCTCACCTTTCTTTCCTTTTTTCCTTTTTTTTCAGTCTTTCATCCTTTCTTGACATTAACATTTTTTGAAAAATTCATGCCAGTTTTTGATTATGTTGTTATTTTAGAATGGGACTTACAGAAGGGTTGTGTGATTTTCCTCAACAAAGTTCAGGTGGTCAGGTGCGTGCAGCAAGGAAGCTCTCAGGGTAATTAGGTTTAAGCAGGACTGTGTGTAATTAGAATAAAAGAAGAGAGAAGAGTGATTATAAGGGAGTTTGACTGATAAACCAAAATCTAAGTAGGTAGTGAAGGGAGTGATGGGTAATAATGAGAAAGGCATCGTTGATTGACTGGTGGTCTCTACAAAGTCTCTATGAAGTGAAAGAATTATATTAGGAACAAAGGAAATGCAGTTGATCAGTGAAATCATCTGTGCTTTTTCATGAACTAGGTCTGCTGAAGCCCTGATGTTTATGGATGAGTAAAATATGGGAGATGGATTCCATACACAAAACTGCTTTATGAGCTCCATTACTAGGAGAAAATTAAAGTATATATATAAGGACTTGTAAAGTCCTTTACTGTAACTTTGACTTTCTGTCACTCCTCCTAAGAGGAGTGCCCATAATTCTCATACTTGATTATATTCCCATTATCCATCAGAAAGGAGATGTGTTGTTGATCGGCAACTGTCATGTAGAACATTTAAGTAACCAGTGAAGTCTGTAAGCACAAATAATGATAGAACTAAGAGGCTCAGAGCCCTCACTTACATACTGTATCAGCCAAACTGAATACTCCCCGAATTACACTGTGTGTATCGCTACCAGAATCACCCACACATTGCACAGGCTGTGGTTTAATGGACTTCTTTATTTTGACTACTCTACTTTCTGCCTCTAACCCCATCAAAGCCCAGCTTTGATATAAGTAGCTGTTTAAAAAAGATAAACAGCTCAAAGCTGTGCCCTTCACAAATAATTTTAGAATATAAAGGTGTTCAGTAACTGAAAGGTATTTATTATCACTTAATTCTGGTGATCCCAGGCACAGAGACAAAACATTTATGGATGTGGTATGTACCAGCTCCTTACTCAAAACTATTTTATGAGCAACATTGCACCATGAGTGCAGATTCTATCTGCCTTCATTCACTGGCTTTCTCCACCACTGTCATTATAAGCCACTGTTCATTGGATGATCACAGGGTATGGCAGTATATAATGTTCTATATACATATATATAAAGTACATAGTATGAAAAAGCAAAATAAAACTATTATTCCCTTTTAAAAGGCTTTCTGAGAGAGGAGCATAAGGACAGGGAAAATAGAAACTGGAAATAATTTTATTTATTAAGAACTTACATACTGTTCTTTTTTGATAAAATAGCTTAAATAGAATTATTTCAGTTGTATATGCTATTTAAATCAACTTGCTGCCTGAATTACAAAATTGGTTTTGGAAAATGATACCAGTAAAATAATATCTACATTATTATTATTCCAGTAAAATAATATCTCACTATAGCTTCATCTTAATTTTTACCAGAAGCACATTCTGAGGCCCTCAAGTTAAGTTTTAATTCAATTACACTTTCATCTTGAAAAAGCTGGCCTGAATTGCAGCTGGGTCCTGTTGAAATGATTAACACATTTCAGTGAGGCCCAGAGAAAATAAAAAACACAGGCTTCAAGTGCCTCCTGGTGGCTGACAAGCAGAATAACCAAATATAATTCAAAAGCTGGAATAGTTTTTCTCTATTGCCATTTATTTATTCATTCAATTAAAAGGTTTCAAGAATATACTCTGTGAATTCCCAACCTTGAAAGAAATATATACTGTTAAGCACTGACTAAAATGTAAGTGGGATACAGTTTGTATCATAGTAAAATGAGAGTAAAAAGATAATTTCAACTCTCCCTGCTAAGTGCTATTACAGTGAGTTTTTTTCTATTTTGATCAAGTTATGTTGGTCTTTATTTTTGTAATTATTTTCACGGTAGTTAATATTTATTTAGAAATTCCTCAAAAATAAAAACAGCTATTTTCCACGCAAGTGTAATTCATGTATCTAAATAAATCTAGAAAACAGAGTAAATAATTACCTATTTCTAGTTTTTCCTAGGAGTGACATGAATCCATATTTCTTTTTCTCATTATCCAGATTGTTTTTTGTAATTATCCAACTAATAATGTGTAGTTTTAAAAATTGTTTTCATTCTTTCCAGATCAGAATTATCAGATTGATTAAGCAGATGAGGAAACTGAGGCAGCCTTACCTGATAATTCAGTTTAATGAGACTACAACTCGAACTGTCTGATTTCACCTGTTACTTTCCTTGGTAGATTCATCCAATGACTCTTGCTTGGTTTCTAATGGCAAATATGAGGGGGTTTATGAAGTCACTGAGTAACATGAGATAGCCATTTACAGGAAGGGTTAAAACACACACACACACACACATTGAGTCACTTCCAACATCAGCTACTGAGCAGCTGTCACAGTTCTCTAGAGTGGGAATGGAGTCTTTTTTCAAGTTATGAAATGGCCCATATCCAATTACCAATCCCCAGCATCACCCAGGCCTGGCTTGGCACTGCTCAACCAAATGATACACTTGTAATACCAGAGCAAAGTGATTACATAAATAATTTAGTTGGGTCTTCTTTAATCCTATACAAGAGGCACTTATAGTAATCCTAATTAGTATTTTACTCACCCAGTGCAGTCATGTAACAGTAATCTCCTACTGAATTTCCAACATTGAGCACAAAAGGGTGCAAGATTTTTGAAGAATGTATTCCTAGTTTATATAAATCAATGATGTGAGTCAAGGTATACACAAAGTTGATTTATTTGAAAGATATCAATGGTTCTAGGTGCAAACTGTAAGATAATTTCTAAGATGTCAAAAAAACCTAGAGGCGGTGGGGGAGTTTTCGGCATTATCATTTTAAAGCTATGTTCTTTAGTACTTTGAATTGCTATTATTTTTTATTGTTATTTTTTGTTCCATTACAAAATTTTTTGTAACTTGCTTTCCATTTCCTTGTATTTGCTTTTGAGCTATTAAAATAGTCTATGAGCAATTTTTGGTTTGCTTTCACATACAGTAATGAAATAAGAACGACTTGTTTTAAACATGTTTTATATACCATTTGAGATTGTTTCCTTTTTGATAATTGGTAGAATGATGAATATGGCTATCATTACTTTGTATCATTGCTTTATGAGATGAAGTGAACAAAAAACTCTTTGGGGTAATTTCATGATTTTGTGTGTGCCTTGGACTCAAAATTTACATAACTAAGTACAGTTGGTTCAGCGACTACACTTCAAATGTAAATTCATCAGAAGGTTTTATCCCTAGAATATGAACCAAAAATTAACACAAAGGCTTTCCTCAGCTACACTCAATTGTAAACTTCTCTGCTCCAACAATGTTCAATAGTTCATTCATATATTCATTCCCTCATCCATTCATCCACAAATAAGTTTCATACGAAATAAAAATCAAAGCCAGGTTTCCTCCCCTCCAGAAGATGCAGGCTAAAGTTGGAAAACCACTGAGTTGAAATTACACACAGGTGCTTCTTAAAGAAAAACAGTAGTGGGGAATCTAAACAAGAAACATCAGAATATTTCAGCAACAATTCAGGCTGGATTTTGAAGGGCAAGTGGGAATGAGGTAGGTAGAATGCTTTCTAGGTTGATGGATTTTCAAATTATTTAGAGATGAAAGAACTTAATACTCTGGGGGACTCTTTAGACAAATCAGAGAAATTAGTGAATGGCAGATCAAGAAGTGTCTAGGTGCTGTGGCTGAACTTGAATTTTACCCTGCAAACTAGGAAGTCATTGAGAAATTTCAAGTAGGAGAATAAAATGATCAGGCTTGAATTTTGGTAAGGTCACTTAGGCAATAATGTGGAAGATATACTGGAGGAGGCATGGGGCAACTGGAGCAAGGAAATACTAAAAGCCTACTGCACTAATCTGGGCTTCAACTAAGAGGGCAGGGAATGAGCAACACAACAGCCTTGCTACACTCAAACTGGCCTTGATCAGCAGCATAAGCATGTTTGAGAAGCTTGTCTGAAATACAGAATTTTGTGCCATATCCCTTACCTTTAGAATCATTATTTTAACAAGTTCCTTGGGTAATCTGTGTATCTGGGAGGCACCACTCAGAGAATAGAAACACAGTAAGGGAAGTTACTGGAGGAAACAGAAAAATCACTCTTAGGTGTGGTCAGTTTGAGGTGTTTATGGAACATTCAAGGAGTCTGATCCGTAGCAGTTGAGTATATGGATCTGGAGGCTGGGCTGGAGATGCAGTTTATCATTTGTCAACCTGTTAGTGTTTGAAGCCATGGTCCGACCCAAATTTCCTGGGATTTGCCCAGGAAATTTTATCAGGCAGAGGGCCCAGAGGGGGCACTAAGAAACACCATTATTTAAAGTTCCATACAGCAAAAGTTATCCACAAGAAATAGGAGGAGCTTCCAGTGGTAGGTATAAACAACGTGAGGAGTGGGAAGAGTTCCAAGTGGCAGGATGGTCAACATTCTCCTTTTCCAGTAGAGGTCACGTAAGAATAGACAAAAGTCCATGTTTGGCAATCTTGATGTCAGAGTAAAGCTATGGGCGGAGATTATTTCCCATTAAGTTCTTTCTTGACCTTAGTATGTGGGGATGCAATTTAGTTTCTGCTTTCAAAGTTCAGATGAGTATGTGAAAGGAGCTTGGTATGGAGCCAGTTTGCAAATGTTCTCTCTTCCAATAAGATGGTACATTCTTTGAGGAATAAGGAAGGCACATAAAGATGAGTAAGACCCAGTCCTAACCTCAGCATTAATAACAAATAAGATATCTGTAGTACAAGATGGGACATATATTATAAAATATTATAGGGATTCAAGAGGCATACACTACATCCAAACAATCAGAAGACGCTGTTTACTTCTCAGTTGTTAGTACAGATATTTGCTTACTTAACATTTACATATTTAACACTTAAACTATATTAATTGCTGACTTTTTCTCTCAACAAATCTGATGAATTATTAATAAAGTCCCATTTATTCCAAAACCCAAGGAAACTTCAAACTCATTCATGAGATATTTATTAAAATAACACATTTAGGGAAAAAAATCAATACAATGTATACATCATTACTGAAAACTGTATACCATCATACAAAAAAGGATTTTATTTGGGGAAATTGATTCCTAATTTATGGCAAGTTTTACTTTCAGAAATAAAACCACAAAACAACACAATCTAATTCAATCTTAAAGGCTGGCATGCTGAGCAAGGAATGTTCTTATTCTTTGTAGGAGCTCCTTCTTTACACTGTCAGGTACCAGGGCTGAAACATAAAAATAAAAATATAAGAGTAAGAAGATTCCAATTAATATGTTAATTTGAGTTTTGATGCTGTATTCAGGATTACCAACCAAATAATCGTATAAGTAACCCTCATGCTTCAATTAAAAAAAAAGATATCTAAAAAAGTAAGATTTGCAATGCATTATTTGAATGAACGAATACCTAAAAATACATTGCATGTGGGAAAATTCTTTAAACTAGGAGTTGAAAAGGCCTCTTTTAAGCAGAGGCTGTAAAAGATTGATAAATTTGATTCAAATGCAATAAGAACTTAATAAGCTTTGTCAAAATCATCACCATAGACAAAAAATTAAAACTAAGAAAACAATCTTAAAAAACAGGCTAATCTTTCTACTATATAATTTCTTCAACTTGATATGAAAAAGATCAGCAGGCTTACAGAAAAATGAACAAAAGGAGATGAAAAGAGAAGCACATAGTTCCTGAATGTAAGAGGAGTTTAACCTCATTCACATAGCATGTTTTACCAAGCAGACTGGCTAAAATCCAAAGGTCCATAATATATGTATTGCCAAGACTGAGGGAAAACTGGCACTCTCATATTAGTGGTGGGAGAATAAACTGATACAACATTTTTAGGAAGGTAATTTGGCAATACTATATTGAAATAAATAGATATACTGTCTTGAATCACTGAATCAGCAAAGATGCAAAAGCTTCAACAGTAGTTTTACATATATATATAATATAATTACATATATATATTGTTTTGTTTTGTCTTTTTAAGGCTGCCCCTGGGGCATATGGAGGTTCCCAGGCTAGGGGTTGAATCAGAGCAGCAGCTGCCAGCCTATGCCAGCCACAGCCACACCAGATCCAAGCCACTTCTGAGACCTACACCACAGCTCACAGTCACAACAGATCCTTAACCCACTAGTATCCATGAGGATGTGGTGCCAGTGATCGAACTCATGCCCTCATGGATAGAAGCCCGTTTCATTACTGCTGAGCCACAATGGAACTCCAGTAGTTGTATAATTTTAAAAATTTTGAATCATGTGAATGCATTATCTATTCAGAATATTAAAACTAAAATGGGAGAAAAAACTCTGCTCTTAAATGTCAATAAATAAATTACACTATTTTTACCTTTTTGGCTACTAATAAAATGACAGTAGGGAAGTAACTTAAAATAAACTTCTAATGTTATTTGTAATCAGAGGAAATGAAAACTTCAGATTTAGTTTAATGTTTCTACAAAAAAATTCCGAAAATAAGTACGGAAATCAAATAAGACATATTTCTCTATCAATTTAGTTTAAGCTGTCCTAGAAAGACATAAATAATTAAAGTCCACTGGAAATGTGATTAATGCGTATATATAATATACTTTTAATCAAAATTATGGTGACAGAACAGATCTGTTGCTTTGGAGTTACGGATGGTGTGTGACTATATAGGACTAGATTGAGGGGAGTCTTTTTTTAGCATGGTAGTTACATGAATCTATGTATATGTATAACGTTCAAAGAATTGACACTAAAAAAGGGTCAATTTTACTGTATGTTAATTTAAAAAATAAATACTTCTCGATAATAAAACAAAGACTACAAACAAAAGATTTATTTTTACTGCTCTTTCCTTGTTTTGCTCACTCTCTAGCAGGGAAGCTATGACGGATTGAAATGTCCAACACAAGCATTAAAAGAGAAGCAGAGGATATTTTCTACCCTGTATAACCAGTTCTTAAATGTTAATAGATTAAATAAGCATAAATAACGGAAGAAACATAGAAAAAGGAATTACAGAAATTTGTTTTAAAATACAAATCCATGGGGGTGGAGGTGGGGGTGGGGGGCAATAAATACTGTTCCCCCACCCTCCTGTCCTGAGACATGACTGACCAAAAAAGTCATGTTGTTTAGCTGGAAACATCCCTTTTAACGAGATGGATGTAAAGGACCATGGATGCTGTAGCTCCTTCCCAGCTGGTAGCAGTTCAGGGAATTTGTATTCCCTTGTAATAATTTTAAAGTTATTTACTTGTACACCTAAATTCTTTTTACTATTTCTGTATGAGGAAAAACTTATGGGTCAGCTAATTTACCTGCTTCCACTTATAACTACAACCCCCGCCCCACTTCCTCAAAATAAATGAAAGTAATCTAGTTATACCTATTAATATGATGTAATTCCTGACTTAATGGTCATTATATATCATCAGTATTAATAAACTATTTTCTTTCTTTCAAAGGCATTAAAGGGAGAAATTAAGAAAGCAGTTGAAGTGTTGGTCTTATATATGAATTTTCCTGACCGTGAAGTTTCCGAGCTATCGAATTCTTAATCAGACATTCAAGAAGATAGTTTTGTTTATTTTTAATAAGGAAAAGGAGAGAGCAATGACTTAGGCGCTGGAGGAACACTTTTAATTATTAAATATTAGGCTAAAGTATATAAACCCTAGCTTCAGGTAATATTTACCTCTAGAAAATCCTGTATTTTAAAAATTATCTGTAATCATTTTACAATTGTATACTGTTTTAAGAATGAGAAAACATTTTACACCTCTTTCTTGTTTGTTTCTCAAAACCATGCAAGAAAGTTGGCAAGGCAACTATAACTCTTCCTAACGATGACATGCAAGCACCCACCTAATTTTGGAAAGAGTGTTTTTCCCTGTAAAAAAGAAGAAAAGCTGAACTAGTAGGGGGGAAAAAAATCACGTCTTAGCACAAGTTTCCTTTCACACAATTTGTATTCCTTACCTCTGCCTTTTGGTGTGATTTCAGCCACCAAGTCATCAACAGTAACGTGTTCTAGTCCTTTTTCTTTAATTACCTCTTATGCAAAAGCAAAAAACAAATCATATCATTTAAAATCATTATCTGTAAGAAAGATTTTCATAGAGGAAGGGTTAAGATCATGTTTTTAAAGTACAGACTGGTCTTTAAAAAAAAAAAAAAGAGGAAACTTCTTTTTTTCTTTTCTAATGGAGATTTAATTCAACCTTAAACACAGTACGTATTTGCCAGATCAAAAACAAAACATTGCAACACTCAGAATGAATCTGAACTATAAATTCAATCTAGTATTTGTAAAAAGCTGGAAACCTGCAACTGCACAGATGTATTTCATGATAAACATACTAGCTCTTGAATGTATGGAAACGAATAAGCTATTATTTGAGTCTTACTTGTTATTTTACAGCCCAAGATTAAAATATAGAACAATTCCATAGCTCCTTTCTCTTCTCTAGGCTGGGCTGAAAGAAAGAGAAGGAGGAAAGCAGCTAACACTGGACCCCTACTACTTGCTGGGTGATTTGCATCATTTAATATTCACAATAATCTAATGGGCTGGGCATTTTTCCCACTTCAGAGGTAAGACAAGTGGGGCTCAAAGATTAAATAACTCACTTCCACATGACCTGAAATCCAGCTTCGGTCTTACCAGTGAAGGGCTGTATGACCTCAAAGTCTATGCTTTTACTAAGTTGCCACGTGGACTTCTTAGGGTTAATGGGATCAATAGTCTTTTATCATTTGTAGAAACCATTACAATACAATGAGAATTCATTATAAATATCCAGAATTCCATTATACCAAAAGCTAAGCCAGAAAGGAAGGAGGCTCATCTTAGTGACACATGTAATCTACCTAGTGGCATTGTCATCAATACTCAGCAATTTAACAACTTCTACAAGTTTAAAAATAGGTGTAACTCTCTAAGAGATTTTATACATGAATTTTTCAAAAATAACTGCTAGAAATAGGAGATATAACTCCTATAAGTCTGCCAATCATAAAGTGCTCAATGTGCTACATTAAGACACACTAGGAGTAATTCATCTTTCACTGAGCAGGCACACTGAAAAAGATGGGACTCCATATTCCATGTCAGACAAAAATCTTGCCTCACTTTTTAAAAACAGAAACACAAAGTTTCTAAAAATTAAAGAATAGGTCTACACATTATCACTGAGAGGAAGCAATGATTACCACAAGATTCAATTTTCTACTTGTTTAAAATTATGCTCAAGCACTCAATATACCTTAAAATATTGACTATAATTCTTCTAGTGAATTCCAAACCAACACAGTTGAGAGCAATGGAATTAGCTTAGCTTCTAAATGAAACTGATTACCTTTACAGTGTGCCTTCAACTGATCCTTCCAGCCACATTCAATTAATTTAGCTCTCAGCAACTCTTTGAGGCTGTTGAAAAAAAAGTGTTTCCAAATTAAACTACAAGGGTGCACAATATCTTAGATTGGAAAGTTTGTAGCAAAGGTTCAACTGTTCAATTAACAATCTCCTGCCTTCCAGTCACAAAACTTTAACTATGGACTAATCTTGGTTCTATCACTAAAAAGTTCTTTGATCTTAGTGCAAGTCATTTAAACTCTGGGCCTCATTTTTGTCATCAGTAAAATTCAACGAAGTGAATGGGATATAATACTTCTTACAACTGCAAAAGGGTATTAGTTGAGTTTGAAGCAGATGCATTTTTGAAACCCTCCAACTCCAAAATCCATTCTTTAACTACAAATTTTTACCCTTTATTATCTTATTTATTATCTTACTGCCCCATTATATCTCTCTCTCTCTAATCTCAGAGAGGTCCCCCTCCCTTTTCCCCATTAACCTTCTAAATTATATATTAACTATGGTTAATATGTAATTTCATTAACTTCTATAATAATTTCATTAGTTCCAAGAATTTCATTAATTCTAAGACTGTTTTTTCCCACATTTTAACAACTCGGTAACTGGTATGCCTTATCATAATTTTATTGGCAGTATTTTCTTTATTGTTACTGGTGAAAAAAAAATAATGGTATGTATTACTGCTAATGGCACCATGGATGCAATAAAATATTTTATCCCTTTGCCATACCAACCTCTACAAAGGCTCAATCTTCAACCTAAATCATCTCATTTCTCAGCTTAAACATATCAATTCCTGAGCCAAACCACTTCAGTATTCCCAATGTCCACTATGTGACATTTCCATCTTGATGTTTAATTAAGTCTTTTATTCTTAATAGAGTCAAACCAAACTCTTACTTCTCTTCCTCTTCCACCTTAAGCTGCCCTAGTCAGAATGGCAACTCCTTTATTCTACATCCTCAGGCTCTTAGAAACCCTGGCAGCATCCTTCATTAAGTAATTTTGGTAACACTAACATCCAATCCATAAGCACATCCCATTGATTCCAGTTTTAAAATATATACCTGAATCCAGATTTTTTTTCACTGCCTATGACATTACTACTTACTTCAAGCCACCATCTTCTTTTGACTGGATTATTGCCAAAGCCTCCTAACTTGTCCCCCTGCTTCTTCCCCTGTACACTGCCTTCTCCTTACACTGCTCAAAACCCCCCAGTGGCTTCCCAATTTACTCAGAACAAAATTCCAAGTCTTTACTACAACCTAAATGACCATCCATGGCCTGCCAATCTCCAGCTATGCCTCTAACTTTATCATTTCTGTCCCTCACCCAACTGACTCAGTCTCATTAGTTTCCCTGGGTTCCTCAAAATGCCAGGACAGGAACTTCAGAACTACTCCCCCTACCCCCCCATATCCTTCTGACCTCTTATTAGTGAAGCTTTTTTTTTTTTTTTCTCTTTTCTCTATCTAACATAACACCCCTGATTATTCTTTGCTTTATTTTTCCTATAGAACTCATCACCATCTGATACATTACACATTTATTTTCTGTCTCCTCCCATCAGAATATAAGCTGTATAAAAGAGAACTGACTATATCTCCAGCACCTTAGACAGGATGTGGCATATGGTAGAAACTCAGTAACTTTAGGCTGCATGAATGAAAATACAGATAAAAAAAACAATTAATACATAATCCCCTATGCCCATTATTGACAATACTGTGCTCTCAGCTTCCCAAGACACTGTTCTAGAGGCTTTCTTCTTCCTCATTCCTCATACCAAGGGTTGCTGATTTTACTTTAAAAAAAATTCTAAGTTCTCCCTTCCATTTTTTACTGTTTTTTACTTTTAACTTGGTAGCATCTTCTGCAATCTATCTCTGGCCCTTTGAGTCCATCTTCCATATTGCCAAAATAACATTCCTGAAGTGAAAATGTGACCTACTCAGGCCCTTTCTTAAAAGATTTTAATGACTCTCACCACCCAAGGATAAAGTCAACAAGAGATATTTTTGCTAATACAACACATATTTTCCCAGTGTTTCTTTGACTATAAAAACACAAGTGTGGAGCAGGGCTCCAGCAATGGAAATGCGTCCTAGGCAAGGCTGTGTCATGAACAGCCTACTACCTAGATATGATGGTAATTAAGCTAGGTCCTTTGCTGAAACCACTAGGAGAAAGGTAGTCTCAGCTGGAGGGATGTAAATTTTGAACTGCTAATTTCTTCCACTTTGTGGGTAGCGACTTCTCAAGAATAAAGCTAACAAGGAGGAAAGCAGAGTTGAGAGAGGAAATGACACTCCTGGCAACAATTTTTGAGTGCCTGGATCCACTGATGCCTAGAGCACTTTTAGGCACTAAACTTTTAGTTACAGGATCTTGTTTGTTTTGGCTGCCATGTGGAAGTTCTTGGTTCCGGATCAAACCTGCATCACAGCAGCAACCCAAGCTGTTCAGTGACAATGTCAGATCCTTAATCTGCTGCTCCTACATGAGCTAATATACTTCCATTGATTGAGCCATTTATAGAGTTCAGTTTATCATTTTCTTTTCTTTTCTTTCTTTTTTTTTTTTGGTCTTTTTGCCTTTTCTAGGGCTGCTCCCACGGCATATGGAGGTTCCCAGGCTAGGGGTCGAATCAGAGCTGTAGCCACCAGCCTACGCCAGAGCCACAGCAACACGGGATCCGAGCTGCATCTGCGACCTACACGACAGCTCACGTCAACGCCGGATCCTTAACCCACTGAACAAGGGCAGGGACGGAACCCGCAACCTCATGGTTCCTAGTCGGATTCGTTAACCACTGCGCCACCACGGGAACTCCAAGTTTATAATTTTCAATGGAAAGATTTCTGATGATACAAAAGCCACACTCCTGTCCACTGTCTTTCACATTTTAATTGTGCAGTTCCCCAGAATATGATCATATTGTAACATATCTCTCTGACTGCATATTTGGTTCCATCTGCCTAGACCATCCTCTCTCCTTTACTGGGTTGGGGAACTGCTAATGCTTCTCTTCCAGTTGCAGTACCATACCTACTCTGCTTTGAGACCTTTAATGATCACCTTAATCCCCAGGTAGAGCTGAAAGATCCATCTTGTTCCTTAATATATATTTCTCTCATTTTATACAATTTATCACCCTGCTCCTGGAAGCCTTTTTTGATTCCTTAGCCCCTCCACTGTAGTGCCAAACATGTTCATTCTTCAAATATTTACTGGGCCAATTATGCACTAGGCATGATGCTCAGTATACAGTAGTATTCTGCTGTCAAGGAACTCAGATTACACTGGAGGATAAATACAAACAAAGTAGGTGATTACAAGATAAGGTGATTAATTGCTAAGACAGAACAAGGTATTTGGGAGATAACAGATTCCTAAAAGAGATGATATTTAAATTAAGGCCTGATGATGAGCAAGAATTAGTTAAAGATGGGGGGAAGAAAGAAGAATGTTTCAGAGAGCAGGAAGAGTATATGCTCTCTGAGGTTAAGAGAGCTGGTTACTGAAACTGGTTTCATCATGTTGTTTCCCTGTTAAAAACCAGGTAACATCGGATCTGCATTTGTAGTTATTTGGGCACATATTTTTCTTCTCCGTTAGACTGCACATTTTTGGAGAGTCATTTATTATTCATCTTTCTACATTTTTACTTCCAAGACTTGCAATATTGAACAGATCTAACCACTTTTTATAGATATTAGGAATTCAAGCTTTTGATAATCTCAATTTTCTGTAACTATTTCCAGACATCAGTTTTATTACTTGATATTTAGATTCTTAAAACATAACTGTAATTTAAAGATGTTAAATGTAATTTATTAACACAATCTATTACTTACCGTTCTCTTTCTCCAGTTTCTATCAACTTTTGGTTAATCGCTGCTCTCATCTGCGCATCTTTGTTCATCTTGCTAACCTGAACATCAACATGTATTTTCAGATACAGAACACTTACAAAGCATTTTCTTCTAAATCCTCTAGGTAAGCACCTCAATATGTTTAACAGTGTCTGTCAGCTGAAGGGGTGATAAATTTTGATGTGTTCACAGTATCATTATTCTTAATATTATTTACTGCATCCCAAGCAGTCATAATCATGAACTTTAGAATTTTCTTCCCCATATACCCTTTATTAACGAGTCTTTGGACAATAACAGTTATTGTAACATCTACTAAACAGTTGTGTGCCTGTCACAGACTTAAGGCACTGAGTTTTTAACTCATTTAATTCCCAGATCATATTCTTTTATGTAAGTACTATTAACATAATTTGTATTTTACAGATGAGGAAACTGAGGCACCAGGATAAAAAAGTGAAGGCAAGACTTGAACTCAGGTACTGTGACCCCAGAGGTCCCCAGACCATAATTGATTGCTAATCACTTTGGCACCTTAACTGCATGCAAAAGTTTGGCTATAATACCCCAATATCGTTAAAAGATTAAGCAGTTGGTGAAAAACGAAATATCCCGGTAAGGCTCCTAAGTGCTTTACTTCGCTTTTCACTAGAATGTACCCAGAATTATAACTGCCAAACTAACAGTAAGTATATGTGTATTCTTTACCAAAGCTTGCTGGTTGGGATAAGGAGAAAACAAATTTCAAACTAATTCCTAACTTAGAAAATTCTCAATTTTCAGAAAAACAGACAACCAAAACGGTGTAGAAAGGAGAGGAAGATTGGGTTGTACAACTTGGAATAAGCTAACGTTACTCCGCTCATCTGTCACTAACTTTAGACTACTTTTGTTGTCTCCCATCTCGTTGCTTATATGAAACTCAGACTGGTAGTGAGTTTTCAGTTATTTTCTTTTAATGGAACAGGAGAAAGGAGAGGTTGAGAACGTACTAAGAAATGTTCGCTTTTGACGTTGGAGGGCAACATTTTCAAAGTAATACTAAGATCTAGTCAGTACCAGTCCTAGGATATTGAACTTCATCTTGCCTTGGCCCCTAAAATACGGATAGTGACCTTGGCCAAGTCAGTTCTTAAAGGCCTCAGTTTTCTCACTGGTAAAACAAGGGCGCTAGGGGATCCCTCCCAGTTCAGACATTCTTTGGGAAAATAGAATAGGGCGGAGACAGCGGGAGAGGCGGGAGGGGAGGAGCCAGAAAACAAAGCGAGGACTGGCTTCAGGCCAACTCCGGTAGCACGCCCTGTCGGAGAGCCCTACAGGCCCGCGAGCGCGGGTCGGGGAAGCTAACGAAAGACAGCACATCGAAAGGAGCCTGGGCTGGGCCCGGGTCCCGGCCCTGAGGACCACGGGCATAGCTCACCACCATCACCGCGGGCGAGGGCCGTCCCTTCCCAGCGACGAAATGACCCTTGCGCTGACGACCGTTACCTACCACACTCTTCGGCTGCCCGGACCTAGACCCTCAGTAGCTCGGGCACCTAAGCACACAGAAAGCTAGCACACGCATTTCCGGGGCGGGGTCTCGCCACCCTGCCTATAATGTGAGAATTTAACCAGCGCGGGCCGCCTCCTGGTTGCTCAGTCCTCTGGGTAAGAGAGTCCAGATCCTGCTTTCGCACGGGCATTAAGCGCCTATAAAACTACATATCCCAGCATGCAACAGAGCCAACTTTCTCGTGGACACTACATTTCCCAGAAGGCACGCTACGCCGCAGTGTTTTCTGGGATGGGAACCACGCCGCCAGCCACCCTTGGTGCTACGAGGGGAGCGCGGATCTTTCAACAAGAGCTTTATTAATTCTCACGCTAGCACCTCGCAAGGCGATGGATGTGGCCGCTAATTGCTCCCTGCGGGTGAAGAGACCTCTGTTGGATCCCCGCTTCGAGGGTTACAAGCTCTCGCTCGAGCCGCTGCCCTGTTACCAGCTGGAACTTGACGCAGGTGGGACGAGGCGGTGCCCCCTCGCACTCTGTTCTTTTCCCCCTTCGGCTGCCATTGGCCCGACTCTTCCCGCATTTTCTTCCTTGCTGACTGTGGCTAGCCAGGGGACCGTGGCCTTCTTCGTGGCCTGCTGGGCTGGGGTGGACCCCGGGTGGCTGCCTGTGGAAAATGAAAGCCCATCCCCGAACCCTGAAGGAGCCGCCTTTGATTGGCTCCTCCGGTGGGACCCTGCGCCGCCCCTTGGCTTCGCTTCCCAGGGCTCCGAGGTCCGCGGGTGATGCCTAGGTTCCGCTTGCCTGTCGGTCCTGGTGTGGCCCTTGCTGCGGGGAAAGCTCTGGACAGGCTTTCCTCCTGGAGCATCCTCTGTAAACCGGCGCGTTGAGAAGCCACACCTCTTTGGAGGATCCTCTGCTCCTGTTTTCTCTGGCCGAGACCCAATTCTTAGAAGAGAAACTCTATTATACTTAGGAGCATTTTCACTTACTTATGGGCCATCAGACTAAGGACTCTCACGTACATTACATCTGGAGAAAATTTTGAAGAAAAGTTGGGTTAGTACCTACACTCCTGCTACTTGTTTTGTTTATCTGTAGCTGGCGGGAATATTCATCCTTGATTTTACAACGTAATGGATAGCAATTTTTGTTAGTGATAACCCCAAAATTGCATTTTTAATACACAATCTTGCTGATTTTGATGTATATTGTCAGTGGGTCACACTTGGAGAAATAATCTAGAGTTAATAGATTTTTTTAGCATCAAACAAGTCTGTATTCATTTACTATATAAATTAAGAAACCTCTTTTGAGAGCTTGTTTTATGTAACATGCTGATACTATCAAGATGAGTATAGCACAGTCGATAACATAAAAATGATGTCTACTTAGGAAGAAGAGTGTAAGCAGATAATTATAGGACAGTATGGTAAGGCATTGATAGGGATATGTATAAAACATAATGATAGTGTTTCACTATCTTCCCCAGACCAGCCTGGGACATCTGGGGAAGCTTCCTGGAGAAGGTAATAATCTAAGTTGAGCTTTAAAGCATAGGTAGGAGTTAATCAGTGTCAGAGAAAATGACCTTGATATTTCTTTTCATCCCTTTCTCCCACTCCATTTAAGTAAATGATACCACCATGTTTTGCATTAAAAAAATCACTGCAAAACTCCGTGGCTCAAAACAGTAAGCAGTTGTTATTGCTCATAAGGTCAACTAGGTTTAGTCATGAATGGACACCTTTCTCATATATTTGGGGGTCCTCTAGGCTGTTTTAGGATGATTGTGGATGTTCTCTGCTTGGCTTTCCTCCAAGTGGTGTCTCATCCTTCATCAGGCTGGCACAGGCTTATCCCAAGAGACCAGAAGCAGTGCCCAAGAGCTTTGTAAAGCTCTGCTTGCAGTATGTTCGCTGTTGTCTCATTGGCCAAAGCAAGTCTTATAATCCAGCCTAGAGTCAGTATGGGAAGCTCAAACCGAAGGGCATAATAGATCCAGGGAAGCATAAAAAATTGGGACTACTAGTTCAGGTGGACGTAGTTGCTCATGCTGGAGTCATCCTTTGGTGTATTTCTTCTCTTTTATCCCCTATTCGGTTTTTCAGCAAATCCAGTCAACTCAAAATCTTAACTTCTCTATGCCTCTTCCCTTGTTCAAATTGTTCTTTCCTACCGGAGCTGTAATACCTTCCTGACTAGGCTTCCTGCCTTTGATTTTGGGCTCCTTCATTCTGTTCTCTGAAGAATAGTACTTAAATCATAATTTTTGATTCTTCATTCATTTCATATGTGTTTCCTCCACTAGGCTGTGAGCTCCATGCTTACAGTGGTGTTTTTTGGTTTTGTTTTTTAAAACCACTCACTGCCGTAGTGCTTGGCATAGTGAGTAGTTAGTAGATTGAGTGGAGAAGAGAAGTTGTTTGAGGTCATTTCATTCCTGGGGAAGTGTGAGCAAAGGGAAGAAATTAGGTCATGTGCAGGGCATTATTGCAATGTTATATTTCCAGAGCAAAAAAGTCTTCTGGGAAAGTGAGAGAACTTAGATAGGTAAGGGCACTTTTTGTCTTTTGGACTTTATCCTTTAAGTCAGTGTTTCCCAGACTTTTCCAAGGACCATTACAATAAAAAATAAAGCTCAGCTGTCATAGATTTGCCAACTTTTTAAGTTACTAAGTGGAGATGGTTCTTAAAATAGTATCATGCACTCACCCATCCTTTGATAAACATAAGGATATTTTAACACCAAAAAAGAAAAATCTCACAATGAAAAGTTCTCTAAATTAAATACATTAACTTCATGAGAAACTAAGTTGTTCTTTTTCTCTCCTCTTTTCACCATTGTTGGTCTTAGAGTCTGTTTGGGATGCACAAGTGGAGGTGATAAGGTGCCACTTAGGATTTTAACTATAGAAGGGAAATGACAGATTTGGGGATTGAATAGTTTACTCCAAGGCTCTATGGAGATGAGGGGAATGGAGACAAAGGGATCAGTTTGGAAGCTTTGTAATAGTTAACATGAGGGGCTTTCATTTAATTTCTTGAGGGTGATGAAGAAGAACAGGTTAATTCTTTTAATTCTTTTTTTTTATTTTTTTAAAAAATTAAAACTCATTTCTAGAGATATTGTGAGGTATGATTGAGCTGCTCCTTCTCGTAGTTTGCTATCTTTTATAACCAACCCAAGGAGTTCATATTAATTCAACAAACTGTTGGCGGACACCTGTATGAAGCTTTGCATTTGGGGCGTGCGAATGAAGCTGTGGTGTCTGGTCTCAAATTGAAGCATTGAGTTTTATTCTCACCTTAAATATTGTTTTAGAATCTCCTCTGCTGCATAAGCAGTAAATGTCACTTTGTCTTTTTCCATTCCAAAGAACTAAGCAAAAAAACTCATATAAAATTTTAATGCCCTTTGACCCAACAATTCCATTTCATTTTTTTCCCTAGACCCTTCGTTCAGTAAATGTATGTATTTTCCTCCTATGTTTCACCTAGCTAACTCATACCCCATTATTTGATCTTGGTTTACATATTACTTAGTGTTTCCTTTCTTGACTATATAGTTAGAGTCTATACTACAGAATCTGTACAAATTAGAATCTGTACTTTTCCATAGTACCTGGTTCTTCATAGACTTTATCACACTTTGTAGCACTTGGTGTCTGTTTTCTCTGCTAAGACTATTCTGTAATGAGGGTCCTGTACCCTTCTCTTTTTCAAAGCTTCATCTCTGGGGCTGGAGCCTGACTGATGACTAATTTTACATCACCTACAGCATTGAACAGCTTTATTGAGATATAATGGACAAAAATCTATACATATTTAAGTGTAGAATTTGACAGGTTTTCACATGTACATATACACTCATGAAGTTGTCACCATAATCAAGGTAATAAACTTAGTTATCATCCTTAAACGCTCCCTTGTGCCTATCTCTAACTGATTCTGATGGTGGAGCAGCTGGAGGAAGGACCTTGGTTCTGGATTTTTTTGAAGAAAGAATTCAGCAAAGAGGCCAAGATTGTGAAATAGAGACAGCATTTATTAGACGCAAAGTATGTGTGGAAGAGCACACGGGTGAACTTGAAGTGAGTTAAGCACAGTAGGGGCTGCTTAGGTTGCTTACGTGGGGGCAGTTTTCTGAGTTATCTCTGGCTAGTCATCTTGTAAACCAGTTGCAGTTGCTTAGCCCGAGACGCATCTGTAAACTAGTTTCAGCTGCTCAGCCCGGCGCCTACCTCCTGGCTTATAACCAGCCCTGTGTTCCTCCCCTCCCCCTTTCAGTCCTTAAACAACTACTGATCTTTTTGTCACTGTAGATTTGTTTATATTTTCAGGAGTTTTATATACCTAGAATTATACAGTGTATACTGACTTATCTGGCATCTTTTACTTAGCATAATTGTTTTGAATTTATCCTTGTTGTATGAGAGAGGGGTATTGACATCTCTGGCTATAATTGTGGATGTTTCTGTTTTTCCTTGCAATTCTATCAGTTTTTGTTTTGTATATTTTGAAGTTCTTTTATGTTGTATAAACATTATTATTTTGTCCTCTTGATAAATTGACCACTTTATCATTATAAAATAATCTTCTTTATATCCTGGGTGTGATAGTCTTTGTTCTGAATTCTGTTGTCTGATATTAAGATAGTCACTGCAGCTTTGGTTTTTTTTTGTTTTTTTGCTGTTTTTTTTTTTTTTTGCCTTTTCTAGGGCCACTCCCACAGCATATGGAGGTTCCCAGGCTATGGGTCGAATCAGAGCTGTTGCCGCTGGCCTATACCAGAGCCACAGCAACGCCAGATCCAAGCCGCCTCTGCGACCTACACCACAGCTCACGGCAACACTGGATCCTTAACCCACTGAGCAAGGCCAGGTATCGAACCCGAAACCTCATGGTTCCTAGTTGGATTCATTAACCACTGAGCCACGATGGGAACTCCAAAGCTTTGTTTTGATTGTTATCTTTAACTTATTATGTGATATATTCATATGATATACTTCTTCATGTGTAGTGTAAGAACCTTACAAAAGTATAGTTTTGCTATTCTATTTCTCTCCTTTATGCTATTATTGCCTATTTGCTTTTACATAATACATTGTTGTTATTTTTGTTTAAGTAGTTAATTTTCTTTTAAAGACATGTAAATGATAGGGAAAAAATCTTATATATTTACTGCTGTAGTTGCCATTTCTCATACTACTCATTTATGTAGATCCTTATTTTTAATCTGTAAATTTTCCTTCTGCCTGAAAAACTTTTAATAATTGTTATAGTATGGACCTTACAGTGATGAAATATTTCAGCTTTTGTATGTCTGAAAACATGTTTATTTTGCCTTGACTTTTTAAAAGACATTTTTGCCACGTACAGGATTCTAGGTTGACAGTTTTTTCCTTTCAGTTCTTTAAGGATGTTACCCTGTCTTCTTACTTGTATTGTTTTTGATGAGAGATCATATGTTATCCTGTCTTTGTTCTTTTGTACATAACATCTCCTTTTTCTCTGACTGCTTATAAGTTTTTTCTCTTTCATATTGGTTTAGAGTGGTTTGAATATGTTGTGTTACTGTGATTTTCCTCATGATTCTTGTGCCTGGTACATTTGTTCTACTTCTAGGTCCATGGATGTATAGTTTTCATCAAGTTTGGAATGGTTTTAGCCATTATTTCTTCCAGTTATTTTTTAAATATTTATTTATTTTAAATTTTCTACTTTGAGGAATTCAGTTACTCGTTTTTAGATTACTGGACCTTAACCCCAGTTCATTAGTGCTCTTTGCATTTTTTTAAAAGTGTTTTATGTTGGATAGTTTCTATTTTCATGCCTTTAATTTCATTAATTTTTTTCTTTGACAATGTCTTTTCTGTCCATATTTTTCATCTTATAAATAAATTTCATCTTATAATTTTCATTTCTAGCAGTTTGATTTAAATTTTAACATCTTTCATGTCTCTGGTTATCATTTTGCACATTTGGAATGTACTTTAATAAATATTTTTCTGTTCTGCTAATTATAGCTTCTGTTTCAGTTACATGTTGGCTTCTCCTCATTATGGGTTTTATTTCCTGTCTTCTTTGCATGCCTGGTAATCTTTAACTGGATGCCAGAAGTTATGAATTTTACCCTATCGGGTATAAGACATTTTTGTATTCTTAAAAATTTTAAACTCTGTTCTGGGATTTGATTGAGTTACTTGGAAACAGATTAATTCCACTGGGTCTTGCTTTTATGATTTTTTTTTTTAGGCTGGTCTGGGGCAGTACTCACCTAGGGCTAATTATTCCCCACTACTGAGACAAGACTTTTTTGTGTACCTTACCTATGAATAAGGGTTTTTCTCTGGTCTGCCCAGTGGGAACAGTCACAGCTTGTGTGAGTACTCAATACTGACCTCTAATCCTTTCAGATGGTTCTTTCCCTGGCCTGGGGTAGTTTCCTCCAACGTATGCCATTAGTTCTCTGCTGCATTTTAGCGAGATGCTTTGTAGCTCTCTGGAATTCTCTCACCATGGCTCTCTCCTCTCTGGTACTCTGTCTGATGAACTCTAGCTGCTTTAGTCTCTCCAGACTTTCAGCTCAGATTCCTCAACCCAGGGAGATGGTCAGGTACTGCCTCACTTTGCTCTTTGTACTGTGAGTTGGAAACAAGCACTAGGCTGGGGCAGTAGTAGAGCTCACCTCATTTGTTTCTCTTTTAAGAATCACTATCCTTTGTTGCCTTTTGTCTTATGTCTTGATAATTACTGTTTAGTTTTGTCCAGTTTATTTTATTTTGCCTTACTGGTTGATTCTGAGGGAAGGATAAAATCTGTTGACTATTATTCTATATTGACTGCTTAATACATATTTTAAGTGAAAAAGTAAATTCTGTAGAATGGTAGTGCTAGAAACAAAATTGAAATGGGTTAATGAGGATAATGAGAAAATGAGAGTATGGGCTTTTTTAGAGAAGTCTGAGAAGTATAGGGTGGGAGAGAGCTCTGCTTTGAGTGCAGGACAGAGAAGAGGAAACCTTTTTCACTTGTTTTGCGAGTGGGTAAGTTTTCAACACGTTTGAGTTGAGGAGAAGGGGCTAGTGAAGAGATCGCTTGAGGAAGGGCCTAAAAGGCAGGAGAGGATGGAATTATAGTCAGCTGTGTGAGAACTACCCTTGAAAGGAAGAAGAGAAACAGCTAAATTAATTTATTCTTCTTAGGTGTCATTTAACAAATACTTGACATGTTTTTAATTTAAGCTTGTCAATAAATTTATAGGATACTTTTTTTGTTTTTTGTTTTTCCTTTTTTTAATGGCTGCACCTGTGGAATATGGAAATTTCCAGGCTAGAGGTGGAATTTGAGCTGTAGCTGCCCCCTACACCACAGCCTCAGCAACTCAGGATCTAGCAGGATCTGCCACCTACCCCGAAGCTTGCGCTAGTGCTGGATCCTTAACCCACTGAGCGAGACCAGAGATCGAACCTGCATCCTCATGGAGCCTATGTCAGGTTCTTAACCCACTGAGCTACAATGGGAACTCCAAGTATTATTAACTTTTATTACAGATGAGGAATTAGGGTAGAACGGTAGGTAACTTAAACTGTTTGTCAGTGGCAAATCTGATCCTAAAGTTTGTGCTTTACCTAATGCTCTATGTGACCTCTCTGGGCTGTTTTTTCAGGGCAGGAAAATAAAAAACTGGCCAAAACTTAAGCTCTAATTGGAGTAAAGGGAGAGAGGAGCCATATAATCATTGCATCTATGTAAGTTAAGTTTACTATAAAATTCAAGCCTGCTCTTCTGGGGGAGAATTTGGGGAAGAGAAGCTGATCAGTGTGTAACATGTGCACAAGTGTTGTAAAAAAGTTTAGCAAGGGCAATGCTGCTAGTTCTAGCTGTGCCCTGTTCTATAGATTTTGCTTCAGAACTAGTTCTACAGACTTGTACTCTTGCTTTTTTACATCTTTGTATACAAATAACAAACTCAGAAACTAGGTGAAAAGAAGACAGCTGGTTGGGTTGATTATAGAAGATAAATGGTCTAAGAAGTGACCTTTGTAAGTTAATGTTCTTTGCCTCTTCCCTCATTTAAAAAAAAAAAAAACAAAAAGAAACAAAAAAACCCTACTGTACTTTGCTTAAGTAAGTATTAGATTGAATCATGTTTATTTATTTATTTTTTGTCTGTGGCATATGGAGGTTCCCAGGCTGGGGGTCCAGTCAGAGCTATAGCTGCCAGCCCACACCACAGCCACAGCAACTCCAGATCTGAGCCGCATCTATGACCTACACCTCAGCTCACAGCAATGCCGGATCCTTAACCCACTGAGCAAGGCCAGGGATTGAACCCATGTCCTTATGGATGCTAGTCAGCTTCGTTAACCACTGAGCCATGACAAGAACTCCAGTTGAATCATATTTAATTGGTGTCAAAAGAGTTTCGTATTGACAATTTCACGTGGTTCAACATCATTGTATATTTTGAAAGGACAAGAAGCAGTAATCATGACCATTGTTAGTGCCATTAGACAGGGGTCATGTCTGTTTTATTTGCTGGTATCTGCCCAGTGCCAAGCAACATGTCTGGCACATAGTACACATTCAGTAAATACTTTGTGAATGAAAAACCATAGGTTTTTGAGGTTTCATGCATGTCTTATAAGAAACTTAGGTAAAGGTTAAGGGAGAGTCCCTTCTTGTTAGGCTGTAAGTTCTTTTTAAAGGATTAAGAGAGAAGGATTTTTCAGCAAAGCTCTTTTATTTCCAATGAAAGATAATGTGTTTTTTTCTAATGATTTTTATTTTTTCCATTATAGCTGGTCTACAGTGTTCTGTCAATTTTATCCTATACAGCAAAGTGACCCAGGCACACATACATATATACATTCTTTTTCTCACATTATCCATCATGCTCCATCATAAGTGACTAGATGTAGTTCCCAGTGCTATACAGCAGGATCTCATTGCTTATCCACTCCAAAGGCAATAGTTGCACCTATTGACCCCAGATTCCCAGTCCATTCCACTCCCTCCCCCTCCCTCTTGACAACTACAGGTCTGTTCTCCAAGTCCAAATTTCTTTTCTGTGAAAAGGTTCATTTGTGACATATATTAGATTCCAGATATAAGTGATTTCATATGGTGTTTGTCTTTCTCTTTCTGACTTTGCAGGGTCATATATGGTAGTTCTATATTTAATTTTCTGAGGTTCCTCCATACTGTTTTCCATAGTGGGTGTATCAATTTATATTCCCACCAACAGTGTAGGAAGGCACCCTTTTCTCCACACCTTCTCCAGCATTTGTTGTTTGTGGACTTATTAACGATGCCCATTCTGACTGGTGTGAGGTGGTACCCAAAGCAAGATAATGTTAAGTAATAAAATATTTTACTGCACTGGCTTCTTAGCCCTCTGTTAAAGAGAGTCCTCTTTAGTCATTTCAAATATCTAAGCTAGATTTGAGACTTCCTGCTGTCTACCCCTCTCTTAGGCTCTATTGAAAGAGCCCTGTCAGTGGCTCAGTTCTCTCACTTTCTGGACACTGCTTTTCTTCTTTCATTTGTTCTGTCTCCCCGCATATACTCAAGATGATTAACATGATAAATACAGTGACTTTTCCTTTCTCTTGGGGGTCAGAGAGGTTTTTTCTATACACTTACCAGCTTTTGCAAAACAGTATATATGTAATGGGCCTTTATTTATATCCGAATACCTTACATAAATTAATCTCACCAGAATGCATGCTGTAGACTTAAGGCTGTTTCATGGTTTCCTATAAATGGTTTTCCAGATCCATATATTCACAGATGAAGTGTTGTACTAAGGCTGAGAAGTCCCTGGCTTTTTCAAGATTGTCCAGGCTTCTTTGGCACAAATGTGAAGAAAATTTATTTATTGTATCATTGCCTGGTATTCCTGCTTTGGGCCACTATTTTTACCATGTACACTTCCTGCAGTATCAAGTTTAATCCACACAGTGGTGCTAGAAAACCAAGAATTGATGATTGTTTCCCTTTTAATCAGTGGAGTATATATATTTTTAACTTCCTCATGAAATAAACATTTCCTTGAGTTATATAATGACAATTTCCTCAGCCTCTAAGAAATCCATCATAAAGTTACAATGGTTTTACTTCCTGTTGGTCTGCAAACTTCAATCATCCTTTACCTGGATGACTGCAGTAGCTTCCTTGTAGATCTTCCTGGGTTTGCTTTGCTTTGCTCTAATCTGTTTTCCATATTTAGTTATAAGTAACCTATAGATTCTAATCTGGTCTTTACTATCCTGCTTAAAAGCTCTTAAAATAATTCTTATTACATCGAGTTTATCAACAAAAATAAAGGCAAGGCCTTCTGTGATCCATCTTCTGCCCATTTCTGTAGCTTCATTCACCTGAGCCTTGCCTTATACAGTTCTCTTTGTTGCTCTGCATTTCAGCCAGTTTGGCTAACTTTTGGTTTTTTTAACACAAATTTTTCCATCTAATTTTGCTTACTCTCCTTTTCCATGTGATAAGTAGGGGTACAGGGATGCATGTGCGCCTGCGTGTGAGGGTGTAGGAATATTTCTTAAGTTGTACTTTATCCTTTGTAGCTTGGTTAAAATTTTTGAAAGCCTTCATTAATCTCCCCAAGTGGATCAGGCTCCATTGTTATTCTCACTGTGTGTGTGTGTGTTTCTTGCTTTTAGGGCTGCACTTATATATATATATTTTTTTTTTTGCTTTTTAGGGCCGCACTTAGAGCATATGAAAGTTCCCAGGCTAGCAGTTGAATCAGAAGCCACAGCAACGTGGATCCAAGCCATGTCTGCAGCTTGCACCACAGCTCATAGTAACGCCAGATCCTTAACTCACTGAGCAAGGCCAGGGATTGAACCTGAATCCTCATGGATACTAGCTGGATTCATTTTCACCGTGCCAAAATGAGAACTCTCTGATTATGTATTTATTTATTTGATTATTTGACTAGTGTCCATTTCCCCACTGGATCATAAGGCTAAGAAGATAGATTCTATACTGTTTGCTCATCGTATCATTTGTGCCTATTAAGATATTTGCTGAATAAATGAATGAATAAATACAACTTAGACAGGACTCCAGACAGATAATAGAAATAACAACAGGTGAGCATTCCGGAGAAAAGATGAAAGTATTTGGGATCAGACTGTAGTAAAATGTGTTTCATAATTAGGATAAAGTATTGGCCCAGCATAACCAACTACTGTATTTCTTGTTGGAGCAGAAATTAATTCTAGGTCACTGGCAGCCCTGAACTATAAGAGTTTCTGTCTACATAGAAGGAAAGGAGAAATGGAGGCAGACATCGCTCTTGGCAGATTTAAAATTATGGAAGCAGCAGAAGTTCCCATCATGACTCAGATCCTGCGTTGCTGTGGCTAGTAGGCTGGCAGTTGCAGTTCCAATTTGATTCTTAACCCGGGAACTTCCGTATGCCATGGGTGCAGCCCTAAAAGCAAAAGTAAATAAATAAATTAAAACAAAATTATGGAAGCAGCTAAGACAGTAGATTTTTGGGGTGGGGGGGTGGGAGGGCATGCCCATGGCCTGAGGAAATTCTGGGGCCAGGGATGGAACCTATGCCATAGCGGTGAACAACACTGGATCCTTAATCGCTAGGCCATCACAGAATTCAGGAAAGTAGATCTTAAAAGTTCTTAGAACAAGAAAAACAGTTGTAACTATGTGAGGTGATGGATGTGTTAAGTAAGCTTATTTTGGTAATCATTTCACAATACATACATACATCAAATCATTACATTGTATACTTTAAACGTATGCCATATTATATGCCAATTATATGTCAGTAAAGGTGGAAAAAAGTGAAATTATGGAAGCTGCAGTGAAAAAAGCACTGTTATTTAAGTAGGAAACTTTGTTTCCATTCCAGATATGATACTGTTTTGTCTTGTACTCTTGGGAAAGATGTGGTATATAACAGAGAAGTTACCGTTTCTGCTTACATTTATTTCCGTAATTGTATAATGCTACAATAAAAACATTCTCTTTATTTCTTCATGTGGTAAAAATGAATGAGATAATAGAGATATAATATAATAGAGATAAGTATAAAAACACTTTATAACATGTGTTTAATATTACCCAGAAGACAGGAAATCTTCCAAATTTAGAATTTCTGTGTTCTTTGTATTCATAATTATAAGGAAGGGTACTTAAAAGAATGGTATGGGAGCTCTTGTTGTGACTTAGCGGGTTACGAGCCTGCTTAGTATCCATGAGGACACAGGTTCAATCCCTGGCCTTGCTCAGTGGATTAAGAATCCGGCATTGTGGTGAGCTGTGGGGTAGGCTGGCAGCTGCAGCTCCAAATAGATCCCTAGCCTGGGAACATCCATATACCACACGTGCAGCCCTAAAAAGCAAAAAAAAAAAAAAAAAAAAAAACGTGGTATGAAAAGCTCTGTACCCGCTATGTTCTAGGTTCTGGAAAGACAGGGGCTTTGTCCATTTACCCACTGTTTATGCTCTGCACACAGTGCCTGGTAGATACCCAGAAATTATTTTCAAATAGTAATATAGTCCTGAAGGCCTTGGTGATTTACATTCTCTGTTTTTTTTTGTTTTTTTTTTGTTTTTTTCCTTATTGGCATTCTGCAGAAAAGAACAATCTAAGGCAGAGCACTTAATGTTTATTTTTCTTACATTTCAGCTGTGGCAGAAGTAAAACTTCGAGATGATCAATATACACTGGAGCACATGCATGCTTTTGGAATGTATAATTACCTACACTGTGATTCATGGTATCCAGACAGTGTCTACTACATTGATAACCTTGGAAGAATTATGAATTTAACAGTGATGCTGGTAAGAAAAAAAAATCTGTAGTGATAGAATTTTCCAATAAATTTGATCCTTAATTTTCACTTTTAATATGATGTCTAGAGAATTGAGGTATGCATATCTTTAATATATGGAATCCTATAGGTTTATATTAGGCTTTATTTTGTTTAATACAATTTTAATTTTTCCCTTTGTTTCTGTTACTTACACTTATTTATTTCCCTCCACTTCCAGCAATAAGAATGAATTTTTTATCTTAATAGTAATGTTAACTGTTCATGTCTGTTTTTTCTGTGTGAGTTGTTAACTCTATGACTGGATTTGTCTTTCTCCTTTTGATTTCTACTTTGTTTATTTATTTATTTTTGGCCCACCCTCGAATCATGCGGAAGTTCCCGGGCCAGGAATCAAACCTGCTCGACAACAGTGACTTTGGCCACTGCAGAGACAACACTGGATCCTTAACTTGCTGTGCCACAAGGGAACTTCCTTCACTTCATGTATTTTTTAAGTATGTTAGTTGGGTTCAGGCTTTTAGGATTGTTTTGTATGCTGTGGATTGGTCTTTGTAGTGTTATGAAACATCCCTCTTTTCCTCTGGGGTCTGTGAATAATTTCTTTCTTTTTTTTTTTTTTTTGGTCTTTTTAGGGCTGTACTTGCAGCATATGGAAGTTCCCAGGCTCTGGGTCTAATCGGAGTGATAGCTGCCAGCCACAGCAACGCCAGGTCTGTGACCTATACAGCTCATGGCAACGCCGGATCCTTGACCCACTGAGCGAGGCCAGGGATCAAACCTGCGACCTCATGGTTCCTAGTCAGATTCATTTCCTCTGCACCACAGTGGGAACTCCAGTGTTTTTCTTTTTCTATCCTTTTTCTTTGAATTTGTCAGTGTTATTATTAGTCAGGTTTGTCTTTTATAAAGAGTATACATTTGGGTCTTGTTTTTTATCCAGAATGACAGTCTTTGTCCAATAATTGGCTTAGTATATTTATATTTAATGTAAATACTCATACGGTTGGCTTTATGTTACCATTGCCAAACCTTTCTGTTTTGTCCATCTGTTCTTTTTTCCTTTGTGTCTGTATTCTTACTTGTTTTTTAATTCATCAGTTTTAAAAAAAAATTGCCTTTTTAGTGCTGCGCCTATGGCATATGGAAGTTCTTGGGCTAGGGGTCCAGTTGGAGCTACAGCTGCCGGCCTATGCCATAGCCATAGCAACCCCAGATCTGAGCAGCATCTGTGACCTGTGCCTCATCTTGAGGCAACTCTGGATCCTTAACCCACTGAATGAGGCTAGGAATCAAACTCTCATTCTCATGGGTACTAGTCATATTCTTAACCTGCTGAGCCACAGTGGGAACTCCTAAGAAATTTTTCTTGAAGTTCGACTTAGTTTTTCTCTTTTTGCTTTTTAATCCAACCCTATTTGATTATTTTTAATGATTAATGTAGAGATTATAGTATTCATCATTAATTTATACTCCTTTGCCTCTAATTAATGTTATTCCACTTAAAGACAGTGGAAAAAAATCTTACAATAATGTAATTCCTTTTACTTCCCATCCTTTGAACTACTGTTAAACATTTTTTTTTCCTTCTTGAGGGCCACACCTGTAGTATATGGAAGTTGCCAGGCCACAGGTTGAATCAGAGCTGGAGCTGCCGGTCTACGCCACAGCAATGCCAAATCTGAGCCACAACTGTGACCCACACCACAGCTCTTGGTGACACCAGTTCCTTAACCCACTGAGCGAGGCCAGGGATAGAACTTGTGTCTTTGTGGATAGTAGTCAGGTTCGTTACCTGGAACCACAATTGGAACTCCTATTGTTATATGTTTTACTTGTTTATATGCTGTAAGCTCCACAATACATTGTTAATCTATTTGCTTTAAATAATCAGTAGTAGCTTCCTGAATACTCTCTGCTCGTTCTAGCCCTCCTCTACATTGCATCTATAGAATAATCTTTCATATTTGTTTGCCTAACTTCATCATTTCTCATTTAAATTCCTTAAATATTTCCTTTATGACATAGTATACACTTTTTAATATGCAGTTTTAGAATAGGTAATGTATTCTATGATTTAAAAAACAAATTTTTAAAATATATTTAGTAAAGTATCTCTGACCCCACTTTCATCTGTTCTATGTTTACTACCCCTTTTCCCTCTATAACTTTTTTTTTTTGTCTTTTCTAGGGCCACAACCATGGCAGATGAAGGCTCCCAGGCTAGGGGTCTAATCGGAGCTGTAGTTGCCGGCCTACGCCAGAGCCACAGCAATGCAGGATCCAATTCATGTCTGCAAACTACACCACAGCTCACTATAACGCTGGACCCGTAACCCACTGAGCAATGCCAGGGATCGAACTTGCAACCTCATGGTTCCTAGTCACATTCGTTAACCACTGAGCCACAATGGGAACTCCCCCCTCTATAACTTTATATTAGTTTCTTGTATGTTCTCCCACGTGGGTTGAGTTTTTTTGTGTGCTTGCTTGATTTGTTTTTTTTGGCAGGTGTACACATAAAGTGATATATATTCTTTAAAAACACAAGCTCCTCAGGAGTTTCCTTCATGGCTCAGTGGCTAGCGAACCCAACTAGCATCCATGAGGACGCAGGTTTGATCCCTGGCCTCACTCAGTGGGTTAAGGATTTGGCGTTGCCATTAACTGTGGTGTAGTTAGCAGATGTGGCTTGGATCTCAGGTTGCTGTGGCTCTGGCATAGGCTGGCGGCTACAGCTCTGATTGGACCCCTAGCCTGGGAACCTCCATATGCAGTGGGTGCAGCCCTAAAAAGACAAAAGTTGACCAAAAAAAAATACAAGCACCTCACCTTGGCAAGTGCACACCTCTTCTCCAACCTTGTCTTTCACCACTTTGTGCACTACATTCTAATAGTACCGAACTCTTGGCAGTTATTGAAACATGACCTGTATCTTTTTGCCTGCAGCCCTTTCCCACATAATTTACATTTCTCTTATTTCTGTGTCAGGCTGCTTCCCAGTCTTCAATTAATTTCAGTTAACCATTTCACCCAGGAAGCCTGCCCTGACATCCTCCCTTTGCTCTCTTCCCCAGGGATATTCATACCATTGGCTTTCAGATCTTCATAGACTGAATTCTCATTAGGCTAGGGGCTTAAGGGCCTTCTGCAAGGGCCAGATAAATGTTAAAGGGTTAAGGGGCCAGACAGTGTTAGGTCGCAACTGCTCAGTTTTGCTGTAGTAGTGTGGTAGTGTTAGAATACGTAAACAAGGAGTGTGTCTGCCTTCCAAAAAATTATTTATGAAGCAATTTAGCTTGTGGACTATGGTTTGCCAACTCTTGATCTAGGGATGTGGGTCTAATATTCGTATAATCCTAGCAGCCAGCAGAAGGCTTAATCAGTATGTTTATATAGTGGATAACCATTGTTTAAGTCTTGTTCTTACTCTTTGGAGTTGGCTTTCCATTCTTTTTTTTTTTTTTTTGCTTGGGCCGCTCCTGCGGCATATGGAGGTTCCCAGGCTAGGGGTCTAATCGGAGCTGTAGCCGCTGGCCTACGCCAGAGCCACAGCAACACGGGATCCGAGCCGCGTCTGCAACCTACACCACAGCTCACGGCAATGCCGGATCATTAACCCACTGAGCAAGGGCAGGGACCGAACCCGCAACCTCATGGTTCCTAGTCGGATTCGTTAACCACTGTGCCATGACGGGAACTCCCTGGCTTTCCATTCTTGATAGGATCTTTTTATTATTTCTCCTTTAGGTACAAGTATGAGTCTTTGGTTTGTTGAGATCAAATAATTTTACTGAATAAGAAGTAATTATTATTCTTAACAAATGTTTATTGAATACTCCTGCATGTTTTATTAGCCACACACACAAATAAATTGATTACACGTCACCTTGGGAGTAAGGATAAGATGAAGAAATAGTATGGAAGAGGAAACAATTTTTTTTTTTTGCTTTTTAGGGCTGCACCCCGTCACATGGAAGTTCCCAGGTTAGGGTTTGAGTCAGAGCTATAGCTGCCGGCCCACACCACAGCCATAGTAATGTGGGATCTGAGCCAAGTTTGGGACCTACACCACAGCTCATGGCAACACCAGATCTCCAACCCACTTGGTGAGGCCAGGGATCAAACCCACATCCTCATGGATTTTAGTCGGATTCGTTTCTGCTGAGTCACGAGGGGCACTCCAGAGGAAACAGTTTTAGTACTATGTGGAGGGAGAGGCATATATATACGATCACAGTTTAGGGCCGAAAGCTCAGTTTTATCGTTTTACTAATTGATAATCAGTATTTGGGATATTAATTCCAATTTAAATAAGATTGGAAATCTGGAATGAATGTTTCATGACTTCATTTGAAATACTATAGATAAGCAGTGTGGACTGGTTAGTATATGTATATTTTTCTTCTAATGAGATGTTTCCCTGGGAAATAATTTTGACAACTTTTTCCTGTAATTTATTTTTTGATAGCTTACTTGACATGGAAAGGCGAATATGTCTTTGATTCCTTTTCTTTTTTTTTTTTTTAATTTTATTTTATTTTTTGTCTTTTTGCTATTTCTTGGGCCGCTCCCGCGGCATATGGAGGTTCCCAGGCAAGGGGTCGAATCGGAGCTGTAGCCGCTGGTCTACGCCAGAGCCACAGCAACACTGGATCCGAGCCGCGTCTGCAACCTACACCACAGCTCACGGCAACGCCGGATCATTAACCCACTGAGCAAGGGCAAGGACCGAACCTGCAACCTCATGGTTCCTAGTCGGATTCATTAACCACTGCGCCACGACGGGAACTCCAGATTTTTTTTTTTTTTTTTTTATGCTCATCAAGTTTCTTCTTGAATATGTTATGGTTTCTGCCTCTCATTAATAGAATATTTTTTTCTATATTCTTTATTGATAAAGACTATTTCTTGTATAAACCACTTTATTTGATAACTTGGTAATTTTTACCTACTCCCGTTTAGGTTTTCATAGTAGACAATTCCATTGTTAGCAAAAGGAAATGGCTCATCTCTCCTTGTCCAGTGTATTTATGAAAGTGGAAATAGAATTCCTGTGTCATTTCATTTTTGTTTTATTGGTGTTACTAGATGGAACCTCTGAGACAGTGTTGAATGATAACGGGGATTACAAGTATCACTTTTTAGCTTTTGCTTTTAATTATAATGGCTTATAAATTTACTTGAGAATACTTGCTGTCAGCTTTATAGATAAATAGCTTTTATTGTTTTAAAGTTGCTTCTTTTACTTTGTTTCTATTTAATGTTTTTATTATGCCTGCCAAATTTTATTGCATGCTTTTTCAACACCTACCTAATGTTAATGATTGTGTGCTTTTTGTTAATTTATCAGTGTAGTGAATTAAATTGATATAGTTATTAAATTTCTTAATTTCCTAGTTCCTTAAATTCCTAGAATAAATTCTTTTCAAGTAAGAGTGTGTTATTCTTGGGAGTCCCTCTGTGGCTCAGTGGGTTAAGAACCTTACTGTTATCTATGAGGATGTGGGTTTGATCTCTGGCCTCGCTCAGTGGGTTAAGGATCTGGCATTCCTGCAAGCTGTGACCTAACAAGCTGCAGCCTAGGACGCAGATGCTGCTTGGATCTAGCATTGCTGTGGCTGTGAGTGACATAGGCCCAGTAGCTGCAGCTCCGATTCAACCCCTAGCCTGGGAACTTCCATATGCCACAGGTACAGCCCTGAAAAGAAAAAAAAAAAAAAAAAGCTGTGTTATTCTTTTGGTACATTATTGGATTCTTTGCTGACATTTTATTTTAGAATATTTGTATTTATTTTCCAAGTTATATTGATTTTTTTATTTTGGTTTTGTTGATACCTGTCAGATTTGGTTTTGTCTAATAGTTTATATTGTACTATATAAAGTACTGTTTTGCTTGAACAATCTTTTTTAAAAATTTATTAAAGTATAGTTGGTTTACAGCATTGTGCCAATTTCTGCTATATAGCAAAGTGATTTAATTATATACATATAATATATAATATGTATGCATGCATATAATATACATGTATAACATATACATACTTTTAAAAATATTCTTTTCTATCATGGTCTATCCCTGGAGATTGGATATAGTTCCCTGTGCTATACAGTAGGACCTTATTGTTCATTTATTTTATACATAGTAGTGTGTATCTGTTAATCCCAAACTCCTAATTTATCCCCTCTCACCCTTTTTTCCTTTGATAACCATAAATTTGTTTTCTGTTTCTGTGAGTGCTTTTGTGTTGTAAATAAGTTCATTTGTATTATATTTTAGATTCTGTATATAAGAGATATCATAGGGTATTTGTCATTCTCTTGACTTACTTCACTTAGTATGATAATCTCTAATTGTGTCCATGTTGCTGTGAATGGTATTATTTCATTCCTTTTTTATGGCTGAATAACATTCCAGTGTATGTATGTACCATTTCTTCTTAATCCATTCATCTGTCAGTACACGGGTTGCTTCCATGTCTTGGCTATTGTGAATAGTGCTGCTGTGAACATAGGAGTGCATTATCTTTTTGAATTATAGTTTTGTCTGGTTATATTCCCAGGAGTGGGATTGCTTGATCGTATGATAATTCTGTTTTTAGTTCCATATTTGTCAGATTTTGATAATATTTTAATGTATATTTTTGCTGTGCAAAATATTGTTATCAGGAGTTCCTGTTGTGGCACAGTGGAAATGAATCTGACTAGAAACCATGAGGTTGCAGGTTCAACCCCTGACCTTGCTCAGGGGGTTAAGGATCCAGTGTTGCTGTGAGCTGTGGTGTGGGTCACAGACGTGGCTTGGATCTAGAGTTGGTGTGGCTGTGGCGTAGGCCAGCAGCTACAGCTCCAGTTCAACCCCTAGCCTGGGAACCTCCATATGCCATGGGTGTGGCCCTAAAAAGACAAATATATATATATATATATATATAGTTACCGTTTTCCTCTTTTTCCTTAATCAAACTTTAGAAGGATATTAGTATTATTTTATATCTAAAGAACCATGTTTAGGTGTTGTTTTAGTTTTGTTTTCGGATTAGTTAAGTCAGCTTTTTGTCTTTGGTTTTCAAACTGTATTGCACATCAGAATTACTTGGAGTAATTGGCTGAAACAAAATACTAATTTCAGGTTATGGTTCCAAAGATTCTGATTCAGTTTGTCAGGGTTGGTTGTGGTCTGGGAATCTGCATTTTATTGAACACCCAGATGATTTTGCTTGTGGTTTGGACAAAGTTTTAAGAAGCTTTATGATCAGCATCAAAGGAAATCACATCCCAGAGATGTTTTTTCTTGCAGCTGTTAACCTGGGCTAAACACTGCTGTGATCAAAAGTGAAGGCTAGATACCCCAAGAAAAAAATTCACAAGTTGCTTGACCTTTAGATTTTGTGAGGAGCCAGCAGGTGGCAGCAGTTCAACACACAGGTTTATAGAGGTATTATACTTCCTAGTCATTTTAACGTGTGGTTTACAATCCTTAATTTTAGAGAAACGTCAACTGGGCAGAAGTACACTTAAGAAATAGAAAATTCATTAGGAAAGCAAAAAAAAAAGTTTAAAATCTGTTTCTTTATTATTTTATTATGATAAGCAGGGCTTATTTTATTTATTTATTTTTTGTCTTTTTTCCTTTTCTTGGGCCACTGCTACGGCATATGGAGGTTCCCAGGATAGGAGTCTAATCAGAGCTGTAGCTGCTGGCCTATGCCAGAGCCACAGCAACGCTGGATCCAAGCCACGTCTGTGACCTACACCACAACTCAGGGCAATGCTGGATCCTTAACCCACTGAGCAAGGCCAAGGATCGAACTCACAACCACATGGTTCCTAATCGGATTTGTTAACCACTGAGCCACGACGGGAACTCCAGGCAAGGCTTATTTTAAAATAATGTGTTCTGTTTTGTAATATTTACGGAATGAATGCTGCCCTAATTTATTTTTCTGTTTAATCTGAAAAATTCATTTGTTTCTGCTACTAAAAAAGAGCATCATCTTGTGGTGCCTCTTTAAATTGCATGTAAAGTAGGGAGTTACTGGATTCCATTTGAATCATACATTTGTGAGGCTGTGTCTTACAGTGACTGGTTATAACTACTTGTTAGTTTAGCTCAAGTGTATGCCAGTATGTTCCTTTCTAGATTTGAATCTCAGCTTATTTTCTATATTGAGAAAATAATTATTAATAATTATTAATAGGGAGCCAGTGATTTATCTGGTTAAAGAAAATTGAGTAAGTTCTTGGAACTGTGTGTGTTTAATGCATTATTGAAAGTTTCACGGTACATAGAGACATTACTTGATCAAATTGCATTTAATTTAAAACAGCTTTCCTTAAAGCTTTAGCCAAAAAAAAAAAAGTGGAATAAGGAAGGGTTTTTTTTTTCTTCCAATTAAAAGAGCAGTTTTTTAAATGTCAATATCTAATAATACTGGTAAATTGCATTTATTTAATTTAGCTTGACCACTGTATTTAAACTTCAGTAGCATATTCTGTAAAAGAATTAGAAAAATGCTTCATTAGTTCAAAGCTTGTCTTTTTGTGGCTGTCGCTAAGAGGTCCCAAAATGTTTTGAGATGTTTTTCATAAATATCTACAGTTTATATATTAGTACTTTTTTTAATTCAATGAATTTTATTATATATAGTTGTACAACCATCATGACAACCCAGTTTTATATTTCCATCCCAAACCCCCAGCCCATCCCTACCCCCACAACCTGTCTCCTATGGTAACCATAAGTTTTTCAGAGTCAGTAAGTCAGTTTCTGTTCTGCAAAGATGTTCATTGAATCCTTTTTTTATATTCCAATTATAAGCGATAGCATATGACGTTTGTTATTCACTGTCTAACTTTACTTACCATGATAATTTCATCCATGCTGCTGCAAATTATTTCATTCCTTTTTATGACTAAGTAATATTCCATTGTGTATATGTACTACATCTTCTTTATCCACTCCTCTGTTGATGAACATTTAGGTTGCTTCCATGACTTGGCTATTGTATGTAATGCTGCAGTGAACATTGGAGTACATATATCTTTTCAAGTCATGGTTTTCTCTGAATAGATGCCCAGGAGTGGGATTGCTGGATCAAATGGTAGTTCTATTTTTAGTTTTCTGAGGACTCTCCATACTGTTTTCCATAGCGATTGCACCAATTTACATTCTCACCAACAGTGTAAGAGGGTTCCCTTTTCTCCACACCCTCTCCAGCATTTATTGTTGGTAGATTTTTTGATCATGGCCATTCTGGCTGGTGTAAGTTGGTGCCTCTTAGTAGTTTTGGTTTGCCTTTTTCTAATAATAAGTGATATTGAACATCTTTTCATGTATTTTTTGGCTGTCTGCATGTCTTCTTTGGAGAATTATCTGTTTAGATCTTCTGCCCATTTTTTGATGGGGTTGTTTGTTTTTTTGGTATTGAGCTGCAGGAGGTATTTATGTATTTTGGAGATTAATCCCTTGTCAGTCAATTCATTTGCAAAGGTTTTCTCCCATTCTGTGGGTTGTCCTTTCATTTTATTTGGGTTTTCCTTTGCTGTGCAGAAACTTTTAAATTTAATTAGGTCCCATTTGTTTATTTTTGTTTTTATTGTCATTACTCTAGGAGGTGGATCTGAGAAGATATTGCTCAGAACTGCTGAAAAGATGTGTTTATGTCAGAGAGTGTTTGGCCTATGTTTTCCTCTAAGAGTTTTATAGTATCCAGTCTTATATTTAGGTCTTTAATCAACTTTGTATTTATTTTTGTGTATGATGTTAGGGATTGTTCTAATATCATTCTTTTACATGTAGCTGTTCTGTTTTCCCAGCACCACTTATTGAAGGGGCTGTCTTTTCTCCATTGTATATGCTTGCCTCATTTGTCATAGATTAGTTGATTGTTGGTGTGTGGGTTTAACTCGGGGCTTTCTGTACTGTTCCACTGATCTATATTTGTTTTTGTGCAGTTAACATACTGTTTTGATGACTTTAGCTTTCTAGTATAGTCTGAAGTCAGGTAGCCTGCTTCCTCCAGCTTCATTTTTCTTTCTCAGGATGGCTTTGGCTATTCTGGGTCTTTTGTGCTTCCAAACAAACTTTAAAATATTTTGTTCTACTTCTGTGAAAAAGTCCTTGGTAATTTGATAGGGATTGCATTAAATCTGTAGATTGCCTTGGGTAGTATAGTCATTTTGATAATATTGATTCTTCCAGTCCAAGAGCATGGTATATCTTTCCATCTGTTTGTGTCATCTTTGATTTCTTTCATTAACATCTTACAGTTTTCAGAGTACATGTCTTTTGACTCCTTAAGTAGTTTTATTCCTAGTTATTTTATTCTTTTTGATGCAATGGTAAATGGGATTATCTCCCTAATTTCTCTTTCTGATCTTTCATTGTTAGTATATAGAAATGCAGTTGATTTCTGTGTATTGATTTTATATCCTACAACTTTACCACATTCAATGATGAGCTCTAACAGTTTTCTGGTAGTGTCTTTAGGAGTTTCTAGGTATACTAGAAAACAGTGATAGTTTTACTTCTTCCTTTCCAATTTAGATTCCTCTTATTTCTTTTTCTTCTCCTATTGCCATGGCTAGGACTTCCAAAACTATGTTGAATACTAGTGGCGAGAGCAGACATCCTTATCTTGTTTCTGATTTTAGCAGGAATTCTTTTAGCTTTTCACCATTGAGAATGATGTTAGCTGTGGGATTGTCATATATGGTCTTTATTATGTTGAGGTAGGTTCTCTCTGTGCCCACTTTCTGGAGGGTTTTTATCAGAAATGGGTGTTGGATTTTGTCAAAATCTTTTTTGCATCTCTTGAGAGGATTGTATGGTTTTTCTTCTTCAATTTGTTGTTATTACACTGATGTATGTGGTGTATCACACTGATTTGTGGATATTGAAAAATCCTTGCATCCCTGGGATAAATCCCACTTGATCATGTTGTACCATCCTTTTAGTGTATTGCTGGATTCGGTTTGCTAGTTTTGTTGAGGATTTTTGTATCTCTGTTCATCAGTGATTTTGGCCTGTAGTTTTCCTTTTTTTTTTTTGTGGTATTTTTGTCTGGTTTTGTTATCAGGGTGATAGAGGCCTCATAGAATGAGTTTGGAAGTATTCCTTCCTCTGCAATGTTTTGCAATATTTTCAGAAGCATAGGTGTTAACTCTTTTCTAAATTTTTGATAGAATTTGTCAGTCCAGCCATCTGGTCCTTGACTTTTGTTTGTTGTAAGTTTTTTAATTACAGTTTCAATTTCAGTTCTTGTGATTGGCCCATTCATCTTTTCTATTTTGCCTTGGTTTAGTCTTGAAAGATTGTGCTTTCCTTAGAATTTGTCCATTTCTTCTAGTTTGTGCATTTATTGGCATATAGTTGCTTGTAGTAATCTCTTATGATTCTTTCTATTTCTGTGTTGTCCATTGTAACTTCTCCTTTTTTATTTCTAATTTTATTGAGTCCTCTTTCTTTTTTTCTTGATGAGTCTGGCTAAGGCTTTATCAATTTTGTTGATCTTTTCAAAGAGCCAGCTTTTAGTTTCATTGATCTTTACTATGGTTTTCTTTGTTTCTATTTCATTTTTTTTCTGCTCTAATTTTTATGATTTCTTTTCTTCTGTTAATGTTGGGTTTTGTCTGCTCTTCTCTCTCTTTAGGTGTAAAGTTTTAGGTGTAAAGTTGGGTTTTTTGAGGTTTTTCTTGTTTCCTGAAATAGGCTTGTATTGCTATAAACTTCCCTCTTAGAACTGCTTTTGCTGCAAACCATAGGTTTTGGATTGTTGTGTGTTTGTTGTCATTTGCTTCTAGGTTTTGTTTTTTTGTTTCTTTTTGTTTTTTGGGTTTTTTTTTTTGGTCTTTGCTGGGGCCACACCTGAGGCATATGGAGGTTCCCAGGCTAGGAGTCTGATCGGAGCTGTAGCTGCCAGTCTACACCAGAGCCACATCAATGCTGGATCCGAGCCTCTTCTGCAACCTACACCATATCTCACAGCAATGCCAGATCCTTAACCCACTGAGCGACGCCAGGGATTGAACCTTCAACCTCATTGTTCCTAGTTGAATTCATTAACCACCGAGCCATGACAGAAACTCCATGCTTCTAGGTATTTTTTAATTTCCTCTTTGATTTCTTCATTGATGCATTGGTTGTTTAGTAGCATGTTGTTTAGTCTCCACGTGTTTGTATTTTTTCGCAGTTTTTCCTTGTTGTTGATTTCCATTTGTGTAGCATTGTGTCGGAAAAGATGTTTGATATGATTTCCATTTTCTTAAATTTACCAAGGCTTGATTTGTGTCCCAGAATGTGATCTATGCCAGAGAATGTTGCATGTGCACTTGAGAAGAATGTGTATTCTGCTGCTTTGGCATGGAGTGTTCTATAAAGTCCATCTGGTCTAATGCATCATGTAAGGCCCTTGTTCTTGTTGATTTTCTGACTGGATGATCTGTCCATTGCTGTAAGTGGGGTGTTAAAGTCCCCCACTATTACTGCGTTAATGTCAGTTTCTCCTTTTAAGGTTGTTAGCAGTTGCCTTATATATTGACCTGCTCCTATGTCAGGTGCAAATATATTTCCACTTTTTATGTGTTCTTAGATTGTCCTTTGATCATTATGTAATGTCCTTCTTTGTGTCTTAAAATATTCTTTATTTTAAGGTCTATTTTATCTGAGTATTGCTACTCCAGCTTTCTTTTGACTTCTGTTTGCATGGAATATATTTTTCCATCCTCTCACTTTTAGTATGTATGTGTTCCTAGAACTGAAGTGGGTGTCTTGAAGACAGCATATATATGGTACTTGTTTTTGTATCCATTCAGGCAGTCTATGTCTTTTGGTTGGGGCATTTAGTCCATTTACATTCAAGGTAATTATTGATATGTATGTTCTTATTGCCATTTTATTAACTGTTTTAGGTTTTGTTGGTCTTTTTTCTTCCCTTCTCCTGTTCTCTTGTGATTTGATGATTATCTTAGTGTTGTATTTGGATTGCTTTTTCTTATTTGTGTGTGTATCTGTTGTTGATTTTGGGTTTGCAGTTACCTTGAGGTTTGATATTGGAGTTTATAGATACATAAGATTGTCTTAAGTTGTTGGTCTCTTAATTGCAAATGCATTTCCAGTATCCTGCATTCGTACCATCTTCTTCTCATGATTTCTTGTTTTGGTAGCATATTTGTGTGTAGATGACTTCCTACCTTTACTATATGTATGCCTTTACTGATGAACCTTGTCATTTGTAATATTTTTGTTTCTAGTTGCAGCCTTTTCTTTTGCACTTAGAAAAGTTCCTTTAGTATTTGTTGTAAGGCTGGTTTAGTGTTGCTGAATTCTGTTAGCTTTTGCTTATCTGTGAAGCTTTTGATTTCTCCTTCAGATCTGAATGAGAGCCTTGCTGGGTAGAGTAATCTTGCTTGGAGGTTTTTTTCCTTTCATTACTTAAATATATCATGCCACTCCTTTCTGGCCTGCAGAGCTTCTGCTGAAAAACCTGCTGACAACCTTATCAGGGTTCCCTTGTATGTTATTTGTTTCTTTTCCCTAGCTGCTTTCAGTATTTTCTCTTTGACTTTAATCTTGATCAGTTTGATTAATATGTGTCTCAGGGTGTTCCTCCTTGGGTTTATTTTATATGGTACTTGTGCTTCCTGGATTTGAGTGAGTGATTCCTTTCCCTTGTTAAGGAAGTTTTTGCCTATTATCTCTTCAAATGTTTTCTTTAGCCCTTTCTCACTCTTCTTCTGCTGGCACCCCTGTAATATGGATATTGGTGTGTTTAACTGTCCCGGATTCTCTCAGACTGTCTTCATTTCTTTTCAATCATTTTTGTGTTTTCTGTTCCTTGTCAGTGATTTCTACTAGTCTGTCTTCCACATTGCTTATTCTTTCTTCTGCCTCCTCCTTTATGCCATTGGTTGCTTCTAGTTAATTTTTTATTTCAGTTACTATATTTTGCATTTCTGTTTACTTAATCCTTAAATCTTCTATTTCTTTTGTCGACATTTGCTGTAATTTATCAGTCTTGGCATCCAGTTTATTTCCAAGATCTTGAATCATCTTTACTATCATTAGTCTAAATTCTTTTTCAAGGAGGTTGATAATCTCCAAATCACTTAGCTGTTTTTCTGGTGTTTTTTCTTTCTCCCTTATCTGAGTCATAATTCTCTGCCTTTTCATTTTTTATAGATTTTTGGTGTGGTCTCCTTTTTGCCAACAATAGGGTTGTAGCCTCTCTTGCTTCTTATATCTGCCCCCTTTTGTGGCTTGAAGTTGGTACTGGGGCTTGCTGCAGGCTTCTTGATGGCAGGGACTGATGCCTGCCACCTGGTAGGTAGAGCTGATTTTTATCCCTCTGGTGGGTGGAACTTTGTCTCTGGGTGTGATTAGATGCAGCTGTGTGCCTGGGGAGTCTTTAGGGAGACTTTTTGCTAATGCGTGGGGCTACTTGGTTTGTTGTTTGGCCTGGGGCTTCTCAGCCCAGATGGGTGGGGCCAGATTTTTCAAAAATGGTCACCTTTAGAAGAGCACACACTGATGATTATTCCTGAGACCTTTGCATCCAAAGTACTTTCCCTACAAAGAGTCAGTCACCCCCTGTTTTCCCAGGAGATCCTCCAAGAACTGCAGACAGGCCTGATCCAGATTCTTTTAGAGTCTCTGCTTTGCTCTGGGACCCTTGCACATGAAAGCCTGTGTGCAGCTTTCAAGAGTGGAGTCTCCATTTCCCCCATTCCCTTGGAGCTCCTGTATGCAAGCCCCACTGGCCTTCAGTGCCAAATGTTCTGGGGGCTCCTTGTTCCAATGCCAGATCCCCAGAGGTGGAAACCTGATGTGGAGCTCAGAACTCTCACTCCGGAGCCCCTACAATATAGTTACTTTGCAGTTTGTGGGCCGCTCACCTGGTAGGTATGGCATTGTTTATATCGCATAATCACTCCTCTTACTGTCTCAGTGTGGCTTCCTATTTGTCTTTTGGAGTAGGATGTCTTTGTTGATAGTTTGTCGTCTATCTTGTTGAAGGTTGTTCAGCAGTTGGTTATAATTTTGTTGCTTTTATAGGAGACAGTGAGCTCCAGTCCTTCTACTCTGCCATCTTAATCCTGTCTATATTAGTACTTATTTACTGTTTATTTAAGAGTGTCATTTATATAAAAGATATGGACATTGAAATGTTTTTATTATGTTTTTTTGGCTCAGGAATCTAATTTAAAATACTGTTCATTAGCCCCAAAGAAAAATTGAGTATGATAATTCCATTCATACTGGGTTGTTTTTTTGGGGGGTGAGGGTTAGTCCATAAGTTGCATTGCATTCTGAGGTATCATTTGTTTGGAAAAACTTAAGAAGTGGTTTTGTCTTTTTTTGCCTTTTCTAGAGCCGCTCCCATGGCATATGGAGGTTCCCAGGCTAGGGGTCTAATCAGAGCTGTAGCCGCTGGCCTACGCCAAAGCCACAGCAACACAGGATCCGAGCCGAGTCTGTGACCTACACCACAGCTCATGGCAACGCCAGATCCTTAACCCACTGAGCAAGGCCAGGGATCGAACCTGCAACCTCGTGGTCCTAGTCAGATGGGTTAACCACTGAGCCATGACAGGAACTCCGAGAAATGGTTTTGTAGGAGAAAATGTCCCAATAAAAAGGTAGAAAGGAGAGACCCCAGCCATGATGACGAGGCAAAATCCAGCCAACTGCCCCAACCACCCTTCCCCCCTGCACCTGCTTCTGTAAATTTGTTTCCGCATCTACTACCTTGCTTGACCTCACTCCGGTCTGACCAGCCAAGCATGGACCCGGAAGAGGTAACCCATAAAAGCCTTGTGAAACCCCTCTTTGGGGCTCAGACTCTGGAGAGCGATCTCCTCTGAGCCCACCAGTGTAATAAACCTGAGTTCTCCAACTCTTAGAGTGCTCGCTTGGTTTCTCGCCAGGTAAAACAGCTGATACGCTGCAGCCACAGAGCTGCTGGAGCTGGTACACTAAAGCCATAGGGCTGTCGCTAGAGGTGGCACACTACAGCCACAGGGCTGTCGCCAGAGCTGATACACTGTGGCACAGAGCTGCTGGGCAGCTGCTGTAACCGTTTCATCTTAAGAAAGTGTGGAATACAGGAAAGAACAACTTTTGGAATGCAGTCAATGAGGATTTGAATATCAGTCCTGCCATTGTCTAGCAGTGACGTTCCAGGCAAATTGTGTAATTTTTTTGACTAAGGCTCTTTATCTTTTTTTTTTTTTTTTGCACTTTTTAGAGCTGCACTCACGGCTTATGGAGGTCCCCAGGCTAGGGGTCAAATTGGGGTACAGCTGCCAGCCTACACCACAGCCACAGCAACATCAGATCCAAGCTGTGTCTGTGACCTACACCACAGCTCACAGCAACACCGGATACTTAACCCACTGAGCGAAGCCAGGGATTGAACCTGCAACCTCATGATTCCTAGTCAGATTCATTTCTGCTGCACCATGACAGGAACTCCTCTTTAAGTTCTTAAAGTGAGATAATTTCAAGTTCATAGGGTTTGTAATCATTAAAGGAGATGGCAAAAAGTCAAAGCACTTATTTAATACAATACTTGTACATTGTATTCATTCAATAAGTGCACCATTTATCAATGAAATTTTAATTCTTTTGCAGTTTAGCTGTGAAATGTTATCTCAGAATGACAGCTTCGAACATAGTTACATCAACTTTTTTTTGACTAGAAGGAGAAAATGATTGGCTGCGACGAGGACATTTTAGATGCCAATTACATAAAGCTTTATTATCAGGATACTATAAAATTGTCAGTGGAGGTTATTAAAAATAATTTAGTACTCTAATTTGATTTACAAAAGAAAATATTGTATTACGAACAGTCCATTTAAGATTAAAATGTTCTCTTTGAGAATTAGATTTGAAAAATCAGGAACTTTTAGGTTCTTTCACATAAACTATCATTTAACTTTGAAATACTATGTGTTTTTTGTATTTTAATTAATTTTGGCTTCATATTTATATTCTTGACTATCTTAATCATTCTGTCGGACATTGCCTCATTTATCTGATAATTAGATGTCTAGCATGTCAGTCGTGTGAAACCTTGTATTTAAAAGAAAATGGTTTAAAAGCACCTGTGTAATTGAGTATGAAATGAAAAATAGTGGCTTCCTTAATAATGGTTCCCTAGATTAGCTGTAGTAAAGGGCATATAGTAAAGGAGACCGCTAGAAACTTTTACTTTGAAACAACTATTTTAAGGAAGAAGTTCCATTTTATTTTATCTTATTCCTATCCTTTAAGTATGTATATCACACATAAATTATCAATGTTTAAAAAAAAGGTCAAGCAGTGTATTTGAGGCAATAATGGAATGTTCCCTGTTAACCCCATTTATCTCCCATTTATCTCATTCACAGTTTGATCATGCTTTCTTTTCTAACAGTAACCACTATTAACAGAATAGCATGTGTCGATAGCTTACTCTGTGCTGTCATGTCACAGTGTTTTATTTATTTCAACAAGTATGGATTCATACATAGAATGCCTCTTTTTTTCCAGTTACTATCTTGGAGACCTTTTTATGTATTATAAATCTACTTGAGTATATTTAGAAGTTATTTGGTATACCAAAGTTTGTGTATTCCACCATTAACCATTCCTCTGCCAGTGTGCTCCAAGCAGAGATGCCATGTACACATCTGTAGTCAAACACATTAGATTTATTACTGTTTGTAGCATAGGAGAATGCATACCATGGGGATCCATAGGGTGGTTCTTCTCAGTAAGAAGATGTTAGGAAAACTTATTGTAGGATTGGGCTTCAATTAAATGATTTTAGGGGATGATTTAAGAAACTGGAGTTCTACTCTGGGTTGATATTGTCGGGAAAATAGATAATTCCATGATGGGTGTCTTAATAAGTCTTATCTAGAAGGAGGGAAGAATACTGGACCAAGACTCTCAAACTATGATTAATCATATTGGCTTGGATTAGGGTCCTCTTTGTGGCTTTGACAATGTTCATGTTTTAATCTGTGTTCAGATATCTTTGCGGGGTGATGCTGTTTCTGTCTTGTTCTGTCATGGTGACACAGGTCACATAGTGGCTTTGTCTGATAATGAACATTGTGTTCACCAGGAGAACATAGCTGTTAGTGCCATTAGCTCAGGGCAAAAGCAAGGCTTAATTGACAAGGCTCTGGGATGTCAGGGCTGCTTTTGCGTTACTATTGGTAAAAAAAATTAGGTTGTATCTTAGTTTTTGTTGGCACAATTTTTCATTTTCATTGTTAAAATAAACATTCTTGTTATATGGATCTTTGTGTACATATGCAAGTATTCTTACCTAGTTGTGAAATTGTATTAAGGGTAAGTAAAGCATCATAAAATTTGATTTATAATCATTGCTGAAAATCCTGTAATTATTTCTGTTCGCATCAACAAGGTACCTTAGCCAAGAATAGACATTAACAATCTAAGATTTTTTTTCTGGCTAATGGGGGTATCTTTTTAAAAACAAACAAACAAACAAACCATAGTTTTTCCAGTTTGTATTCTTCTCCTACTGAAAAATATTTTATAATCATGTCTGTCTTGTTGAGTTTTAAGGGTACTTTGATGTTATAGATGTTAGTCCTGTGTTATATTTGTGGCAAATATTTCTCTCTCTTGTCTCCTACATGTCTTTTATTTATGCATAGGAAGGCTTTCTTCACCCTGAGTTTATTAAAAAGTTATTAATCTTCTTAAAAAGTTATTTTGTTTTTCCCTTAAAACATTTAGATTATTAATCTATCTGGAATATGGAATGTTTATATTATATATAAATATATGTGTAATAAATATATTTTTAAATGTAAACCTACTATTGTAACTTAAATAGTAAGTTTATCAGAGTGTTCCCTACTTAGAAAAACGTGCTGTAACATATTCTGCCTCATGTGGTTCTGTCATGCGCAATCCGAGAGAAAGAGCAAGGCAGAAGATGTAAAGTCTTTTATGACCTAGTCTGAGAAGTCACATGTCATCACTTCTACCACAATTATTTCTCAGAAGTGAGTAAGTGGACAACAGCTCATTCTCCAGGGCAGAGGAATTTAGGCACCTGCTCTTGAAGAGGAGAGTAACTGCTACACTGCAGATATTTATTCTCTGTGTGTATGGGCAGGAGGAGGAAGGAATTTCTTTATAATATTTGGCTTCTTTTTTAGGACACTGCCTTAGGAAAACCACGAGAGGTGTTTCGACTCCCTACAGATTTGACAGCATGTGACAATCGCCTTTGTGCATCCATCCATTTCACATCTTCTACCTGGGTTGCCTTGTCAGATGGAACTGGAAGATTGTATCTCATTGGAACAGGTGAACGAGGAAATAGTGCTTCTGAAAAATGGGAGGTGAGGTGTTTTTTTTCCCTTTCTTTAGACTTAGGCAAAGTCTGGAAAGTAAAATTAGACTTAATGATTTTGAAATAACACTTTTTAGGGATAGTTTACATGTTACTTCTTGATTTTTATAATATATAATGTTTTGGATATCTTTTAAGTTAAAGATATACATATCTTTTAAGTTAATGTATATTATACATTTATAACATATATACATTTACAATATATAAATATATAATATATATATAATATACATTATAAAATTCATATCTTTTACAACACTGATATGTTAGCCATTCCTGTTTTGATCTGGAGTCAATACATTTGTCAAGAATTGCATTCGTTTTTCAAAAGGTACTCATTGAGTGCTTTAATATGTGTAAAGCAGTGCATTAAGCATTGACACTGCTGCCTTCTTAAAGAGTTGGCCAGAAAATTACACTGGCATGTCTCTTCTCCTCTATCTTGTTATATTTTCTGGTATGTTTATAGGCCCATCATGCTTCTGCTGTGCCACTCTGCTAACTATCTTGTCTATTTAATCTGGTCAAATAGTAAGTTTATCAGAGTGTTCCCTACTTAGAAAAATACTCTATAACATAAATAGCTGTAGTTATGTACCAGTCTCTAAGATGCCATTTTTACTTCGGTTTTTAAAAGCAATGTAAGACTTAAATATGAGGAGCAGATTAAGATTTTAATAGTGATAAGTATGGAATTAATTTCTCTATAGCCACAGTTTTTGAAAGTAGACAAAAATGACACTGAGTTGTGCCAGTAAGTATAATGTGATATTGCTACCATTTAAATCTCAGCAGATAGCCTTTAGTTCTGACTAAAGAGATATGAATTTAATATTTTATGTCTTTTTAAGTATTTTTATCATACCAACAAATGCCTGCAAAGACTAGGCTTTAATTTAAGAAAAACCAAGAAGGCCTTAGTGGTTTACTTTTCTTATTTATTTATTTATTTATTTATTTATTTATTTATTTTTGTCTTTTAGGACCACACCCATGGCATACGGGGTTCCTAGGCTAAGGGTTGAATTGGAGCTATAGCCACCAGCCTACACCTCAGCCACAGCAACTCCGGATCCTTAACCCACTGAGCGAGGCCAGGGATCGAACCCGTGTCCTCATGGATGCTAGTCGGGTTCGTTAACCACTGAGCCACAACAGGAACTCCTACTTTTCTTATTTAGTTATACCAAATGCTATAGTACCAAATTGTAGTGTGTTCAAAAAACTAAAAAAAAAAAAACAAAACACAGTAAATTACCAGAACAACAACAACACAATTGAATGTTGTGACATTTTCTTCTCTGGCCTTCAGACTCTAGTAATAACTTATTTTTGCCTGCTTGTTTCCCTCCGTCCCTCTCTCTCTCTTTCTCTCTCTCTTTCTTTCTTTCTTTATAAAAAGGCAATGTGGTATATAGCACTGCTACCTGAAACAGCTGGAATTTGGAAAATGATGGGCAGAATATTCCATATTCTCCAAATTCCCATAGACACACGCAAACACACATGAACGGTATTCAGAAACTAAAAGGAAGAAAGCAGAAGTAAATCAGATATGACAGGGGAGAGATGGAGTAATTAGTATTGACCTATTCATGTCCTCTGTACAGAGCACTCTTTTCACCTGATAGTTCTTTTCTAGAAGACTGCTTCTAGTTCCCTTTCTCTTTTAGATGCTGTTTGGATGCACTGTTGTTTTCTTTGTTTTTAAGCATGAAGTACTGATGAATTTTTGCTGTTAAACAAATAGATATTTTCTAAAAGTTCTTTAAGGAGTGTGATTTAAATTTGCAAGCTTTATTTAAGAGCTCTTTTTCATTTTTGTATCCTTGTAGTAAAATAGTATCCAAAATAGAATTCTGCATATTCCTTCTGTGCTATGTGCATTCAAGTAATACATTTTTGCAAGTGTCATCTTTTTTCTTTTTTGTAGATAATGTTTAATGAAGAGCTTGGGAATCCTTTTATCATAATTCACAGTATCTCATTGTTGAAAGATGAAGAACATTCAATAGCTACCCTACTTCTTCGAATAGAGAAAGAGGAATTGGATATGAAAGGAAGTGGTTTCTATGTTTCCTTGGAGTGGATCACTATTAGTAAGAAAAGTAAAGGTAAACAAAAAAATAACATAAAATTCTGATCTCTCCTTAGTGGTTGCCATAATTTAGTAGGTTTTGAAATACAAAGCTGTTCCTGTAATCCTGTTTGTTTCTTCTTAGGCATTGTGTTACTATTCTAGTATCTCCCACCCAGTATGAGTATTTATAGTTTCTCCTTAGGTATGGATTGTAAAAAATAATAATGATGTCCTTCCACAGTTAGACATGCCTTTCGTGTAAAAGGAGACAGTGTTACCTAATTTTGGAACAATTTAAAGTATATAGTTTTAGTATGTACAAAAATATATGTTAATATGTATATGATGTAATTTGTTCTTCTCAGTGTTGTAGTTTTATCTCTGGAGGAACACAGTAACTTAAAACTTTAGGTGCTAAAAAACTTTCTGTAAAGGGCTAGATGGTAACCATATGTTTTTTTATCACAACTTCTCAACTATGATGTTGCAGTGCAAAAGTAGCCATTGACAATACGTAAATGAATGAGTATAGCTGTATTCCAGTGTTTATTTAGGGACACTGACATTTGAATTTATATAATTTTTACACATATTTAAATATTATTTTTTTTGATGTTTTTGAACCATTAAAAAATATAATTCATTCTTTGGCCCACAGGTCATAGTTTGCAAATCTCTGCTTTAGAATAAAAGCTTTAATTTTTATTTTGTTTTATTTTATTTTATTTTTTTCTTTAGGGCCGCACTGGCGGCATATGGAAGTTCCCAAGCTATGGGTTTGGAGCTCTAACTCCCAGTCTACACCACAGCCACAGCAGGATCCGAGCCATGTCTGGGACCACGTCTGGGAGCTCACAGCAACTCAGATCCTTAACCCACTGAGCAAGGCCAGAGATTGAACCTGCATCCTCCTGGATACTAGTTGGGTTCATTATTGCTGAGCCACAATGGTAACTCCCTAATTTTTAATGAAGGTACATAACTCAGCATCTTATAGGAGAAATTGTAATACAGGTTCCTCCTCCTCTTCTCTAAGACACTTGGTTCTGTGATAGCTTTAGCTCATTCCTATCTACAGTGCACAGTGACACAGCTCTAGCTCCATCACTTCCATTCCCTTCTTTTTTTTTTTGTCTTTTTGCCTTTTCGAGGGCTGCTCCTGCAGCACATGGAAGTTCCTAGGCTGGGGTGTAATTGGAGCTGTTGCTGCCAAGCTATGCCAGAGCCATAGCAATGCCAGATCCGAGCCGAGTCTACGACCTACACCACTGCTCACACTGAGTAAGGCTAGGGATCGAACCTGCAACCTCATGGTTCCTAGTTGGATTCGTTAACCACTGAGCCACGATGGGAACTCCCCATTCCCTTCTTTTTTATTTCCCTGACACAGCTGAACAGTTAGGTTTAGGCTTACCTCTTTTTTCTCCCCAAATAATTTTAATTATTATTCTCATAGAAATATTCTTTCTGTGGTTCACTTTAATTTTTTTCTTAGTATCGAAGTTCCTTTGTTCCCCATATTACTAATATTATGTAACTTTTTATTTTCTAGTAAACATAACAGGAATGTTTCATTTCTAAATTGTGTTGAATAGAACATTTGATAAATTATATTTTGTGGTCTAGTAAGTTTCAAAATGTGTGCATACAATATCCCCTCTTCACATTAAGCATATTAAAGTTTCTAAAAATTTTGAGTAAAAAAAAATTTAATTTTGATCCAGCATTTCCCAACTTATTTAGCCATAGAATTCACTTGAGACCTACTGTTCTCTGTCCCACACATGTTGAGAAAACCCACCCTATAAAATATATAGTGTCTAAGTTTGAATCTCTGGAGGGAAGTAAAACTCTTTGCTTTGCATATACCTGTGGAGGAAAAATAGGAGTTTTTAGTTCATTCATGAAATGAAAAGTCTACTCTTAAATATGTATGAAGTAATGTGTGAATGTAGGTGAGGATTTGGAGTAAAAAACAATGCCAGATGTTTCGGAATAGACTGTATTATGTATAACTCGTAGGACATTGAGTTATGATTTTGGCTACTCAGTGTGAAGCTTACAGGTACTACCCACAGTAATACAGTAACAATGTAAGTAAAGATATGGACTCAACTGAATGGGTACTTTTTAAAGCAAAAATAGAACTTTTTTCCATAGGAGAATAAATTTTAATATATCAGAAACTTTCAAGATACAGTTAATTGTTCATGTCTTAAAAACTAAATAATCAAATAATTATTTAAATTTGATTAGAGTCGGCAGGTCTGTATCTGGATGTGTGTAAAAATAATTTCTACCATAAACTTATTTTAAGAAAACTCCTTATCAGTAGCTAGAACAAGCAGAAAAATAGCTCACACTACACTTTTTCTGTTAATCATCAATTTGTGGCTCTTCTCAGAAGATAACTATCATATACTGGCTGAGAAAGTAGACAGGCTGTAGTCAAGGAACATATAGATTTTTCAGAGGTTGGTACTTCACGTAGGCAAGTCACTTTTAGGATTTAGAGCACTGCTGTCCAATAGAAAATTTTCCAGAATTGACATGTTTATATGTGAGTCACTCAGTGTGATAGCAACTAGCCATGTGTGGCTTTTGAGCACTTGAAGTGTAGTGTAGCTAGTGTGACTAAGGAATTGAATTTCAAGTTTTACTGAATTTGAATTCGATAGTTATTTGTGGCCAGTGGCTGGCACATTGGACCCTACAATCTACAACAAATTTCATCAGACCCCGCATTTTAAAATAAGCATTTATTTACAGAATATTAGTTGGTAAATTTTTTTTTAATTTTCATGGCTGCACCCATGGAATATGAAAGTTCCTGGATCAGGGATTGAATCCAAGCTGCAGCTGCAACCAGTGCTGCAATTACAGCAGTGTTGGGTCCTTTAACCCACTGCATCAGACCTATGCTCCTACAGTGACCGTAGTCGCTGCAGTTGGATTCTTAACCCACTGCTCCTCAGCGGGAACTCCTAGGGTGTAAATTGTTTTTATCCCTATAAAAAAAGGTACCCAGTCATGTGCTTTTTAATAGTACATTTAAAATATTTAGATTAGAATTAATATACAAATATTTTCAAATGTTTTATAATATAGTTTTTTGTTTGTAATTTTTTGTTCTACGATTCTTTATTTTCTTACAGATAATAAAAAATATGAAATTACTAAGCATGATATTCTCCGTGGAAAATCAGTGCCTCATTATGCTGCTTTTGAGCCTGATGGGAATGGTCTAATGATTGTCTCCTACAAGTCCTTCACATTTGTTCAGCTTGGTCAGGATCTTGAAGAAAGTAAGGATGAAAACATGTCAGAGAAAATCAAAGGTAATTTTACTTTTAATCTGCATAGAGCCTTATCTATATTCATATATGTATCTCATTCGTCCTCTTGGCTAGGTTTTGAGTTTTACCAAGTCAAGCTAGATGCTTAATTTTTCTTTATTTTCCTTAATATCTCCCAGAATATTTCTTTATAATGTATACCACCTAAATAGTGTGAACTTGTATAATTTAATCTTTTGTAATTACCAAAAATGTTTTGGTAATTTATATTAGCTTACATGATTAAATATTTAGTAAATACTTATTGAATGAGTAAACAAATACTAGTGTCTATTTGTCATTGGTGTTTGAAAAGCCAGCATGTTAGTATTAAAGATATTAACTTAAAAAAATAGCTAGCCTCTGTTCATCACAAGTATGCTAATTTTATGTTCTTACCTTTCATACTAAACTGAAAGTTCCTTGGGAGTAGAATTCCTGAGTTCTCTCAGTGTTGAGTGAATGAATGAAGGAATGAATGAAGATGTTTTAGAATGAAAAGAGTAAAAAAGTCTTTCAGAAGAAAATTATATTTGTATACAAAGAATACATATTCTTTAAAAAATATTCAAGAGAACACATTTTTGTAATCATTACTGTTCATATTTCTGATGTTTATATCCAGAGAATAATATATTTTACCTAACAAAAATTTTCACAATATTTAACAATTATACATATCACTGTTTTTTATTTTTTAATTAAAATATAGGTGATTACAATGTGTATTTTTTTAAATTTTTTTCCATTATAGCTAGTTTACAGTGTTCTGTCCATTTTCTACTGCACAGCAAGGTGACCCAGCCATGCATACATGTATATATTCTTTTTTGTCACATTATCATGCTCCATCCCAAGTGACCAGACATAGTTCCCAGGATGATTACAGTGTTGTGCCAATTTCTGCTGTATAGCAGAGTGACCCAGTCATACATATATACACATTCTTTTTCTCATGGTACTTTCCATCATGGTCTATCCCTAGAGATCGGTTTTAGTTCCCAGTGCTATACAGTAGTACCTCATTGGCTTATCCATTCTTGTTTTTTTGTTTTTTTTTTTTTAATTTTATTTTATTTTTGCTTTTTAGGGCCACACCCACGGCATATGGAGGTTCCCAGGCTAGGGGTCTAATTGGAGCTACAGCTGCCGGCCTACACCACAGCCACAGCAGTGCCAGATCTGAGCCGTGTCTGTGACTTAACACTACATCTCACAGCAACACCAGACCCTTAACCTACTGAGTGAGGCCAGGGATCGAACCCACAATCACATGGTTCCTAGTCAGATTCGTTTCCTCTGCACCACGACAGGAACTCTGGTTTATCCATTCTAAATATAATAGTTTGCATCTACTAACCCTAAATTCCCAGTCCATTCCACTCCCTCCTGCCTCTCCCTTGGCAACCACAAGTCTGTTCTCTATATCTGGGAGTCCATTTCTGTTTTGTAGATGGGTTCATTTGTGCCATATTTTTGATTTCACATATAAGTGATATATGTTATTTGTCTTTCTTTTTTATTACTTGAACAATTTAATTATTTAAAAATAATAATTACCTTCCACTTTTTATATAGCTTTTTAAAAATGAATCCTTTGAAAAGTATTCGAAAATACTAATGTAATAAATATTTGAAAAATATTTTCTCCAGGTTTATAAGTATGTACACCTCTAAATATAAGAGTTGAGCGTGGTGGCCTTTTATTTAGCCTCTTCCCTTTTTTTTTTGGCCACACCCATAGCATAGAGAAGTTTCCAGGCCAGGGATTGACCCATGCTACAGGAGTGACAATGTCTGGTGCTTTAACTGCTATGCCACCAGAGAACGCTCTGTTTAGCTTCTCAATAGCTTGGTTTCCTCACATGTAATGTGATTTGTAAGATCCCTTTCTGAGTAAATTGTACCATCCTGTTTTAATTATAAAGTTAAATTGTCCTAGAGCTTAGCCAGAGTAGCAGTTCCTATCTCTAGACTCCGTGCCCTTTAAGTACTCCTTTAGTGAGCAGTTGTGGAGAAATTAAAGAGTGTCTTAATCCTTGGAACCGATCTGCCTAGAAGCTAGGACCATGTGCTCCCAGTACAGGTTTGGAGTTGATAGTTGGGACAAATCATGTGTTTAAGTCACCAACCACTAGTCAGGTGTTTTTCTTGTTGGCATCTTATATTTTGAGTTCTTCCTGAATTCATTCTTCCCCTTTAATGTAAACCCTAGGTCCCTTCCATTTTTCTGTTTTCCTTTTAATTAATAGCCTAGTGTCTTGAACTGACTTTCTTCTGGAAGTTTCTTCTGTATTTATTTTATCATTAGGACTTCCACAGTAAGAAAAGTGTTAACAGTTTTTAAAATTTTGGATACTTGGTTATTTATAGTATGCTTTCTTTTGAGTACTCTTCTGAGTATATAGTTGTATTTACTGTAATCTTCAAGAAGTCTGATAGCATCTGTTGCCTATTTGGTATTGTCATGACATTGTGAATGATGTTTTCTTTTGAGGATCTAACCAGAGATATGGGAAGGTACTGAAAGCAACCAGCAATGGAAAAAAAAATCATTTAGGTGTTTGTATAGTGTTGGTGCTGAGAGGATTAAAAAAATTCTGGCTTTCCCTTTAGTCTGTGTAGTCTTCATTTAACTAAAAGCTCATATGATTTTACAAACTCCTCTTACCCGCAAATCTGGCAGAAGTTAGCTGTTGAGTGGTTATTTTGTATAAACTGCCTTGCTAACATTTGTGGGAGACAAAAGATGAGTAAAACAAATTATTTACTTCAGAGAGCTAGTAGCATCAGTCTTTTAAGCTGTATTTCAAGCTTTCTCATTGTTTATATTAAATGCACTTCTAAAGGGAAAAGATAGAGGATCTAAGAGACTATACGTAAAGGAATGTGATGCAAATTAGAAATTACCCCGAAGTAACGATTTTATCCTAAAAATTAATACATGTTTTATATTTATTTCTAATATTGTTAAAAGAAAGTTTTTAACATCAGATAAAAGTGACCCTTCCAGAAGATACACCATACTTATGCTGTATCTTTGAGTATATCGAGTACCCTCCCAGGCATTTACATAAAACCACACAAAAGTAAAAAGTCTAGTAACAACCCACATTTAGTGAGAGTTTTAATATATTTAGATATGAGAAATGATATTAAATGTTTCATATGCATTAATTCATTTAAATGTCAACAGTCATACCTAAGAGGTCCTGTTTACAGATTAGGAAAATGAAGATTAGAGGTACAGTTATATGTCACAGTTATTAAATGATTGAACCAGGGTTCAGACCCAAGACTAGCCAGCTCTGGAGCACTAGTTCATAACAGCAATGTTACATTCTCTTTGGATGAACAGGTGGACAGATTAATGTTCATGGTGCCCTTAAGCAAGTATTCATTTTGCATTTAAGCCTTATTTTCTTACTTCCAGGATATTAGTATGATGGGACTGAAGGTATTTCTTTAGTAGATAGCTTTTTAGGAGACAGGCCAAGGAGCTAGAGAAGGAAGTGAAGGGAGTATTCTCTTATTGGGAACTTAGACCAAATATACTGACAGCCTGGAATTTGCTCTGAAATTGCTTTCATGTTGTGAGGTAGAATAACCAGTACCTGTGTAAGGAAAACATGCCCCAGCATTGGCAAATCAAGGCTGTGTGACTAGTTTATGACATATGGTATGCTTTTGAACTAGGGACCCACTGTGTGTGTGTGTGTGTGTGTGTGTGTGTGTGTGTGTGTGTAAGAGAAGGGAGAAGAAGGGAAGTCAGGATACCAGGAGACAGGGAGAGAAGGAATGGGGATTAAAGGGTTGCAATGATTTGTACATTATGATTGTGTATCTCCTGAAGCATTATGTAAGCTTGAAACCACAAAATGTCAGGTGAAATTGCTACAACTCTTTGAGTAAAAATTCCCCAGAGAGGTCTGTGTTTATTCATAATTACTTTTTTGTAAGAAGATGACTAGAAAATAGACTAAGTTGGTTGCTCTTTTGTTTTTTTAGTCTCTGATTTTTTATCACACATTGCATTTTTCTTTTCCCAATAGCACCTCTGTATTACTGGCAACAAACTGAAGATGATTTGACAGTAACAATACAGCTTCCAGAAGATAGTACCAAGGAAGATATTCAAGTACAGTTTTTGCCTGATCATGTCAACATTGTGCTGAAGGGTCAGAGATTTTTAGAAGGAAATCTGTATTCATCTATTGATCATGAAAGCAGTACATGGATAATTAAAGAGAATAACAGGTATTTTTATAGTTTTCTTTCTTTTTTTTTTTTAGGGCTGTACCCATGGCATGTGGAGTTTCCCAGGCTAGGGGTCGAATTGGAGCTGCAGCTTCCAGCCTTCGTCACAGCCACAGCCATGCTAGATCCCAGCCACGTCTGTGACCTACACCACAGCTCACAGCAATACTGGATCCTTAACCCACTAAGTGAGGCCAGAGATCGTACCTGTATCCTCATGGTTACTATCAGATTCATTTCCACTGAGCCATGACAGGAACCCCTATAGTTTTATTTCTACTTAAAGTTTTATTTTTTTATTTTGTTTTTACTCTTTCTACAGTGTTTATGTCATACGGGATTACTACAATAGGTCTATCCATATTTCTGATTATTTTTCTTCAGATAAATTAAAAATGGAATTACTATGTCAGCACAACTGTAGTTAAGGCTAAAGATACTAGTATAGTTATTGTTTGCATTATATCATAGTACTTTTCATTCCCAGCTCTGGATACAGCAATAAAAATAACAGTAACAGTAATAATAATAAATGGATTAAAATGGTTGTTTATTTAAATGTGCACTTTTTAAACTTTTGATAGAAATATTTTTTTTTCTATTAACTTTAGTGCACTAACTAGATAATACAGTGCTATGCTTGAAGATTTAAGATCTTTAAAAGAGTACATAGCTAGAAATCTCCCTCCATCCCAGGCCCTCCAGTCACCCATTCCCTCACTCCTCATAACCACTGTTAATAGTTTCCTTCCAGAAGTGTTTTATGCATATTCAAGTAGCACATATACTTTTTCCTCTTTTAGCAATACAATTTTTTAACACATACCATAAACAGCTTGCTTTTGTTGACTTTCAACAATAAATTTTGGCTTTCTTTCCTTAAGGAATACCAGACTTTTTTAATCTTCTTTTATACTTTGATAATATTTTCCTTTATCAATTGTGTCATTTTTTAAAATTGGTCCTCTATTGCTGATCATTTAGATTATTTTTATTTTTTAATTTTTAATTTTTTTTCTTTTGTTAGGGCCACACCCACGGGATATGGAAATTCCCAGGCTAGAGGTCAAATCAGAGCTGTAGCCTAGGCTGCAGCCACAGCAGTGCCACATCAGAGCCTTGTTTAACTAAATCACAGTTCACGGCAAGGCCAGATCCTTAACCCACTTGAGCGAGGCCAGGGATTGAACCCACATCCTCATGGATATTAGTCGGGTTCTTTACTGCTGAGCCATTATGGGAACTTATAGATGATATTTATCTTTTGCTACACTGAGTAACTTTTCTGTACATATGTATTATTTATTATATTCATTTATGTTTAAATTATAAATATATGCATTTATGCATATAATTTATATATAATTTCACATGTGTAGGAATATATATATATATATGAGGGATAAATACAGGTAGAATAATCAATATTTCTTTGAAAACTGCAAAAAATAAATATTTTTCTTATGAAAATTAGCCATTTCACTTCTTTTGTGAATTGTGTGTTCGTGACGCCAAAAATATGAAAGGGGATTTCTTTTCTTCTAAAGACATGATTAAAGGAGTTCCCGTTGTGGCTCAGTGGTTAACAAATCCGACTAGGAACCATGAGGTTGCGGTTCGATCCCTGGCCTCGCTCAGTGGGTTAAGGATCTGGCATTGCCGTGAGCTGTGGTGTAGGTCGCAGATGCGGCTTGGATCTGGCGTTTTTGTGGCTCTGGCATAGGTTGGCAGCTACGCTCCAATTCGACACCTAGCCTGGGAACCTCTATCTGCCACAGGAGCGGCCCTAGAAAAGTCAAAAAGAAAATAAATAAATACAGACAGACAGACAGACATGATTAAAGTAACAGGCAAGCCATGAACTTAGAAAAATATATTCCCAGTACTCATATCAAACAATAGACTTATATTCTCAATATATAATAAAACCCTATTACAAATTCATAATAAAAAGATAACCCAGTTTTAAAAGGTCAACTGATTTGAATAGATGCATGTCACAATTGAAGATATGAATGGCTAGTAAACACATGAAGAAATAATCATTATTAATCATTAGGGAAATGCAAATTAAAACCATAACGAAATGCCAGGTATGGCTGAAACTAAAAGGATTGACAGTATCAAATGTTGGTGAGGATGTGGAGCACCAGCAACTTGTACATTTCTGGTGGGAGTCAAAAATGATATAATCAGAGTTCCCATCATAGCGCAGTGGTTAACGAATCCGACTAGGAACCATGAGGTTGCGGGTTCGGTCCCTGGCCTTGCTCAGTGGGTTAAGGATCCGGTGTTGCCATGAGCTGTGGTGTAGGTTGCAGACGCGGCTCGGATCCCACATTGCTGTGGCTCTGGTGTAGGCCAGTGGCTACAGCTCCGATTAGACCCCTAGCCTGGGAACCTCCATATTCCGAGGGAGCGGCCCAAAGAAATGGCAAAAAGACAAAAAAAAAAATGATATAATCATTTTGGTAAACTGTTCAGCAGAAAGTTAAGGTAAAAATGTACCAACTTTGCTACCCAGAAATTCTGCTCCTGGATGTTTACCCCAAAGAAAGGAAAACATATGTTAAAAAAAAATAAAACAACACCAAAAATAGTCATAGGAGTATATTCATGGCAACTTTATTGCTACAAGTCAAACACCAGAAACAACTCAGAGGTCTATGAAAAGGTGAACGAATCACCACATGTGAGGATAGTGACGGTAATGATGGTGAAGTGGTACAGTAAGTAGGATGCTAACCTGGAGTAAATCCAGTGAACTGCTGATAACTACAACATGAATGAATCTCAAAAGTATGTGGAGTGAAAGAAGCCAGAGACAGAAAAAGAGTTCTAGAACTGGCAGAACTAATGTATGGTGGTAGAAATCAGAACCATGGTTACCTCTAGGGTGCAGGGTGATTGACTAGAAAAAGGCACAAGGGAACTTTCTGGATCTGTCAGTATCTTCATGGAGTTCTACAAGTGTATACATTTGTCAAACAGTGAATTGTACATTTAATATCCGTGGACTTCATCTATAAATTACACCTCAGTGAAAAAAATATGTAAAATAGGTAAAAAAAGGTTAAGTGTCATGTAAAACCATAATCCTCTGCCCCAACTCCATTCCTCTTTATAAATCTGTTTCAGATACTTTATTCCCTAATCATTTGGATTAATAAAATTAGTCCCTAAGAAATACATCTATTTCAAAAAACATTTAAGCTTTAAATTAAGCAGATACTCTGAATTCATCTTATTAATGGAGAAACTTGGTGACTTTTTAATATATTATTTTAAAAACTCAGAATCTAAAAGGGTCTTCTAAAAGTTTTTATAATTCAAGATAATCTATTTAAACATATTTTACTAGTGTATGTGAGATCTGAGGATAGCATTCATAAATTGTCAGATCAGCCAGAACATACTGTTATAAATCATCAAGCGGTAACCCAGCCAAGCTTTAGGAGAATAGTTGGACCTTATGCAAGTATTTTCAGCATTTAACACATGAACATAAACCAGTATTGTTTTTCCATTAAATTTGAGGTGCTTGGTTACTATTTTATGTTACAAGAGAAAATTACAATAATATGTAGGTGGTATCATTGGTTTAAAAATGCATGGTTTTTTGCACTTGATTATATTATTTATCTAATTTCAAGTACTTAATGTTCCCTCTCTTTGGAAGGATTTGTTAACTAGTCTCTTGTTTATTACGTTTGGGGTTTTATGTTCCTTTTTGCTTGGATGGTAGGATGTTACACTAGCTTTAAAACATCAAAATGCATTTATGCTAAGAGTCACATTAACTAGATATGCAAATTTAATGGTGGTTCATAAATTCTTTATAACTGAGACTGTGTGGACTTATTTAGGTAGCAACTAAGAACAGTATTTATACATTCTGGTCACTGGGTACAAATTCTTTCATAGTTATTTACATATGTTTTTTCAGAGAGTCAGAATAGTGCAGTAGTGAAAAACATGGAGTTGGGGCCAGACTGCTTTATTAGCTTGTGACCTTGGTGAGTTACTTCACCTCTCAGTGCTTTTTTTTCTTACTTATGAAGTGGAGATGATAGTAGTACTTACTTTATTTGTTTGTGGTGAGCAATAAATGAGTTGAAACATGTAGGGTGCTTCAGATCGCACCTGGCATATGGTAAGCATTAAGTAAGTGTAAGAGGCTGTCATTATTTTTAACTATCATTATCTTCATCATCATCATTGTTCAAGATTAGCTTTCTCCTTAGAAAATGTAACTAAACCTGGGCATTATTGATTGTGGTGGTAATTTTTAATGCTAATGATAGGAACTCATTATGTAAGAAAGATACTATTTTGTATAGTCTCTTAAAATACAATTAGTTTTAGAAAATTCTTAAGTGCTCTAATTCATGAAGTGGTGATAATAGTCTTGAAAAAGAATAGCTGATAAGTTTGCATGTTCTATTTGACAGTAATGATAATAGTTATTATGTTTTGCAGTTGTTTCCTTATAATTGTGTTTTAGGGCATGGGTTAGTATGGCCCACGTGTACCACAGATGGCACATGTAAAAAGTTACTTTGCTGTGGAACAGTTAACATACCCCACTTTTCTCTGTATTATAGCAACAGACAGCTTACCTGGGTTTTGTTTCCTGTTCAGGCACATGGGCAGCTCCCTATCCCATGTCCACAATCTGGCCTGTCTCAACTCCTTTCTTTCCTGCTGTATCAATCCTTAATGTAGAGGTTCCCTGATTGTCCCTTTTAGTACATTTGAAATTTGTGTTTAATGGCTTAAATTAACAAAATTAAATTTTAAGTAAGTTGATAAAGACCATATTAACCAGTTTTTTCCTGTATTATCAAGTTTATCTTTTCTAATTTGTACATTTCAATGCTTTATAATCTATTTTCAAAATTATTGTTTGTCTGGAGTCATCCTGCCTGATCTTTAGATTAATAATCACATATTATGGCTGCTAGTTTGTGAAAATGAAGGTAATTTTTGGCACCACTCAAAAAGAGGTAATTTTTAGTTATAGGCCCTTTCCAGTTGAATTTATATCCCCAATCCTCTCCCCCCCTCCCCCGCCCCGCCCGCCGCCAACCATTTCCCAGTGAAAAAGTTCATAGATTCATGCTGCTTGGATTTCTGTTACTTAGGTACACCTGAACTACAGCAGTACTTACTGAGTGGTCCTATTACTCTTCCCAAACACTCCCGTGGTACTTTCTTGTTTATTAAAGCTATATTTTTACCTTTGGATTATAGGTTATCCATCATATGCATAGCTAAAATGAACATAATTTTTGGTTAAAATACCCTCTGGACACAAGAAGGGTAATTTCTATGAAAGATTCTTCTATCTGGAATTGTTGCATAATTTGCATAGTTGCTTACTGTAACATTACTTTTCTCATTTTAAACCTCTAGCTTGGAGATTTGTTTGATTAAGAAGAATGAGGGACTGACATGGACAGAGCTAGTAGTCGGTGATAAACAAGGGGAATTTATAAGAGACTCGGCCCAGTATGCTGCAATAGCTGAACGTTTGATGCATTTGACCTCTGAAGAACTGGTAAGCAACTGTAATAGTAATGTGATTTCCCAAGGATCCAGAAGTATGTGAGGATTATACCATGGTTTTCTTTTTCTTTTTCTTTTTCTTTTTTTTTGTCTTTTGTCTTTTTTTTGTTGTTGTTGTTGTTGTTGCTATTTCTTGGGCCGCTCCCGCGGCATATGGAGGTTCCCAGGCTAGGGGTTGAATCGGAGCTGTAGCCACCGGCCTACACCAGAGCCACAGCAACGCGGGATCCGAGCCGTGTCTGCAACCTACACCACAGCTCACGGCAACACTGGATCGTTAACCCACTGAGCAAGGGCAGGGACCGAACCCGCAACCTCATGGTTCCTAGTCGGATTCGTTAACCACTGCGCCACGACGGGAACTCCTCTTTTTCTTTTTTCTTTTTTTTTTTTAAATCTTTCTAGGGCCTTACTCATGGCATATGGAAGCTCCCAGGCTGGGGGTCGAATCAGAGCTGCAGCTGCTTACCTGCACCACAGCCACAGCAATGCCAGATCCGAGCCACATCTGCAACCTACACCACAGCTCACAGTGACACCACATCCTTAACCCACTGAGTGAGGCCAGGGTTTGAACCTGCATCCTAGTCAGATTTGTTACTGTCAAACTACGACGGGAACTCATAATACCATGTTTTTCAAACATTGCTTTGCTTTTCCTAATGTATAGGACAGATTAGGTATTACTGACTAGTATTTGAATATAGCTTGAAATTCTAATACTTACTCCTTACACTATGTGAATATATATGTGTCTGAGGGCCTGTGGTATATAGAGGGTGTGTATGCATGTATGTAGCGTATATATGTCTCTCATTTTCTCAATGTATGTGTTTATAGAGAGAGAAAGAGAGATAAATAGTTGACACTTGAACAGTGCTGGGGGTTAGAGGGCCAACCCTCATTCACTCAAAAATTCCAGTATAACTTTATAGTTGGTCCTCTATGTCCACTGTAGTATGTATGTATTTTAAGTGGATCCTTCTGGTTCAAACCCATGTTCAAGTATCAGCTTTGTCTTTCTCTCTGTATGTCAGTATTCTCCTTTAGAAGAATTGACTGACCGCTGCTGACAGAGACAAAAATTATGATTTTACACCTTACCTTGCTAATAATCTACTTTTAATCATTGAAATTTTCCAAGTGATACTAAAATGTCACAAAGGGGTGTATAAATTACATACAGCTGGGAGATTTTTCTTGACTATGTTCCTACTCTGATAATATTTAAGATAATGTTCAGAATTTGAACAAATAGAGCAATACACCAGAACTTCAGTTATATTCATTTACCAAAAATTATTACACCACATTTAAGATTTTTGATTTATTACAGTCTGGAGTTATAGCATTGAGGAAGATTATGTAAAGAAGTATTTATAGATTTAGTTGCATCCTAAAGTAAAAAGAAAAGATGAGAATATTGAAAGTAAATATCTCTGACAAAAGAAAATACACCAAAATGGAGAAACCAAGTTTCACATTTTCTAGCATAACTGACAATGTCAAAAGTCACTAGAATTTATGTGTAAGACTACAGAACTTTGATTTCATAGTATCTTCTTGTTACAAGCCATGCAGATCGCACTGCCCTATGTTCATTCTTTCAGCAAGTATTTATTATGATAAAATTCTGGGGTATAATTATAGTGATAGTAATGGAGATTTGTTTTGAAATTGTAGATAATTGCTATTAACTGTCTTTTATTTTTATTTATTTATTTATTTATTGTCTTTTTTTTTTTTTTTGCTATTTCTTGGGCCGCTCCTGCGGCATATGGAGGTTCCCAGGCTAGGGGTCTAATTGGAGCTGTGGCCACCAGCCTACGCCAGAGCCACAGCAACGCGGGATCCGAGCCGCGTCTGCAACCTACACCACAGCTCACGGCAATGCCAGATCGTTAACCCACTGAGCAAGGGCAGGGACCGAACCCGCAACCTCATGGTTCCTAGTCGGATTCGTTAACCACTGTGCCACGACGGGAACTCCTTAACTGTCTTTTAAACTTGATTTCAAATGAGTATTGGTGTATATGAGTAAGTTATTCATGCCTGAACACTAGTATGCTTGTTACATTATTAAAACAGCAGCAACAAAGAATCTTGTTGTCTGCAACTGAAAGCACTTTTGTGTTTTTCAAACCTTTATACTTTTTCTTCCCTTACTGCAATGTTTAGAGTCTCTAATCCTCTGTAAAATAGGAATGGTGAATAGTGAAAGCAAATACTCAACTTACCTTATTCATGATCTTGGGAAAAAGAATTGAATTTTCACCATTAAGCATAATGGATTCTTTTTATCACTTTGAGGAAATTACCTTCTGTTCCTAGTATGCTTAGAGTGTTTATCATGATGGTCATGAAATATTATCTGTTTTATGTATTACTGGTTTTGTTTTACTATTGTGTTATTGAAGGGTTTTACATCTATGTTTGTGAGGAATATTGGGACTTGTATTTTTTGTTTTGTCTTTTTACTCTCTGCTTTTGGTGTCTGGGTAATGCTGAGAAGCTGAGTTCATAAAATAAGTAGGGAAATGTTTGTTCTGTTTCTGGAAGAGATTGTGTGGAATTGGCATTATTTCTTTAATGTTTCATAGAATTTTCAATGAAACTATCTGGACTGGCGTTTTCTTTTTTGGAAGGTTTTAAACCATGAATTTAGTTTCTTTAATAGAAGATTGTTTTGCTCATCTATTTCAGTTGACTTTATTTTTCCCTTTTTTTTTCAGTTTTCAATTTCATTCATTTCTGTTATTACATTTATTACTTTCTCTTTTTTGCTTGGTTAAGATTTTTTTCTGCTCTTTTTCTAATGCAAGTATTTAATGCTATACCCTGTCTTCTAAATACATGAGCTGCATCTCCCAAATTTTCTGTTTTCTTAATCCTGTTAGTGATTGACTTGACTTGATACTGGATTTCAGTTTTCTTGCATGGCTGATTTTTTTTCCCTGTTTATTCTTACTCTTAGGGCAGAACTTTCCATGAATCTCATCTGAAAGCCTAGAATGTTTATCAGATCTTGTACTGTGTAGGCCTTGATGTCAAATTTTTGTCTCCCAAGCACTTTGATAATTATCAAAACTCAGCTTTTTAACCCCCTATCTGCTGCTTTCCACTTGTCTTTTTCAGCTCAGCTTGAAATAGTTCATAGCTCTAGGAAAGCAGCATAGAGTCTTGGTTCTTTTCTTTGCTGTATTGCCCTTTCTCTGCAGTGATGTCCTGTTAAGTACTGGCTGCCTTGATAGTAGTTTTTAATTTTTGTCCTTCTATCTCTAACATATAGAGAATTGAAAGGAGAAGTGAGGGAGGCATGGGAAGTGGCGCCTGGGTGCCTTCTGTTCTGCTGGATGTGTATATCCTCTTGAATCACTGTGACAAAATGGCCCCACTTAATTACTGGAATTACCTTCTCAGCTAGTAACAGAAACTAGAATTATTTCCATTGATATTTAGAATGGAGCAGAGAACCACAGCTAGATATCCCAGGTGCAACATGGACATATTTGATAGTGTCTGTAACTTCCAGACATTTAGTTTCACAGACTGTCTCAGATCCTTTCATGAAGTTCTCAATTACATGACTGCATTTGGCAGACTATGTGTGTGTGGACATTTGATCAGTTGTTATAGAATCATATTTCTGTTATATGTGTGTGAATATATATAATTTATCACTTAAATGATCCTTTTTTACCCTTTGAGGAATGTAAGACCTAACTGATTTTTGCATTCAAGCAGTGGAACATATTAAAATTAATTTAATGATTCCATTTATTTCTACCTTTGGCTTATTTTTAGATATACTTCTGTGTTTTTGTTTGGGTGGATATTTGTGTGTGTGTTTAGTGATTTTTCTAGAGTTTATAGTATACATTTTCAACTTATCACCATTTATCTTCAAAATATATCACTTAACTCATAAGGACTTTTAAAGGTATTTCCATTTCTCAATCTTTTGTCTTATTTTTGTCATTTCTACATTTTATAAACTTTATATGTTATTATTTTAACTTTAGTCAGTCACTTTTTTTTTAAAGAGATTAAAAATGCAAGTTAAAAAAGTCTTACATTGATCCAAATATTTGTCATTTCCTCTATTCTACATTCCATTGAATTGATTCAGATTTCCATCTGGTGTCATTATTTTCCTAGCTAAACAATTTCCTTTATGATCTCTTGTAGTGTCAGTCTCCTAGATAAATTTTCTCAGCTTTTGTTTGTCTATAAATATGCATGTCTTTCTTTTTTAAAAACTAGTTTTGCTACGTATTTAAGTCAATGTTTACAGCGGTTTTTTTTTCCCCTTTCATCACTTCAAATATATTTCATTGCTTTCTGATGAAAAATCAACTGTCATTTGTAACTTTGTTCCTCTATTTTGTAATGTGAATTTTTTTTTCCTCCTCTGATTACTTTAAGATTTTCCTCTTTATAGCTGGTGTTCTTTGGTGGCTTAGTGGTTAAAGATTTGGTTTTGTCACTGCTATAGTTTGGTTTTGATCCCTGGCCCAGGAACTTCTGCATGCCATGGATGAAGGAAGAGAGGAAGGGTCGGAGAGATAAAAGAAGGGTGGTGGGAGAGAGGGTAAGGAAAGAAAGGGAAGGAAGGAAGGAATTTTCTCTTGATTACTTAGAGAATAATTTTGTTTTCTCTTTCAGCGATTTTATTATTATGTGATTTGCTGTGATGTATTTTTAACGTACTTGAAGTTCTTTGAACTTCATCTTTAGGATCATAGTTTTCATCAAATTTGAAAAAACTTGTCATTATTTCTTCAAAAGTTTTTCCATTCTTCTAAATACTGAGGTGTTGGACCATTTGATACTGTTCCACAGCTCACGGGGGTTCTTTTTTTTTTTTTTTTAAGTTTTATTGAAGTATAATTGTGATAATTTCTCCTGCACACATCCATTCTTTTTCAGTTTCTTGTCCCATATAGCTTATCACAGAATATTGGGTAGAGTTCCCTGTGCTATACAGCAGGTCCCCATTAATCAGTCATTCCATATACCACAGTGTGTATATGCCAGTCCCAAGCCCCCAGTCCATCTCTAGCCCCCACTTCATTTCTTTGGTAACCATAAGTTTGCTCTCAAAGCCTGTGAGTTTGTTTCTGTTCTTCAGATAAGTTCATTTGTATCCTTTTTTTAGATTCTACGTATAAGTGATATTATAGATGTTTGCTTTTCACTAACTTCACTTGGTATGCTAATCTCTAGGTCTGTCCATGTTGCTGCAAATGGCATTATTTCATTCTTTTTTATGGCTGAGTACTATTCCATTATATATATGTACCACATCTTCTTTATCCATTCCTCTGTCAGCAGGAATGGACATTTAGGTTGCTTCCATGCCTTGGCAATTTTAAATAGTATGGCAATGAACATTAAAGTGAGTGCGTCTTTTTGAATTACGGTTTTCTCCACATAGATGCCTATGAATTGGACTGCTGGATGATATAGTAATTCTAAATTTTGTTTTCTGAGGAACCTCCATACTGTTTTCCATAGTGGTTGTACCAATTTACATTCCCACTAACAGCATAGAAAGGTTCCCTTTTCTCTGCACCCTCTTCAGCATTTACTGTTTGTAGACTTTTTTGATGATGGCCATTCTGACTTGTGTGAGGTGATACCTCATTGTGGTTTTAATTTGCATTTTGCTAATAGTGATGTTGAACATCTTTTCATGCACCTTTTGGCCACCTGTATGTTGTCTTTGGAGAAATGTCTATTTAGATCTGCTCATTTTTTTATAGTTTTTTTTTTTTTATATATTGAGCTGCATGAGGTGTTTGTATATTTTGGAGATTAATCCTTTGTCAGTCAATCTATTTGCAAATATTTTCCCCCACTTGTGGATTGTCTTTTCGTTTTGTTTATGGTTTGCTTTGCTGTGCAAAAACTTTTAAGTATTCATTAGTTCGCACTTGTTTATTTTATTATTCCAGGATGTGGATCTGAAAAGATATTGCTGCAGTTTATTTTGGAGAGTGTTCTGCCATGTTTTCCTTATATTTAGGTTTGTAATCCATTTTGAGTTTATTTTTCTGTATGGTGTTAGTGTTCTAATTTCAATGATTTACATGTAGCTGTTCAGTTTTCCCAGCACACCGTATTGAAGAGACTGTCTTTTCTCCATTGTATGTTCTTGTCATCTTTGTCATAGATTAGTTGACCAATTGGTGCATGGGTTTATTTGTGGACTTCTATCCTGTTCTATTGATTGATATTTCTGTTTTTCTGCCAGTACCATGCTGTTTTGATGACTGTAGCTTTGTAGAATGGTCTGAAGGAACCTGGTTGCTCCAGCTCCATTTTTCTTTCTCAGGATTTCTTTGGATATTCAGGGTCTTGTATTTCCATACAAACTTAAAATTTTTTGTTCTGGTTCTCTGAAAGATGCCATTGGTAACTTGATAGGGATTGCATTGAATCTGTAGATTGCCTTGGGCAGTATAGTAATTTTGTAGGATATAAAATCAATACACAGAAATCGACTGCATTTCTATATACCAACAATGAAATACCAGGAAGAGAAATTAGGGAAGCAATCCCTTTGACCATCTCATCCAAAAGAATAAAATGCCTAGGAGTAAACCTACCTAAAGAGACAAAAGACCTCTACTCTGAAAACTATAAGACACTGATGAAAGAAATCAAAGGTGACACAAATAGATGGAAGGACATACCATGCTCTTGGATTGGAAGAGTTAATATTATCAAAATGACTATACTACCCAAGGCAATCTACAGATTCAATGCAATTCCTATCAAATTACCAATGACATTTTTCACAGAACTCGAACAAAATATTTTAAAGTTTGTCTGGAAGCTCAAAAGACACAGAATACCCAAAGACATCCTGATAAAGAAAAATGGAGCTGGAGGAATCAGGCTCCTGGACTTCAGACTATACTACAAAGCAATATTCATCAAAACCATATGGTACTGGCACAAAAACAGACGTATAGATCAGTGGAACAGTACAGAAAGCCTAGAATTAAACCCACGCACCTACAGTCAACTAATCTATGACAAAGGAAGCAAGAATATACAGTGGAGGAAAGACAGCTTGTTCAATAAGTGGTGCTGGGAAAACTGGACAGCCACATGGAAAAGAATGAAATTAGAACACTCCCTAACACCATACACAAAAATAAACTCAAAATGGATTAAAGACCTAGATATAAGACCAGATACTATAAACCTCTTAGAAAAAAACATAGGCCAAACACTCTCTGGCATAAAAAACAGCAACATCTTCTCAGATCCACCTCTTAGAGTAATGACAGTCAAAACAGAAATAAACAAATGGAACCTAATTAAACCTAAGTTTCTGCACAGCAAAGGGAACCCTAAACAAAACGAAAAGACAACCCACAGGCTGGGAGAAAACCTTTGCAAATGAATCAACTGACAAGGAATTAATCTCCAAAATTTATAAATACCTTCTGCAGCTCAATACTAAAAAAACAAACCACCCCATCAAAAAATGGGCAGGAAATCTAAACAGACAGTTCTCTAAAGAAGACATACAGATGGCCAAAAACACATGAAAAGATGTTCAACATCACTCATGATTATAGAAATGCAAATCAAAACCACTATGAGGTAGCACCTTACACCAGCCAGAATGGCTGTCATCAAAAAGTCTACAAACAGTAAGTGCTAGAGAGGGTGTGGACAAAAAGGAACCCTATTACACTGTTGGTGGGATTGTAAATTGGTGCAACCACTGTGGAAGACAGTATGGAGATTCCTCAGAAAACTACAAATAGAACTACCATTTGACCCAGCAGTCCCACTCCTGGGCATCTATCCAGAGAAAACCATGACTCGTGAAGACACATGTACTCCAGCGTTCATTGCAGCACTATTTGCAATAGGCAAGACATGGAAACAACCTAAATGTCCATCGACAGAGGAGTGGTTCAAGAAGATGTAGTACATATACACAATGGAATATTACTCAGCCATTAAAAAGGAATGAAATAGCAGCATTTTTAGCAACATGGATGTTCCTAGAAATTATCATGCTAAGTGAAGTCAGTCAGACAATGAGATACCAACATCAAATGCTATCACTTACATGTGGAATCTGTAAAAAGGACAGACTAAACTTCTTTGCAGAGCAGATACTGACTCACAGACTTTGAAAAATTTATGGTTTCCAAATGAGAAAGGTTGGGGGGTCAGGGTGGGAGATGGTAGTGAGGGTTTGGGATGGATATGCTGTAAAATTTGGTTGTGATGATTGTTGTACACCTATTAATGTAATAAAGTTCATTAAGTAAGAAAAAATAATAATGAAAGGAAAAATAAAATAAAGTTTTTTGTTCTAGTTCTCTGAAAAATGCCATTGATAACTTGATAAGGATTGCATTGAATGTGTAGATTGCCTTGGGCAGTGTAGTAATTTCGACAATATTGATTCTTCCACTTGAAGAGCATGGTATATATTTTCCATGTTTTGTGTCATCTTTGTTTTCTTTCAGCTTCTTAGAACTTTCATGTACATGTCTTTTGTTTCTTTAGGTAGGTTTATTCCTAGGTATTTTATTCATTTTGATGCAATGGTATATGGGATTTTTCCCCTAAATTCTCTTCCTGATATTTCATTGTTAGTATATAGAAATGCAATATATTTCTGTGTATTAATTTTGTATCCTGCAACTTTTCCAAATTCATTGATGAGCTCCATCAGTTTTCTAGTAGTATTTTTAGGAATTTCTAGGTATGGTATCATGTCAACTGCAGATAGTAATAGTTTTACTTCTATCTCTCCAATTTGGATTCCTTTTATTTTTTATTTTTTTCTTCGCTAATGGTTGTGGCTAGGACTTCCAAAATTATGTTGAATAATGTGGTGAGAATGGACATCCTTGTCTTGTTCTTGATCCTAGCAAGAATGCCTTCTCAGCTTTTCACCATTGATAATGTTAGCTGTGGGTTTGTCATAGTATGGCCTTTAATATGTTGAAGAAGGTTCCCTCTTTGCCCACTTTATGGAGTTTTTTTTTTTTTTAATCATAAATGAATGTTGAATTTTGTCAAAAGGTTTTTCTGTATCTATTGAGGTGATCATATGGTTTTTATTCTTCAATTTGTGAATGTGGTGCATCACACTGATTGATTTGCAGATATTGAAAAATCCCTGCAACCACGAGATAAATTCCACTTGATCATGGTGTATGATCCTTTTAATGTAATGTTGGATTTAGTTTGCTAGTATTTTGTTGAGGATTTTTGGATCTGTGTTCATCAGAGATACTGGCCTGTAATTTTCTTTTTTTGGTGGTATCTTTGTCTTGTTTTGGTATCAAGGTGATGGTGGCCTTATATAATGAGTTTGAGTCTTTCTTCTGCATTTTTGGAGAACAGTTTCAGAAGGATAGGTGTTAACTTTTCTCTAAATTTTGTTTGTTTGTTTTGTCTTTTTAGGGCTGCACCCATGGCATATGGAAGTTCCCAGGCTAGGGGTTGAATTGGAGCTGTAGCTTCCCGCCTATGCCAGAGCCACAGCAACTCCAGATCCAAGCCGCATCTGTGACCTACACCACAGCTCAAATCAATGCTGGATCCTTAACCCACTTAGTGAGGCCAGATAGCGAACCCATGGCCTCATGGTTCCTAGTCGAATTCGTTTTCTGCTGCGCTACTACGGGAACTCCAGCTTTTCTCTAAATTTTTTATGGAATTCACCTGTAAGGCTAACTGGTCCTGTGATTGGTTCATTCATCTTTTCCGTTTCTTCCTGGTTCAGTCTTGGAAAATTATACCTTTCTAAGAATTTGTGTATTTCTTCTTGATTGTCCATTTTATTGGCATATAGCTGCTTGTAGTAGTCTCTTATGATTTTATTTCTATGATGTCTATTGTAACTTCTCTTTTTTAATTTCTAATTTTATTGATGAGTTTGGTTAAGAGTTTATCAAGTTTGTTGATCTTTTCAAAGAACCAGCTTTTAGTTTTATCATTGATCTTTTCTATTTTCTTCATCTCTATCTAATTTATTTCTGCTCTGATCTTTATGATTGCTTTTCTTCCACTCACTTTGGGTTTTTTCTTTCTCTAGCTGCTTTAGGTGTAAGGTTATGTTGCTTATTTGAGATTTTTCTTCTTTCCTGAGGTAGGCTTATATTGCTGTAACCTTCCCTCTTAAAATTCTTTTTGCTGTGTCCTGTAGGATTTTTTTTTTTTTTTAATTTAAAAAATTTTTTTTGTCTTTTTAGGGCTGCACCCTCAACATATGGAGGTTCCCAGGCTAGGAGTCAAATTGGGGCTACAGCTGCCAGCCTATGCCACAGCAACACGGGATCCAAGCCGCGTCTGTGACCTACCCCACAGCTCATGGCAACACTGGATCCTAACCCACTGAGTGAGGCCAGGGATTGAACCTGAAACCTCATGGTTACTAGTCAGGTTCACTAACCACTGCACTATGACAGGAACTCCTGTGTCCTGTATGTTTTAGATTGTTCTGTTTTCATTTTCATTTGTCTCTAGATGTTGTTTGATTTCCTCTTTGATTTCTTCAGTGATCCGTTGGTTGTTTAGTAGCATGTTGTTTAGTCTCTATGTATTTATATTCTGCAGTTTTTTTCTTGTCCTTGATTTCTAGTCTTATAGCTTGTGGTCAGAAGTGATGCTTTATATGATTTCAGTTTTCTTAAATTTACCAAGGCTTGATTTCTGGTCCATAATGTGATCTATCCTAGAGAATGTTCCATGTGCACTTGATAAGAATGTATATTCTGCTGCTTTGGGATGGAATGTTCTATAAATATCTATTATAAAGTCCATCTGCTGTAATGAATCACTTAAGGGCTATGTTTCCTTATTGATTTTCTGCCTGGATGATCTGTCCATTGCTGTAAGTGGGGTGTTATTAAAGTCCCCCACTGTTACTGTGTTACTGTTGATTTCTCCTTTTATGGCTGTTAGCAGTTGTTTCATATATTGAGGTGCTCTTTTGTTGGGTGCATATATATTTAAAATTGTTATATCTTCTTTTTGGATTGATCATTATGTGGCGTCCTCCTTTGTCTCTTGTAACCTTCATTTTAAAGTCTTATTTTGTCTGATGTGAGCATTACTACTCCAGCTTTCTTTTGATTTCTATTTGTATGGAATATCTTCTTCCATTTTCTCACATTCAGTTTGTATGTGTCCCTAGAACTGAATTGGATCTCTTGTAGACAAGATACAGGAGTCTCGTTTTTGTATGCATTCAGCCAGTCTGTCTTTTTAAAAAAAATTTTTAATTAAAGGACTGTTGATTTACAATGTGGCAATTTTTACTGTACAGCAGAAATTAAGTTATATGTATATACATGTACTTTTTTATATTCTTTTCCATCACGGTCTTCCCCAGGAGATTGGATGTAGTTCCCTGTGCAGTACAGTAGAATCTTGTTGTTTATTCCTTCTAACTTTGCATCTACTAACCTCAAATTCACAGTCCATCCTTCTCCAACCCACTTTCCCCTTGGGAACCACAAGTGTATTGTCTATGTCCCAGGGAATGTTTCTGTCTTGTTGACAATTTACTTCGTGCCATATTTTAGATTCCACATATATGGTATTTATCTTTCACTTTCTGACTTATTTCACTTAGTATAAGATCTCTAGTTGCATTCATGTTCCTTCAGATGGCATTATTTTGTTCTCTTTTATGGCTGAGTAGTATTCCATTGTATATATGTACCACACCTTAATCCATTCATCTGTAAGGGACATTTAGGTTGTTTCCATGTCTTGGCTATTGTGCATAGTGCTGCTATGAACATACAGGTGCATGTGTCTTTTTTAATTGAAGTTTTGTCTGGATCTATGCCTAGGAGTGGGATTTCTGGATCTTAAAGTAATTCTATATTCAGTTTTCTGAGTACTTCCATACTGTTCTCCATAGTGATTGTTCCAGTTGACATTTCCACCAACAGTGAAGGAGGGTTCCCTTTTCACCACAACTTCTCCAGCTTGGTTATTTGTAGACTTATTAATGATGGCCATTCTGAGGGAAGTGAGGTGGTACCTTGTTATAGTTTTGATTTGCATTTCTCTAATAATTAATGATGTTGAGCATTTTTTTCATGTGCCTCCTGGCCATCTGTAAGTCTTTTTTGGAGAAATGTCTATTTATCTGCCCATTTTTTAATTCAGTTGTTTATTTTTTCTTGTTGAGTTGCATGAATTGTTTGTATATTTGAGGGACTAAGCCCTTGTTGGTTACATCATTTGCAACTATTTTTTCCAATTCCATCGGTTGTCTTTTCTTTTTTTTTTTTTAAATGGTTTCAATTACTGTGCCAAAGCTTATAAATTTGATTAGGTTCTATTTGTTTACTTTTGTTTTTATTTCTATTGCCTTGGGAGACTGACCTAAGCAAACATTTGTATGGTTGATGTCGCAGAATGTTTTGCCTATGTTCTCTTCTAGGAGTTTTATGGTGTCTTGTGCTGTATTTAAGTCTAGTCATTTGGAGTTTCTTGAAGTGCATGGTGTTAGAGTGTGTTCTAGTTCCATTGATTCCCATGCACCAGTCCAGTTTTCCCAGTGCTAAATGTTGACAATGCTGTCTTTTTCCTATTTTATATTCTTGCCTACTTTCTTGAAGATTACTTGACCACAGGTATCTGGGTTTATATCTGTACTCTCTCTCCTCTGTTCCATTGATCCATATGTCTGTTTTTATTCCAGTACCATACTGTCTTGATTACTGTAGTTTTATAATATTGTGTGGAGTCTGAAAGAGTTATACTTCCTGCTTTGTTTTTTATTCCTTAGGATCACTCTAGCAATTCTGAATCTTTTATGATTCCATATAACTTTTTGCATTAGTTCTAGTTCTTTGAAAAATGTCATGGGTTATTTGCTAAGAATCATATTAAATCTGTAGATTGATATGGGAAGTATGATCATTTTAACAATATTAACTCTTCCAACCCAAGAGCATGGGATATCTTTCTGGTTTTTTGCATCCTCTTTATTTTACTTTATTAATGTTTTATACTTCTCAGGTATCACTTTGCATAGTTTTTACATGGACTTTGTAGTGTTTTCCATATATAGTATCATAGTGTCTACATGTGGTCACAATTTTACCTCTTATTTTCCAATTTGAATGTCTTATACTTCTTAATCTTTTCTTTTTTTCTTTTTTTGACCACACCCACAACATACACAAGTTCCCACCTTCGAGGATGAATCATAGCTGCAGCTGCAGTCTTATGCCACAGGCATGGCAACACCAAATCTGAGTTGTTGCATCTGTGACCCACACCACAGCTTGCAGCAATGCCAGATCCTTAAGCCACTAAGCAAGGCTTGTGATCTAATCCCCATCCTCATGGACATTATGTTGTGATCTTAACCATCTGAACCACAACGGGAACTCCCTTATTTATTTATTTTGTCCTATTGCTGTAGCTGTGACTTCCAATACTTTGTTGAATAAAAGCAGTGAGAGTGACTGTCCTTGTCTTAGTGCAGGTTTTAGCAGGAAGGCTTTCAGCTTTTCTCCACTGAGTATTATATGCACTGTGGGTTTGTATTGCATTGAAATATGTTCACTCTATTCCCACTTCTGTGGGGTTTTTATCATGAAGGATGTTGGATTTGGTCAGATGTTTTTGTGCATCTATTGAGATGATTGTATGGTTTTTGATTTTTGTTAATGTGTATGACATTGATTGATTTGCATATGTTGTACCATCCTTATGAACTTGTAATGAATCCTACTTGGTCATGGTGTAAGATCTTTTTTATATGTTGTTGAATTTGGTTGGCTAAAATTTTGTTGAGAATTTTTACATCTATATACATCAAAGATACTGGCCTGTGGTTTTTTTGGGAGGAAGGGTGTAGTATCTTTGTCTGATTTTGGAATTGGGATTATAGTGGGTTCATAGAACAATGAGAGTGTCCCTTCTTTGACCTTTTGGAAAAGTTTTAGGAAGGATGGGTATAAGTTCTTTCTGCACTTGGCAGAATTCACCTGTAAAGCCATCTGGCCATGGACTTTTTTTTTTTTTTGTAGGGAGTTTTTAAATTACATATTCAATTTCATTTCTAGTGATTGATATTTTAAAACTGTTTTCTTGATTCATTTTTGGTGGGCTGTATGTTTCTAGAAAGTTGTCTGTTTCTTCTAAGTTGTCAAATTTGTCAGCATATAATTGTTAATATTATTCTCTTATGGTTTTTCTTTAGTATCAGTTGGGATTTCTCCTTTTTCACCTCTTATTTTGTTGTCTCTCTTCTTGATGAGCCTGGCCAGATGATTATCAGTTTTGTTTACCCTTTCAAGGAACCACCTTTTGGTTTTATTGATTTTTTTTTTCTATTTTTGTAATCTTTATTTTATTGATTTCCTCTGTGTGCTTTTATGATTTCCATCCTTCTGCTGACTTTCAGTTTTGTTTGGTCTTTTACTAATTCTTTTAGGTGGTAGATTAGGTTGTTGACTTGAGATTTTTCTTGTATTTTGAGGAAGGCCTTGTATAGCAATGAAATTCCCTCTAAGAACTGGTTTTGTGGTATCCCATAGATTTCATATGGTTGTGTTTTCATTGTCATTTGTCTCAAGGTATTTTTTAATTTCCTTTTTGATTTCTTCATTGACCCATTGGTTTTTGAGTAGCATGCTGTTTTGTCTCCTTGTAATCAGTTTTTGTTATTGTTGTTTTTTCCTTTGGCTGATTGCAACATTCATGCCATTGTGGTCAGAGAAAATGCTTGAAACAATTTCTCTACTCTTAAATTTGCTGAGGTTAGTTTTGTGGCCCAGTATGTGGTCAGTCCTAGAGAATGTTCCATGTGCACTTGAAAAAACATATTTTTTCTTTTTGGTATGTAATGTCCTGAAAATACCAACTGAATCAAACTGTTCTATTGAGTCATTTAGGTTGCCATATTGATTTTTTTTGTCTAGAAGATCTGTCCACTTATGTGAGGTGGACAGATCTTCTACTATTATTGTATTACCTCCAGTTTCTCCTTTAATGTCTGTTAATATTTGTTTTATGTATTTGGATACTCATATATTAGGGGCATATATATTGACCAGTGTGATATCCTCTTCTTGAATTGATCTTTTTATCATTAAATAGTGTCCTCCTTTATCTTTTTTTATGGCCTATGTTTTAGTCTTTTCCCTCTCATGTGAGTATTGTGATTGCCACTTTCCTGTCATTTCCATTTGTATGAAATATCTTTTTTCATCCCCTCACTTTGAATTTGTATGTGTCCTTTGCCCTAGGTTGGGTTTCTATTTTTAGGCAGCATGTTATAAGCCCTTGTTTTTTTTTTTAATTCTGTCTGCCACTCTTTTGATTGGAGCATTCAGTCCATTGACATTAAGTTAATTTTGATAAATATGTATATTGCCATTTAAATCTTGTTTTCCAGTTAATTCTATGTTTCCCCTTTTTTCCTTTATTTCTCTTTTTTTTGTTGGATGATTTCCTTTTATGCTTATGTCCTCTTTTCAATTTTTTTTAGTATTGTTTGTTGTTGATTTGTGGTTGCCCTGTTTTTCAGTGTATGTTAGCCCCTTCCTATATCTGCTTGCCTTAGCCTATTGGTCATATAGGCTCAAACACATTTTAAATAAAAAAAAGAGTTGAGATTTTCTTACTTTTCTTCCCCACATTTTATGATTTTGATGTCCTTTTTCCATATTTTCCATTTTGCTGTTCCTCATGTTTATCATTGCTTTCAAAAATAGGGTTTTGTTTGTTCATTTTTGATTTGTATTCTGGCTTAAGTGATTACTTTCCAAATGTGATTTCCTCCATCCTATATTTTCTTGCTTTGTTCCTATTTAGAAAAGACCTTTAAATATTTCCTTTAGAATGGGTTTAGTATTGGTGTATTCTTTTAGTTTTTGTTTGTCTGAGAAGTTCTTTATTTCATGTTCTTCTATGTCAAACAATAATCTTGGTGGGTAGAGCATTCTGTGTTGCATATGCTTCGCTTTTAGAATTTTGAATGTATCTTGCCACGCTCGTCTAGCCTTTATCATTTCTGTAGGGAAATCAGCTGATAGCCTTGTGGGGGTTCACTTATAATTAACTCCTTTTCTCTTGCTGCCTTTAGAATCCTCTCCTTCAACATTTGCCATTTTTATTGTAATATATCTTGGGATACTTCTGTTTGTGTTCAGCATTTTTGGGGCCCTCTGTGCTTGCTGTATCTGGATATCTATTTCCTTCTTCAGATTTGGAAAGTTTTCATCCATAATTTCTTCAAATACATTTCTAATCCCCTTTTCTTCCTCTCCTAAAATCCCTGTTATGCATAGATTGGCACACTTTATATTATCCTATAGAACGCTTATATCGCCTTTACCTTTTTAGTTTGGTTTTTCTGTCTGCTGTCCTGAATGTGTGATTTCCATTATTCTATGTCCCAAGTCATTTACTTACTCCTCTGCATTATTCATTCTGCTGTGCAGTGCCTTTAACTCAGTTTTCAGCTCTGCAAATTAGGTTCTTAACCAAGACACTGGATATGGTTCCCAGCAGGACCCCATCAGCCATCTGTTCCAAATGTAACAATCTGCATGTACCAACCACAGCCCCCCTTTTTCCCTCATACCCTCTGGCACATACACGTTTGCCCTCCATGTCCATGATGTTTCTATTTTGTAGATAGCTCATTTGTGGCTTATTTTAGACTCTACATATAAGTGATAAAATACGGTGTTTGCCCTTCTCTTTGTGACTTCTCTTAGTATGAGAGTCTAGTTCCATCCACGTTGCTGCAAATGGCATTATTTTGTCCTTTCTATGGCTGAATAATATTCCATTGTATATATGTACCACATCATCTTAATCCATTTATCTGTTGATGGACATTTAAAATTTTATTTTTATTTTTTTATGGAATAAAATACATACATTTAAACACAATTCAATTCACACAGATAATTATATCATGGATCTTAAGAAACAGATTAAGTGACTCCCTCTGGAGAAGTGGAATGGAAAATATGCTGAGACAAATAGGAAATTTATTCTATACTTTATCCCATTTTGTATGGCTTTCATCCTTACTATTTAGTATTATCTATTACATTTCAATTTTTCTTTAAAAATTAGCGTTACATTAAAATTGTTATATTTGTGCAACTAAAACTTATAAAGAAAGCCTTATGTGCCATTAAATATTTTATATAGCATAATAAAAAGAATAACTTAACTGGTAATAATAACAAAAATAATACACCCTCTGAAAATAAGTAAAATATAAAATGCATAAATTGATTAAAAAACAGCATAACTATATAAATATGTCCTCACAATTTGTTACATCTTATTGATTCTTCAATATAGGCATTACACCATTCTAGGTGATGTGATAAACAAGACATTATATACCTTACATTGTACCATGGAGAGAAATGATTATTAATAATACAATTGTAGAACTGTATTATTTAATTGTACAGTTGCATTATTTAATTATAATTATCATAAATTCTTTGATGGAGAGGAAATCAGAATCAGATCTAAGGAGACTTCAGCATTCCAAGAATGATGTCAAATGACCCCCTTCATGGTGGCTTATGCACTTATTTACTATGAGAAATATTTCTTCTCCAGAGATTCCTTGTTTATGCATCAATTGTTTTTTTTTTTTTTTTGTCTTTTTGCTATTTCTTGGGCCGCTCCCGCGGCATATGGAGGTTCCCAGGCTAGGGGTCTAATCGGAGCTGTATCTCCGGCCTACGCCAGAGCCACAGCAACGCAGGATCCAAGCCGCGTCTGCAACCTACACCACAGCTCATGGCAACACCAGATCGTTGACCCACTGAGCAAACGCAGGGACCAAATCTGCAACCTCATGGTTCCTAGTCGAATTCGTTAACCACTGTGCCACGACAGGAACTCCTCAATTGTATTTTTGGTTTGCAGTTATTCTGAAGTTTTAAGAGTCTATATGTATATGAGATTGTTTTAAGTTGTTGTTCTCTTAATTGCAAGTTCATCTCCAGTGTCCTGCATTTGTACCCACCTCTTCTCATGATTTTGGATTTTGGTGGTATAATTGTGCATGGATGATTTCGTATCTTTACTGTGTATATACCTTTACTGGTATAGCCTTGTCATTTGTGGAATTTTTGTTTTCTGTTGCTGTCTTGTCTTTTCTGCCTAGAGAAGATCCTTTAGTATTTGTTGTAAGGCTGGTTTAGTGTTGCTGAATTGTCAGCTTTTGCTTATCTGTGAAGGTTTTGATTTCTCCTTCAAATCTGAATGAGAGTCTTGCTGGGTAGAGTAATCTTGGTTGGAGGTTTTTTCCTTTCATCATGTTAAGTATATCATTCCACTCCCTTCTGGCCTGCAGTTTCTACTGAAAAATCTGCCAATAACCTTATTGGGGTTCCCTTGTATGTTACATGTTTCTTCTCCCTAGCTGCTTTCAAGATTTTCTGTCTTTAAATTTGGTTAGTTTGATTAATATGTGTCTCGGGGTGTTCCTCCTTGGGTTTATTTTATATGGTACTTGTTGCACTTCTGGATTTGAGTGAGTGGTTCCTTTCCCATGTTAGGGAAGTTTTCGGCTATTATCTCTTGGAATATTTTTTCTGTCCCCTTCTCTCTCTCTCCTACTTCTGGCACTCCTATAATACGGATGTTGGTGCGTTTAGTGTTGTCCCAGAGCTCCCTGAGACTCTCTTCAATTGTTTTCAATCTTTTTTCTCTTTTCTGTTCTGCATCCGTAATTTCCACTAATATGTCCTCCACCTCACTTATTCGTTTTTCTGCCTCCTGTGTTCTGCTGTTAGCTGCTTCTAAGTGAATTTTTTATTTCAGTTACTGTATTTTGCATCTCTTCTTGTTTAAGTTTTATATCGTTATCTCTTTGCTCAGTGTTTCCTATAAGTTATCTATCTTTGCCTCCAGTTTATTTCCAATGTCTTGCATCATCTTCAGCATCAACAATCTAAAGTCTTTTTCCTGGAGGCTGAGAATCTCCTCATCACTTCGCTGATTTTCTGGGGTTTTTCCTTTCTCCCTGAGTTATAGTTCTCTGTCTTTTCATTTTTATAGGTTTTTGGTGTGGTGACCTTTTTACAGATAATAGAGTTGTAGCCTCTCTTACTTTTGGTGTCTGTCCCCGTTGTGGCTGAAGTCAGAATGGGGCTTGCTGTTGGCTTCCTGATGGGAGAGGCTGATGCCTGCCCACTGGTAGGTGAAGCTGATTCCTATCCCTCTGGTGGGTGGGGCTTAGTCTCTGGATGGGATTAGAGGCAGCTGTGTGCCTGAGGGGTCTTTAGGTAGCCTGTTTGTCAGGGACAGGGCTGTGATCCCACCTGGTTTGTTGTTTGCCATGGGGCTTCTCAGGCTGACTGACGAGTGGGGCCAGATTTTCCCAAAATGGCCACCTCCAGAGAAAGGCAGCTGCTGAATATTCCCGAGAGCTTTGCCTTCAATGTCCCTCCCTCACAACAAGCCACATTCACCCCTGTTTTCTCAGGATGTCTTCCAATAACTGCAGTCAGGTTTGACCCATATTCCTATGGAGACCTCGCTCTGCTCTGGGACCCAGTGCACGTGAAAGTCCACGTGCGCCTTTTAAGAATGGGGTCTCCATTTCCCCCAGTCCTGTGGAGCTCCTGTGCACAAGCCCCACTGGCCTTCAATGTCAGATGCTCCGGGGCTCTTTCTCCCCATGCCAGATCCCCACGCATGAGGGTTTGATGTGGGGCTCAGAACTCTCACTCCTGTAGGTGAGCATTTTTTCATCTGCCTGCTGGCCAGCTCTATGTCTTCTTTGAAGAAATATTTATTTAGGTCTTCACATTTTTCTTTTGGGTTTGTTTTTTGTTGTTGTTGAGTTGTATGAGTTGTTTGTATATTTTGGAGATTTAACTTTTATCTGTTGAATCATTTGCAAAGATTTTCTCATATTCTATGGGTTGACTTTTTTTTGTTGTTTTTAATGTTTTGCTTTGCAGAAGCTTTTGAGTTTAAATAGGTCCCATGGGTTTATTTGTGCCTTTATTGTCATTGTTGTAGCTTGTGGATCAAACAAGATGTTGCTGTGATTTATGTTAAAGAGCATTCTGCATGTTTTCCTCTAGAAGTTTTATGGTATCTGTCCTTACATTTAATACATTTTGAGTTTATTTTTGTGCATGGTGTTAGAAAATGTTCCAACTTCATTCTCTTACATGCAGCTGTCAAGTTTTCCCAGCACCATTTATTGAAGAGACTGTCTTTGCTCCATTGTATGTTCTTTTCTCCTTTTTTATAGAACAGTTGACCATAGGTGCTCAGGTTTATTTCTGGGCTTTCTATCCTGTTCCATTGATCTCTATTTCTGTTTTTATGCCAGTACCATACTGTGTTTTTTTTTTTGGAGGGGGGGGTGTTTTTTTGGGTTTGTTTGTTTTTTTTTTCCCTTTCTTTTTAGGGCCATACCCAAGGCATATGGAAGTTCCCAGGCCAGGGGTTTAATCAGAGCTGCAGCTGCTGGCCTACACCACAGCCACAGCAATGCTGGGTCCATAACCCACTTAGCAAGGCCAGGGATCAACCCGCATCCTCGTGGATACTAGTCGGGTTTGTTACTGAGCTGAGCCATGATGGGAACTCCAGTAACTTACTGTTTTGATGATTGTAGCTTTGCAGTACAGTCTGAAGTCAGGAAGCCTGATTCCTCCAGTTCTGTTTTTTTTTTTTCAACATTACTTTGGCTCTTCAAGGTCTTTTATGTTTCCATACAAATTTTAAAATATTTTGTTCTATTTCTGTAAAGAATGTCCCTAGTAGTTTGATAGGGATTGTATTGAATCTGTAGATTGCCTTAGGTAGTATCGTTTTGAGTATATTGTTTCTTCAGGTCCAAAAGCATGGTATATCTTTCCCTCTATTTATGTCATCTTTGATTTCTTTCATCAGCATCTTATAGTTTTCAAAGTACAGGTCTTTTGTTTCTTTAAGTAGGTTTGTTCCTAGGTATTTTATTCTTTTTTGATGCAATGGTAAATGGTATGGTTTCTCTAATTGTTTCTGATCTTTAATTGTTAGTATATAGAAATGCAATCTATTTCTGTGTATTGATTTTGTATCCTGCAACTTTATGAAATTCATTGATGAGCTCTAACAGTTTTCTGGTATTGTCTTTATGATTTTCTAGGTATAGTATTATGTCATCTGTAAACAATGATACTTCTTTTCCAATTTGGATTCCTTTTATTTCTTTTTCTTCTCTGATTGTCATGGCTAGGATTTCCAAAACTAGTCATCAATATATTTTCTACTTCTTTTTTAAAGTAGTCTACATTAATTTTGGTATCTGTTCTTAATTCCCTTCAGTATTTTCATTACCTCCTTTTGCAACTTGTGTCTGTGAGACTACTGATGTCTCTTTCATTGTTTGCTCCTTCAGGGGACTTCTGTTCTTTTAAATGGCAGTGGTTCCTGTGCCTCTTCATTTTGCTTATATTTTTCTTATTCCATGAGTTTAGGGAAAACAGTTATCTACTGTAATCTTGGGGGGTTATTTATATATGGGGGCATCCCTGGGTATCTTGTGAGGACTTGATATTTTTTTGAGGTGAGCACTGCCTTTGGTTTGGATGCTTTCTGTCTCTTTCCTCAGTGTGTGCAGTCCATTATCCCCTTGATAGTGAATGTACAGCTTGCTCATGCTTCCAGGGAGGTAGGGGCAATGGGCAGCCACCTGTGGGCTCTGCCTTGTTGCTAGGCTCTCAGCTTTGGCAAGGATCCACAAGGAGGTAGGGGTGGCAGGCTGCCCTACTTGCAGGGCCCTGGGCAGTGGCAGTGACCCTCAGGTGACGGTGGCACCCTGAGCCTTTAAACAGCAGGAACCGGGGGGGAGGCGGGGCTGTGGGTTCCCAGGGAGGCAAGGGCAATGGAAGGTGCTTGCTTGCAGGCAGGGCTTTCCTCAGTGGCAGCCACTGAGTATACTGGGGCCACAGGTGGTCCCTATTCACAAGACCCTTAGTGGTGGTGGGCCGTGCCCTCCCAGGACTCTGAGATGACTGTGAAGTTTGCACTCACCCCCCATAGGCCACAGAAGAGATGCCCTTCAGCCTGCCAGTCCACAAGCTCACAGAGAAAGTTCTTATGGTGGTCCCACCCATCCTCCTCTCACCCTCCTGAACTGTGGGGCCTTGCTTTTCCTGTGGGCCAAGGACCCCTCCTGTGTTTCCTCAGCTGTTTTACACCACTTCCTAGCCCCCTCAAGCAGTTACCATACAGGAACCCTAGTTCTCACCCCCAGAAGTGACCTCTGTAGCCGAGTCTCAGCACCCAGCCCCTACCCGAGTGTCTCAGGCTGTGGTGCATGGGGTAGTCTATTAATGGTTTCTGAATCTCTCTGTTTTGCATTCCTCAGACAGACTGCTGCACTTCAAGGCTTTGAGGCTCCGTCTCTGTCCCTGCTGATCTCCCAGTCAGTTAGGTTGCCTCTCAGGAGTCCTGGCCCTGTCCTGATTTCTTTTTTTTTTCTTCTCTTCTCTCTCTGTCTCGTTTTGTTTTGTTTTGTTTTGTTTTACTCTGTTATATTGATTGTTTCTTGCCCTTTTTGTAAGTCTGTGCTTCTTCTGTCAGCGTTCAGTAAATGTTCTGTGTGAAATGCTCTACATGTAGGGTTTTTTTGGGGGGGAGGGGTTTGATGGGTTTGTGGGTGAAGGTAAGCATCATGTCCTACTCTTCTGCCATCTTGATCTTGCCTCCAGTCTGTCCTTTGGTTGGAACACTTAGTCCATTTACATTTAAGGTTATTACTGATATATATGATATTATTAACATTTTGTAAGTTATTTTGGATTTATTTTTGTTGGTTTTTTTTCTTTCCATCTGCTTTTGTTCTCTTCTTTTGTGGTTTAATGACTATCTTTAGTGAAGTGTTTGGATTGCTTTTTCTTATTTATGTGTGTATCATAGATTTTTGGTTTCTGGTTACTATGAGGTTTTGATATAATATATATAACAGGATGGTATTAAGTTGCTGATCTAATTGCAAATGCACTTCCAATACCCTACATTTGTACTCTCCTCATGATTGCTGGTTTTTATATCATATTTGTGTGTGGATGATTTCCTACCTTTACTATATATGTCTGCATTTATTGATGAGACTTTTCATTTGTAATTTTCTTGTTTCTGGTTGTGGCCTTTTCCACCTAGAAAAGTTCCTTTATTGTTTATTGTAAAGCTGGTTTGAATTCTCAGCTTTTGTTCGTCTGCAAAGCTTTTGATTCCTCCTTTAAATGTGAATAGGAGCCTTGCTGAGTATTCTTGGTTGTAGGTTTTTTTTCTTTTCATAACTTTAAGTATGTTGTGCCATTCCCATCTGTCTTGCAGAGTTTCTGCTGAAAAATCAGCCGATAACATCATCAGCGTTCCTTTCTGTGTTATTTGTTGCTTTTCCTTAAATGCTTTCAGTACTTCATCTTTAATTTTAGTTACGTTGATTAATGTGTGTCTTGGGATGGTCTTCCTTGGTTTTAATCTATATGGTATTCGTGCTTCCTGGACTTGAATGAGTGACTTCTTTCCCATATCAGGGAAGTTTTCAGCTACAATCTCTTCAAATGTTTTCTCCAGCCCTTTCTTCTCCATCTGGCAGCTCTATAATGTGGATGTTGGTATGTTTAAATTGTCCCAGAGTTCGTGTAGACCATCCTCATTTCATTCTTTTTTCTTAATTCTCTTCTGCATCAGTGATTTCCACCAGCCTGTCTTGCACCTCTTATTTGTTCTTCTGCTTCCTGTATTCTGCTGTTGGTTCCTTTTATTTTATTTTTATTCTATTCTTTAGGGCTGCACCGGCAGCATATGGAAGTTCCCAGGCTAGAGGTTGAATCAGAGCTGTAGCCACCAGCCTACACCATAGCCACAGATGTGAGCCAGATCTGAGCCATTTCTGAGACTTACACCATAGCTCATGGCAACACCGGATCCTTTAACCCACTGACCTCCAGGGGAGCTCATGCTAGTGATTATTCTCTGGGATCTCTATCTCCAGTATTCTGCCCCCACAGTTAGCCATAGCCATGCTCTGCCTTCCTAGGAGCCCCTCAAAGACCCACAGATAGATCTGACCCAGATCCTCATGGAGCCCCTGCTGGGTACTCTTTGTGTACCCTTCAAGAGGGGAGTCTCTGTTTCCCCCAGTCCTGTTGAGTTCCCGCACTTAAACCCGGCTGGCCTTTAACACCAGATGCTCCAGGGCTTCCTCTTCCCAATGCCAGACCCCCAGCTGAGGGACCTGTTGTGGAGTTTGGAACTATCACTGCTGTGGAGAGCCTCTATGATAGAGTTATTTTCCAGTCTGATGGTCATCCATCCAGAAGGTATAGGTTTGTCATATTGTGAAAGTGCCCCTCCTACCATCTTGATGTGGTGTCTTTTTTTGTTTTCGGGTATAGAATATCTTTTTTGATTGCTTCCAATCTATTTTGTTGATGGTTGTATAGCAGTTAATTGTAATTTTAGCATTTTCATGATAGGAGAGGTGCTTGAGCTCTTCTACTTCATCTTGTCTCTTACAGAGAGTCTCTATTACTACTTTAGACAGACTGTTACATTTTAGATAGACTCAACCTCACTCATTGGTCTTCTTCAATGTCTAATCAACTGTCAATCCCATCTGTTTTCCATTTCAGACATTGTATTTTCATATGTAGGATTTCAGTTTGGTTATTTTTTATGTCTTCCATATCTCTCAACATGTTTGTTTTTCTTTACATCTCTGAGTATATGTAACATGTATATAATAGCTGTATATGATTCCATCATTCTATCATTTTTATGAATGTTTTAAAATTTTTATTAGTAATGAGTCTGAAATGTAATATTGTTGTAATCTTAACATCTTTAAGTATGAAAAAATTCATTCTTTTATTTGTTTTTTTTTTTTTCCTGGTATAAGAATCCAAATCCTGATAAAGAAAAACCCCCTTGCAATGCTCAGGAGTTAGAAGAATGTGATATTTTCTTTGAAGAGAGCTCCAGTTTATGCAGATTTGATGGCAGTACATTAAAAACTACTCACGTGGTAAGTTCTTGATAATCATATTTATAAAAATATGAATAAATAAAAGGTATTCAGAAATGGTAATTGACTAAAGACTATTTTGCAAAAAGAGCTTGAGTGGCAGTTACTGGCTATAACATAAATTTCTTCACCTCCTAAAATAAATTTCTTCACCTCCTAAAATAGCTATGTTTTCATACCATTACCCTTAGTAAAACAGTGTTTAGTACGACTGCATATTGATGTCTTTCAGTGGGTTTTTTTTCTCCTGGGCAGGTTTTTTTATATGTAGTGCTTAAAAAATATTTTTAGACTGATTTCTTGGTGACAATTGTAGAAATAAAAATTATTTCAGATCCACCTTGGATCTCAAGTAGTTTGTATGCACTTTAATATCTCCCTTTCTTTCTCAATCACTCCTTTAACTGAAGAGTAAATAAAGTTCCTGGGTAGATTATTTTATGCAGTCTGGGCACTGATCCCATTAATCAAAATTATTAGATTTTTCTAGGAGATTTGCTGCTTAGATATTGTTTAGTTCTGATGTAATCCCATAGATAACTTCCTTAATTGTGAGTGAAAATGAGCCATTACACAATTACTCTTACTGCCTTGGATTAGATTTTAGAGAATCATTCTTAAATGTCATTAATAAAGACTCTTGAATCTAACTAACTGTAGATTTATTCTCGAAATGAAGAATCTGCCCTTCCTAAAGTTAAAGTCTTCAGAGCTTCCAATGTTTATGCATATTAAAAATTAAAATCAAGAAGTAATAGGAGGAGACTGAAATAAAACCTTTATTACTGATAAATTAGTATGCGAAAGCCTTATCTGCTAACCACTTCCTAAAATTTAGCAAATTTAATAACCTTTGTCACAGGCAGTGCCAAACCATAAGTGGCTAACACTGGTGGGGCAGTGGAAGCATCTTATTCTCTGAGGCCTCTAACTCCCTAGAGGAAGAAGTTGATAGAACTGAGCAAGAAATACTCAGAATTTTCTTCTTATATTAACTGACCAAATGTTACTTTACTCCATAGGGATCTGTAGAAGGTGAAATGTCATAGCTATGGATCTGCTCAGTCATAGAAACATCAGGAATGGGGAAGAAGTATAATATATAATAAATAGGGGCAATCTTTTAACTTTGAAGAAATTTTAGATCTATAGAACTATATTTCATCTTCTTTATTTTACAGATGTGTAAGGCCACACTAAGGTTGATGAGGTTTATATGAGATCAGAGACAGAGCCAGTATTAGGAACTAGATCTGTGGGCTTCCAGTGTGCTTCACCATAATTTCCCCTAAATACCAAGATCATAAATTATAATTTGGAAATTCTAAAGTGCTATAGTCAGTTCCTACTTTTGAATAAAATGTATTCCTAAAAAGCATGAATGATAAGCTTATTGGAAGCAGGTTCTGTCTTCAGAAATTTAAGAAACATACAAACAACCCCTCATTCCACCATAGTTTATACAGATAGTATTTGATTAAATATTTGCAGCCTTTTATATATACTTTTGAGCTTTTTAATTGGAGTTTACTGTTACTAGCTCAAGTCCAATGGTGTATTCATCTACTCCTTTGTTGTAAAAAAAACTGGGCCAAATATAGGTGGGTTTATTTATGGCCTCTCTATTCTGTTCCATTGATCTTTGTATCTGTTTTTATGCCAGTACTGTTTTGATTACTACAGCTTTGCAGTAGAGTTTGAAATCAGGGAGCATGACGTCTCCAGCTTTATTGTTCTTTCTCTGCATTGATTTGGCTGTTTGGGATTTTTTTGTGGTTCCATACGTAATTTAGGATTATTCTATTTCTGTGGAAAATTCCATTGGAATTTGATAGGGATTGCATTGAATCTGTAGATTGGTTTGGGTAGAATGGAAATATTAGCAATATTAATTCCTCCAATCCATAAGCACAGAATATCTTTCTATTGACTTAATGTTATCAGTCTCTCTCATCAGTGTCTTAGGGTTTTCAGTGTACAGGTCTTTCACTCCCTTTGTTAAATATATTCCTAGGCATTTTATTCTTTTTGGTACAATTGTAAATTGAGTTTTTTCCCCCAATTTCTCATTCTGATAGTTCATTATTAGTGTGTAGAAATACAAGAAATGTCTGTATATTGTTTTTATATCTTGCACCTTTTCTGAATTTGTTTATTAGGTCTAATAGTTTTTTGATGAAGTCTATAAGGTTTTGTAGGTATAGTATCATGTCCTATTTGTAAATTGACAGTTTTGTTTACTACTTACTTTTCAATTTGGGTGTCTTATTTCTTATTTTCACTTGATTGTTCTGGCTAAGACTTCCAAAAGTATGTTTACTAAAAATGGCAAGAGTGGGAATCTTCTTGATCTTAGAAGAAAGTTTTCAACTTTTTACTATTGAGTCTGATATTCACTGGGGGCTTGTCGTATATGATTTTTGTTATGTTAAGTATGTTTTTTCTGTACCCACTTCACTGAGGCTTTTTAAAGTAAAGGGATGTTGAATTTTGTTGGGTGCTTTCAGCATCTGAGATGATGTGATTTTTATCTTCATTTATTAATGTAGTATATGCTTGCATTTATTGATCTGCAGGTATTCCATCGTCTTTGCAGCCCTGCAATATATTACACTTCATCATGTTGTATGATCCTTTTAATATATTGTAGAATTTGGTTTGCTAATTTTTTGTTAAGAGTTTTTGCATCTATGTTCATCATGGATATTGGTCTGTAAGTTTCTATTTTGTGGTATTCTTGTGTAGTTTTGGTATCAAGGTAATGCTGATGATGGACATTTAGGTTGTTTCCATGTCTTGGGTTTTGTAAATAGTGCGTCTATGAACTTATGAATGTATGCATCTTTTTGAATTACAGTTTTGTCTAGCTATATGTCCAGGAGTGGGATTATTGGATCTTATGGTAGTTCTATACTTACTTTCCTAAGAAACCTTCATATGGTTTCCATAGTGGTTGTACCAGTTTACATTCCCACCAACAGTGTAGGAGGGTCCCTTTTCTCCACATGCTCTCCAGCATTTGTTGTTTGTAGACTTTTTGATGCTGGGCAGTGTGACCAGTGTGAGGTGGTACCTCATTATACTTTTTATTTGCATTTCTTTAGTAATTAATGGGATGTTGAGCATTTTTTCATGTGCCTTCTAGCCATTTTTATGTCTTCTTGGGAGAAATATGTATTTAGGTCTTCTCATTTTTTGATTGTGTTTTTTTGTGTGTTGTGGAGTTGTATGAGTTGTTTGTCTATTTTTGAGATTAAGCCCATGTCAGTTGCATCATTTGGAAATATTTTCTACCATTCCATAGGTTGTCTTTTTGTTTCATTTTGTTTTCTGTTTTTGTTTTGTTTTGTTTTTAATGCTTTCTTTGCTGTGCAAAAAGTTTGTATGTTTGATGAGGTCCCGTTTTGTTTATTTTTGTTTTTAACTATTACCTTGGGAGACTCACCTAAGAAAACTTATATACGGTATGTCAGAAAATGTTTTGCTTTTGTTCTCTTCTAGAAGTTTTATGGTGTTATGTCTTATGTTTAAGTTGTTTAGCCATTTTGAGGTTTTTCTGTTTTTTGTGTTTTGGGGCATGGTGTGAGGGTATATTCTAATTTCATTTGTTTACATGCAGCTGACCAGTTTTACCAGCACCACTTGCCGAAGATACTTCTTTCCTCCTTTGTCAAAGATTAATTGACAGAAGGTGTGTGGATTTACCTCTGGGCTCTCTTTTCTGTTCCATTAATCTGGATGACTGTTTTTATACCAATACCACACTGTTTTGATTACTGTGGCTTTGTAGTATTGTCTGAAGTCTGGAAGAGTCAGGATTGCTTTGTTAATTCTGAGGGTTTTTATGGTTCCATATAAATTTTTAGATTATTTGTTGTAGTCCTGTGAAAAATGTCATGGGTAATTTGATAGGGATTGCATTAAATCTGTAGATTGCTTTGGGTAAGTACAGCCATTTTAACAATGTTAATTCTTTCGATCCAAGAGCATGAGATATCTTTTCATTTCTTTGCCTCCCTTTTAATTTCCTTTATTAATGTTTTATAGTTCTCAGGGTATAAGCCTTTTACCTCCTTGGTCAGATTTATTCCTAGATTTTGTTTGTTTATTTGTTCCTTTTTTTTTTTTTTTTCCTGATTCTGTGGCATGTGGAGATTTCTCCTTTTTCATTTCTTATTTTGTTTATTTAGGTTTTCCCTCTTCCTAGTGAGTCTGGCCAGAGGTTTTGTCAATTTTGTTTACTCTTTAAAGGAACCACCTCTTGGTTTGATTGATTATTTTGTTATTATTTTAGTCTCTCTTTTTTTATTTCCTCTCTTGACAATTTCTTTCATTCTGCTTTGGTTTTGTTTGTTCTTTTCCTAATTCTTATAGGTGTTAAGTTAGGTTGTTGATTTGAGATTTTTTGTTTGTTTTTTGAGGAAGGCCTGTGTTGCTATAAACTTCCCTCTAAGAATGGCTTTTGTGGCATCCCATAGATTTTGTATGATTGTGTTTTCATTGTCATTGGTCTCAAAGTATTTTTTAATTTCCTTTTTGATTTCCTTGTTGACCCATTGGGGTTTTTTTTAGTAGCATGTTTAGTCTCTGTGTAGTCAGTTCTTTTCTCATTTCTTTTCCTTTGGTTGATTGCTAGTTTTCATGCAAAATGGCCAGAGAAGATGCTTGAAATAATTTCTTTACTGTTAAATTTGTTGAAGTTAGTTTTGCGTCTTCGTATATGGTCAGCCTTAAAGAATATTCCTTGTGCACTTGAATGTATATGGGGGGGGGTGGATGTAATGTCCTAAAAATATCAATTAGGTCTACCTGTTGCATTTAGGATCTCTGTTGCTTCAATGATTTTCTCTTTAGAAGATCTGTCCATTGATGTAAGTGGTGTGTTAGTCTCCTACTCTTACTGTATTCCCATCAATATTTCCCTGTATATCTGCCAGCATTTGTTTTATGTATTTGGGTGTTACTATAGGTGCATATATGTTGATGAGTGTAAAATCCTCTTCTTGTATTGACCCTTTTAGCATATATATTGTCATTTATCTTTCTTTCCTCTATCTTTATCTTCTGCCATTCTTACTGTAATAGGTCTCGGAGTAAGTCTGTTTGGATTCATCTAGTTGGGGACCCTCTTTGCTTCCTGTACTGGATATCTATTTCCTTCTTTATATTTGGAAAGTTTCCAGCCATAATTTCTTGAAATACATTTTTAATCCCCTTTTCTCTTTCTTCTTTTAGAATCTCTATTACTTGTAGATTGGCACACTTTATATTATCCCATAGATCTTTTCTATTTCTTTCACTTTTTTTCATTAGGCCTTCTGTCTGCTGTTCTGATTGGGTGATTCCCGTTACTGTCTTTCAAGTCACTTATTTTTCCTTCTGCATTATTAATTTTGTTTATCACCTTTAGCTCAGCTTTTGCTTCAAGAAGTGAATTTTCTAATTTTTCTTGGCTCTTCTCTATAGTGTCCAGTTCCTTTTTACTGTAATCTGCATTTCTGTTAATAGCCTTTCTTAATTTCTTCAGTATTTTCATTTTCTCCTTTTTGAACTTGGTGTCTGTTAGACCAACAAGGTCTCTTTCACTCTTTGCTCCTTCAGGGGAGTTCTTCTGTTCTCTTAACTTTGCTTTTTCATTTTGCCTATATTTCTCTTTGTGAGTTTAGGGGAAACAGTTATCTGCTATAGTCTTTGAGGACTATCTGTATGTGAGATTGTCCCCGGTTAGCTTGTATGGATTTCTTTTTTTTTTTTTTGATGTGAGGGCTACTTTTGGTTTGAATGCTTGCTGTCTCTTTCCTCAGCGTGTGCTGAATGTTATCCCCTTGTTAGGGGGTATTTAGTTGCACAGCCTCTGTGCACTTCCATGTAGGTGCCGGGGGCACTGTGTGGCACTCTGTTGCAGGGCCCTAAGCAACATTGGTGACCCCCAGAGAGATAGTAGCAATGGGCAGTACTCTGTTGCAGGGCCCTTGGCAGCAGTGGCTGTGGGGCATGCTCACTCTCATGGATGTAGGGGCAACTGGCAGCACCCACTCACAAGGCCGTTGGTAGAGGTGGTAGCGAGCTATGCATGCTTCTGGGGAGGTGGTGGTGACTGTTGCCCAGTTGCTGGACCCTCAGTAGCAGCTGGCCACACCCATCTCAGGAGTCTGAGATGGTTGCTGTGGCTTGTACCTGCCCCCATAGCCTGTGCAAGTGGTGCACCACTGCCTGAGAGTCTATGATGTGAAAAGTGAAATTCCTATGGCAGTTCTATCTATCTCCTCTCACATTCCTCAACAATGTTGCCTTATTTCGCTAGCAGGTGGAGGCCTCCACCCACCTTACCTTGGCTGTAGTACACCACACTTTAAAGCCCCCTCAGGCTGTTTTCCATGGAGCCATCCCTAGTCCTCTCCTTGGGAATGACCTCTAAATCCCAAGACTTAGCATCATATCCTGCCCCCACCACACACATACACACACCATATAGTCAAGTGTCTCCATCTGGGGTGTGCCAGGCAGTGGCACTGACCATATTTGAGTCAGTCTCTCTCCATTTTGCCCTTCTCAGACTGGCTGCTGTTATTTTCTCAAAGGCTCTGAAGCTCTCCTTCTGTCCCCCTGACCTCTCTACCAGTCAGAGGGCCTCCCAGTGTATGGAAACCTTTCCTTTTTCACAGTTCCCTCCCAGGGGTGCTGGTCCAGTCCTAATTCCTTTTTCTCTCTTCTCTTCCCCCACCCCACTTTTGTCCTACCCAGTTATGTGGAGATTTTCTTGCTCTTTTGGAAGCCTGAGGTCTTTTGCCAGCATTCAGTAGATGTTCTGTGAGAATCTTTCCACTTGTGGGTGAGTTTTTTATATATTTTGGGGAGAAGGTGAGCTCTACATCCTACTCCTTTGCCATCTTGATCTGATCCCCACTCTATGTCTTTTGATTGAAGATATTATTTTAGTCATTTATTTTACATGAAGTCATTATTTTACATTTAAAATAATTACTAATGGTACGTATTAATTGCCACGTTATTTCTTTTCTGTCTGTTTTGTAGTCCCTCTGTTGCTTTCTTCTTTCCTTACTCTCTTTCTTTGTGATTTCATTCTTTTCTCTAGTGGTGTATTTAGATTCCTTTCTCTTTATATCTTTCTTCTTTGTATCTATTTGAAGTTACCATGAAGCTTATATAAAACAGCTTATATTCACAGCAGTCAATTTTAAGTTTATAACAAATTCATATACTTTCTAAATCTCTACATTCTCTTGCTTTGTGTGTTCCATTTTTGATGTCACAGTTTATGTCTTTTAATCCTATTTATCCCTCTGCAAATAATTGTATCTTTATTTTTACTACATTTGTCATATTAGCTTATCCCACTACTTTTACAGCTTGTGAATTTTATTATATATTATACATCTACCAGTGAGATTTACACTCTTCTGTATTTTTCTGTTTCTAATTAGCTTTCTGTTTCAGCTTAAAGAAGTCCCATGAACATATCTTATTAGGCTGGTCTAATGATCTACTTCAGTTTTGGCTTATCTGGAAGATTTTTTATTTCTCCCTCCATTCTGAATGACAACTTTGCTGGGTAGGGCACTCTTGGTTATAAGTTTTTTTCTCCTTTCAGCACTTTGAATATATTGTGCCACTTCCTTCTGGCCTCCATAGTTTCTGCTGAAAAATCTGATAATTTTATGGGGTTCCCTTGTATGTAAAAAATTTGTTTTTCACTTGCTTCTTGTTTTTAGCTTTGGCACAATTACATTGTGTCTTATGGTGGGTCCTTTGGATTCCTCTTATTTGGAACCCTATGGGCTTCCTGGGTCTGAATGCCTGTTTCCTTCCCCAGGACAGGGAAATTTTCCACCATTCTATCTTCAGGTAAGTTTTCTGCCACTGTCTCTTCTCCTTCTGTGGCTCCATAATGCCATAGCTGCTTCGCTTTTTTCCTTTTTGCTGCTCTGATTGGGTGAGTTTCACTGTTCTGACTTTAAATTCAGTGATTAATTGGCATTATTTTGTATATCTAGTTTATTTTTCCTTGTTATTGCATTCTTTAGCTTTGTGACTTCCATTTGATACTTTCTTATATTTTCTTACTCTTCATTGAAGTTCTCAATTTGTTCATTTATTCTTTTCCCAAGCTCAGTGAGCATCTTTATGACCATTATTTTCAACTGTAGATAAGTTAAATCATTTATCTCTGTTTCATTACGGTCTCTTTCTGAGGTTTTTATCTTGTTCTTTCCTTTAAAACAGATCTCTCTGTTTCCTCATTTTCCTTGACTTGCTGTGTTGGTTTCTATCCATTATATGAAGCAGCCACCTCTCCCACTTAAAAAAGTGACCTTTTATATGACATTAGCCTTATTGTTCAACTCTGCATTTAGGTCTTTCCTGGTTGTCTCTGAAACTTCATGATTGTCCAGGCATCTTTCTGGGGAGCTCCCAGTAGTTGAGGGTGTGCCAAGACCTGTCAGTGTCCCAAAAGGGAAGATCTCAGTGCTTTAATTCAAGGTGAATGGAATATGTAAATATGTACAGTCCTTTGGGACTGCAGGCATAAGTCCCACCATCTCCCAGAGCCAGATGATCTAGAGCTGTACGTTGGGTGACAGTTGCAAAAACTGGTGCACCAGATGAGTATACAAGCCCCTTTCCTGGAGATACCAGTGACCCGGAGTAAAGTAGAGGGAATGTGCAAAGTTGGCAATCACTGGCCACAGTGCCAGAGAGCACCTCAGTAGGGCTCTAGATTTGTTTCACACTAAAGCCTGCCACTACTCGGAAGCTTTGGGACAAGCAAAGAGGCCTTTTTCACAGGAAGACTGGGGATATATTTTGGTCTGCCAACTGTGTTGAGCCCTGGTAGTGGTAGCCAGCCAGGAACTTTCTCTAAGTGCTATAGTCCCATGGCACCAGGAATGAAAGCCGCATTGACTACCAGAACCAGGCAGTCAGGGAGCATTCCCTAGGTGGCAGCCACAAAAACCAGGGCCAGGGCACCAGATGTGTGTGTGTGTGTGTGTGTGTGTGTGTGTGTACAAGGTATGAGGCAGAGGGAGAATGCAAAAGATGACACCTACTGACCTCTGTCCCTAAAGTGTATTTCAGTAGGCTCCTAGATGAGTGCTGAATTAAATGCCTGCCCCTCTTCCATGGGAAGAGCTGACTTCAATACCTTTCTCATTGCCACTCTTAAACCAGAAGCTCCTAAAGATTATTTCATTTGGGCCCAATTTCATTTTACAATGATAAGCACTTTGATTTTTCTATTGTTAATCATTTCTTACAAATATAGAAAAATTCTGCGAAGTAAAAAATACATAAACATTGATGTTTGGGAATAAGTGGAATGGTAATAACTGCAAAAACTGCAACAGATAAGTACTGGGTCCATCTTTTTTTCTAAAGGCAGATTTGGTATGTCAGTGTATTGCATGAAAGTTAAGGTTGAGCTGGTCAAATGGAGCTTGTTGAAAATTGTTTCTTGGTGTACCTGAGAAAGTACCAGTTGGCTTGTCATTGGGAAAGGGAATGTAGGAGGTATAATGTAGATATTCAGTGGTAAAGCCATTTTAGGCATCAAATAATACTATATGGATAATTTATACTCCTTTCTGCAATGTTTACTTCAAGTTTATCATCTTGATTTCATTTGTTACGTCTTTGTACATGTACAGTTGAAATTTCCTGTACCTGGGAAGGTTAGTGTATGTCCTAGTTTTAGAAAAAAAAAAAAAATACTGTAACACAAAGGTCAGAACTTTATATTGTAAATGACAGGTTTTCCAAAATATTAAATTTCCTGAAAGAAATGTAAAGCAGATTTAGAATTTTGTATTTGGAAAGTAAAATTTTAAATGAATACATATGGTGGCACTATAAAAGAGAAAAATATCAGAACTGAAAAAGAAAACCAATAAGATGTATTCATTGGGGTGTACAGCTTAAATCAGAATTCAGATACAGTTGAAGATAATTTTTTTTTTTTCTTCCTTTTTAGGGCTGCACCCTCAGCATATGGAGATTCCCAGGCTAGAGTTCTAGTCAGAACTACAGCTGCTGACCTACGGCACACACACAGCATCGCCAGATCCGAGCCTCATCTGCGACCTACACGACAGCTCATGGCAACGCCAGATCCTTAACCCACTGAGCAAGGCCAGGTATTGAATGCACAACCTCATGGATCCTAGCCGGATTCGTTTCCGCTGCACCAAAGAGGAACTCCTATTTTTGCTTTTATCTAAAGCTTTGCTATTCAAAATATTAGCCACTGGCCACATAGCTTTTGAGCACTTGAAATGTGGCTCATTTGGTTGAGATGTGCTCTAAGTATAAAATATACAGCCAGATTTTGAAAACTTAGTTTAAAAAGAATATGAAATATATAATTAATGATGATTTTTATATGAATGGTTATGTTGAAATGATAATTGGATATGTTTGATTAAATAAAAAATTTATTAAAATTAATATACTTCTTTTTTTAGACTTTTTAATGTGGCTATTAGAAAACTTAAAATTATGTGACTTGCATTTTATTACCCAGACAGCCCTGATCTATAAAGATCAAATGAAGTATAGCCTTGAACAGTCAGAAGGTAATGGAATGTTTTAAAAAATAGGAGTTCCTGCTATGGCTCAATGGGATCAGCAGTGTCTCTGGAGTGCTGGGACATAGGTTCAGTTGCTAGCCTGGCAGAGTGGGTTAAGGATCCCATGTTGCCACAGCTTTGGAAAAAAGCATACAAGAAATTAAAATTACTGTGAATTTTGCAGATCAGATGGTATTCATCATTTATTACTTAAACATGAGAATGAAGAAGCTGAAAAGAATATTTGTAACTTATGAATAAACTCATTAAGAAAATTAAAGGAAATACAAATAGGAAATAATTCTTTTAGGTTAATATTATGAAAGGTAGTGGAAATGGCATGTATTCAGTATACTAATTCTTTTAAAAAGATAGTAAGAATAAGATCAGAGTTTATGGAAAAAAGAAATACATTTAGAAAGTATCTAAACTAGTGGCATACTGGATTTATAATTTATTTGGTTACATCTATCAAATCTGAACATATTAAAAATGAAACTATGTAATAATTTCCCTGCTTTCATGCTCAGAGTAAGTATATATCTCTAATAGTGTCTCAAAGTGGGAGGAGATAAATCCTAGTGCTAGTTTTTTTCTGTGGGATGGACCTGAGGCTGACCACCAGATTGGTGAGGAGGTATTCACTTCTGGAAGTATTAGGCACAACCAGAGCACCATTCGGGCAGCTGTCTGAACCATCCCTTCCCTGCAGGCCGTCTGCAACCCTCTCCCAAGTCTTCTTCCTTACCAGGCAATAAAATAGAGGACCACTTATTGCCTGATTGGCTGTACAATTTGGTCACCATATTTGCTTCAAATTCCCAACTTCCTCAAATTGTATAAATTGAACCATAAGGCTCATATTTTGTCTCTAAGAGAGTCAGAGTATCAGCATTTGTACCAATTCCCTGAGCCCCAATTCCCCCCGGGGTAATATGGAAATGGCCTGTAAGCTTGGCTAACCTTGCTCAGGAAAGAGATTATCTTTATTCTGCTGGACAGTAAACAAGCCTCCCTTTTGCTCCAGAGGGAGACAGTTTATCTTCTAAGGTTGTTTACTCTAAAAACACCTTGAAATTGTAATCTAGAATACATTAGTATCTCTGCTAGAAGGACATGCTGAATTGCAAGAGTCCTTAGGATAATTGTCTCCCTGTAAGTTAATGTACAGATACTGCAGTAATGCTGGTGTCATAATGAGTGTGATTCAATTGAAAGCACTTCAGTTTCTTTCAGTTAGGCGAATAAAATGGAAAATGTCAATTATTTCTTGCCAATTGTTATTATTGACATTACCTGTGATGGATGTATTTGAGGTGATCTTCAATTCCATTTTTACCTTCTATTCTCTGAAAGATAATTTTGAGTATCATGTATTAAAATTTCAACACAATATCAAACCCTATATCATTTAGAATTTAGCCTCTCCCTTGAGATGTCAATTAGATTATTACTTGACTGGCAATTTTTTCTTAGATACTGAGTTCATATATACTTTAGGAAGATATTTTTCCTAAAGTTTTCGTTTCATAGAGAAGACTTAATAAACTTTCATCTAGGAGTTCCCGTCTTGGCGCAGCGGAAGTGAATCTGATTAGGAACTATGAGGTTGTGGGTTTGATCCCTGGCCTCACTCAGTGAGTTAAGGGTCTGGCGTTGTCACGAGCTGTGGTGTAGATCACAGACGAGCTTGGATCGGGTGTTGCTGTGGCTCTGGCGTAGGCCAGCAGCACAGCTCTGATTGCACCCCTAGCCTGGGCACCTCCATATGCCGCGGGGGTGGCTCTAAAAAGACAAAAAAAATAAACTTTAGTCTAGAGTCTTGCAGGATAAGAATATTTTCAGAAACTATCCTAAATGACAATCCCAGTTGGAAGACCTTTTATCAGACAACCTATAGCTCTTTCTCTTTTCTTTTTCTTCTCTCCTTTTTCCCAGAAGATCTCCCCTCACACATCAGATAAGAGAAAGTCTTCACGTTTCTAGCTGGAGGGATTTATAGATACTTGATAATAAGTGCAGTTTGTTGTTTTTATTATTTGCCATATATTTTGGAGGTGTATTATGGACGGTAAGCCTCACACATGACATAATTAACCTGACTTGTGTCACGAATGACACTACAGTAGCAGAAAATGTCAAAATAAATGGCTCTTAGTCTGTTGGATAACCGTCGGAAAAATTATTGACATTTACATCACACCATATGTAAAAATAAGTTACAAATGGATTGTATGTGTAAACATAAACAGTACATTAATAAAACATAGAAAAAAGACATTTTTTATCTTTGAGGAGGTAAAGATTATTTGAACAGGGCATATAAAACACTAACTGCTTAAAAAAAAACCTGTTTAACAAAAGATGCCATTTTGAGAGTAAAAAAGGAAACTTGCAGTGGGGAGAAAATACTTGCAATACATGTGTTTGACAAATTATTGATATCTAGAACACAGGTCCAGTAACCCACTGGTTACTGGTTACCTACAGCCACCTGAAAGGTAATATCGTCATAGACATTTATTTGTGTATTGTCTGTGACTGCTTGTATACTGCATCAGCAGAGTTGAATAATTTTAGCAGAGACTATATGGCCCTTAGGCCTGAAATGTTTACTATCTGGCTGTTTAAGTAAAAGTTTACTGATCCCTTCTTTAGACAGTACTACCCTGGCATGATTTTTGTAGCTGTGTAATGAGTCTTGATTTTAGATAGTGCTGTTCTTCATCTCTGTTTTTCTCCTTAATAAATTAGTTTGGTTTTTGTAAAATCTTTACAGTCACTTTTTCAATTTATACAAAAACACTTACCGGGATTTTCACTGGAATTGTGTTGAATTTGTGGGTCAAGTTGAGGAGAATTGATACCTTGATAATGTTGAGTTCTGTCACTCATGAATGTTGTATGTCTACTTAGATTTTTCTTAGTGTGCCCTAGCAATATTAATTTTTTTTTAATTAAAAAAAATTTTCTTTTAAGGGCCACACTCGTGGCATATGAAAGTTCCCAGGGTAGGGGTTGAATCGGAGCTGTAGCTGCCAGCCTACACCACAGCCACAGCAATGCAGGATCCAAGCCGCGTCTGTGACCTACACCACAGCTCATGGCAACCATGGATCCTTAACCCACTAGCCAGGCCAGGGAATGAACCCACATCCTAATGGATATTAGTCAGATTTGTTTTCGCTGCACCACAACGGGAACTCCCTGAAATTTTTAGTGTTAAGTTTAATACCAATATTTCATACTTTTGGAAGTTGTTGTAATTAGTATGTTTTTTTAAATTCCCAGTTGGTTTTGTCTTTTATGTAGAAATGGAGTTGACTGACTTTATGTTGTAACTGTTATAAATTCTCTTTTTCTAGTACTTTTTTGTAGGTATATCAATATTTTTATGTGCCAGATAATGCCTGTGAGTGAAAATCGTTTAACTTATTCTTTTCCAGTCAATAGACCTTTTATTTTTTTGTTTTCCCTTATTGTACTAGGTAGGACAACAGATGCAGTGTTGAATTTCAATGATGAGAGCATTGAAATCTTAGGAGGAAAGATCAAGTGGTTTACCTTTTTTTTTTTTGTCTTTTTGCTATTTTTTGGGCTGCTCCAGAGGCATATGGAGGTTCCCAGGCTAGGGGTCGAATCGGAGCTGTATCCTCCAGCCTACGCCAGAGCCACAGCAGCACAGGATCTGAGCCGCATCTGCAACCTACACCACTGAGCAAGGGCAGGGACTGAACCCGCAACGTCATGGTTCCTAGTTGGATTCGTTAACCACTGTGCCACAATGGGAACTCCTGGTTTACCATTAAACATGACATTAGTTCTAGGGTTTTCATATATTGGGTTGAGGAATTCACCTTTAGTCCAGTTTGCTGAGAATTTTATTTGTAACTTTAAAAAAAAAAAACTTAGGGCTGCACCCATGGCATATGGAAGTTCCCAGGCTAAGAGTCCAGTTGGAGCCACAGCTGCCAGCCTATGCCACAGCCATGCCAGATCCACTCCGCATCTGCAGCCTACACTGCAGCTCATGGCAATGCCGGATCCTCAACCCACTGAGTGGGACCAGGAATCAAATCACGTCTCCATCAATCCTAGTTGGATTAGTTATCACTGAGCCACAATGGGAACAGCAAGAGAATTTTATCTTTTTAATCATGAATGTAGTATTTAAGTGTTTGGGGGGGCATCTGCTTTGATTATATGCATTTTCTTAATTCTGTTAATATGTGTGGGGCTTTTTTTAATTATTTTTATTACTCAATGAATTTATTACATTTATCATTGTACAGTGATCATCACAATTCAATTTTATAGGATTTCCCTAGATGCTTTTAGTATTTTTTCTTTGTCTTTAGTTTTGGTCAGTTTGATTAATATGTGTCTCAGGGTGTTCCTCCTTGGGTTTATTTTATATGGTACTTGTTGCACTTCCTGGATTTGAGTGAGTGGTTTCTTTCCCATGTTAGGGAAGTTTTCGGCTATTATCTCTTGGAATATTTTTTCTGTCCCCTTCTCTCTCTCTCCTACTTCCGGCACTCCTATAATACAGATGTTGGTGCATTTAACATTGTCCCAGAGTTCCCTGAAACTCTCTTCAATTGTTTTCAATCTTTTTTCTTTTCTGTTCTGCATCCGTAATTTCCACTAATCTGTCCTCCACCTCGCTTATTCGTTTTTCTGCCCCCTGTATTCTGCTGTTAGCTGCTTCTAAGTGAATTTTTTATTTCAGTTACTGTATTTTGCATCTCTTCTTGTTTAAGTTTTATGTCTTGTATCTCTTTGCTCAGTGTTTCCTGTAAGTTATCCGTCTTTGCCTCCAGTTTATTTCCAATGTCTTGCATCATCTTCAGCATCAACAGTCTAAAGTCTTTTTCCTGGAGGCTGAGAATCTCCCGATCACTTAGCTGATTTTCTGTGGGTTTTTCTTTCTCCCTCATCTGAGTTATAGTTCTCGGTCTTTTCATTTTTATAGGTTTTTGCTGTGGTGACCTTTTAACAGATAATAGAGTTGTAGCCTCTCTTACTTCTGATGTCTTCCCCCCTTGTGGCTGAAGTTGGTACAGGGGCTTGCTGTAGGCTTCCTGATGGGAGGGGCTGATGCCTGCCTGCTGGTAGGTGGAGCTGATTCCTATCCCTCTGGTGGGTGGGGCTTAGTCTCTGGATGGGATTAGAGGCAGCTGTGTTCCTGGGGGGTCTTTAGGTAGCTTGTTTACTGAGGGGTGGGGCCAGATTTTCCCAAAATGGTCACCTCCAGAGAAAGGCAGCTGCTGAATATTCCCGAGAGCTTTGCTTCCAATGTCCTTCCTCTACAGCAAGCCACATTCACCCATTTTCCCATGAGGTCCTCCCAGAACTGCAGTCAGGTTTGACCCAAATTCCCATGGAGGCTTTGCTCTGCTCTGGGACCCAGTGCACGTGAAAGTCTGTGTGTGCCTTTTAAGAATGGGGTCTCCATTTCCCCCAGTCCTCTGGAGCTCCTGTGCACAAGCCCCACTGGCCTTCAATGCCAGATGCTCCAGGGGCTCTTTCTCCTACTGCCAGATCCCCACATGTGGGAGTTTGATGTGTGGCTCAGAACTCACTCCTGTAGGTGAGTCTCTGAACCAGTTACTTTCCAGTCTGTGGGGCTTCCCACCTGGGAGGTATGGGGTTGCTTATATTGCATAATCGCCCATCCTACCTCTTGATGTGGCCTCCTCTTTGTCTTCTGGAGTAGGATATGTTTTTGAAGGTTTCTGGTCCATTTGGCTAAAGATTGCTCAGCCTTTAGTTGAAAATTTTGTTGTTTTTAGGAGAGAAGTTGAGCTCCAGTCCTTCTATTTTGCCATCTTAACCCAATTTCACCTAAATGTGTGGTTTTATCATTTAATTTTTAAACAGTAATAATAGCAATATATATTTTTTTCATTCGTGGCCATTCTGCAGCATATAGAGTTCCCAAGCCAGGGATCAGATCCAAGCCACAGCTGCCACCCATACCTCAGCTGTAGTAACATTGGATCCTTTAACCCACTGTGCCAGGCACAGTTTCCACCATCCTGGTGCTGCAAAGACACTGCCGATCCCGTTGCGCCATAGCAGGAACTCCTATAATAACATTATTTTAAAATATTTTTTTCTGTAATCATTAAGGAATATTAGTTAATAGTAATGCTGTCCTCCTAATATGAATTGAGAAGTTTTATTTTCTGAAAGAATTGGTGTAAAATGTTTGGTAAAATTTATCACTGAGGCCATCTGTGGAAGAGGTCAGAAGTGACCAAATTGGAAGTTGTAGTATATTTTATAATTAGATCTTGGAAGTGATATACCATCATTCGTCCTATGTTCTGTAGATCACACAGATCAACCGTAGTGTATTATGAGTGCAGATGACATAAGGCTGTGAGTAAAAGAAGGTAGGGATCAAATGGTGCCACTTTGGAGGTTGGCTACCATACCCACTGGTGTAGGCATGGAGGCAATGGCATGCCTGTTGTTTTCAGTGATTCATGGCCTTCTCACACCCAAAAAAGGTACCTTCCAAAGGTCCCTTAAAGGCATATTCTATTACAGCATTCACTCAAAGGCAAGAATATCATCCCCTAAATCTTGTCCAGGTGTGGACGAGGATCCTTTTAAGGATAGCTCTTTGGGTACAGTTGCTCTTCATCTGTAGCCCTCTGAACTAAAAGACTAGTTATTTGCCCCATTATATCCCATATAAAATGGTGGGATAAGCATAGGATAATCACTGTACACATTTCTGTGCAAGAAGGGAATATGGAAGGTACACAGGGGTGTCTGGTCCAAGCAATACTAAAATCTAGCCAGACAAATGTTGGAAGTTTCTTGAGTAGGACTTCCCTTCTATTTGGAAGTGATTCTCCCTGGCTCTTGATCCACTCTTGTAATCATGTCTCTTTACTCCTGAGAGAGTACAGGTATACCTCATTTTATTGTGCTTCACTTGATAGTACTTTGCAGATCTTGCAGTTTTTGCATATTAAAGGTTTTTGGCAACCCTGTGTCGAGGGGTATCCTCTAGTTGACTCTAGGCTCTTGATTGAGTTGATATTTTATTTTTTTGTCTTTTTGCCTTTTCTAGGGCCACTTCCCACGGCATATGGAGGTTCCCAGGCTAGGGGTCTAATCGGAGCTGTAGCCACCGGCCTATACCAGAGCCACAGCAACGTGGGATCTGAGCCACATCTGAGACCTACACCATAGCTCATGGCAACGCTGGATCCTTAACCCACTGAGCAAGGCCAGAGATTAAACCCACAACCTTGTCGTTCTTAGTCGGATTTGTTAACCACTGAACCATGACGGGAACTCCTGCGTTGATATTTTAGAACTGACAACTTAAGATTCAGTATCCGAATTCCTCAGGTTTGACACATACTTGGCCTCTGGCCAGGGCAGTAACTATTCCTGGGTGAAGACTGGTGGTTGGGAAGAAGGTGGTAGCTATAGAAACTGGCATCTGGATAGAACTTCCAACACCACTCTACAAGCTACCACTATAGTAGAAATCTAACCATAGCCAGTGTTCAAAAAAAGTCTTAAATTTCGTCATTACAGGCATACCTCATTTTGTTGTGTTTCACAGATACTTGATGTTTGTTTAAACAAATTTAAGGTTTGTGGCAACCCTGTGCCAAACAAGCCTACCAGCAACTCTTCTGACAGCATTTACTTATTACCTGGTGTCTCTGTATCATATTTTGGTAATTCTTGCCGTATCTTAGACTTCTCCATTTTTATATTTGTTACATCTTTAATGTTACTATCATAATTTGGGGGGGGGGCACTGCAAACCATGCCCAGACTTAAATGCATGTGCTCTGATTGCTCTGTCGATTGGCTTTTCCCTCATCTCTCTCTCTGCTTGGGCCTCCCTGTTCTCTGAGATACAATATTGAAATTAGGCCAGTTAATAACAACACAGTGGCTTCTAAATGTTCAAGTGAAAGGAAGAATTGCATGTCTCTCAATTTAAATCAAAACCAGAAATGATTACGCTAAGTAAAGAAGGCATGTCTGAAGCCAAGATAGGCTAAAAGCTAGGCCTCTTGTGCCAAACAGCCAATCGTGAATGCAAATGAAAAGTTATTGAAGAAAACTAAAAGAACTACTCCAGTGAACACATGAATAGAAACAAGACAGCTTTATATGCAGAGAGTTTTAGTGGTGTAGATAGATCAAGCCAGCCAAACATTTCATAAACCAAAGCCTAATCCAAAGCATGGCCTTACCTCTCTTCAATTCCATAAAGGCTGAGAAAGATGAGGAAGCTGCCGAAGAAAAATTTGAAGCTCGAAGAGGTTGGTTCATTAAGTGTAAGGAAAGAAGCCCTCTCCAAAACATGAAAGTCCAAGGTGAAGTAGCAAGTGCTGTTGGAGAAGCTGCAGCAAGTTACCCAGCTAAACAACAAGACCTAGCTAAATAACACTACACTACACAACAGATTTTCGTCATAGAGGAAATGGCCGTACATTGGAAGAAGATGCGATTTAGGACTTTCATAGCTAGAGAGGAGAAGTTAGTGCCTGGCTTCAGAGAACAGGCTACCTCTCTTGTTAGGGACTAATACAGTTTGTGACTGTAAGTTGAAGCCAGCGCTTATTTACCATTCGCTAAAATTCTAGGGTCCTTAAGAACTGTGCTGAATCTCATCTGCCTGTGCTCTGTAAATGAAACAACAAAGCCTGGATGACAGCACATCTGTTAACAGCTTTCTTCACTGAATATTTTTTAAGCTCACTGATGAGACCTACTGCTCATTAGCATTGTACCTGGTCACTCAAGAACTTTAATGGAGGTGTAGCATCTGGTTAATGTTGTTTTCATGCCTGGAAACATAATATCCATTCTGTAGCGTATGGTTCAAATAGTCATTTTGACTTTCAAGTCTCATTTAAGAAATACATTTTGTAAGACTGACTGTAGCTGCCATGGATAGTGATTCCTCTGATGCATCTGCGCAAAGTAAATTGAAAATCTTCTAGAAAGAATTCACCATTCTAGATGCCATTAAAAATGTGATTTATGGGAAGAGATAGAAACATCAGTATTAACAGGAGTTTGGAATAAGTTAACTCCAGCCTTCATAGATGACTTTGAGGGGTTTGTAACGTCATTGGAGGAAGTCACTGCAGATATGGTGGAAATAGCAGGAAAAGGTAGAATTAAAAGGAGTGTCTGAATATGTGACTGAATTACTGCAATCTCATGATAAAACTTTAACAGATGGACTCTACTCCTCATGAAGCTGGGAAGATCACTGAAATGACAACAGAGGATTTGGAATATTACATAAATTTGGTTGATAAAGCAGCAGCAGGGTTTAAGAGGATTGACTCCAATTTTGAAAGAAGTTCTACTATAGGTAAAATGAATTGCACAGTATAGAGAAATCAAATGTTCATGAAAGGAAAGGGTCGATCAGTAAGAATTTATTGTCTATTTTAAGAGACTGCCACAGCCACCCCAACCTTCAGCAGCTATCACTCTTTTCAGTTAGCAGCCATCAGCATCAAGGCAAGATCCTCTACCACACCAAAAAAAAAAAAAAATTATAAATAAGATGATGGTTACCATTTTTAGCAACAAAGTGTTTTTAATTAAGGTAGGTACACTTTTTTTTTTCAGACATAATGATATTGTATATGTAATAGACTGTAGTTTAGTGTAAATATAACATATTCACTGGGAAACCATAAAATTTGTGTGACCCTTTATTGTGATATTCACTATATTGCAGTGGTCTGGAACCAAATACAGGGTAGGCTTGTAAGTGTTTTGCACCTTAATAGCTTTCTCAGCCAGTGTTACGGGCTAGGTTGCATACCCGTCAAATTTATTTGTTGGAATCCTAACCCTTAGTACTTTAGAATTGACCATATTTGAAAATAACACCTTTAAAAGATAATTAAGTTAAGATGAGGTCATTATGGTGGGTCTTACTCCAGTATGACTGATGTCTCTATTAGAAGAGGAGATTAGGTCACAGACACACACAGGAAAGACCATGTGAAGATGAAGGGCAAAGACAGCCATCCATGAATCACACAGAGATGCTTCAGAAAAACCGACCATGCTAGTACTTTGATCTTGGACTATGTCCTCCAGAACTGTGAGAAATTAATTTTTCTGTTTTACCTTGTGCCTGCATCAAAAAAAAATTGTTTAAATGTTATTGAAGTATAATACACTTACAATGTTGTATTAGTTTCTGGTGTAGAGCAAAGTGAATCACTTAAACGTTTATCTGTTCCTTTTCTGACTCTTCCCATATAGGTCACTACGAAGTATTGAGTAGATTTCCCTGTGCTGTACAGTAGGTCCTTCTTATCCATTCCATATGTAGTAGTATGCATATGTCAATCCCAACCTCCCATTTTTTTTCCCCTTTGGTAACCATAAATTTGGTTTCAAAATCTTTAAGTCTGTTTTGTGAATGAGTTCTTTTGTATCATTTTTTTAAAATAGATTCCACATATTAGTGACCTCATGATATTTCTCTTTCTCTGACTTCACTTGATAATCTCTAGGTGCACGTGTGTAGCTGCAAATGGCCTTATTTTGGTTTTTTGTTTTGTTTTGTTTTTGTCTTTTGTCTTTTTAGGGCCACGCCCGCAGCATATGGAGGTTCCCAGGCTTGGGTCTATTTGGAGCTGTAGCTGCCAGCCTATGCCACAGCCACAGCAACACCAGATCTGAGCCACGTCTGTGACCTACACCACAGCTCACAGCAACACCATATCCTTAACCCACTGAGCAAGGCCAGGGATCAAACTTGTAACCTCTTGGTTCCTAGTGAGATTTGTTTCTGCTGTGCCACAATGGGAACTCCTGTTCTTTTTTATGGCTGAGTAATATTGTATATGTGTATGTCTTAATCCATTCATCAGTTAATGGACATTTAGATTGCTTCTATGTCTTGGCTATTGTAAACAGTGCTGCAGTGAACATTGAGGTGTATGTATCTTTTTGAGTTATGATTTCCCCAGATATATGCTCAGGAGTGGAATTGCTGGATCTTACGGTAGTTCCATATTTGGATTTTTTAAGGAATCTCCATACTGTTCTCCATAGTGGCTGCACCAATTTGTATTACCACCAACAGTGTAGGAGGGTTCCCTTTTCTCCACACCAGCATTTATTATTTGTAAACTTTTTGATAATGGACATTCTGACTTGTGTGAGGTGATACCTTATTGTAGTTTTGATGAGCGTGTCTCTAATAATTTGTGCTGTTTTTTTTTTTTTCTTAATCTTTTCTAGGGCCACTCCCACGGCATATGAAGGTTACCAGGCTACAGGTCTAATCAGAGCTGTAGCTGCCGCCTACACCTGGGCCACAGCAACTCAGGATCTGAGCTGCATCTGTGACCTATACCACAGCTCACGGCAACACCAGATCCTTAACCCACTGAGCAAGGCCAGAAATGGAACCTGCAACCTCATGGTTCCTAGTCAGATTTGTGAACTACTGCACTACGACGGGAACTCCAATAATTTGTGCTATTGAGCTTCTTTTCATGTGCCTTTTTGCCATCCATTTTCTTTGAAGAAATGCCTGTTTAGATCTTCTCACCATTTTTTTTTTTTTTTGGAAGGACAAAGTATATATTTTTATTTATTTATTTTTTTATTTTCCCACTGTACAGCAAGGGGGTCAGGTTATCCTTACATGTATACATTACAATTACATTTTTCCCCCACCCTTTGTTCTCTTGCAAAATGAGTATCTAGACAAAGTTCTCAATGCTATTCAGAAGGATCTCCTTCTATTCTAAATCTATTCTAAGTTGTGTCTGATAAGCCCAAGCTCCCGATCCCTCCCACTCCCTCCCCCTCCCATCAGGCAGCCACAAGTCTCTTCTCCAAGTCCACGATTTTCTTTTCTGAGGAGATGTTCATTTGGGCTGGATATTAGATTCCAGTTATAAGTGATATCATATGGTATTTGTCTTTGTCTTGCTCATTTCACTCAGTATGAGATTCTCTAGCTCCATCCATGTTGCTGCAAATGGCATTATGTCATTCTTTTTTATGGCTGAGTAGTATTCCATTGTGTATATATACCACTTCTTCCGAATCCAATCATCTGTCGATGGACATTTGGGTTGTTTCCATGTCCTGGCTATTGTGAATAGTGCTGCAATGAACATGCGGGTGCACATGTCTCTTTTAAGGAGAGTTTTGTCCGGATAGATGCCCAAGAGTGGGATTGCGGGGTCATATGGAAGTTCTATCTATAGATTTCTAAGGTATCTCCAAACTGTTCTCCATAGTGGCTGTACCAGTTTACATTCCCACCAACAGTGTAGGAGGGTTCCCTTTTCTCCACACCCCCTCCAGCACTTGTTATTTGTGGATTTATTAATGATGGCCATTCTGACTGGTGTGAGGTGATATCTCATGGTAGTTTTGATTTGCATTTCTCTTATAACCAGCGATGTTGAGCATTTTTTCATGTGTTTGTTGGCCATCTGTATATCTTCTTTGGAGAAATGTCTATTCAAGTCTTTTGCCCATTTTTCCATTGATTGATTGGTTTTTTTGCTGTTGGGTTGTATAAGTTGTTTATATATTCTAGAGATTAAGCCCTTGTCAGTTGCATCATTTGAAACTGTTTTCTCCCATTCTGAAAGTTGTCTTTTTGTTTTCTTTTGGGTTTCCTTTGCTGTGCAAAAGCTTTTCAGTTTGATGAGGTCCCATGGGTTTATTTTTGCTCTGATTTCTATTGCTTTGGGAGACTGACCTGAGAAAATATTCATGATGTTGATGTCAGAGAGTGTTTTGCCTAGGTTTTCTTCTAGGCGTTTGATGGTGTCCTGTCATATATTTAAGTCTTTCAGCCATTTGGAGTTTATTTTTGTGCATGGTGTGAGGGTGTATTCTAGTGTCATTGCTTTGCATGCAGCTGTCCAGGTTTCCCAGCAATGCTTGCTGAATAGCCTTTCTTTTTCCCATTTGATGTTCTTGCCTCCCTTGTCAAAGATTAATTGACCATAGGTGTCAGGGTTTATTTCCGGATTCTCTATTCTGTTCCATTGGTCTGTCTGTCTGTTTTGATACCAGTACCACACTGTTTTGATGACTGTGGCTTTGTAGTATTTCTTGACGTCTGGGAGAGTGATGCCTCCTGCTTGGTTTTTGTTTCTCAGGATTGCTTTGGCGATTCTGGGTCTTTTGTTGTTCCATATAAATGTTTGGCTTGTTTGTTCTAGTTCTGTGAAAAATATCATGGGTAATTTGATAGGGATTGCATTGAATCTGTAGATTGCTTTGGGTAGTATGGCCATGTTTACAATATTGAGATTCCCAATCCAGGAACATGGAATATCTTTCCATTTCTTTACATCTTCTTTGATTTCTTTGATTAAAGTTTTATAGTTCTCAGCATATAGGTCCTTTACCTCCTTGGTCAGGTGTATTCCGATGTATTTGATTTTGTGAGGTGCAATTTTAAAAGGTATTATATTTTTGTATTCCTTTTCTAATATTTCATTGCTGGTATACAGAAATGCAACTGACTTCTGAATGTTCATCTTATATCCTGCTACTTTGCTGAATGTATTAATCAGTTCAAGGAGTTTTGGGGTTGAGTCCTTAGGGTTTTCTATGTATAGTATCATGTCATCTGCATACAGTGACAGTTTGATCTCTTCTCTTCCTATATGGATGCCTTTTATTTCTTTTGTTTGTCTAATTGCTGTGGCTAGGACTTCCAAAACTATGTTGAAGAGCAGTGGTGAGAGTGGGCATCCCTGTCTTGTTCCAGATTTGAGTGAGAAGGCTTTCCATTTTTCCCCATTGAGTATTATATTTGCTGTGGGTGTATCATAAAGGGCTTGGATTATATTCAGGAATGTTCCCTCTATACCCACTTTGGCGAGGGTCTTGATCATGAATGGATGTTGGACTTTGTCAAATGCTTTTTCTGCGTCTATTGAGATGATCATATGATTTTTGACTTTTCTTTTGTTAATGTGGTATATGATGCTGATTGATTTGTGTATGTTGAACCATCCTTGTGAACCTGGGATGAACCCAACCTGGTCATGGTGTATAATTTTTTTGATATGTTGTTGGATTCGGTTGGCTAAGATTTTGTTGAGAATTTTTGCATCTATATTCCTCAATGATATTGGGCGATAGTTTTCTTTTTTGGTGGTATCTCTGTCTGGTTTTGGAATGAGGGTGATGGTGGCATCCTAGAATGTCTTTGGGAGTATTCCTTCTTCTTCAACCTTTTGAAAGAGTTTAAGGAGGATGGGCACCAATTCCTCTTTATATGTTTGATAAAATTCACCTGTGAAGCCATCTGGTCTTGGACTTTTATTTGTAGGGAGTGATTTTATGACCTCTTCAATTTCATGTCTAGTGATCGGTCTGTTCAGTTGGTCTGTTTCTACTTGATTCAGTTTTGGCAGGCTGTAAGATTCTAGAAAATTGTCCATTTCTTCCAGATTGTCAAACTTGTTGCCGTATAGTTGTTCATAGTATTCTCTTATGGTTTTTTATATTTCTGCTGTATCCGTTGTGATTTCTCCTTTTTCATTTATAATTTTGGTTCTTTGGGTTCTTTCTCTCCTCTTTTGAGTGAGTCTGGCCAGGGGTTTGTCAATTTTGTTCACCTTTTCAAAGAACCAGCTCTTGGTTTTATTAACTTTCTCTATTGTTTTTTGAGTCTCTATTTTATTGATTTCTTCTTTGATCTTTATAATTTCCTTCCTTCTGCTGACTTGAGGACTTTTTTGTTCTTCTTTTTCTAATTCATTTAGGTGGAGGGTTAAGTTGTCAATTTGGGATCTTTCTTCTTTTTTTGAGAAAGGCCTGTATTGCTATAAATTTCCCTCTGAGCACTGCTTTTGCAGCATCCCATAGATTTTGAGCAGTTGTGTCTTCATTATCATTTGTTTCAAGGTAGTTTTTAATTTCCTTCTTGATTTCCTCATTGACCCATTGGTTTTTTAGTAGCATGTTGTTTAGTCTCCATGCAGTAGGTTTTTTCTCTTTCCTTTTCCCATAGTCGATTTCTAATTTCATGGCATTGTGGTCAGAGAAGATACTTGAGATAATTTCTATGCTCCTAAATTTATTGAGATTTGCTTTGTGTCCCAAGATGTGGTCGATTCTTGAGAATGTTCCATGAGCATTTGAGAAGAATGTGTATTCTGCTTTTTTTGGATGTAGGGTCCTGAAGATATCAATCAAGTCTAACTTTTCTATTGTTTGCTTTAGGATCTCTGTTGCTTTATTGGTTTTCTGTCTAGAGGATCTGTCCATTGATGTGAGGGGGGTATTAAGGTCTCCTACTATGATTGTATGCTCATCAATATCTCCCTTTATGTCTGTTAATATTTGTTGTATGTATCTGGGTGCTCCTGTATTTGGGGCATATATGTTGACGATAGTATAACATCCTCTCCTTGGATGGATCCCTTAATCATTAAGTAGTGTCCTTCTTTGTCTTTCTTTATGTCTTTTGTTTTAAAGTCTATTTTGTCTGATATGAGTGTTGCGACTCCTGCTTTTCTGTCATGTCTATTGGCGTGAAATATTTTTCCCCACCCTTTCACTTTCAATCTATATGTATCTTTTGTCCTAAGGTGAGTTTCTTGTAGGCAGCATATTGAAGGTTTTTGCCTTTTTATCCACTCAGCCACTCTGTGTCTTTTGATTGGGGCGTTCAGTCCATTGACATTTAAGGTGATAATTGATAGATGATTATTTATTGCCATTTGAACCTCGTGTTCCAGTTGATTCTATGGTTCTCCATTCTTCCTTTTTTTTTTTTTTTTGGTTGGATGGTCTCCTGTTATTATCTGCTTGAGTGTATTTTTTTTTTCATTTTTTGCAAATGCAATATTTGGTTTTGGCTTGTGGTTGCCCTGTTTTTTAAGTATGCTAACCCCTTCCCATAATTATGTGTTTTAGCCTGATGGTCCTGTAAGTTCAAACACTTCATTACTATATTAAAATTAAGAAGAGAATCATACAAACAAACAAAAAGGGTTATTGACTTCCTAACATCCCTTGCCCACATTTTATGCTTTTGATGACTCTTTTTTATTTTTTTCTTTTTAATTTGATTTTGTTTGAGGCCTGTTCATGATTAAATCTGTATGCTGGCTTATTTGAGTGACTGCTCTCTGATTGCGGTTTCCTCAGTCCTAGTTCTTCCTCTTCTTCTTTTTTTTTTTTTTTTTTTCTTTTTTCTTCCCTTTCCGTCCTTTCTTTTTAGTTTACAGAAGCCCTTTCAATATTTCCTTTAACCTGGGTTTTGTGTTGCTGTATTCTTTAAGTTTTTGTTTGTTGGAAAAAATTTTTATTTCCCCTTCTATTTTAAATGATATTCTTGCTGGATAGAGTATTCTAGGTTGCATATTTTTTCCTTTTAGCACTTTAAATATCTCTTGCCATTCCCTCCTGGCCTGTAGTGTTTCTGTAGAGAAGTCAGCTGATATTCTTATGGGGGTTCCCTTGTAGGTAACATTCTGCTTTTCTCTTGCTGCCTTTAGGATCCTCTCTTTATCACTAACTTTTGCCATTTTTATTATGATGTGTCTTGCTGTGGGTCTCTTTGGTTCAGTTTGTTTGGGGCCCTCTGTGCTTCTTGTATCTTAAACCCAGTATCCTCTAGATTTGGGAAGTTTCCAGCGATAATTTCTCCAAATATATTTTCCATCCCCTTATCTTTTTCTACTCCTTCTGGAATTCCTATTATGTGTAGATTGGCCCACTTTATATTATCCCATAGGTCTCTTATATTGCTTTCCAGTTTTTTGATTTGGTTTTCTGTCTGTTGACCGGATTGAGTGATTTCCATTATTCTATCTTCCATATCACTGATTCCTTCTTCTGCATTATTCATTCTGGTTTTTACTGCCCTTAGTTCAGTTTGCATCTCTGCAAATGAATGTTCTAGTTTTTCTTGGCTCCTCCTTATATTTTCTAGTTCCTTTCTGAGGGTATCTGCATTACTGTTCATATCTTCTCTTAATTCCTTCAGTATTTTCACTATTTCTCTTTTGAACTCCAGGTCTGTCAGACTGCAGAGATCTGTTTCATTGTTGACTGTTTTAGGTGAGTTCTCCTGTTGGTTTGACTGGGGGTGGTTTCTCAGCTTCTTCATCTTGCTTGTTGTTTTCTTTCTCCTGAGGGAGTTGTACTCTCCGTTATCGGGCAGTGTTTGCCTTGTCACTGCCGTGGAATACTTCCTGAGGGCTGGCGTTGTTGGTCAGTCTTTTTTGAGGCAGTGTGGCTTTTCTGGAGTGTTGATGGGGCTAACAGTGTTTCTTTGAAGCAAAGGAGGACTTCCTGAGGGCAGACAGGACTGGGAGGTCCCCACCATGATGGTAGCAGATTTCACTTGGTCATGCAGAGCTTGCTCTGGTGTTTTTAGGCTGTGGGGTTCTTGAAGGGGGTTGGCGGTGTTGGGCAGCTGTTCCTCAGGAGTGCAGCACCCCCTGGGGGTTGGAGTAGCTATCTGGGTCACTGAGAACCTAAGAGGCTCTTCCCTAGGGCAGCCCAACTCAGAAGGATGGCCTGAGAATGTAGGCAGATCTTTTCACAGTCTGGCCAAGCCTGTTGCAGCTTTTCTGGGCTGCAGGGGCTCTTCTAAGGGGCTGGTGGTGCTGAGCAGCTATTCTGCGGGATTAGGGCACCCCATGGGGGCTTGGGCGGGTAGTAGGGCCGTTGGAAACCCAAGAGGCTCCTCCCCGGGGCAGCCCGGCTCAGAAAAACCATCTGGGAATTAGGCAGATGTATTCACTGCCTGGCTAGGCTTGTTCTAGCTTTTCTGGGCTGCAGGCCTTTTCTAGGGGGTGTTTGGTGCTACTCTGCGGAAGTGTAGCCCCTCCAAAGGGCAATCAGGCCTGTGCAAGGACAGCCCCTGCGGTGGTAGGCTTCAGGCAATTGTTGAGGCCAGCCCTCCTGGATGGCAGGCAGCCCCAGGTTTGGCGAGAGCGTAGGGAGTGGGGGGGGGTGGGGGGAGGGGATGCACTGGGAGGCACAGCTTTCAGCTAGCTAGCGGGCCTGTAAGCTTGCTGTGGCGTGGGGGGTATTCTATGGGGACCCACCCCTTCTTCTCTCCCCTCCCCAGCACGGGCGCAGACCAGGCTCTTTTCCCAGGTTCCCTCTGATGCGGCTTTCCACTTCCCCCCCCCCAGAGTATTGCTCCCTTCCTCTGCGACAGCTTTGTTTTCTAGTCTTCCAGGCAGTCTCTGCCCTGTCAAATGGTTTCTAGACCTCCCAAGCAGTTTCCGCTCCGCCCCGCCCCCCCCAGCCCGGGGACTAACCTCTGGAGCCTAGGTCTCGGTGCCCAGCCCCCACCCAGGCGTCCCCCGGCCCTTTCTCGGCGACCAACCCTCGGAGGCGAGGCCCCAGCGCCCAGCCCCCACCCAGGCGCCCCCTCCCCCCCCCCCCCCCCCCCGCCCCTTCCCGGCGACCAATCTTCAGAGGCGAGGTGTCAGCGCCCAGCCCCCACCCAGGCGTCCCCCAGCCCCTTCTCGGGGACCAACCCCCGGAGGCGAGGTCCCGGCGCCCAGCCCCCACCCAGTCGTCCCCCGGCCCCCTCTCGGGGACCAATCTCCGGAGCCGAGGCCTCAGTGCCCAGCCCCTACCCAGGCGTCCCCCGGCCCTTTCCCGGGGACTAACCTCTGGAGCCGAGGACTCGGTGCCCAGCCCCCACCCAGGCGTCTCAATTTTTGGTGACTGTGCCTGTGGTTCAGATGGTCCATGCGGTTCTTGATCGGTTTTTCTGTACTCCAACTTACTGCTACACTCTTCTCTGCATCTGGAGATTCCTCCGGTTCGTTTGATCTTTCCCCCGTGTAGGTGACTTTCCAGGGTGCGGGATCCCTTTCTCCTCTGCAGTTCCCTTTCGGGAGCGCCTGTCCCGCTCAGATTCACCTTCTCTCACTCCTCTTTTCTCCCGTTCTGCCCCGTAATGTCACGAACTTCTTGCCATTATTGGAGTTTAGGTTCTTCTGCCAGCGATTGGTTGCTGTTCTGTGTGAGTCATTTATTCTGTAGATGTGCTTTTTTTTGTTGTGTTTGTGGGAGAGGGCAAGCGTGTCCCCCTACTCCTCCGCCATCTTGTCCTCTCTCTCGAAGTATATCCTGACCATTTTTTGATTAGGTTTGTTTTTTTGATATAAAGCTATATGAGATGTTTGTATAATTTGCAGATTAATCCCTTGTCAGTCACTTCCTTTGCAAAGACTTTCTCCCATTCTGTGGGTTATCCTTTTTTTTTTTTGGTCTTTTTAGGGCTGCACCTGAGGCATATGGAAGTTTCCAGGCTGGGGTTGAATTGGAGCTGCAGCTGCTAGCCACAGCCATGCCAGATCCAAGCCATATCTGTGATGTATGCTGTAGCCTTTGGCGACACCAGATCCTTAACCTACTGAGTGAGGCCAGGGATCAAGCCCATATCCTTATGGATACTAGTCAGGTTCTTAACCCACTGAGCCACAACATGAACTCCATGCATTATTATTTTGATGTTTGACTTTTTTTTTCCGCCATGCTGTTTTGATTACTATAGCTTTGTAGTACAGTAGAGGATTCCTCCATCTCCATCTTTCTTTAAGATTGCTTTGGCCGTTCAGAGTCTTCTGTGTTTCTATACAGATTTAAACATTTTTTGTTCTAGTTCTGTAAAGAATGTCATTGGTAATTTGATGGGGATTGCACTGAATCTGTAGGTTGCCCTGGATAGTTATTTTGACAGTATTGATTTTTTCCAATCCAAGAGCATGATATGTCTTCCCATCTGTGTTAGTTTGATTTCCTTCATCATGTCTTAAGAGTTTTCAGAGTACAGGTCTTTTGCCTCCTTAGGCGAGTTTATTCCTAGGTATTTTATTATCTTTGATGCAGTGGTAAATGAAATTGTTTCCTTAATTTCTCATTCTGATCTTCCATTGTTAAGTGTATAGAAATGCAATAGATTTTGGTCTATTAGTTGTGTATCCTGCAACTTTACTGAATTCATTTATAGTTCTAGTAGTTTTCTGGTAGTATATTTGGGATTTTCTATGTATGACATCATGTCATCTGCAAAAAGTGACAGTTTTACTTCTTTTCCAATTTGGATTCCTCTTCTTTTTCTTTTGATTGCCATAGCTAGGACTTCCAAAACTGCAAGTGGACATCCTTGTCTTGTTTCTGATCTTAGTGGAAATGTTTTCAGCTTTTCACCATAGAGGATAATGTTAGCTGTGAGTTTGTCATACATGGCCTTTATGTTGAGGTAAATTTCTCTCTGCCCATTTTCTGGAGAGATTTTATCATAAATGGGTGTTGGGTTTTTTCATAAGCTTTTTCTGCACCTATTGAGATGACCATATGGTTTCTGTTCTTCATTTTGAAGAATCCTTGCATCCCTAAGATAAATCCCACTTGATCATGGTGATGATCTTTTTAATGTATTGCTGGATTCAGTTTGCTGGTGTTTTGTTGAGAATTTTTGCGTCTATGTTTATCAGTGATACTGGCCTGTAATTTTCTTTTTTATGGTGTCTTTGGTTTAGATATCAGGGTGATGACCTCATAGAATGAATTTGGGAGCGTTCTTTCTTCTGAAGTTTTTTGGAATAGTTTCAGAGGGATGTGTTATTAACTCTTTAAATGTTTGATGGCCTGCAAAGCCATTTTGTCCTGGACTTTTGTTTGTTGGAAGTTTTTAAATCACAGTTTCAATTTTGGTACTTGTGATTGGTCTAGTCATATTTTCTATTTCTTCCTGGTTCAGTCTTGGAAGGTTTGTACCTATGTAACAATTTGTCCATGTCTACTATGTTGTCTGTGTTATTCACATATAATTTCTTGTGATAGTTTCTTAGGATCTTTTTATTTCTGTAATTTCTCCTTTTTCACTTCCAATTTTGATTTGGGCCCTCTTTTTTTCTTGATGAATCTAGCTTAGGGTTTATCAATTCTGTTGATCTTTTCAAAGAACCTGCTTTTAGTTTCATAGATCTTTTTTATTATTTTCATCATCTCTGTCTCATTTATTTTTGCTCTGATCTTTATGACTTCTTTCCTTCTACTTACTTTGGGTTTTGTTTGTTCTTTCTTTAGTTTCTGGAGGTGCAAGTTTCAGTTGTTTATTTGGGATTTTTCTTGTTTCCTAAGGTGAGATTGTATTGATATAAGTTTCCCTCTTAGAACTGCTTTTGCTGTGTCCTATAGGTTTTTGATCATTATGTGTTTTCATTGTCATCTGTCTTTAGGTATTTTTTTATTCCCTCTTTGATTTCTTTAGTAATCCATTGGTTGTCTAGTAGCATATCATTTAGCTTCCATGTGTTTCTGGGTTTTTTTGTAATTTTTTCCTGTGGTTGATTTCTAGTTTTAACAGGGTTGTTTTCAGAAAAAAAAAAAATGCTTGGTATGATTTTAGTTTTCTTAAATTTACTGAGGTTTGATTTGTGGCCCAAGATGTAATTTATCCTGGAGAATGTTCCATGTGCACTTGAGAAAAGTATATATTCTGCTGCTTTTAGTTATGTTCTGTAAATATCAATTAAGTCTCTCTGGTGTAGTGTGTCATTTAAGATTTTTGCTTCTTTATTGATTTTCTTGTCAGATGATCTGCTGTAAGTGGGGTGTTAAAGTCTGCCACTATTATTGTGTTACTATTGATTTCTCCTTTTATGGCTGATTGCAGTTGCCTTATATATTGTGGTGCTCCTATGTTGGGTGCAGATATATTTACACTTATTATATCTTCTTTTTGGATTGATCCTTTGATCATTAGGTAGTGTCCTTCATTGTGTCTTGTAACCTTTATTTTAAAGTCTACTTTGATCTGAGTATTGTTACTCCAGCCTTCGCTTGATTTCCATTTGCATGGAATATCTTCTTTTATCCCTCACTTTCAGTCAGTATGTGTCCCTAAATCTGAAGTGGGTTTCTTGTAGATACATATAGATGGGTCTTGTTTTTGTATCCATTCAGCCAGTCTGTGTCTTTTGGTTGGAGCATTTAATCCATTCACATTCAAGGTAATTACTGGTATTTATGTACTTACTGCCATTTTGTTAATTGTTTTGGATTTGTTACTGGACTTTTTTCTTTCCTTCCTCTTATGATTTGATAACTATCTTTAGTGTGGTATTGTGTGTGTGTGTGTCTTTTTTTAGAGCCACAATCACGGCATATAGAAGTTCCCGGGCTAGGGGTCCAATCAAATCTGTAGCTGCCAAGCAACACAGGATCCAAGCTGAATCCATGACCTGCACTATAGCTCATAGTAATGCTGGATCATCAATCCACTTAATGAGGCCAGGGATCAAACCTGCATCCTCATGGATACTAGTCAGATTCGTTTCTGCTGAGCCACAGTGGGAACTCCATTGTGTTGTATTTGAATTGCTTTTTCTTTTTTATGAGTGTGTCTATTGTAGTTTTTTGGTTTGTGGTTCCCCCTTAGGTTTTGATATAGCATTCTGTATATATACAAAATTGTTTTAAGTTGCCAGTCTCATAATGTCTAATGCATTTTCAATATTCTGGCTTTGTCCTTGTACAATTACTGGTGTTGATATCATATATATCTGTGGACGCTTTCCTACTTTTATGTTTGCCTTTACTTGTGAGCTTTCCCGTTTGTGATTTTCTTTTCTCTCATTGTAATTTTCTTTTCTCTCATTGAATTCTCATTCAACCTAGAGAATTTCCTTTAGCATTGGTTGCAAAGCTGGTTTGGTGGAGCAGAATTCTTTTAGCTTTTGTTTGTCTGTGAGCTTTTGATTTCTCCATCGAATCTGAATGAGAGCATTGCTCAGTAGAGTATTCTTAGTTGTAGGTTTTTTTCCTTTCATTACTTTAATATATCACACCACTCCCTTCTGGCCTGCAGGGATTCTGCTGAAAAATCAGCTGATAACCTTATGGGGCTTCCCTTGCATGTTATTTGTTACTTTTACCTTGTTGTTATTAACATATTTTTCTTTGTATTTAATTTCTGTTGGTTTGATTAATGTGTTTCATCCTCCTCCTCCTTGGAGTCATCCTGTATAGGACTCTGTGCTTCCTCAACTTTGCGTCTTTCCTTTTCCACGTTGGGGAAATTTTTGGCTATAACTCTTCAAATATTTTCTCAAGCCCTTTCTCCCTTCTACTTCTAGGACACCTATGGTGTGAGTGTTGGTACATTTAATAGTGTCCCAGAGATAAACTGTCCTCATTTCCTTTAATTTTTTTTCTTTTACTTTTTTTCTGGCTGCACCTATGGCATCTGGAAGTTCCCAGGCCAGGGATCAAATCTGAGCCACATTTGCAACCTACACCACAGCTGTGGCAATGCTGGTTCCTTAACCCACTGGCAGTTGCTCCCAAAGCAGCAGGTGCACAGGGTGCAGGCTGTAACTGGAGTGTGCAAGGGCCTTTTCTAGCAGGAAGGGGGCAGAGTGGCAACCGGGTTCATATTGGCCTGTTCCAAGTGGAAAGGTATGTGGTTGTGATGGGGGGCACAGTCCAGCTTAGGAAGAAGCCTCTTCCAGAGCTTGCAGAGGGAAGCACCTGCATGGGGAATGTGACTCTAATGGATGGTGGCCCTGCTTCTCACACACCACAGCTTCTGTAGCAGCCCAGGCCTCCTCCCAGAATATTCCCAGTTACAGCACTTTGACCTCCCACTGCTCCAGGCTGTCCCACACAGCCAAGAGCTGTCCTATCCCTGGGTCTGTTCCTCAAGCCCCATGTTCAAACACTCAGACCCTACCTGTTATCTGTAGACATGCATCTCAGGCTTGGGTGCACAGGGCAGTTGCATGGACCATCTGTGTATGTCTCATTCTGTTCTGCCTGCTATAGACCAGCTTTTGTGCTTTCCTCCCAGCCTCCAAAGCTTTTTTCTTATCCCAGCTGGTCTCCCCACTGGTGAGAGAACTCCCTAGGTATAGTAATCTCTCCTCTCCTTTACTTCCCTCCCTGGGGTGCAGGTCCCAACCTGCTTCTGCCTATTTTTTCTCCATTTCATCCTACCCAGTTACATGGAGATTCTTCTTGCCATTTCAGGTGTTTGAGTTCTGCCAATGTTCAGATGTCCTGTGTGGACTGTTTCATTTGTAGATGTGGTTTTTTTTAATTCTTTTATTATGGTCATATCCATGGCATATGGAAGTTTCTGGGCCAGAGATTGGGAATCCAAGCCACAGCTGCAAACTGTCACAGCTGTGGCAACACCAGATCCTTTAACTGACTACACTGGGCTGGGGATTAAATCCATGCCTCCACAGTGACCTGAGCTGCTGGAGTAAGATTCTTAACCCACTGCACCACAGCAGGAACTCCTGTAGATGTATTTCTGAAGTATTTGTAAGAATAGGTGAATTCTGTATCCTCCAACTCTGCCATCTTGATCCTGATCTTGAAAATTAATTTCTTTGTTTAAGCCAGCCAGTCTAGTACTCTATTATGGCAGCCCTAGCAAACTAACACCGCCTACTTCCTAGAACTTTTAGAAATCGCAAAGGTTTGCTGATCTAAGGACCACTTTTCATTTTTTGCTGTCTCTGCCTTTTTCAGTCCAAGTGTTCTTCTTTTTCCTGATTTAAATTTCTTAGGTTTTCTGGATCTTCTGTTAATCTTATTAAGATTTACTCTATTATAAAAAGCCACACACACAGATATCTTGGTGATAAGCCCTGAGGTTTTGTTGAGATGCAAGCTGATAAGCCCTGAGGTTTTGTTGAGATGCAAGCTGATGAACAATGTCCTTAAGCTTTTTAGAAGCTATCTTGTTGGATTAGTGAGGCATACTCTTTAAGTCTTTAGGGATCCTTTTGTCTGAGTGGTATTTTGCAACCTATGGGTTCTTAATAAAGAGTTTTACAGTCATTCACTTGCTTTCGTCTTAGATTATGCTGTCCTGAGAGTACCCTGGATGTGATCTATGCTAAGAAGCCATTTCTTATTTTTAGCATCATTTGACATCTGGAGAGGCTGAGAATCTTTAAAGCCAGCAAGTTCTGGCTCCTTTTGTTAAAGAGTTTCTTTTAGCTTATGTATATTTCTTTTTGCATTTTTATCATTATCAAGGATAAACCATATGCTTCCCTCAACACATTTAAATGATCCTTTTCTATATTTAGTATTTGATTCATTTTTCTTATTTAGTTTTATCATCTATTGTTCAGTTTTAATGAATATAACACCTTCATTTATTCATTTTTTTTTTTAGGGCTGCATGTGTGGCACATGGAAGTTCCCAGGCTAGGGGTCAAATTGGAACTATAGGTGCCGACCTACACCACAGCTCATGCAATGCCAGATCCTTAACCCACTGAGTGAGGCCAAGGATCAAACCTGCATCCTCACAAATACTAGTCAGATTCATTTCTGCTGAGCCACAAGGGTAACTTCTAAGTGAATTGGTTCTTTACTCCTACACTAATTAGCCTCAGTCTACTCTACTTTAAAAATTGATACTCTGGTTGTGTATCATTTGTTTTTGTTCTTTCCATGGCTAATAAGCTATTGAGTGCTATGCTTACCTTTGACATTGTCTTCCCTTAATGGTCATCCTTTTCCTTCTTTCTCATTTGCTCTTGGCTACCAGGTTGTGAGCTCACTGGGATTTGTTGCATCTGTTCTTGACTGTTCAGGGATCCTTTGAACATCTTGTTCTTGATTCTTACAGGTAATTGTCCATGCCAGATAATGGATGATGTCTTATTACTGTGTTTTGTCTGCTGCAAATTAGTATGTCTTTGTTGTTTGTCAACATGTTATTTCTTTTTCTTATATTGATTTTTTTTTTTGCTTGTGTAAGATCATACAAAACTGCTCTTAATTGCACTTTAAAATTTTTGTAATTTTCTGATTTTCTTTACTTTTGCACAAAATTCTTTTGTCTGGACTTATAGAGATTGCAGGGACTAGAGAAGACCTTGTTATCTTAAGTCATAGGTATTTATCGTAAACATATGTGGAAACTATTTCTTTAGATCTCATAGAGAAATACGTCATTCTGTAAACAAATGCATTTGTAAGTTAGACCTAAAAGAGAAGTGAAACACTGAATGGCGTGTAGATCTGATAAGGTGTATCTACTTGTGTCTCAGGAATCAAGTGTCCCTTGCTCTCTCCTGGCGTGCTGTGCCATTATCATCACATCACCATCTTCTTTATTTGCTTCTACTGCTCATACCTCTGCCTGTTCACTTTCTACTTCACATCATGATTTCTGCTTACTGTAGTTTCTCTCTGGTATGTCTTTTGCCTGTCTTCCTTATTGGCTATTGTGTTCTTATTGTTTATTTTGGGCATTTATACTTCCCAAAGAAGAGGATTTATTGTTTTTGGCCAGCCACAGTCTAGTATGGGAAGCACCTGTATGAAACAATTCAGTGTGACCATTTCATACATCAGTGGATAAAAGATGTTTGTCTTTAAGTTAGCTATCTACTCTTGATTCTGTTAGTAGAAGCCAGGAGTGTGGGATCCTAGTTTTCCTACTTGTATATCTGGAACCTCTTGTGTATATTGAACTATCACCAGTCTGCTCATTATTAAATGGATTGTTTTTTAGGCAAGTTTGTAAATAGTGAGGAAGGGAATCTCAGGTCAGTCTACAGTATAGAAAGCTGAGAAGAGTCTCACTTCCAATGTAACAACAAGAAAAGGCTGGATAATCTGTGGAATCATTACTGTAAAAAATTTTTCAGAGAGCTGAGGTTGTAGGGCAACCAACTATCTTGATTAAAACTCTAGAGCGTAGGCATAGAGGGAACCTACCTCAACATAATAAAAACTATATATGAAAAAACCACAGCTAACATAATTCTCAGTGGTGAAAAATTGAAAACATTTCCACTAAGATCAGGAACAAGACAAGGATGTCCACTTTCACCACTGTTAATCAACATAGTTTTGGAAGTCGTACCACAGCAATCAGAGAAGAATCCAAATTGGAAAAGAAGAAGTAATACTATCATTGTTTGCAGATGACATTGTACTATACATAGAAAACTGTAACGACAGCACCAGAAAACTCTTAGAACTCATCAGTGCATTTGGAAAAGTTGCAGCCTCCAAAAATACACAAAAATCAGTTGCTATATACTGATAATGAAAGATCAGAAAGAGAAATCAGAGAATCCATCCTATTTTCCATCTTATCAAAAAGAATAAAATATCTAGGAATAAACCTACCTAAAGGGACAAAATAGCTATACTCTGAAAACTATAAGACATTGATGAAAGAAATAAAAGACAACACAAACAGATGGAAAGATATACCATGCTCTTGGATTGGAAGAATCAGTATTATCAAAATGACTGTACTACCCAAGGGAATTTTACAGATTCAGTGCAATCCCTATCAAATTACCAATCCCTATCAAATTTTTCACAGAACTTAGAACAGAATATTTTAAGATTTGTATGGAAACACAAGAGACCCTTAATAGCCAAAGCAATATTGAAATAGAAAACCAAAAATGGAGGAATCAAGCTTCCTGACTTGAGATGATACTACAGAGCTACAGTCAAAACAGTGTGGTACTGGCACAAAACAAATATAGATCAGTGGAACAGGAATATAAAGCCCAGAAGTAGACCCAAGCACCTACGACAAAGGAGGAAATAACATACAGTGGAACGAAGATAGTCTCTTCAATAAATGGTACTGTGAAAATTGGAAAGCTACACGTAAAAGAATGAAAGTAGAACACTATCTAACAGCATATACAAAAATAACTCGAAATGTATCAAAAACCTAAATATAAGGCCAGATACTATAAAACTATAAAAGAGCAGAATGCTCTTTGACATAGATCACAGCAACATCTTCTGTGATCCACCTCCTAGAATAATGACAAAAACACAAACCAGTGGGACCTAATTAAACTTAAGCTTGCACAGTACAGGAAACCATTAAAAAGATGAAAAGCCAACCCACATAATGGGAGAAAATCTTTGCCAACCATGCAACAGACATGGGCCTAATCTCCAAATTATACTAACAATCCAATTGAAAAATGGACAAAAGACCTAAATAGACATTTCTCCAAAGAGGACAAATAGATGGCCAACAGGCATATGAAAAAGTGCTCAACATCACTAATTATTAGAGAAATGCAAATCAAAACTACAATTAGATACCACCTCACACCAGTCAGAATGGCCATCATTAACAAGTCGACAAATAAAAAATGTTGGAGAGGGTATGCAGAAAAAGGAACCCTCCTCACTGTTGGTGGAAATGTAAATTGGTACAACCACTATGGAAAACAGTATGGAGGTACCTCAGAAAACTAAATATAGAACTACCATATGATCCAGCAATCCCATCGCTGGGCATATATCCAGACAAAATTTTCCTTTCAATGAACATGTGGATGCATGTATCTTTTTCAGCACTATTCACATAGCCAAGACATGGAAACAACCTAAATGTCCATCAACAGATGATTGGATTAAGATGTACGTACATACAAAGGAATAATACTCAGCCATTAAAAAGACAAACTAATGCCATTTGTAGCAACATGGATAGAACTAGAGATTCTCATACTAAGTGAAGTAAGCCAGAAGTAAAAATACCATATGATATCACTTGTTTGTGGAATCTAAAATATGGAACAGATGATCCTATCTAAAACAACAGAAACAGATCATGACCAGGGAGAACACTTGGGGTTCCCAGGGGGTAAAGGGGAGGGAGTGGGATGGATGGGCATTTGGGGGTTTTTTTGGATACAACTGTTGTATTTGGAATGCATAGGTCATAGGGCCCTACTGTACAGCACAGGGAAATGAGTGTGTTTGGGTCACTTTTCTGTACAATAGAACTTGAAGAAACACTAAATCAACTATACTTTAATAAGAATTTTTTTTTTCTAAATGGAGGGTGGGGAGGAAATCCAAGGAAAAACAAGTGCCACCAAGGAGAGATTAGATAGGAGAACTGGTTCATCTAAACATGGGAACATGGAATACAGCAAAGAAACAAAGAATTCAGCAAACTGCTAAAGCCCTCTAGTTGGGGCTAGCAAGAAATTATAGATCTGATGGGATTCACAGATCCTGTTTATGGACTGGGAGCAAGGGAAGAGACAAGAATAAAGCCACCTTGATGCAGGGCTGGAGAAGTATCTGCTGCTGTGGAAAAATCCTGCCTGGATTTTCTCCTTAAGTAGCAAAAGCCTCAAGCTGCTGAGGGAAAAGCATCAAATCTTAGCATCCTGAGGGTTCAGAAGAAGACCCACTACAGTTGAGGGGAAATAAAAATCAAAGATTTTTAAAACATCATCTCTCTGCATGCCGGGGGTTGGGGGAAGGATCAAGGGGAGACCTATTACAATTTTCCTACCATTGGAGATGAGGCAGTATCACTAAAAGGCCCAAACCCTGATACCCAAGGACATGAGGCTCAAAACTGAGTGAGGCTGAACTAAAACAGTAGGCAACTCCCTGCCTATATCCTCCTCCAGCACCACATAACAGGCGGTAATAATCTACCATTTGGGAAGGATTAAGAGCATAGGGAGACTCTGAAATGCGGATGTATAGTGAAAGCCTAAAGTTAGGTGTAGAACAGTATAGTTGAGGAAAGATCCTCTAGCAACTCCATCCTTACCAGAGTACAAAGTAACACTGAAGAATTTGCAGTTGGTGATGCATTGAAGGTGACAATAGCAACAACAGAACTCAGGCTCAGATCAACCCTTTCTCAGCCTCCCTCTGTCATAACACCCACACTAATGACCTAACAAAAGTGTGTTCATCTCCAAGCATAAATACTGCTTACCTCAGTCTCTACTGTTTTTATACATCCATTGTTCAATCAAAAGTTGCAAGACACACAAAAAGAAGGCAGTAAAAACATTGTGCTGTCAAGAAACAAGGCAAATAATGTAATCAGACTAAGAGATGACCCCTACTTTGGAACTTCCACCCATGGGATTTAAAATAATTGTAATTACTATGTTAAAGGCTCTAATAGAAAAGATGAATAAATACAGAATTCTAGCAGAGAAACACTGTAAAAGATGAAAATGCTAGAAATCAAAAATAGGCCGAAGATCTGAATAGAATTTCTCCAAAAACAACATACAGATGGCCAAAAGGTACATGAAAAGATGTTCAGCATCACTGTGTTGGAAATTAAGATAACTCTGGCTCAGGTCGTCAGTGTAGGAAAGTGAGACACGTGGACAAGGAGCAATCTCGACAAGGCTCTATACTTCTGTAGAAAGGCATGGGTGCTCCAAAAAGGGTGCGCACCAAACAAAGGACCCTCCCCTATTCATCCCTAACACAGGTGATTTACCTGTCCCCTCCCCATTGGTCAGGTCAGGGCGCACATTCTTCCTGGTTAGCTAGTTGAAACATTGTTGCTGGGAAAAGAGGTAAAGAGGAAGGGGGGTCACAGGGTTGTTTCAGCTGAAACCAGAGCAAAATGGAGTAACCAAGATTTCCTTTGATAGAAAAGACATTGTTACTTTCCACAACTGTTAGGGAAATGCAAATCAAAAACCCAATGAAAATCACCTCACACTGATCAGAATGGCCACCATTAAAAAAAACCAAAAATCTACAAACAATAGATGCTGAAGGGGAGTATGGAGAAAAGGGAAACTTCCTATACTGTTGTGGGAATGTAAATTGGTACAACCACTATGGAAAACAGTGTAGAGTTTCCTCAGAAAACTGAAAATAGAACTACCATATTATCCTGCAAGCCTACTCCTGGGCATATATTAGGGGAAAACCATAATTTGAAAAGATACATGCACCCCAGTGTTCATTGCAGCACTGTTTACAATAGCCAAGACATGGAAGCAACCTAAATGTCCAATGACAGATAAATGGATAAAGAAGATATGGTAGATTTGTACCATGGACTATTACTCAGCCAGAAAAAAGAATGAAATAGTGCCACTTGCAGCAGTATGGATGGACATAGAGATTATCATGCTAAGTGAAATAAGCCAGAGAAAGACAAATACCACTTTCAAGTATGGAATATTTTTTTAAAAGATACAAGTTAATTTATATGCAAAACAGAAACAGACTCACAGAAAACAAACTGTCAGAGGGGAAATGGCAGCGATAAATTAGGAGTTTGGGCTTAACATATACACAATACTATGTACAAAATAGATAACCAGCAAGTACCTACCATATAACATAGGGAACTATAATCAATATGTTGTTATAACCTATAAGGGAAAAGAATCTGAAAGATTTATACACACACATACACATATATATCAATCTCTTTGCTATACACCTGAAACTAACACAACATTGTAAATCAACTATAATTTAAAATATGCTAGAAATTAAAAAACCCACAGCAACAACATATATTTAATGAACTCATCAGTAAACTCTACATCTGAGGGAAATAAAAAAATTGGTAACCTTGAAGATAGATTAGTAAAAACTAGCAGAACTAAAACCAAAGAGGGGTGGGGATGGGGTGAGAGCAAAAACAAAAGGCGAGCATTCGAGGGCTGTATTAAATGGTCTAATATACATATAGTTGGAACCCCAAAAGGGACATGAACACTTACCAAAATAAACCTTATTTGGGGCCATAAAATAAACATTGACAAATTTGAAAGAAGTAGTAGTATAGTTGAGGAAGATCCTCTGGCAATTCCATCATAAACAGAATGCTCTCTGACCATAACTGAATTAAGTTAGAAATTAATAATGGAAAAATCTGGAAAATCTGCAAATATTTGGAAATCGAATACATTTCTGAATAACCCGTGAATCATAGTGGAGCTCCCAAAGGATGTTTGGAAATATTTTAAATCAAATGAAAATGAAATAAATACAGCACATGGTAGGATGCAGCTAAAGCAATGCTTAGAGAAAAATTTGTAGCATTACATGTTCTGTTAGAAGAGAAAAAAAAGTCAATTTTATAGTTAAGCTTCCATCTTAAACTAGAAAAAGAAGAACAAACCAAGTCTAAAGCACAAGTAGGAGGAAAACTTACGAAGAGCGGAAGTCAGTGAAATTGAAAACTGAAAATAATAAAACCATAAACTTGTCCTTTGAAAAGATAGAATCGATAAATCTCTAGCCAGAATAACCAAGGAGAAAGACAACACAAATTACCAATATCAAGAATTAAAATAAATACATCAGTACAAGTCCAGAAGACACTAAGGTGTAATAATGGAATATTATTTTTACATGTTTGGCAATTTAAGTGAAGCCAATTTCTCAAAGACAAGAATTTACCACAGTTCACTCTGGAAGAAATAGATAACCTAACTGTTTCATATCTGTTAAAGAGACTTAATTTATTGTTAGGAACCTTCTGACAAATCTCTAGCTTCACTGCTTTGTTCTACCAGAAGAAGAAATAATACCAATTCTGTACAAACTTTCAGAAAATAAAAGAGGATACAACACGTTCCATCTTATTTTATGAGGCTAGCATTACCCTGATAGCGAAGACATAACAAGAAAACAGGGAAAACCAGACCAAAACAAAACAATGTCCTTCATGAATATAGACACAAAAATCCTCTGTAAAATATTAGTAAATAAAATCCAACAATAAGTAAAAAGGATAATACATCATGACCAATTAGAGTTTACCCAAGGAATTCAAGGTTGATTCAACATTCAAAAATCCGTAAACCTAATTCAGCATATCAGCAAACTAAAGAAGAAAAATATTTCACCATTCTAATTGTTGCAGAAAAAGAATTGACAAAACTTATCATCCATTTATGATAAAAATGCTTAGCAAACTAGTTGAAGGTAACTGCCTCTTCAGAAAACCTAGGATTAAAATTGTACTTCATGGTAAAAACAAACAAACAAATAAAAAAAACGGTTCTTCACCCTAAGATAGGTAACAGGCAAGGGTGCTTGCCCTCATTACTCCTAGTCAGCATTATTTTGGAATTCCCAACTGGTACAGTGAGGCAAGAAAAAGTAGTAAAAGGTATAAAGAATTATCAAGAGATTCCAATAACCACCATGAGAAAAACAAGACCACTTTTTAGGTGTTACCTTAAAGGCAGTTTTTATATGCATTTCCTTTATCCACCCTTAGCTTGCAACCCTCGAGTGGAATTATAAGCATATTTTTCTAACCTGACCACTGACCAACATAATAAGTAATAATACATTTGAAAGGTATAATTCTTTTTATTTAGCTGTATGGAATACTTAGTTGTAAAATGAAGAATAGGGAGGCTAAAATTTATTTAATGATTATCACACAGTTTCTTGCTACCAGAAAGAAAAAAGTGTAAACTATCTCATTTAAAGGGAGTGTTTTGTCTCATAGTAAATTACTATTTTCAGTTAATTCCATCAAACTGGTTAATTATAATTTGCTTTTGAAACTTCCAGGAAGTTGGTTCAATTTATTTAAAGCATCCCTATCTTATTTGAAGAGAAATATGTTCACTTTCTGGGGGGCAGAGCCACAGTCTATTTGCTGAAACATGTACATTATAGGAAAGTATAAAATTGAAGGCAATGGGAATACAACTTAAACTACAGAAAAAATTGAATTTGACAATGAAACATATAAAATACAATATAAAAGGCCAGTTAGTTGGCAGTGATTTTGAAAATAAACCTAACTTAGGCAGTGATTATCAGGAACAAAGGGAGAGAAGAAATAAGTCTGTGAACACTGTGTGCCCGTCTGTTCCCTTGTCTTAGAGAATAAACACTGGCCCCACCCAAAAGTCCTATCTCTCCCCTGCCACTGTTGGAGCAACAAAATCGGGTTGCCCTGTGTCTGTATTCTCCTGTGACCCGTAGCCTGTGCTGGAGAAGCCACTTCACAACTTGCGCTCTGGAGGGTAGCTCAGATGTCCATTTTTCATTTTCACCTAACATTTTAATTCTCCAGTCTGCTCTAAAGCTCATGGGAGCAATTCCGTATTTATCAAGTACTATGTATATTTTATGTTTTCTGTATTTGATGTGATTTTTATCGGTATTTAGGCATTTTTAACTCTGATAAACAGCATTTTTAATAAAGAATATCACTGCCATCTCCTTCCATTTAAAGGAATATTACTATAGATGAAATCCAATTATGAGTCTCAACTTGATGAGTTTGTATTAAAATGAATTCCTTTAGCCATTAATATTGCAATAACATTATTAACACAAGTATCCTTGACATTTTATTGTAAATACAATACACCAAAGTTAAGTAATTGGTAAACAGATCTGTGTTTGAATCCCAGCATTGTGATTTTTCTGTGTAGCTTAGAACAAGTTACTTAGCTCTCTCAAGTGTATTCTTCATCTATGGAGATAATAGCAGCCTTGTGGTTTATTGAGATTAACATTTATAACATGCCTGGCATATAGAATGTATCATAAATTATAATAGCTGTCATTATTCTTGGTAATTATTATTACAAGTTAGCATTTGTAAACTTCATATTTGTATGCTGAGGTTTAAAAAATACTCTGTTATAAAATTGTACTTTATGTTATGTTTTAAACAAATTACTAACAGTTGAGAAGTAGTATAGTGTAGTGGTTAAGAACATAGACTCTGGATTCCAATCTCAGCTCTACAGCATATTACCAGGCTCACCCTGGGCAAGTTACTTAAATGCCCTGTGTACCACTTTGTTGAACTTTAAGACAGACCTAACCATAGCACATTTCTCCTAGGGCATTACGAAGAGTTAATCAGATTAGGCATATAAAAAGTTTAGAACAGTTGCTGACACGTAGGTTCTGTTTGTCATCCTCATTATTAATAATTTTTTTGTTGTGTGAATTATTTTTTGTCACTTTTTATTTTAGGTGAATCTTGGAAGCAACCAGTACCTTTTCTCTGTCATAGTGGATCCTAAAGAAATGCCCTGCTTCTGTTTGCGCCATGATGTTGATGCCCTACTCTGGCAGCCACACTCCGGCACGCAAGATGATATGTGGGAGCATATTGCAACTTTCAATGCTTTAGGTATAAGCAAGCTTTTGACAACCTTTTCTGTTATATCAAAAATTACAGTCATCATTTTTTTTTAAGTTTCTTTTCTTTGGTTTGTTTAAATTTGAGCTATCCTGATTACTCTTTGATTGATTTGTACTATAATTTCGTTGCTTGTATATAGCTGATGAATGTTAGTATTTGGAACAGTAGGACTACTCTTTTTGTGCTTGTGCAGAAGATCAACACAGGAGAGAAATCAAAGTGGTTGTCATTCTAATCAGTTATTTGCTTATTCCAACTAAGTGGTACAGTCATCAGAATACAAGCCAAGGAGCTTGACAACATGGAGCTTGTATTCAGGAGTAATCTTTAGTAATCATAGAATTGCTCTAAGGTAAAGCACATTAGGAGACATCTTTCATGGAACTTAAGTGTGAAACAGCACTACTATATGAAAACATTTAGGAAGATGATAAGCAGAAATGAAATTTATTCTGTAGGATAAAAGGGAAACTGCAGATTTTAAAAGTAGGGCTTGAAACATTTTGAGCTACATAATTGTATACTTATGCAAGAATTGACTTAATGTCAAAATATATTAGTATTGTGTGAGAGACATTTTTATATAAGTTAACCACAGTTATTACTTTATAGAAAGGTTATTTTAAACTGGCAGCATCAAGTAAAATTCTGCAATCTGATTGCTGTATATATGCACAACCCTATTTATAGAGGAGTTTTTTTTCAATCATCCCTTATAGTTAGTAATATAAGCCACTAAACTGGTTGATTCAGACTCCAAGTATATTTTTATGACCTGAAATAAAGTTTCATTGACTAATTTAGCCACATAATTTCTAGCCTTTTGAGAAAGTTTTTTATTCTCTATCCTCTTTTTCAATAAGAAAAGCTTTATCATAATTTTCATGTGCTAAGATCCTCCACTTGTATCCCCAAATCCTCTAGTATAGAAGAATTCTATAATGCTTGACTTTAAGTTTAATCAGCATTACATTAGCTATATAGTCTGAGTTGCTATATACATTATTTTGTCAAGGTTAGCCTGGAGAACTAACTCTAGGCTACTCAAATAGGAGGCTACCTCCTCTTTACTTTTTCTCCTCAAGCAAGCCCTGCTTAATATTAAAAACAAACAAACCAACATTAATCTGCCTGTGCTCAATGGTTCTTTGTTGTTTGAGGGATCTCAGTTTACCTCAGTGTTTTATTTCCTCATACATGTTATAACATTCAGTAGTCATGTTCCAGTCTGAAAATTTTAATTTATATTTCAGAACATAAATGCCATTTTAGACTGTAAAGATAATTTTTAAAAAGATATGAAGATTTTTTTTCAAAGTTTAGGTAGTTTTCAAGGAACATCCTAATGAAGTTTTTAAATCAGATACTAGCATTTTCTTTTAAGCTTGTAGTGGTCTCAAGATTCTACTTCTGGGAGGTTAAGTACAACTAATCTTATTACAGTATTGGTATATAAAAATACCACTAACATTACAGAAAATATGAGAATGCATTGTGCATATTTTAGTACCTTCGGGGAGGGGGGGTCTGCTTTATTTACACACTCCTGAAATAACTTTATAATAATCTCCTATAAGCACTTTTCCATTTATTTGGTAAGAAAAAAGAAAAAGATGCTGTCATGCCACATCTGTGATTGAGGAACCCAGTTATTAAAGTGGCATTTAAAGATATTTTGGCATGTTTTTATTATGTTAGATTTTTAGCATTTTAATTATTCATAGAAATTACATGGGTCTATGTTGTGCTTTAATTGAAAAGATGAAGCTCTTTTATTCCTTAGAAATTAATACTTTATTTTTGCACCATTTGGGAGAGACTGTGGCTAGTCATTAATGATTGAGAGTCTAACCATTGTTTAGTACATAATTTAATATTTATACTTAATTTAATAATTAATCATTTAATCATAAATTTAATAATTTAATCATTGCAACGTTAGATCACTGTTTTTTCCCTTCTGTTAAATATATTGTTTTTCTTTTTTTCGTCTCTTATTTCTTGACAGGCTATGTCCAAGCATCAAAGAGAGACAAAAAATTTTTTGCCTGTGCTCCAAATTACTCTTATGCAGCCCTTTGCGAGTGCCTTCGACGAGTTTTCATCTATCGTCAGCCCACTCCCATGTCCACTGTACTCTACAATAGAAAGGAAGGCAGGCAAGTAGGGCAGGTTGCTAAGCAGCAAGTAGCAAGCCTAGAAACCAATGATCCTATTTTAGGCTTTCAAGCAACAAATGAGAGATTATTTGTTCTCACTACCAAAAACCTCTTTTTAATAAAGGTAAATACAGAAAATTAATTACTCCACATGTTGGCTTCTCTGTACTGGAAAAGTATTCAGTGGTGGCTGGAAGGCTGGGCATTTGTGCTGTAACCTTTTAAATTTTACTGTGTTAAACAAAATTATCTTGTATGAATTTATTTTTCAAAGGATATTACAAATATATTCAAGAGATTATGAATCTGTAAAAGCTATGGAATGAAGGTGCAAATTTAGAGAAAATTAGCTTCTGTAAAACTAAAGATAGTATTAGCAATTATAATTATTTTTAAAAACAGTAGCTAGAATCTCATCTTTTGTATGAAAGATGTACAATTCATTGTTTAAAAATAAAAGTATTTATCATGTACTGTTTGTCCATTGATATAGTTTCTACTTCTGTACCTACAGAATGTATAGAATAATGGTTAAAATGTTGATTCTTATAAATTACTCTTGAACGGGGGTGGGGGGGGAGGAGGAAGTATGTATAACAGGAGTACAGGTTTATTATTGTTAGAGTTTGCTGAGCGACCTTAAGGGTTTTTTCAAATTAAGGATAGCTTTATTTAACTTTTATCCATTTGGTCTCCCACAGACAGAGGTAAAGAGAGATGATAGTGTTCTGCAAGGTGTAACTCTTGTCCATTGCTCTGTAACAAATCACTTATTACAGGATGTCTTATAATTTTTCATGATTGAGCATCTCTGCTGTCTCTGTTGTGCATGTCCTCTCCTTTTCCAGAAGGCTATTCTGTGTGTGTTCCCATGACAGAGAAAACATTCCAAGAGGGCGAGTTCTAATGTACAAGTTTATGAAGCCTGCACTTGCATCATATTTACTCATCTTCCACTGAACAACACAAGTCACATGGCCAAGTCTAGAGTCAGGGTGAGAGAAGAGTATGCAAGGATTCATATAGCACGTGGTCTGATTCCTTGGGAGCCGTTACTGTAGTAGTCTGCCACACAGATTATCATTTGTTCCTATAGTTCTCTTTGTGTTTCTAATCCTGTTGATACATTAAATAGGTTTTGCCATGAATTTTAGATTCTCATATTATTTTCCTTAGATTTCTTTTGGTTTGCATTTACTTGGAAAGGGGTTTACTTGTATACTATTTTTGTATGCTTCTTATATAAACTTTGAGTTAAAATTTGTATTAAAATAGAATGGAGACGTTAAGAAGCAGAAAATGAAGAAAAGAGATATGATAGGAAACACTTGTTCCTAATATATTTCTTGCCAATCTAGACAAGTATTTGGCTAAATTAAATTTTAGTGAGAGAAGGAAAAATAAGTTTGAGAGACAGAAAAGGAAGGGAAAGATGGGGCTTACACGTGTGTTTTAAACACCAGGTCAGAATGCAGTTTCCTAGAGAGAAGTATTAGGATGCTAGATTGAAAGTAGAGAAAACTACTGGTGAAACACCAGTAGTGAGAACTGATGGCGACAGTGGAGTTAATAGTACTCTTGTTAATACTAGGAAAGTGATAGACTAGATAGCAATTAAGCATCATGAGATCATGAACATAGAGAAAAAAAAGTATGACTGAACCAAAAAACAAAACAGTGATATTTCCAGAGCCTTTTAGTGTCATTGTGAAATTTAATGAAACAAAAGACTACTTAGAGAGTAAGCTATTAAAAGCCCTTATGTGACAGTACATTTGAATTTTTTAAAAATTTTACCTCAAAGATACCCTCTTAGGGAATCTAAGAAAAATGCAGATTAACATGGTGCTTAATTAACAATATGACAATGTACATAATGCAAATTTCCAAATAGTAATCAATTTTTTATTTTGTACATGTGATTTTTAATGGTTAATGTTGAATTGAAACCTATCCAGATAATTAGTACTAAGTATTGTTTTTTTTTTTGTCTTTTGTTGTTGTTGTTGTTGTTATTTCTTGGGCCGCTCCCGCGGCATATGGAGGTTCCCAGGCTAGGGATCGAATCAGAGCTGTAGCCACCGGCCTACACCAGAGCCACAGCAACGTGGGATCCGAGCCGCATCTGCAACCTACACCACAGTTCACGGCAACGCGCCAGATCCTTAACCCACTGAGCAAGGGCAGGGACTGAACCCGCAACCTCATGGTTCCTAGTCGGATTCGTTAACCACTGCGCCACGACGGGAACTCCAGTACTAAGTATTGTTGCATATGATCTATGTTAAGAGAGTAATAGGTCTAGAGCATTAATTCCTAGCCATGTTTTCTTGAAATGTTTTAAGGACTCCACAAACATTTAACTCAGCTTAAAGCTTGCTCTGAACTTTTAAAAATGAATGCAGCACCTTGTGCTTTGATTTTTATCATGTTATAAATGGGAATTTATAAAATATGATAGTAATAAAGTAGTACTTTGTGTTTTTCATATTGAGTCATTTAACAATCATTATATCAACATGTTTAGTAAGTACCAGCTGTGTTCCATGACCTATTTTCAATGCTACGGATATTGCAGTGTTAAGTTAGAGACAAAAAGTCTGCATTCTACTGATTTCCAGGTGAAATTTCTCTTTGAGTGAAAAAGTAGGTAGAGATAGGTGGAGTCATTGTTCTGTTAGAAAGACATTTAACCAAGGATAGAACCCAGGAAGAAGGGTTGCTAATGGGAAGGGTCAGAAAGAGGATAATAGAGTTCGAGGATTAACCCAAGAAATACAAATGGTCTTAAGACTACTGTGAACAATTATATGCCAACAACTTTGTAACAGGGTTAGAAACATATATCCTACCAAGGCAGAATCATGGAGAAATAGAAAATCTGAATAGACCAATTACATGTAAGGAGTAATCAAAAACTTCCCAATAAACAGAAGACCAGGACCAGTCAGCTTCATTGGTGAATTCTATCAATCATTTAAAGAATTAATACGAATTCTTCCCAAGCTCTTCCAAAAAAGAACAGAAGGGAACACATCCCAACTTGTTTGAGAAGGCTAGCATTACCCTGATACCAGAACTATACTAGGATGCCACGAGAAAAGAAACTTACATGCCAATATCTCTGATGATCACAGAGGCAAAAATCCTCAACAAAATATAAGCAAACCAAATTCAGTGATAAAAGGGTTACTACACACCATAATTTATTCCAGTGATGTAAGGAGGGTTCAACATCTGTAAATCAGTCAACATGATAACACATTAATTAAATGAAGGATAAAAATCATACGGAAAAAAAAAATCATACGATTATCTCAATAGATGCAGAAAAAGCATTTGACAAATTTCAGCATCCATTTATAAAAATTATCAACAACGTGCATATAGAGGAAACATTTCTCAACAAAATAAAGATCATATATGAAATGCCTATAGCTAACATCATACTCAATGGTGAAAAGTGAAAGCTTTTCCTGTAAGATCAGGAAAAAGACAACAGATGCCAACTCTCTCCACTCTTACTCAACATAATATTGGAAATCCTAGCCACAGCAATTATTCGAAAGAACGTAAAATGTGTCCAAGTTGGAAATGAAGAAGTAAGACTGCCACTATTTATAGATGACATACATAGAAAACACTAAAGACTCCACCAAAAAACTTGAAATCTAGTGAATTAGGTAAAGTTGCAGTATACAAAAATCTGTTGAGTTTCTATACACTAATAACAAACCATGAGATAAAGTCGGATTTACAATTGCATTAAAAAGGATAAAATACTTAAATTTAGCCAAGAAGGTGAAAGACCTTTACACTGAAAACCGTAGAACATTAATGAAAGAAACTTAAGACACAAATAGAGAGTTATTCATTATGCTGATGGCTTGGAAGCAACTTCTACTCAAAGCAATCTACACATTTAATGCAATCGCTATTAAAATTCCAGTGGGATTTTTCACAGAAATAGAACAAACCTAAAATTTATGTGGAACCACAAAACCAAAGCAATCTTAAGAAGAACAATGGTGGAGAAAAAGAAAAAAAAAAAAAAGAAGAAGAAGAACAATGGTGGAAGCATCATGCTCCCTGATTACAAAGCTCAGGTAATCAAAACAGTATGGTACTGGCATAAAACCAGAAACAGTTCAATGACACCTCCCAGAAATAAACCCACTTATACATATTCAATTAATTTATGACAAAGGAGCTGAGACTATACAAAGGGGAAAGGGCAGACGCTTCAATAAGTAGTTTTGGCAAGAAAATGGATTAAAGACTTGTTGGAAAACCTGAAACCATGAAATTCCTATAGAAAATATAGGCAGTAATCTCCTTGACATTGGTCTTAGCAATGTTTTGCTTTTTTTTTTAAATCTGATACCAAAAGCAAAAATAAATAGCACAGCAAAAGACATCAACATAATGAAAAGACAGCCTACTAAGAGGGAGAAAATATTTGCAAATCATACTTTTGAGAAGGGCTTAATATCCAAAATAACATATGACTCAAAATTTAAAAATCCAATTAAAAAATAAGAATATCAGAATATTTTTCCAAAGAAGACAGATGGCCAACAGATACATGAAAAGGTGTTCAATATCACTAATCAGGGAAATGCAAGTCAAGGCCACAATGAGATAACACTTCACATCTATCAGAATGGCTATCATCAATAAGACAGGAAGTAACAAGTGTTAGCAAGGAAGTGGAGAAAAGGGAACCCTAGTACACTATTGGTGGGGATATAAATTGGTGTGGCCAGTATAGAAAACACTAAAAACTTCTCAATTAAAAGTAGAACTACCATATGATCCAGCAATTTCACTTGTGGATATTTATCTGAAGGAAACAAAAACACTAACTCAAAAAGATATGTGCCCCCATGTTCACAATAGCCAAGATATATATATATATATTTTAGATATATAACAGCAATAAAAAAGGAACTCTTGCCATTTGTGAAAACATGCATAGATCTTGAGGGCATTAAGTGAAATAAGTCAGAGAAAGACAAATGATCTTTCTTCAGCCTAACACCAAAACAGGACTCAGATGCAGAGACAGAATGGTGGTTACCATAAGAGGCAGAGGGTAGGGGGTGGGGTGGGCAAAATGGGTGAAGGGGGGTCAAAAGGGACAAATTTCCATTTATAAAATAAATAAGTTGTGGAAATGTACACAGTGGCAACTATGGTTAATACCATATTGCTTTATTTAAACTTGCAAAAAGAGTGGATCTTAAAAGTTGTCATTATAAGGAAAAAACTATAAATATGTATAATAACAGATGCTAACTAGCTGTACTGTGGTGATCATTTTGCAGCTATGCAAATTAAATTGTTATACTGTACACCTGAAACTAATATAACATGTCAGTTATAAAAAATGAGTGTGAAAAAGTTAATTTGCAGAATATTTAACAAAGTCACAGTTCAGCTTCCACATTATTTAAAAAAAAAAAAAAAAAAAGGAATACAGGGCCTGAGAGATGACCCCAGGGCAGGAACAATGGCCACTGAGCTAGGCTTTCCGAGGGGTCTCTTCTACATGGACTCCACAGAGACCCCATCTCTTCCTGGCCCCAGTCCACCAGGAAGACACAGGTCAGCAACACGCTGTAGCAAAAGTAGGAACTGCAGTGGGGTCCTTGGGATGTGAAGTATAGGAACTGGAAGGGTTTGGGGAGCTACCTGTGGACTGGCACCATTTGGGTCTAGTTCCTGCCTACCCACCTCCTCATGGTGCAATCCTTCCTCACTCACAGTCTCTGCCTCTTCTTCACAGACTGCCATCTAGCTGTGCTTTGTTTTTTCTGATAACCACTAAAAGTTTCAAGTGATGATTAAGGGAATTCTTTCACCATTTTACATACAGGGCCTGATACAGTTCTGAATGTGTAATGAACATTTAGTAAATGTATTAAATAACTGACATTTTAAAGAAGGACTTGAGAATGATTAACAATGTTAAATAATGCTTTGAAATAAATGTAACCATCACTTTTCTACATAGAATGAAAATTTTTAGGCAGGTTAACCCATCACTGCATGGTATTTTCTAACACTTTATTGGTCATTATCAGTACATATGAGAACAAATGATAAGTTTGTGTGGCAAATAAATAAAACTGGTATTGATAACTGGAAGAATATTTTAATATTTTAATCTCTTAGTACTAAGTGTGTCTTATGGAACAAGGAATAATAATTGAGCTAGTGAAAATTAGACCTAAAGTTGGAATGTTGGAGTAATAAAAGAATAAGAAATAAGCCCTTCTAAAATGAAGGAAAAATAAGCAAAAACATCCAAGCCAACTAGATATCAAGATATAATATGAGATATTAATTAAATGAGGTAATATCATCATATCAGTAAACAAACATTTCATTTAACCAACAAACTAAATAAATAACTAAATAAATAAACATTAGAAGGAAATGTTTATCATCTCAAGAGAAGCCTTAAGACTCAGAAAGCCAAAAGAAAAAAAAACCCTAGGGAAAATGTTATTGAATTTGATCATTACAAAATGTATAATTTCTTTATGACTGTTCTATTAACAGTGGTAAAAGATAACAGACTGAGAGAAGATCTTTGTCAGTACATAATATGAGGGTTAAAATCTAGAAAATAAAAAGAACGAAAATTAATAATAAAAACATAAGCAAGTTACATGATAGAAAAGCAGACAAAAGAAAGAACAGTTAATTAATAGGAAAAGAAGACCAACACAATTTTTAAAATATGCCTAGTCTTCCAGATCATCAGAGAAATAGGTAAAAAATTTTAAAGTTTTATAACATGAAATATTGGCCAGGATATAAGGAAACGGGAACTCTCCTACTTGTTGGGGGTAGGGATGTAAATAGGTACAAGTGAAGGACACTTGGCAGCATGTATTGAAATAATAACAACTACATTCTCTATAATCCCAGCAGAACATAAAAACCCTCAAAAGTACACAGGGAAATCAATATCAGAATATGCAAGCAACAATGTGTGTAATAAAAATTTGGAGGAATCTAAATGACCCTCAGGGGGAGTGACTAAAATGAAGTATTTTTATATGAGAATGCTATATATTAGTATTTATAAGAAGAGTTAGGTTAAATCCCTTCTGGGCCTGAAAGCTTCCTACATTCATTATGTAAGTAATATTTTTCCCTTTTCTCATGGGAGAAAGATGGAGATAAATTGTAACATACCAGCATTTTAAAGGTTTGCATGCTGTTTTCCAAGAAAACAGTTACTCCTATAAGACTTAGTTCATAAAAAATGTGTTTTTCTGCTGTTTAACTATTGAAAATGTATCTATTAGAAAATAAGAGGGTAACACCCTTACTGCCTCAAAGGAAGAAAGAAAACTGATTCGATATCAACTGGGTTCCAAAGTTTCTGCCTTGGGAAGGAAAAATCAAAACAGCCACCCTTTCACTTTGCTGCTTTGAACAAGTAGTTTGGGTTTAAAAGCAGGCAAGTCATGTTTCAGGAGAAGTAACTTGTGTTGGAGCCATTGCCAGCCACATCCATCCTAAGGTTCCGTCCTATCTGTCTTTTCCTCCACCAGATTAGCCTAAGCATGTATTATGGCTATGTGTCAGAATGCAAGAGGAAAAGACAAATTGCACAGGCACTATTCAAGTTTCTGCTTGTGTCACATTTTATGATATCATATTGGCCAGCAAATCACATAGTTTATCTCAGAGTGGAGTACACTGCAAAGTGGTAAAGAATTTTATATAAATTGAATCATACAGTACCTATTTTGGCTTTTTTCACTCAACGCAATTATTTTGTGACTCATCCATGTTGATGGTATTAATAGGTTATTACTTTTATTGCCAAGTAACAGTCTATTGCATATAATTATCCATTCACCTGCTGATGGACATTTGGCTTGCTCCCAGGTTTGGCCATTACAAATAATGCTGTTATGTACAAGTCTGTACATAGATAGATGCTTTCACTTTTCTTGGGTGAGAGAATGGGTAAGTGGAAAGGCTGGGTCATATGGTAGATCTAACATTTTAGAATATGATATTTGCTATTTTTTCAAAGTGATTCTTCCATTTTGCATACCCACCAGAGGCGTAGGAGATTTCATTTGCTCCCCATCCTTGTGAAAACTTGGTACGGTCAGTCTTAAATTTGAGGCATTTCGATAGCTGTGAAGTGAGATCTCATCGTGCTTTCATTTGGCAATTGTATAATGACTAATAATCATATTTTCATGTGCTTACTTACAATTTACGTATCTTTAACATGATGTCAGGTTTAGTGCTTTGGCCCATTTTTAAAAGTTTACTCACTTGATTATTTTCTAATTGAGTTTTGAGAGTTCTTTATGTATTCTGGATTCTAGTCCTTCATTATATGTGCTTGCAAAAGTTTCTCCCAACCTGTGGCTTGTTTTTCTTAAGGCCGTCTTGCCAAGAACATAATTCATTAACTTTGACAAAGTTCAAATTATCAACGTTCTTTCTAGTGGATCTCACTTTCGGTATTACAGGCAAAAAAACCTATGCCTAGCCTAGAGCTGTAAAGATTTCCTTTTATGTTATCTTCTTGAAATTTCAGTGTCAAACTTTATGTTTAGATCTGCAACCCACTTTGAATTAATTTAGGTAATAAGCTGTTTCAGATGTCTACTCTAAAAAATTACCACAAAATCTGTGACTTAGAAATATTCTCTCATAGTTCTCAGGATAGAAGTCTAACATTGGGGTGTCCATGGGGCCATGTTCTCTCTGCATATTTCGGGAGAGAATTCATTCCTTGATTCTTCTGACCTCTGGTGGCTGTCACATGTGGCTTCGTGGACATATCACTCAAGTCTCTCTCTGCCTCCATCTTCACATGGCCTCCTCTGTGTGTTTATAATCCCCTTCTCTCTTATAAGGACACTATAGTTGGATTTGGGGTCTGGCTAGATAATCCAGGATAATCTCTCAGGTGGAAAATTGAAACCATTTCTGAAATCTACCACATGTATCCATACTATTGCCAACGAATATCACAGATTTGTAAACTTCCCCTGCCCCACTTCATGGCATGCAGAAAATTATACTTACATGGCATAGTGAGGCAAAAGAATGAGGTTGCTCTTGGCCAGGAGTGACCTTAGCTATCCAAGGGCCGAAATCTCTAGGCAACTAGTAACCTATGTGTAGCACACTGATGTAAAGTCTATAAAGTGCACGCATATGTATGCATACAAAGCCTATGTGCATATATCGAAAGACTGCCAAGTACAGTTAAGTGGTATACTTCTCAATAAAATCAAAACTATCGAAAGTTTAAGTTAGAAAAATATGCTAGGCCATTTAGACCCCAAACCTATAACTATTACTATTTCAAATGTACATATGTATTTATCATTGTATCAGCTTTTCAAATAAATTTTATTGAGGTATACTTTGCATACAATAAACTATGCCAATTTAACATGTGCAGCTGGATCAGTTTTTAATGTTCTTAATATATATTTTGATGTAAAAGTATTCATCTCTAATAATAATATATATTACATGTACATTTATATGAAATGACCACTGTAAAATTAGTTGGCCTGGCCATATTAATATCACACAAAGTCAATTTCAGATCAAAGAATAATACCAGGGATAAAGAAGGCCATTTCATGATAATACCGGGATTAGTCATTTAAGAGGACATAGTTCTAAATGTTTATACCCCTAAAATACAAAGCTTCAAATACAAAAAGTAAAGACTGATAAAACTGCATGAATAAACAGACGAGTCAACAATTATGGTTGAAGATTTGAATAGCCTTCTTTCAATTATTGATAAAACAAGTAGACGAAAAGTGAGAAAGGGTACAGAAAATTCAGACAATACTATCAGCCAAGTTGATGTGACTGACATTTATAGAAAACACTATCCAATGCCAACAGAATAGCCAATATTCTTAATCTTAAGAATAAACATTCTTAATTGCAAATATTACATTTATGAAGATAGATCATATTTTGGACCATAAAACAAACTTCGATAAATCAAAAGTGTCATAAAAAGTGTGTCCTTAGAGCACAATGGAATTAAATAGGCAATCATTAACAGAAAAAACTTTTGAAAATCACCACATATTTAGAAACTACATAACACACTCTTAAATAGCACATAAGTCAAAGAAGAAATCAAGCAGCAATTAGAAAGTATTCAAAATCAGTGAAAATAAGAACACATATCAAAATTTGTGATGCCACTAAAGCAATATTTAAGGAGTAATTTAAAGCACTAAATCCTTTGATTAGAAAAAGAGAAATTCAAATCTTAGCTTTCACTTTAAGAAACTAGAAAAGGAAAAGCAAACTCAACCCAAAGTAAATGGCAAAAAGGAAATAATAAAAATGAGTGGAAATCAATGAAATAAGAAACAAAACAATTGAGAAAATCAGTGAAACTAAAAGTTGACTCATTGAAATGACTGATAAAATTGATAAATATTTAGCCAAACTGATCAGGAATAAAAGAGGGAAGATAAAAATTACCAGTATCAACAATGAGAGAGGTACATGAATTCACTACCAATTCTACAGATATTTTAAAAACAATATGGGGATATTCTGCACAACTTTATACCAATAATTTGGACAACTTCGAAAATACAGACAAATTCTTTAAAGAAAGACAAGGGAAAAGTCAAGAAGAAATAGATAACTTGAATAGCTTATATCTATTTTAAAAACGGAATTTATAGTTAAGAGGCTTCCCACAAAGACTCACAGACCATACGGCATGACAGGTAAATTCTGCTAAACATTTGAAGAAGAAATAATATCAATTTTTACATAAACTCTTCCAGAAAATTGAAGAAGAGGAAATATGAAATATGCCCAATTTATTCTATGAGGGTAACATTACCATGATAGTAAAACCAGGCAAAGATATTACAATAAAAGAAATTTACAGACCAGTATACTGCATGAACATGAATGTAAAAATTCACAACTCAATTTTAGCAAATTAAAGGATTATATAAAGGAAATAAAAAGGACGATATATCATGACCAGATGGAGATTATCTGAAAAGTGGAAGTTTGGTTTCATATTTGAAATCCATCTCAATGAAATTTATCATTTCAACCACTAGAAAAAAAAAATAAGCTCTTTCAGTAAATGTAAAGAAAGTTATTGAATAAAGTCCAACATTATTTCTTACAATCACAGCAAACTAGGAACAAAAGGGAATTTCCTCAATCTGATAAAAGGCATCTACAGTAAACTACAGATAATATTATACTTTATGAGCAACGACTAAACATCATCCACCCCCCACCTCCTCCCACCTTAAAGTTGAGGACAGGACAAGAATGTCGGCTTTCAGCACGTCTGTTCAACATTAAGGGTTCTAACCAGTGCAGTCAGACAAGAAAAATAAACAAAAAGAACCCAGAGTAGAAAAGAAATGAAGCTGTCTTTATCCACAGGCAACATGATCATTTATAAAGAAAATGCTTTGGAATTTATCTGAAACTACTAAAACTACGAATTTATCAAAGTTGCAGGAAAAAAGATCAATATACAAAATCCAATCACATTTCTATATATTGGCAACAATCAGAAACTGATACTCGTTTTAAAGTAGCATTTACAATAGCACTCTGTTCATAAATCAGAAGAGTAGGTGTTGGTAAGATGCCTCCCCAAGTTCCTAAGTTTATCTGTAGACACGATGTCATCAATCAGTCCTAACAGGTTTTTTGTATTTGTTTTTGTTTTTTAGATATGGTGTCGCAAAGGACCTAGAATACCAAGAACAGCAACGAAGAGGTCATACACTACCAGACTTTAAAGCCTATTATAAAATTATAATAATGGACACTATGTGTATTGGCATCAAAATAGACAAAATGATTCATACAACAGAATAGAGTCTATATATAGGTGCATACATGGACACACATGGTCAATTAATTTTAGACACATTTTGAAGATATTTCAGGGGAGAAAGAATAATCTTTTCAACAGATGGTGATGGAATAATTGGATATCCATTTTTGCCTTTGTGATAGACCAAATAATGGTTACCCAACGATATTAGTTTCAAGTCCCTATAAACTGTAAATCTACCTTATAAAGAAAAAGGACCTTTACAGAAGGGATTACATTAAGGATGCTTAGCTACCTGAGAGATTATCCTGGATTATCTAGCCAGACCCCAAATCCAACTATAGTGTCCTTATAAGAGAGAAGGGGATTATAAACACACAGAGGAGGCCATGTGAAGATGGAGGCAGAGAGAGACTTGAGTGATATGTCCACGAAGCCACATGTGACAGCCACCAGAGGTCAGAAGAATCAAGGAATGAATTCTCTCCCGAAATATGCAGAGAGAACATGGCCCCATGGACACCCCAATGTTAGACTTCTATCCTGAGAACTATGAGAGAATATTTCTAAGTCACAGATTTTGTGGTAATTTTTTAGAGTAGACATCTGAAACAGCTTATTACCTAAATTAATTCAAAGTGGGTTGCAGATCTAAACATAAAGTTTGACACTGAAATTTCAAGAAGATAACATAAAAGGAAATCTTTACAGCTCTAGGCTAGGCATAGGTTTTTTTGCCTGTAATACCGAAAGTGAGATCCACTAGAAAGAACGTTGATAATTTGAACTTTGTCAAAGTTAATGAATTATGTTCTTGGCAAGACGGCCTTAAGAAAAACAAGCCACAGGTTGGGAGAAACTTTTGCAAGCACATATAATGAAGGACTAGAATCCAGAATACATAAAGAACTCTCAAAACTCAATTAGAAAATAATCAAGTGAGTAAACTTTTAAAAATGGGCCAAAGCACTAAACCTGACATCATGTTAAAGATACGTAAATTGTAAGTAAGCACATGAAAATATGATTATTAGTCATTATACAATTGCCAAATGAAAGCACGATGAGATCTCACTTCACAGCTATCGAAATGCCTCAAATTTAAGACTGACCGTACCAAGTTTTCACAAGGATGGGGAGCAAATGAAATCTCCTACGCCTCTGGTGGGTATGCAAAATGGAAGAATCACTTTGAAAAAATAGCAAATATCATATTCTAAAATGTTAGATCTACCATATGACCCAGCCTTTCCACTTACCCATTCTCTCACCCAAGAAAAGTGAAAGCATCTATCTATGTACAGACTTGTACATAACAGCATTATTTGTAATGGCCAAACCTGGGAGCAAGCCAAATGTCCATCAGCAGGTGAATGGATAATTATATGCAATAGACTGTTACTTGGCAATAAAAGTAATAACCTATTAATACCATCAACATGGATGAGTCACAAAATAATTGCGTTGAGTGAAAAAAGCCAAAATAGGTACTGTATGATTCAATTTATATAAAATTCTAGAAAGCACCAAAAAATTTATACCGGAAACCAAATCTTTATAGGAAACAAATCATTGTTTGCTGAGTGGGAGGGGTCAAAGGAAGACTATAAAGGGATACTGGAAACATTTTCGGTAATGCATATGTTCATTATATAATTATGTTGATAGTTTCATGAGTGTATATAAAATTCAAACTTTATTAAACAGTGTATTATAAACATGTAGTTTATTTTATGTCAATGAATCCTCAATATTGTTACTAAAATTTTAATTTAAGGATTAGGTGTTGAATTTCATCAAATATTTTTCCTATTGATACAATCATGTTTTTCATTATATACCTGCTTTTGTTAAAAACTTTTATATAGGAGTTCCCATCATGGCGCAGTGGAACCAAATCCGACTAGGAACGATGAGGTTGCAGGTTTGATCCCTGGCCTCGCTCAGTGGGTTAAGGATCTGGTGTTGCCATGAGCTGTGGTATAGGTCACAGACATGGCTCGGATCTAGTGTTGCTGTGGCTGTGGCGTAGGCTGGCGGCTCCAGCTCTGATTCGACCCCTAGCCTGGGAACCTCCATATGCTACGGGTGCAGGCCTAAAATGACAAAAGACAAAAAAAAATGAAACAAAAACTTTTATATAGAAATAACATTTGAGTATACATTTCCTATATTGTGGGCAGCAGCATCCATTCCCCCTTAATTTGGTAGCTATACCATAATTTCTTTCTAAGACCATATATTTGTGTGTTGCTGGCTCCTTTCTTGGCACCATTACTTAAGGCTAAGTCAATCTGTATTTTGCATTTCCCAGGTTATAGTGATTGTTTCATAAATGGGCACTTGACCCACTTAAAACCAATGATTTGATGTATGAACATTTGCTGGTGATTTCTGGGACAAAAATTTGCCATTTGGGTGTGAGAATGGAGGGATATAGACAAAACCAAATTTGTTATTCTAAAATTTGTGGTGAGAACCTCCCAAAATATGGATCCATCAGCAGGATGGAGCTGGGAGGCTGTGAGAGAGAAAATGGACCTTGATAATATCATCTGGTCCTACCTAGCAATGCTTTTAAATGCTACATCTATTACTGGACTTTCGAGTAACATGCAACATTAAGGTCTATTTTAAGCCAATTGGTTCAAGAGGGGCCTGATTCTGTGAAGAAAAAATTATTTTAATAAAAATGTTTAATAGTTTAAAATATTCTAACTCTTTGCATTAAGACTGGGTCTTTATTTTAGCTTGTTATATCAGAGTTTATGGATGATATAAGTTATGTTTTTATCAATAGCAGCAGTAATAAGGCGTTTAATAAATTGTAAAAGCTTTTTTAAATTGGGAATTTTTTTCTGTTCTAAAGTTTTGCTACTCTCTTCAAAAATACATATTTATAAAAGCAAATTTAGAAGTAACTTATTTGGTGACAGGGTGCAGGGGTAAAAGATTTATGGGATCTTTAAATTCTGAAATGGTATTTTCTGACTGCCATTTTCCATATGCCCTACAAATCTTCTACTCTAAAAGAGAAAACAATCTGTAACATACAATACTTTTAAGACATTTAAATTTTTTCTACTCCTACAACTGATTTTTTTTTAAGTATTTGCGATTTACTTTCAATATTTTCCAAAATATCCAACATAGACCTCTTACTCCTGAAATAATGGTACCAGGTGAATGTGGAAGATTGAGAATGTTCTTGACATTACAACAAGTACTGCTCCTTATCTGCCATCTTTATATTTTCCGGGAAAAATATAGTCCAGCACGCAACATTAATTCAGGCACTAGAATCACAAAATGAAGAACTTTTAAGGAAACTATATTCTCAGGTCCTTTACTAAATAGCAAATATGTATTCAATATTTTTTTCTCTCTCTACAAACATACACCTCACTAGAGGAAAAAAGAGGAGGACGAGGATATCTTAGTGGAGGTGCAAGGTAATAAAATTATGATGTATATTCTTCCATAATGTAGATAAAATAGGGTCTCCTGGGAGGTTCATTACAGGTGCTTCAGGAACCCAGTTAGAATCAGATGGGACAAAAACTGAGAAATCGAAAACTACAAACAACATGCAAGCTGCTTTGAAAAACAGTCTGGCGGTTCCTCAAAATGTTAAACATAGAGTTACCATCTGACCCAGTAATCCTATGCCTAGGTATGTACCCAAGAGAAATAAAAACTTGTACGCTGATATTCATAACAGCATAATTCATAATAGCCAAAAAGTATAAGCCACCAAATGTTAAAATCAAGTTGTTCATATAACTTTTTTGGGGAAGCTGGTTGGATAAAGTAGTGATACCCCATCTTGCTAAAAATCTCTCAGCTGGAACACTTTTCCTATAGTATTATGAGGAGATATTTGGATGAAAGAACCTTCTTTATTTTGGGGTTTTTGTGATATTCTGCTGATATTTATATTTTTATAAATATAAATCTCATAGATTCACCAGTTTTTTATAAACTGATGGAAAACTATTAGCATTTTTTTGTTCTTGATAGCATAGAGAGTCTATGAAACCCACAATACGTTTCTGGTTGAGGATCAGAGTCTCCAAGATTACAAGTATCCAACCCTTCATCCAGGAAACAAAACCTGTCCACTGACTTCAAGACCACATGTACTATCTAAGCAGTTTTGTTCCTAGAGTAAACTCTGATATGTAAATTTTTTTCGGAACTTTTTTAAAGTTTAAAAAAGAACATCTCTATTTGAGTTTATCGTTTATACACTTTTGGTAATGAATGATTTGGACCAATAATGAAAAAACCATTCCTTACACATCCAGAGTCTAGTTGAAAATCACTGTGGGGGCCTAGAAGAAATATCACAAATTTTATGTGAGGATATGAGAGTCTTACTAAGGCCCTTTGGACAAGGGAAAAGCACTAGTGAGAATGCTCATGCACTAGTTTCTCATGATCCAGAACTTCTAATTTTCTCTTTTCTTCCTCTCTCCCTCTACCTACGTTCCTCCTTCCTTCTCATTTCTGTCTCTGTCTCTTTCTGTGTGTCTCTCCCCAACCCTCACCCCCAATGTCAGCCACAACCTCAGCAAAGTTTCCTCTCTTCACTGAGGCACTCATCTGCTATACACCTGCCAGAAGAGATCCAACATCTAATGAAAAATCTGTCAGCACTAAGAGAAAAGTCACGAGAATGCATTTGATTGCTGATCTATTAAGTTCATATCCTTAATGCATAAATGATAAGACTTACTGGTTGATACCTCTGTTAACAAAGACAATTCTTTTTTATAAAACATCCCATTTCAAAACCACTGTAAAAAAACCCAAAAAACAACAAAACAACAACAACAAAAAAAACACTCCTATAATAGAGGGTGAAGGTCTTAGATAATAAGAGGTGCTCAACATCTGAGCAGAGTATGGGGAAAAACTGTTCAAAAGAGGTTGATGACAAAAGGGCCTGATCTCTTAATTACATAATCAGCTTTCTTTTACACTATGTGTGGGAGGAAACTGCTCTCAGATAATTTTTGTTGTGCAAAATTATGAAGATATCTGTGTCTATGGATATAGATGTATCTGTTAGTGATAATGGCTGGAACCTAACTGTGTTTGGCATCATAGCTACTATATGTAGGGAAATAAATATTCTTCAAAAAGTGCTATTTCCTAAGTTGGAGCAAGCTTTGGGTACATTGATCCAATATTTCTTGTGTAGCAACTATACGTTTCCAGGTAACTTTTCCAGGTGCTGAGAATGATCGTAATATACACACGATCTTCAAGGTGTTTTGATCTTGATTCAAGGAGTAAGATTTTCTCCAATAACTACTCTGCAAAATGGGGACAATAATACATTCCCCAGAGAGTTATGGTGAGGGTTATAGTTTTCAAGGTATGCTAGTTTCCTCAAAAGGTTTTATTTATTTATTTTTAATTTATTTATTTTTTTGTCTTTTTGCCTTTTCTAGGGCTGCTCCCATGGTATATGGAGGTTCCCAGGCTAGGGGTCCAATCGGAGCTGCAGCTGCCAGCCTACGTCAGAGCCAGAGAAACTCTGAGCCGTGTCTGCAACCAACACCCAGCTCACGGAAACTCTGGAACCCGCTGAGTGAGGCCAGGGATCGAATCTGCGTCCTCACGGATGTAGTCAGATTCGTTAACCACTGAGCCACAGCAGGAACCCCCAAAGGTTTTATAGTATCTTAAAGAATATACAATTGATAAGAAATGATATAAACAGCTTGATAGTGGGCATTTCATATGATTTTTTTCCCAGAGAAGTGAGATTAAATTAGTGCTTAAAAGTATGTCTGCATACTTCATCTGTAAAAGTTTGTAGGCAATGGAGAAACTGGAGGCCTGAGACCAGCAAGAGGGCCATTATACCTGCAAGAGCTCATGAGAAGTGGAGCTGGTAAGACAGTGGGAGGCAAGAAGAGAAGAGAGACAGATCATGTTAGAGGACAGGGAGAGGGAGGAAGAATAGTACATATTTCTCTCTCTCTTTCTTTTTTTTTTTCCGGTCTTTTGTTTTTTCAGGGCCGTGCCTGCATCATATGTAAGTTCCCAGCTAGGGGTCAAATTGGAGCTATAGCTGCTGGCCTATGCCACAGTCACAGCAACTTCAGATCCCAGCTGTGTCTGTGACCTACCCCACAGCTCATGGCAATGCTGGATTCTTAACCCACTGAACAAGGCTAGGGATCAAACCCACGTCCTCATGGATCCTAGTTGGGTTCATTACCCACTGAGCCACAATGGGAACTCCTCATATTTCTCTTTTACTTCACAGTCGAGATTAGGGGCAAGTTGTAGAAGGAAAACAGTCTTTAATGTGGGACATGTTAAAAGTTCAATCTTTTAATCTTCTTTGACATTTTTTTGGCAAATTAAAGACAGAATTCTCCCTTCAAAAACAAAAACCAGGAGTTCCCTAGTGGCTCAGCAGCTTAAGGATCCAGCATTGTTGCTGCTATAGCACAAGTTCAATCCCTGGCCTGGAAACTTCCACAGGCTGTCGAGGTGGCCAGAAATTTAAAAAAAAAAAAAAAAAAAAAAACGGTAACAACAACAAAAAACACCTTTGGTATCTTGGAAAAGAAGATGGACTAATAATATGATCTTAAATTTACATACTTATTTTAATGAGAGGTTGACATCTTTGCACAGGAGCCACAGGCATTTCAAAATCCTATTATTTAAAGGTAATAACAATTACAACTCATACATAAATAGAACCTACAATGTACCAGCCACTGTTCTAGCACTTAACATACTCTTTCCTATAACAATCTTATTATTATTTCACCGAAGAGGAAACTGGGACACAGAAGCTGAGTCTAAGTGGCTGAAGCTGGATTCAAAACAAAGGAGTATAAACTCCAATGAGCTTGTAGCAGCTGCTTTTTAAATCTACTCTGCATATACAGGTAGGGACTTGTCCTCATAACTTTTTGATGATTGTGGGGTGGTGATGTCTTACATCTCTAGGATTTTAAGCAGATGGAGTTGGTTGAGAAATGCTTGTGTTTCTCAACCGTCGCTTTTCTTTTGCCTTTTTTTTTTCTTCTATTGTCAGTATTCAGTATCTTTAGGGACAGAGGCTCTGGCAAAGTGAGTAATTAAAATATTCAAATCAAGGGGAAAATTTGGTTTATGATTTTAGAAACTCATGATTTCACCCCATGCTTGGTGGGGTGGGTTTAGAGAATTTCCATGTGGTTTCCATAGCACTGCTTTTGAATTCCTTCCAAATACATGCTTTTTAGTGGTTTTCCCAGTGAGGTGATGAGTGAGTGACCCCAGCTGTATGATAATTCCTAATTAGGCCTAAAAGGGTTATTATAGTTTGGCCTGATGAGTAAGAAAACTACTATCCAACTCTTTCTGAACAACCTTCTTTCCGGCAGTGCTTTTTTCAATTTTTTGGACTCTCTTTTCTCCAAGTTTTGGCTCCTTTTGTTTTTAAAGCTCCCCTGATATATTTTCGTTCTCAAGGTATCCCTTCAACCAGTGTTGAATTCTGGGCTAAAAGTACTTGTTTACTTACCCAAAGACTTTGTTTTATAAAGAGAACAGCCACCTAAGCTCTCTGATCTACTTGGTGTCCATGAGTCATTATAACAAAGCAGGAAAGCCTGTTGACCTATTTGCCAAGTGCCAACTGTGGAGCTAGCCGCAGGAACAGATTTGTGAGATGAGAGAACTTCTCTGGTAGGGCTTTAACTAGTGGTTTCCATGGAATTCCTGGTAGGACTCTGGAATGATGGTTCACAAAAATTGAATCACTGTAGAGAATTAAAGAAAGGAGTGGTGCAAGCCATCTGTCCCTGAGCAAATGTTCTCACTTTGGTGTTAAAAAACATTGATTCCAGGTCTGACAGCAGTATGAAGGCAAGTAATGCCAACTTTCCAAATGGATGTGAAATTAGAAACCAAAGTTGGTTTATGATTATTGACACCAAATATAATGGGTTGAGTAGGAAATGCTATTTTTAATAAACAGGAGAATTCAGCATTGCCATAAGCACTATAAGTTGTGAGATGAGAAGCTTTTGGCAAGGGTACTCCTTAATTTTCTCAAGAATTGCACTGAAAATTGCATAAAAACTCTTACATGTTGATACTATTCTTCTTCTTTCACCCAAATGGAACTAATATGCCAAAGGACAGCATTCTCTGAGTAGTACTGTCAAGCTGGCGTTGCCCATTCTGAACTCCAGAATCTTAATGGTAATAGGAATCCTAAAATGATTCTTTAACTTGGTATATTTATTGTTGTAGGATACTGAAGTCATTAATTAACACAAACTTGGTGGCTTAAGACAATACAAACTTATCTAAACAGCTCTAGAGGTCAGAAGTCCCAGATGGGTCTCACTGGGCTAAAATCAAGGTATAGGATATTTGTTTCCTTGACTTTCCCAGCGTCAGGAGTCTGCCTGCTTTCCCTTGACTCAGACTCTTTTTCATCTTCAAAGCCAGCAATGGTGGTACAGTCTTTCTCCTGCTGCATTACCCTGACACTGACTCTTCTCTCTCCCTCTTCCACTTTTGGGGACTCTTTGATTACACTGGGTCCATCCAGGTAATTCAGGAAAATATCCCTATTAAAATTAGTTGATTAAGTAACTTTATTTCCATCTGCAACCATAATGTCTTTGCTTTGTAATGTAACATACTTACAGTTTCTGGAGATTAAGATGTAAACATCTTTGGAGATGGGGGGGCACTAATCTATTACAACTGTCTACAGTCTGCTATCTAGAGTATATGGAATTTTCTATCAATATTTCAAAATTATTTTTATTTTATTTTTGTTACACACATACACACACATATATAAAGCAGTCTCTAAAATCTTGTTTGAATGAGGCAATGTATAAACCAAAAAAATGAAAAAGGGAAAACTAGTAAAATAGTTCCTATAATTGTGATAAAAACTCATATATAAAATGCTCACATAGATGGGTCATAAAAACCAAAAGATCAAAGAAATAGGAAGATAACAGATTACATACATTTCAAAACAATTTCTGGAAAACAGAAATTGGAAGTGGGTTGATGATAAAATAGGGAGAGAAAACGATAATTCCAATACACTATGAGGATGCTGCTGAAGGTACAGGAGTCTGTTTACCAAAATGGAACTTAATTGAGGCTGTGGGATCAGATAGGAAAATGAATGAGACTGAAATCAGAGAGGTTAATTGAATATCTCTCTATGGAAGTTCCCGTCGTGGCGCAGTGGTTAACGAATCCGACTAGGAACCATGAGGTTGAGGGTTCGGTCCCTGCCCTTGCTCAGTGGGTTAAAGATCCATCCTTGCGGTGAGCTGTGGTGTAGGTTGCAGACGCGGCTCGGATCCTGCGTTGCTGTGGCTCTGGCGTAGTCCAGTGGCTACAGCTCCGATTCAACCCCTAGCCTGGGAACCTCCATATGCCGCGGGAGTGGCCCAAAGAAATAGCAAAAAGACAAAAATAAATAAATAAATAAATAAATAAATAAATAAATAAATAAATAAATATCTCTCTATGGGTCAACTGTACCTAGGCCTATTTGCTATCCTGCTCATGGAGCAGAAGCAGATGGCGTTTCCCAAGGCAAAATATTTGTTGCCTTTTTTTTTTTTTTTTAAGAAAGAAAAAAAGCAGAACAACACAGAACTCATTGTCTAGAGACAGCAAAATCTTCTGGTGAAGATTTTTGAGCTTCCAAGAAAAGTATTTCTCTTTCTAGAAACCGGGCAGATTTGTAGACTCCTGTTCTCTATCCTGCTCATGAAGCAGAAGCAGATGGTATTTTCCAAGGCAAAATACTTGTCACCTTTTTTTAACAAGGGAAAAAAAAAAAACCAAAAAACAGAACTGATTCTCTAGAGACAACTTAGACTTCTTATGAAGATTTAAAGCTTTCAAGAAAAGCATTTCTCATTCTAGAAACTGGGCAGATTTGTAGCCTCACAACTGGTTTTCTGATGGCTCACAATGAGGCATGTCATACTAACTGTCATCCCATGAATTTCCTCACTAGAGTTTCCAGTCAAAACCTTTACGCAGGAGAAAAGATCTGGTCAGAAAAGGGGCTAAGTTACCCAATGTTATCCAAAATTCACAGTGGCAATCTGCCCATTTGTTCTAAAGAAAAATGGACAACTTGTAGTGCAATGGTTATGGTGGGAATCCACCAAATAATTATAGGAAAGAATTTGCCAGAACTTAAGAGTCTTCAGGTCAGAAAGACCCACCAACTGTCCAGGAAAATAAATGTAGAAAAACCCACACCTATAGAGTGTCATGAACTTTCAGATACCAAGATTAAACGATGATCCTAAAAACTTCAAAGACAAAAAAAACAAATCACTTGCAAGGAATTAAGAGTCATACTGACATGGGATTGTTTTCCCCAACTATAATAGAACATAGAAAATCATTGCAAAACAAACTAAAAAATCTGTCGTAAAATTATTTTCAATCTAGAAATTTGTATCCAATAAATTATCAATACATTTTCTTGCATGTAAGTCTCAGAGAGTTAACAATTTGCTTAGTAAGAATATAGTCCAACAAAATGAGAGAACAAATCAAGAAAGGGAAGCATATGAAACACTGAACACAGCGGGAGCAACAAATAAAGTAGTAAGAAGGGTCTCATGAAGTCAGTGCCAGCAGAGTAAGAGCAACCAGTCCGTTTAGGAAAAAAAAGGACAGAGGGCTCTGAGAGGAAGAGCTTACTAAAAATAAAATCTGTTTGGAATTAGAAAAAATCTCAGCATTAGAGTAAACTAAATACAAACACAGCAAGAGAGAAACTTGCAAATAGAATTCCTGAGCAAAATAAAAAACTCAAGAAAAAAGTCAAGGTTTATATGCGATGGTAGGTCATCATGAAATTAAGCTTATTAATCTTAGTTTTCTCTTCCAGTGGCTTACGTCAAGCTATTGTACTCACAAAGTAGGAGACCCAATTCAAACACATAACTTGGGCTATTTATTTATTTATTTATTTATGTCTTTTTAGGTCTGCACCTTCGACATATGGAGATTCCCAGGCTAGGGGTCAAATAGGAGCTGTAGCAGCTGACCTACACCTCAGCTCACAGCAACACCAGATCCTTAACCCACTGAGCCAGGCCAGAGATCAAACTTGCAGCACTTCATGGAGACTAGTCAGATTCATTTCCACTGAGCCATGATGGGAACTTCTACTTGGTTTTTTCAGGATGTTTATATAGAATCATAAACAAGAAATGTTGTTTACTAGGTCTCAATTTTTAGAGTCAAAGGACAAAGAAGGCTTGACTGCAGTTGCCAGAAACAATGTAAATATTAACAACCTTGTGAAGATGTAGCTGAGAGAGAGGGTAGGATATAGAAAGAGAGAGGGAAAAAATTGAGCAATGGCTGAGCAGAGCTTGGGGCTAATCCCCTTATCTCACAAAGTGGGGACAGTAAGAGATAATGTCAAAAGTATCTGGAGTGTGCTATTTTAAGTATCAAGGTAACCAAGAGAACAATTAAAAAAATAACTGAATCGTGACTATTATACTTTGGGAGGGAAGATGTAACAGGTGCCCTTGCTGCCTTACCCATATCCCAGTAGCCTACCCTGGAGGCCACCACAGCCAGTTCCTGCACACACTGACCTGACAGCCTCTGTGTCTCTCTCTCTGCTGGAACGAAATTGGCCTGCAAGCTGGACAGGCCAGAAGTGTTGGGAAGATGGCCCAGGAATAACCCTCCACCACTGAGGATGAGTCTGTTCTCAATAAGATAACTTCGAAAGGGACCTTTTTAGAGTCCCCATGAGACAGAATACTAACTCTGGTAGTTAGTGTAGGAGCATGGGCTCCAATACATTCTTTTGATATGGATATTGATTAACCTTTGTGGCTTAAGGGCTCCAGGGAGTAACACTTCCACAGGCCTTCTTTTATTATAGGAAATGCTCATTCCCCACAGAAATTTGTTTAGTAGAGGAAATACGAATCTCTAGCTCACTCCTCCACTGATAAAAAAGGAATGTGTACATATATGCGTAACTGGGTCACCATGCTATACAGTAGAAAAAAAATTGTATTGGGGAAATAACAATTTTAAAAAAAGAATACAAAAACAAGAACATTTTATAAATAAATATATAAAAAGGAATGAGAGGAATGGTGACTTAATCTAGGAAAGAAAAGGACAAAAAAAACCCATAAAACTTTTGGGACATTTCCAACCCTAAAACCCCTATTGGACAAGGACTTGATATAGGTAATTGAGCAAGGCCAATGGGAGAAAAACCACTTCTTTCTGGACCCCACGTTGGTACCCCTCTCCACATTTAAGAGGTAAAAATCCCTATCAGACAATAGAGAAGGGGGCTCTTCTCCCCTCCCAGCTGTTCTGGGAGCTATTTGCTTTTCTTTAATAAAGACTTTGCTTGCTTGCTGCTTGTGTGTTCTCGGAATTCATTCTTCGACTGCCGTGAACAAGAACATGGATTCTGGTGTCATCTTTCCGTATCACCCAAAGATACTGACCCCAGTTACCCAGAGGCACCTCACTCATTAATCTACCCTTCATTGGTTTGTCTCCCTTCGGAGTTGCACGTCTCACTCCTTCACCGTGCTTCCCAGAGTTGCCTTCCCAAATAACTGCTTGTATATAAATTCTTGTCTCGGGGTCTGTCTTTAGTAGGAACCAAACTAAAACTATAAAATGTGATTCAAATCCTTTTTTTTTTCATACTTGGGAACTCATTTATATTGTCTAAATTTGATAAAACAAGAAATGGTAGTTTGAGCATTTTACACAGTTATGGTGAAAACCACCAGAACAAGTTCTAACATTAAATGAATTTTTCTCTAATGGAGGGAAAGGTGGGATGGGAGACCTTACTTTTTAAGATGTAAGTGGCAAAGGTCATGAACAGACCATTTACAAAAGAAGAAAAGGCTAAAATGTGTATAAAAATTTCTTAGCCTCACTAGTAATCAAAGAAATACAATGAGGAATTCTTTTTCACTTATAGATTAAAAAGATCTTTAAACACTTTGTAACCAAGTTTACAGAGGTAACAAGGGTAAAATGAAAGAAACGCTTTTTTTAATACACCACCAGAGAGATTTTAAACTTACACAATCTTCTGAAAAAGCAATTGAGAGATTTGGTTAAGAGCTTTAGGATTTTTCAAAATCTCTAATGCTGTTGCTGAGACCAGCTCAGCAGGTGAGGGCCGAAGAACAGATGCTGTGAAACTGAAGGAAAAAGTTAACATAAAACAAGACACACAGACATTTATCTTAAGTAAAGGTGGAAACAAGGGGACTCAAGGTCTCAGGGACCAAGAGCCCCGCCTCAAGAAACCACACCGTTTTTATTGTGCTCTTTTGGATTACGTCAAGTGAGGAGGGGGCTATAGGTGCAGGATATAGTTTTTTTTTTTTTTTTTTACTATTTTAAAAGTCACATGGCTGGTAGATGGTTTTGCTTTTACTCTGACCTTTAGGCATTTAACAATCATTAGCATTTGAGGAAGCTTGGCGTTAGCTATCTATGCAAACATCATGCCTATCTTTGGCAACCCAGTGTGCCTAGGTTTGCACCTTGGTTCTCTTTGCGAATGCATATTCCGCTAACGACCTCTCATAGACCACTTGGGGCCATGAAGTTTCTCTCTCTTATTCATAAGAGGACATACCATGCTGTGCAAAGGGTGTGCCAATCTGCACAGGTCCTGCGTGCCTACACCAATGCATTATGTCCTCATTCAGCTGACCATGTGAATAACTCATGCCTTTAGGTCTTTGTTCTTAAGCTTAAGTCATTTACCAGCACTGCAACTGTTTTTCAAGCAGGAATATGGGGTATAGTAAAGCAGGACAAGATGGAGTTTTCAGCAGAGGCTATAATTTCATTTCCTGGGAACAATTCCAGAAGATGCATCAAAAATATCTTCACCCATAAAGAACTGCTATTTACAATAGTGAAATCTAAAATTATCTAAATACTAAAAATTTAGGGGAATTATAAGTAAGTTATATTTCATATAATAAAATACTCTGAGGAAATTAAATATCATGGTTTTGAAGAGTTTTTATGCACATGGGAAAATGCAACTGGTCTAAAGTGAGGTGAAAAGGCAGAATATAAAATTAGATGTAATTTACTATCTCAAATATCTAACACTGTATCTACTTTTTACAAAGACAAGAAAAAAATGTTACGGGGAGTTTCCGTTGTGGCACAGTGGAAACAAATCTGACTAGTATCCATGAGGATGCAGGTTTGATCCCTGGCCTTGCTCAGTGGGTTGGGGATCCAATGTTGCCGGGAGCTATACTGTAGGTTGCAGACATGTGGCTTGGATCCTGCCTTGCTCTGACTGTGGTGTAGGCCAGCAGCTACAGCTCTGATCTGACCCCTAGCCTGGGAACTTCCATATGCTGCAGATGCAGCCCTAAAATAATAATAATAAAAAAAAAAGAAAGAAAGAAAGAAAGAAAAAAATGTTATGTAATACAATAAAATTCTAGCTGGAATCAGACTTTGAAAAGTTTATTAGGAATCTTAGGACACTTGGTGTTGAGTTGAAATATTGAGTTATATAGGTAACAGATAACGTTTACTAAATGTCTATTGTATGAGAAAAATAGACTAAAAAGGTTTTTTGTATTGCTACTCAGAAAAGGCAGAGAAAGACAGAGAAACAAATGGCTGGAAGATGGGAGAGAATGAAGCCTTGAGGTATATGACATAGCTGTGCCTCAGGACATAGCTTCTGCTAACCCTTTAGAACAGTCCCCTAAACTCACATAATATGATGTTTGTGAAGGCTGTTTGCAGAGGAGGCTGTCAGGTTGTGTGCTTTTTTTCATCATGTGGTAATGTGCAAGGATGCTGGGTCCCAATGGCTGGAGTGGTAAGGATAAGGTAAACTTCCCAGGAACTAGCTAAAGTCTTTGGAGGGGGCAGCTTTGGTTTCCACAGGTGATGTGTTTAGAAGGGGAGTTTAGGAAATTTCACCTACATTTTAATCACCAGAATTATACCTACATTACAAACCATATCAAGCAAGGGCTTTGGCTGTAAGCAACAGAAGCACTTATTGGAGGGATCTGAGCTACATGAACCAGGGGTTATCTGGGACTTGCAAGTTTGAACTAGGACTTAAACATCATTGACACACACACTCATCTTCATCCTCTCTCCTTCCAGTCAGCTTCATTCTCTCCTGCTGCTCATCAGATTTCTCCATCTGATAGGGATGGAGTAGGCACAGGTAGTTTTAGAAGTCCCAATAAAGGACCACAGATAATGAGGGAAACTTAGGGGACATTGGGAGGTCACTGTGAGTAAATAAATTGCTCAAAAAAGCCATCGACAAGACAGGCTTGCTTGACTAGTGGAAGGGCGAGAATTGCCTCAGGTCATTGGGTGGGGGATGGGATTAGGCCTGCATTCAAATTCAGACCAAGGGCAAGAGTTGGAGGACTGCCCTTCTGCTGATTTGAATACGCCACTTAACAGGATCCCAAGGAGGAGCTGCTCCTCCCAGAAAGGAAGAGGCAGGCTTTTCCAACCCCCACTCTCCTTGGAGGATAAAACTGTAGCCCACTGGATCCTGAGGTAGAGCTTCCTTGCCTGCCCGCTTTCATCTCTCACCAGCGTCCTATCCTAATAAATCTATTTCTTGCCTGCCACTTTGTCTCTCGCTGGATTCCTTCTGCACAGAGACACGAAGAACCTGAACCACAGTGAGTCCAGACACAGGGTGAGTGCTTCTAATTTAAAACCATGGATTTAAGTCCTAATCTGGATTTAGGCTGGCTTCTGGCTGTTAGTGCTGTCAGTTTCACATCCACTGTAATATGATTGTCAACAGTTTACAGTATTACATTCCTAACAGCTTCATAATAAGCTCGAGTTGGGAAAATCCCAGCAATGGCCTCCGTTGGGCTTGACGTGGTTTGTGCACCCATCTTGCTGTAATTGTTGTGGCTGAAAGAGCGAGTTTTTCCAGTAACTCAGTTGCAGAGTGGCAATCAGGCCCGATACAGATTACAGGAGGTCAAACAAAGCCCGTTGGAGAATTCCGAACCTAGCTTTCTCTCCACAACACAACACGGCAAGCAATAATGTCCAAAGTTAACACAGAGAATACCAAAACATTGTAAAGCAGGAATTGAAAAAATTGTCTGTTGGCTCCAGGAGAAAAGACTGAAACCATGGACTCTCTGTGGCCCATTAACCCATCGGGCTGTGGAGATCAGAAAATGTGGACACCTCTCTACAAGCATCCAAGAAGAGCTGTCCACATTACTTAACCTGATAAAACCGCACAAGGAAGCTTTCTAACATAGACTGGCCACCGGAGGGTCATGCAATACATATTAATAAGAACATAGGAAATCTGCTAAACGAACTCGATAAACTTCCCTAGCAATTCCATTATTCTTCAGGCAGCCTTTATCTCACTGTAAGACAACTCAACCTCCTTCCCCTCCCCCTTAGCTCTTGTCATCCTCCATAAAATCCACTTCTCCTGTTCCCTTCCACTGGTTTGTTAGGTTCTGCACTTTGCTGGCAGCAGCTTATCACATAAACTCATCTGTGTGCTACTGCGTTGCATTGCCCAGGTAACAGAGCCCATTGTTGACTGCAAGGATAAATCTCTCTTGTATCCAAACTCTGGGTCCCTGGGCAGAATTACTTTCCTCTAAAAGCCAGTTTATTTGTCATCGAAATGCTTGCAAATCCTTTGGGTGATTAGGTTTATGGCAGCCCCATTAAGCAGAACCCATAGATAATGATTTACGTAAGAAGTTAGGCCGGGATCTTCGTTTTGTTCAATAAAAAGATTCCTGGTCTACAGCTGCTCTTTTAGGTCCTGTCGCCTTGCATTACAGGCGTCTCTCTCTCTCTGTGACTTAAATAATATCCCTATTTTGTTTCCCAGGAGGCTCATCGGTCCTCCTCAGATTTGCTCAAGACGTACAGCCTGGAAACTAACACAACTTTGTAAATCAACTATACTCCAATAAACTTTATTTTAAAAAAATATTTCCAGCCTGGAAAGCCCAGCTCTAATGTTCAGGCTCTGTTGAGAGAGCATGGGGTCTTTGGATTAGGACAGACTTTGGTAAAATGTCCAAAGTGCCCCTGATGGGCCTCCTGATTTTGAGCAAGTCACTTAATGAGCTTAATTTTCCTTAACTGTAAAAGCAAGTAATAATACTTTACTAAGTGTGATCCCAATTAAATGAATATTGAATGAACCACTGTGCCTGGCTGTCCAGCCTGAGGTCCATTCCTTGTCCTCCCTCTGCTCTATATCACAAGTGGGTTGACGCCTATAGACGACATTTCCCAGATTCCCAGCTTCCAGCTGGAGTCCACCAAGGGGTGACATCCATTGCAGATTATTCAAAGTCTGGGAACCAAGAAATAATAACCAGATGAGCAGAAATAGCATAAATACTATTAATTTAAATATATGTTGGTGGTATTAAGTATCATCTCCCTGAATGGAAGATTTAAGAGTTATCTCATTTAGCCATTTGGTGATCAATATTCCGTGGGCATCATTCACTACTATTAAGCTGATGTAGAGGCTAAAGAATTAGTAAAGTTTGTTTCCCTATATTACCACTGGAAGAGATGATATATAATCAAATAGCACCCAATTTCCCCTTTGGCTGATTAACTTTTTTCTCTTTGCGGATGGACACATCATAGCAATGGCACATGTGGACAAAGAACACTCATTTTAGTAAGCAAAGAATATGGACCCCAAAGCCATCAGCCACTGGGGAGCTCAGGATGGAGAAAAAGAGGATAGGGATCCATAGATAGTTAAGGTCAATAGCAAAGAAATCATTTCAATAAGCCCCAACTCTTGCTTCTTCTCATACATAGTAAAGCACTCCAAATCATTACTTGAAATGTCTGTTTTTTTGTGATTTGCCATTCCTTTTTTCCTTTCCTTTCCTTCCCTTCCTTCCTTCCTTTCTTTTCTCTCTCTCTCTCTCTTCCCGTGACTTTTTTAGGGCTGTACCTGAGGCATATGGAAATTCCCAGGCTAGGGGTGAAAATTGGAGCTGCAGTTGCTGGCCCACTTACACCACAGCCATATCAACGCAGTATCCATAACCCACTGAGTGAGGCCAGGGATCAAAACTGCATCCTCACGGATACTAGTCAGGTTTGTAACCCACTGAGCCACAATGGGAACTCCATGTAGTGTCTTTTGATGTTTGACTATATGTTTTTGTTTTTGCTTTTTTTAGCAAAAACTCCTCTATATCCTGGCTTCTCTCTTACTTCTTTGGAACGGTCCCCAAGAGCTTTCTGAGGGGCCGTATTCTAGGCTAAAGTCCTCAGTAATCCACCAAATAAAACATAATTCTCAACTTTTAGGTTGTGGATTTTTTTTGTTGACAGACAAGAACATAGCCAAATGCTTCATTATCATCGCCACAAAGCCCTGCCTCACTCCTTCTTAGTTAATGGCATCAGTAGCCACCAAGCTCCAGAGACAGCTAACTCCATATCCAACCCACCTTGAAAGCATCTCTACAATAGCCTTAGAGTCCCCACAGTCCGCCAAGAGCTTCTCAACCTCGGCACATTTTGGAGTGGATATTTTTTTTTTCTTTTTTTTTTTAATGGCTGCACCTGCAGTGCATGGAAGTTCCCAGGCTAGGGGTCAAATCACAGGTGCAGCTGCTGCCCTATGCCACAGCCACAGCAATGGCCAGAGCTGAGCAGCACCTTCCACCTACACCACAGCTCATGGCAACTCCAGGATCCTTAACCCACTGAAGCCAGGGATTGAACCCGCATCCTCATGGACACTATGTCAGGTTCTTAACCCACAGAGCCACAACAAGAACTACTGGACTAGAAAATTCTTCATTATAGGGGCTGTCTTGTGCTTTATAGGATATTTAAGAGCATCCCTGGCCTCAGGAAAATAGCCTGCCACCAAGAATGTAATGCAAAACTTCTCTAGATATCCCCAGATGTTTTCTTAGGGGATACAAGTGCCCCCAGCTACAAATCACTGTCTTGGACTAGAATCTGGAGACTATTGAGACAGCCTTTCACCTGAGACCTCTTTTATCTCCCTGTCGTTTGTATGATTGAGTTTAATCTCTAATAAGACAGCATATGAGGATCTTAACAGCATATAAAACCAGTTGAAAACTAGCTGAAACCTCTCTGTGGCTTAATTTCAGATACCCTATGCTCCAATCATGCTGAAAACAACTCCACCAATACTCCAGACCCTCCTAGGCCCCGGCACATTGGTAGAGATGCTTCCTTCAGTCAGGATGCTGGTTTGCCTTTCTTCTGGCAATCTCCCGCTTGTCGAGTGAAATGACCTCTACCACCATTTCCTGATGTTCTAGGCATAATTACTAACTGCTCTATTAATTGAGCTCTGTAATTATTCTGATATGACTCCATCTCCAGGTGATGTCTGATGGGTCACAAGCTGGGTTAAAACCTGAGATTCTCCCCTCATAGTTTTGGACATGGGAGCAGAAGATATTGTGTCAGTGTCTTTCTGGTGACTGAAGCTGGACACTATAAAATTTGAATGTTTTGGTTAGAAAAAACAAGAGCCAAAAAGAATGACATTGATGCGTAGGAAGGAGAGAAAATATCGGATCCTAATGAAATTCAAGACACTTGTTCCAGTATTTCCCAAACCCAATATGTTGGTGAGAGCCCCCAACATTCTCATAATACAGCCTCTCTTTGGCTTTTGTCAGCTTGAGTTTGGCTGCTGGCACTTGCTAGCAAGTGTCCTACTTACGGCATTAGCAGGGCCAGATTACAGCAGAACTAAAAAAAGGAGAGGCCATTTGTTATTGGTCGTAAAACAAATAAGATCAGAATTTAAGATAGTGACTAAGAGTTCTCGCTGTGGTGCAGTGGCTTAAGATTCTGACTGTAGCAGTTCAGGCTGCAGCTGAGGTGTGGGTTTGATCCCCAGCCTGGTGCAGTGGGTTAAAGGATCTGTCTGGCATTGCCACAGCTATGGCCTAGGTTGCAGCGTATGGCCAGGGAACTTCCATACGCTGTAGGTATGGCCATAAATGATCAACATTAATGAGTTCACAAATAACAAATGCTGACAGGTTGTGGAGAAAAGGGAACCCTCCTACACTGTTGGTGGGAATGTAAATTGGTACAAACACTGTGGAAAACAGTATGAAGGTTCCTCAGAAAACTGAATATAGGACTATAATGTGATCCAGCAATCTCACTCCTGGGCATATATCTGGACAAAACTATAATTCAAAAAGATACAGGCACCCCTATGTCCATTACAGCACTATTCATAATAGACAAGACATGGCAACAACCTAAATGTCCATCAACAAACAGATGAACAGATTAAGACGTGGTACATATATACAATGGAATACCATTCAGCCATAAAAAGAACGAAATAATGCAATTTACAGCAACATGGATGCAACTAGAGATTCTCATTTTAAGTGAAGTCAGAAAGAGAAAGACAAATACCATATGATGAATCCAGCTACAAAACAGAAATAGACTTATAGACATGAAGAACAGGCTGATGGTTGCCAAGGGGAAAGGGGGAGGGTATGGGATGGACCAGGAGCTTGGGGTTAATAGATGCAAACTATCCTATTTAGAATGGATAAGTAATGAAATCCCACTATATATATATAGTATAGGGAACTATATATCCAATCCCTTGGGATAGAACATAATGGAAGGTAATATGAGAAAAAGAATGTATGTATATACATATACATTTATGACTGCGTCACTATACTATACAGAACACTATAAATCAACTATACTTTAATAAAAATAAAAATTTAAAAATATATTAAAAGAAAAGACGGTGACTAAATAAGGCCCTTTCCTTGTCTCACAGGCATATTCAGGAAGAGGAGAAAATTTGGAATTTTACTTCAAATACTCACTCTCATAAAACCAGGAGACCTTTTTAAAAAGTTTACACATTCTCCACTGCTCAACCTATGATGTTTCAAGTAAATTTTAACAGATTTTGTGACATTTTAAACATTTATCATGACTGGTTTTTAGCTTCTATCTTACCCTCTCTCTCCATCCCGTTCTTTATATAGAGCTGACTTATTTCCCCAAGTTGTAACAAAGATGTTTGAACAAAGAACAAAAATGTACATTTTCTAACCTCTTTCCACTTTTGCTGATGGTTTGGCAACTATGAAATGTTTTGATTACTTGCATTTTTGGTAAGAATAAAAGTGTGTGTCAGGATGAATATATTTTCAATTTAAAAACCAAACTAAAGAAATAGGACATGTTCCCCCAAACAATTCAAACTAATTAAGATCAACATAATACAGAGCACCTCTTGACACCAATCTGTGGGTTGCCTAGTGAGGTACTGGATTAAAAACTGGGATTATCAAACCATACTTCAGGTACTTAACCCCTCTACAGTGGGCTCTTGATATGCCCTTTCATTATCACCCAGGTAGGAAGGATGGCATATTTCTTAGCTTTTAATTCTGAAAGACTAGTACAGTGCCTGTCTATTCATAGATTTCAATAAATATCTGCTGAATAAAAAAAACATCCAGGCTTCTGACAGCTCTGGTGCTTGGCTTATGTCAACGTTATAGTCTTTTTCACTCTATTAGTCAAAGGCCAGTTCAGAAAACAGAACCTATGCTAGATATTTCAAACAGAGGGGATTTAATACAGCAAGGAGATTCCAAGGCAAGCCAGAAGTAATATCTCCAGAAAGAAGCCACGCTACCATTTCCCCCTAGAACCAGAGAAACAATGAGCAGAGTTGGGGTTACCTTGCCGCTCAGAGCAGGGGCCAGGAGGAGTTAGAGAGCAACTGCTATCACTGAGGCAATGCTGACCAGAATGGGAACAAAGTACAGGAGTCCCTCTCTGTTTGTTCCTCCCTCCAGCCTCCCTCTAACACAATGTTTCTCAGCTGGAAGTGATTTTGCTCTTCAGGAGACATTGGCAACATTTGGAGACATTTTTCCAGGAAAACTGCTAAACTTTCTACCATCCAGGGTTCTCCGCTCCATCTAGGCAGCAGGAACCCCCCACCCCCACCCCAGCAAAGAATTATCCAGCCCAGGAAAGTGATGGCATCAAGGTGGTGATAACAGATGGTCCCTGACTTTGCTCCCAGGCACAAAGAAAACAACTATCCATAGATAAGTCATCACTGAAAAATTCCTAGAGCATGTAAACACCCTCCCCCACACCCTGCTCCCCTGGCATCTTGGGACACTTCTTGGGAGCCCCCCAATCTGGTTTTGCCACACAGGGATTACTGGGGAATCTTCAGGGCTTGGTCACTGGGAATCTAAATGTGACGGAGTAGTGGAGGAGGGTCTCGCAACAACCAGCACTCAGATCTTGGCAGACTGAGTTCCTACCTGCAGGGCCAAGTAGCAGTTCTTCCCAGCAGCCTTGTTCATCTGCAGAGTCCAGATGGAAGTTCAGTCTGACCAAGGAACTTGGTGGGGTAGCTGATCTGGGTCCTCAGATGAAGTCTTGATAGATGGCCCTGGAACCTGGCCTGCTCCTGCCCAGGCAGGGGAGCTGAGTCATAGTCCTAGTCCCTCTGCTGAGTGTAGCTGCATAGCCAACTACATAGTCAACATCTGACCCTCTGCTGAGTGAAGCTCTGGGCCTGCCTGATCAGAGAGCCTGGTGAGAACTCCTGGAAACACTGGAGTCGTAAACAGCATGGCAGGCAGAGATTATGGCCCCACACAAAGCCAGCAGAACTGTTGGGCCAGGGAACTTGAGTGGGTTGGCTTGACCCCTTGAGGAGTTGGGTTATGGCAAGGGCAGAAACAATGAGCCTTCTGGAGCTTGAACTCAGTTTCCATGCTGCCCTGAGCAGGGGAAGCTAATTCATAGTCCCGCCCCATGCTGAGTGCTGCTCCTGGCTCCTGCCTAACCTGAAAGCCTGGTAGAAACACCTGGAAGCTAAGTGGCCCAGCAACATTCAAACAGAGAGTACTGCAGCAAGAGCTAATCATCCCCAGAGCAAAGCCAATGGCATTGTTCAGCCAGGGATCTTGAAAAGCAGGTCAGCTGGAGGCAAGACCACAAAGAGCCTTTCTGAGCTTGGAGTTCATACCCCTGATCCACCCAGGCAGGGGAGATAATTCATGGTCCCTCTCATTGCTGAGTGCAGCTCCCAGGCCCCTCCTGACCAGAAAGCCTAATTGGGAAAACCTGGTAGGCTGCATGGGGGTGGGCCTTACTCTCTTCTCAGGCAGGGGAGCTAATTCATAGCCCTGCTCACTGCTGAGTGTAACTCCTGGCCCTGCCTGACTTGAAAGCCTGGCCAGAACACCTGGAAGGGAAAATAAAAAATGTATCTTGAGGCAAGTGAAAATAGAAACGCAACATGCCAAAACTTATGACATGCGGAAAAAGCAGTTCTAAGATAGAAGTTTATAAGAGTAATGCTAAAATTAAGAAATAAGGACAGATCTCAAATAAACAACCTAACTCTATGCCTCAAGGAACTAGAAAAAGAACAACTTGAGCCTAAACTTAGCAGAAGGAAGAAAACAAATATTAGAGCAAAAATAAATGAAATATAACAGAACAATAGAAAAGGCTTTAAAAACTGAGTTAGTTCTTTGGGAAAAAAAAAAAAGCCTTTAGCAAGACTAACCAAGGAAGAAAGAGGACCCCAATTAACAAAATTGTAAATGAAAAAGGAGACATTACAACTGACACCACAGAAATAGAAAGGATCAGAGGAGGCTATTATGAATGACAATACTCCATCAAACCGGACAACCTAGAAGACTTGAAAATTCTTAAAAACATACAATCTACCAACACTGAATCAGGAAGATATAGAAAATCTGACCGGACCAGTTACTAGCAAGAAGATCGAATCAGTAACTAAAGATCTCCCAAAGAAGGAGTTCCCTTAGAGGCTTTACAAACCCAACTAGGATACATGAGGATGCGAGTTCAAACCCTGGCCTCTCTCAGTGGGTTAAGGATCCAGCGTTGCCATGATCTGTGGTGTAGGTTGCAGATGCAGCTTGGATCCTGTGTTGCTGTGGCTGTGGCTAGGCCAGTGGTTATAGCTCCAATTCGACCCCTAGCCTGGGAACCTCCATATGCCCTGGGTGCAGCTCTAAAATAGTCAAACAAACAAACAAACAAACAAAAAAACAAAAACAAAAAAAACTCCCAAAGAAGAAAAATCCAGCACCAGATGGCTTCACCAGTGAATTTCACCAAACATTTAAAGAAGAGCTAATACCAATCATTCACAAACTCTTCCAAAATATCAAACACTCCCAGACTCATTTTACAAGGCCACCATTACCCTGATACCAAAACCAGAAAAGGATACTAGGAGAAAGAAAACTACAGGGCAATATCCTTGATGAACGTAGATACAAACAACTCAATAAAATGTTAGCAAACCAAATTCCACAGCATATTAAAAGGATCATAAACTATGATCAATTGGGATTTATTCCTGGGATGCAAGGATGATTCAATACATGCAAATGAATGCATGTGATACATCATATTAATAGAATGAAAGAAAAAAATTATATGATCAACTCAATAGATGCAGGAAAAGTATTTGACAAAATTCAACATCTATTTATGATAAAAACTCTTAAATTAGGTGTAGAAGAAATGTACCTCAATATAAATAATAGAGACATTCTTGACAAAATCACAGCTAACATCATACTCCATAGTGAAAAGTTGAAAGCTTTTCTCTAAGATCAGGAATAAGAGTGTCCACTTTCACTACTCCTATTTAATATAGTACTGGAAGTCCCAGCCAGAACAATAAAGCAAAAAAAGAAAAGTCATCATAATTGGAAAGGAAGACGTAAAATTCATTGTATTTATAGATGACATAATTCTATATATAAAAAGTTCCTAAAGACTCCACCAAAAACTGTTAGATCTAATCAATGGATTCAATAAAACTGCAGCATACAAACTTTTCCCCATCAATATTTAGATAACTTTATTAAAAAAAAAATTCTATATGGAGTTCCCATTGTGGCACAGCAGAAATGAATCCACCTAGGAACCATGAGATTGTGGGTTCAATCCCTGGCCTCGCTCAGTGGGTTAAGGATTCGGATTTGCCATGAGCTGTGGTATAGGTCACAGAGGCGGCTCAGATCTGATGTTGCTGTGGCTCTGGCACAGGCTGGCAGCTGTAGCTCCAATTAGACCCCTAGCCTGAGAACCTCCATATGCTGTGGGTGCAGACCTAAAAGGACAAAAAAGACACACACAAAAAATTCTGCAGTGCTTTGTAATATTCAAATTTTTCAGACACATGATTTCATATAATCCCATAATAACCCTTAAAAAACCCCTACCCTTTTATTGCCCCATCCTCTTCTCTCTCCCCACTGATAACCATTAGTTTGCTTTCTCTATCTGTAAGTCTGCTCCACTAGTTGGTTGTATTTTTTAGATTCCCCATATAAGTGATATCACGATGTATTTGTCTTTCTCTGTCTGACTTATTTAACTTAGCATAATGCCCTCCAATTCCATACATTTTGCTGCAAATAGCGAAATTTCATTATTTTTTAAGGCTGCAGCATTCCATTGTGTGCATATGTCTATATGTGTATATGCGCGTGTGTGTACAGCACATCTTCTTTATTCATTCATTCATCTGTTGATGGCCACTTGGGTTGCTTCCATACCATGGCAATTGTAAACAATGCTGCTTTGAACACAGGTTTGCAGGACACAAAATTAATGTACAAAAATCAGTAGTGTTTCTATGCACTAACAGCAAATAAACCAGAAAATAAACAAATCAAAAGATCTCATGTAAAATAGCATCAAAACAGTAAAATACTTGAGTATAAATTTAACCAAATCAGTAAAGGATCTATCTATCTATCTATCTATCTATCTATCTATCTATCTATCTATCTATATTGGAAACTATAAGACACTGATAAAAGAAATCAAAGACACAGATAAATGGATAGGTATCCTGTGTTCATATTGGTAGAATTACTACTGTTAAAATATCCATGCTACTGAAAGCTACCTAGAGATTCAATGCAATCCTTACCAAGATTCCAATCATATTGCCTACAGAGTAGAGAAAACATCCTAAAATTTACATGGAGTCACAAAAGACACCAACTGCCCCCCCAAAAAACAAACAAACAAACAAACAAACAAAAAAATCCAGAACAAGAACAAAGTGGAAGACATCACACGTCCTTATTTCAAGCTATATTGTAAAGTCATAGTAATCAAAGCACTATGGTACCAGTATAAAAAATTACATAGGCTGATGGAATAGAATTGAGAACCCAGAAATAAACCCATGAGTGTATAGTCAACTAATATTTGACAAGATAACCAAGTATATTCAATATAGAAAGACAGTCTCTATAATAAAAGGTGCTAGGAAAACTGGGTATTGACATGTAAAAGAACAAAATCAGACCCCTATCTAAAACCACTCGCAAAGTTAATGCAAAATTGATTAAAGACTTAAATGTAAGACTGAAAATCATAAAACTCTTAGAAGAAGACATAGGAAAAAGCTCTTTAACATGGATCTTGGCAGTGACTTTTTTTTTTAAACTTCATATCTAAAACACAAGGAACAAAATAAAAAATAAACAATTATGACTACATCAAAATAAAGTTTATGCACAGTAAAAGAAATGATCAACAAAGGGCAATGACAATCTATGGAGTAGGAAAAAATATTTGCAAACTGTACATCTGATAAATGGTTAATGTCCAAAACATATAAAGAACATGTACAACTCCATAGCAAAAAAGAAAAAAAAATCAAATTAATCCAATTAAAGGAGTTCCAATTATAGTTCAGTGGGTTAACAACCTTACATGGTGTTCATGAGGATGCACGTTTGATCCCTGGCCTCCCTCAGTGGGTTAAGGATCCAGCTTTGCCATAAGCTGGGGTGTAGTTTGCAGATGTGGCTCAGATCTGGCATTGCTATGGCTGTGGCATAGGCTAGCAACTGCGACTCTGAATCAACCCTTAGCCTGGAAACTTAGATATGCTGCAGATGTGGCCATAAAAAGAAAAAAAAATCCAGTTAAAAAATGTGCAAAGGATCCAAATACACATTTTTCCAAATAAGATACATGTATGAATTTGCCAACAGGTACACAAAAAGGTGCTCAATATCACTAATTATCAGGGAAATGTCAATCAAACTATCTGAGATATCACCTCATGTCTGTTAGAATGGTCATCATCAAAAAGGCAAGAGATAATAAATGCTGACCAGAATGTAGAGAATATCGGACCCTTGCATACCAGTTGGTGGGAATATTTATTGGTTTTAGCTACTATGGGAAATAGTATGGGGGTTCCTCAGCCAATTAAAAATAGAACTGCCGTATGATAAACATATCCACAATCCACAACTACATGTATATACACAGTTGATCCTTGAACGATGTGGGGATTAGGGTGCCAGCCCTCCATACAGTCAAAAATCTATTTAACTTTATAGTTGGGCCTCTACATCCAAAGTTCCACACATGCAGATTCAACCAACTTCAAATTGGACAGTACTGTAGTACTTACTGGAAAAACTCTACATATAAGTGGACCTACACAGATGCATACACAAAGTGGAATATTATTCAGCTAAGAAAAAGAAGGAGACCTTGCTGTTTGTGACAATATGGATAGAGCTAGACAGCATTATGATAAGTGAAATAAATTAGACAGAGAAAGATAAAAACTGGATGATCTCACTTTTATGTGTTATTTAATCAAGAAACAATGACAAAACAAACTTACAGAAAGAGAGATAAGATTTGTAGTTACCAAGAGGCTGAAGGTGGGAGGAGGGGAATTGGAGGAAGGTGTCCATAGGTACAAATTTCCAGTTAGAAGGTGAATAAGTACCATGGATGTGACGTGCAGCAGGATGGCTATAGTGAACACTACTGCGTGGCATATTTGAAAATTTTTAAGACAGTAGCTCCTAAGAGTTCTCATCACAAGGGAAAAAAGTATTTTTTCTTTTTTTGTATCTGTATGAGATGATGAATTGTAACTAAACTTACTGTGGTAATCATTTCGTAATACACATAAGTCAAACCATTATGCTGTACACCTTAAACTTATGTAATGCTATCTGTAACTATATCTCAATAAAACTGTAACAACAACAAATACTATTTATCTAGCTGAAAATGCTAATAGTTCTGCAGAATCCCTGCTTTAGTATAATCTAAATGATGGCAGATGACAAGGCCGTATGGAAGTGAGGTTTGCAGGGTCCTAGCCCCACAATACATAGAGTGGAGTGTAAAGTGGTAGATTTGGGTCTTAGACTGGCACAACCATCTGTATGGGAAGATCGCAGTCCTGGTTACAGAGAACATGTAAATGTCTATGGGGCAAATGAAATATGTGAGGCAAGAGGAGAAATATGAGTAATTTTCCAAAGCAAATATAAACATTTGAGATTTTCCCAGTATTACCTTAAATGGCATAGTGGTTACAACATGAAAGGTATGACTGCCAGGATCTGATGTTGAAATATAGCTCAAATGGTGTACATGGAATTCACTTTGAATCCCTGTGGGGCACCTTAAAGTAAAAGTAAAGCTACACTCAAGATTCAAGGAGAGACTACTGGCACTGTTTACCTGCAGGGATGTTTAACATGATGACAATTTTAGATCCCATAGCTAAAGAGTTCTGTGAATCTGTTATTCTTGGTTTTTGTTTTTTGTTTTGTTTTTCCTGCCTACGACTGATGTATAAAAAAACTTCCCCCAAAAGTAGGGGCTTAAAATGATGACCATTTTGGAGTTCTTGCTATGGCAGAAGGGGATTTGTGGCATCTATGCCCCGCCAGGATGCAGGTTTGATTCCTGGCCCGGCACAGTGGCTTAAAGGACCTGGCTTTCCTGCAGCTGCAGTGTAGATTACAACTGTGGCTCGGATCTGACCCCTGGCCCAGGAACTCTATATGCCGTGGGATGACCAAAAAAAAAGAAAAAAAAAGAGACCATTTTATGATTTTAATGGATTCCAAGGTTTAAAACTTCAGTCAGGACATAATGGGCTGACTTGATGACTCTTCACAGTGACTGGTATTTCAGCTAGGAGACTTGATGGCTGGAGGCTAATCATGAAGCGGGTCCTTGACTCGCATCTATGGCTGAAGTCGCTGGGTTGACAGAAGATTAGGGCAACTGACCAGAGTACCCACTGATGGCCTCTCTTGTGGTGTGGCTTTCTCAGAGCATGGTGGTCTCAGGTGGTCAGACTTCTTAAGATGGTTACAAGGCTCCAAGCACAAGTGGTTCTGTGAACCCAGAAGAAGCTGTATCACTGCCATGACTCAGCCCTATAATCATACAGCATTACTTTCCCTGTGCTCTCCTGGCAGAAGCAGTCACAAGCGTCCCCCAAAATCAAGTGGAGAGTGAATCCTCTTCTAGATGGACAGGGTGGGAGTGTCAAGGTCACATTACAAAGGGCATATGCAGTGGTTACTGTGGTTGACATTCTGGGAGAAAAGCATGCTCAAAACAAGTATTTTGATAGAGGAAGGGGGGGTGGTTTCTGCAAAATAAGAGGGAAAGCAGTGTTCTGAATCCCAAATGCTGTGTTCACATTCTAGATTGGTTCCTCCAATTCTAGTTGCATAACCTTGGAAAGATGATTTCATTTTTTGGTTGCAGTTTTTTTTTTTTTTTAAATCTAGCAAGTGGATGATACTTAAATTTCTTTTAAAAAATATTAGTTTCTTTGATCTTTATGAACTCTACCGGGGAAAAGATTACATGATCAATGAGTAACCATGGTGTATGTGACTTAAGTAAGAATGAACAGAAGTTCTTAAGGAAACCAAAGAGAAAACGTAGAAACAACAAAACTCAGAAACAATGTGGATCAAGTGAAATGAAGAAATGTTTTGGTTTATAGCTGTTACATTTTTATTGCTAAAAAGAGCACTGGAAACTTGTTAATCTTTATCATTTTATAGTGGGAAAGCCAACACCAAGAGAAGTAAAGTGAATGAGGGAAGAAAATTTCTTTCTTTAAGAGAGAATTTACAGTTAAGAGAATTGAAGAATGTTTTACATTCATGTCAGATGTACTTATATTAGAAAAACAAGTGAATATCTGAAAAGATTTAACAATCTTTTTAAATGAATTAAATTTATAGAGATGGACGTTCTTTTTTTGTCTTGGTCTTTTTAGGGCTATTTGAGACATGTGAAAGGGATTTGCTAAAAATATAGGGTTAAATTATTTGGTTAGAGTCGCTATTCCTACTGCTTTTAAAAGTCTTCATGTAAGGATATTTTTTAAAATATAAAAACACAGAACAAATTTAGTTAAACTTTCTGAGAGTGTAAAAATCCAGACTTAGAGAATTTTTTTGCGTCTTTTTTTTTTTTTTAGGGCCCCGCCCACAGCATATGGAGGTTCCCAGGCTAGGAGTCAAATTGGAGCTGTATCCGCTGGCCTATGCCACAGCTGCAGCCACGTGGGATCCGAGCCTCATCTGTGACTTCTACCACAGCTCATGGCAATGCTGAATCCTTAACCCACAGAGCAAGGTCAGGGATCGAAACTGTGTCCTCATGGATGCTAGCCAGATGCGTTTCTGCTACACCACGACAGGAACTCCAAAACACAGAACAAATTTAGCGAAATTTTCTGAGAGTGTAAAAATCCAGACTTAGAGAATTTAAGTTGACAGTAACTTAAGTTACATTGTCTACTTCTTTTGCAATTACGTGTTTACTTTTCGCTATAAACCAGTAGCAATGTACAGGCATTTTTAAAGGACAGAAAATGAGAAAGAAAATTAATCTTTATGGGATGTATTACTAAATTCTTTATATTTGAGAAAAGATTTTTATATCCTTGGCATATTATCAAAACACTAAAGTAGTATGAAGCAATTGAACAAATGTCAGAAGGAAACCAAATATAAAATAAGAACTATGCCTAAAGCCCATTAGTTATCGAGAAACTATTATGCATGCTGGATTGATTTTAAGTAATAGTAGATAAGGAGTTACATGATACAACAAAAAATTATACATTTTCTCCAAAGGTTTAAATTACCTTAATTATAGTAGTTGTCTTTCTGTTTTCTTTCTTTTTTTTTTTTAAAACTCAGTGAGTACTTGTCTTTTTCATAGTCTCGCTGGTTGGAAGATTATGTGTAAAACAATTTAAGAAATACCCTTGATCCTTAAACAATGCAGGGGTTAGGGGTGTCAGTTCTCCATGAAGTGGAAAATCTGAGAATAATTTATAATCACCCCTCCCTAAACTCAAGTTCCTTCATATCCACAGTGTGTGGATTCAACCAGCCACTGATCAGATTGTGTAATACTATAATATTTATTGGAAAAAAAAAAAAAAAAAACAACCACCATACATAATTGGAACTGTGCAGTTCAAAGCATGTTGTTCAAGTGTCAACTGTATTTTTGTGTGTATCATTTATTATCTACTGGGTAGCAACTGGTGTATTTACTTCCTCGTCTGAATAAGCTATTTATTATTACCTCCATTTAACATATAAGAAAAACAAAACAGAGATGGGTTAAGTAACCCTTCTAAAGTCACCGAGCTAGTAAATGCAGCCACTGGGACTTCACCACCAGAGCCCATCATCAGGGCCTCTGCTATTTATTACCACGCTCTAAAGCCTCCTAAATGGCCTAAAAGTTTGGCATAACATTGTTTAATTTTAGAGGACAGGTTTTTCATACAAACTTCATTTTACCTAGGTTAATATTCCCTGAGCACACATTAACAGAAGGCTGGAGGAAAGTGGTTTGAATTGGTGGTAGGTCTGTGATTTAAATTTTGCCATGGATAAACCTGACTGGATAAGGCAACGTCTCTGTGCTAGGATTAGCTGTATAGACTAAACTGACCTGTGTGGTATTAAATTAAACAGGGAGGCCTTTAGAATGGGGTGGTTCTAAAGGCTTGGAGGCCTTGAGGATCAATTCTATTTCAAAAGCTGGACCAGAAAATTAGTTTCTCAGTAAAATCTTACATCTCTTTTTTGTTGACTGCCCCGTGGCATATGGAGTGCCTGGGCCAGGGATCAGATTCAAGCTGCAGCCGCAAACTGAGCCACAGCCATGCTGCCTCCACTGTGCCAGGCCAGGGAATGAACCCCCATCTCAGGTCTTCCAAGCCGCTGCCAATTCCATTGTGCCACAGCGGGAGCTCCTTATATCTCTTTTCATCTTCCTGAGACTTTTCTTTTTTTACTAATAAAACTTCCAAATAAATAACCACTATTCCTTCTTTCTTTTTCATTTTCCTCGTCATACACTGATATGTGGCTTCTCTCTTTAACACACTGAATAGCTCCTTACCAAATGGTAAATGATATCCTAGTTCTCAATTCAGTAGTTATGGTTCAGTTCATGACATTTTTTAAAGTGACTTCTCTCTATTTTAAAAACATTTATTTTCACTTTATTGAGGGATAACTGACAAAGAGGATTATAAAATATTTAAAGTGTGCAATGTAACAATGTGATACATGTATACATCCTGAAGGATTCCTCCCATCCAGTTAAATAATACATCCATTACTCATACATTTATACACACACACATTTTTTTGCATGTGAGAACATGTGAGTTCTACTCTCTTTTTTAGCAAATTTCAGTTGTTCAATACAGTGTTATCAACATTAGCTCCTCAAAGTTTGAACCTTTTCCCAGCCTCTCCCTAATTCATGCACCCCCTAGCCTCTAGCAAGCACTATTCTACTCTCTGTTTCTATGAATTTGACTCTCTAAGTTTTTATATATATAAGTGATACCATCCAGTTTTTGTCTTTATGTCTGGCTTATTTCACTTAACATAATGTCCTCAAACATCATCCGCACTGTCACAAAAAGCAGGATGTCCTTCTTCCTCATGGATGAACAATATTCCACATCTTTTTATGTACATATCATACGTACATATCATATTTTTAAACCCGTTCACACCTCCACAGGCACTTAGGTTGTTTCCATGTCTTGGCTATTGTGAATTATGCAGATTACTCTTTGAGATAAATTTCATTTTCTTTGGATAGATACGCAGATGTGTGACTGCTGGTTCTCATGAAAGTTCAAAATTTTTTTTTGCTTTTTAGGGCCGTGCCTGCAGCATATGGAGATTCCTAGGTTAGGGGTCCATTCAGAGCTATAGCTGCCAGCCTACACCACAGCCACAGTAGTGCAGGATCCAAGCCACATCTGCGACCTACACCACAGCCCACAGCAACGCCAGATCCTTAATCCGCTGAGCAAGGCCAGGGATCAAACCCGAAAGCCCATGCTTCCTAGTGAGATTCGTTTCTACTGCGCCACAATGGGAACTCCATGATAGTTCTATTTTTAATTGTTTAAGGAACTTCCATATTGTTTTCCATAGAGGTTGTACCGATTTACAAACCACCAACAATGTACAAGGATTTGTCCATTTTCGAAATTGGTGTATTCCAACTGAAACTGGCCAAATAAACCCTCTTCATAATTCTGGTGGATTCAGTAGGTTTCTCTGTCGTGAGCAAATCCAGGTGCCGGTAAGGGGTGTTCCTTTCTGGAGGTTCTTAGAATAAATTTGCTTCCAAGCTCATTCATGTTGTCAAAATTCAGTTGTAAGTAAAGTAATTGTAAGACTATTTCCTTGTTTTCTTGCTGGCTGTTGACCAGCGGTCATTCTCAGTTTCTTACAGGCCTCTGGGATTCCTTGTCTTAGAGATCCCTTTCTTCATCTTCAAGGCCATGGTTAAATCCTTCTCACACTTGTCTCTCTCCTTTTCCCCCATCTCCTCTTCCGCCTCTTGCTCATAGAATTTTATACTTTAAATCAATGCATCTTATTTTTTCTATAAATTATATCTCAATAAATTTAATTTCAAATTTATCCCAGTAAAGGCTTATAAAACTATAAGATCAAATATGATATTTGAGAAAATCTTTTGTTGTTGTTGTTGTTGCTATTTCTTGTTTCTTGGGCCGCTCCCGCGGCATATGGAGGTTTCCAGGCTAGGGGTTGAATCGGAGCTGCAGCCACCGGCCTATGCCAGAGCCACAGCAACGCGGGATCCGAGCCGCGTCTGCAACCTACACCACAGCTCACGGCAACGCCGGATCGTTAACCCACTGAGCAAGGGCAGGGACCGAACCCGCAACCTCATGGTTCCTAGTCGGATTCGTTAACCACTGTGCCACGACGGGAACTCCGAGAAAATCTTAAAAATGAAAGAGGCCAATTAAAAAACCCAACAACTTAAGAAAATATTTAGGAGTTGAATTTTTTCAATTGTCTCATTTATGGTTAGTCTTTTTAAAAAATTTGCTTCTGGGAGTTCCCGTCATGGCGCAGTGGTTAACAAATCCGACTAGGAACCATGAGGTTGCGGGTTCGATCCCTGCGCTTGCTCAGTGGGTTAACGATCTGGCGTTGCCTTGAGCTGTGGTGTAGGTTGCAGATGCGGCTCGGATTCCGTGTTGCTGTGGCTCTGGCGTAGGCTGGCGGCTACAGCTCCGATTGGACCCCTAGCCTGGGAACCTCCACATGCCGTGGGAGCGGCCCAAGAAATGGCAAAAAGACCAAAAAAAAAAAAAAATTGCTTCTGTTAAAAACACTTCCCTGTGAGGGAATTTTGGGGGTGATTCAATGTTTTATATCACAACCGTGGTGGTGAGCCCAAAAGTATATGCAAAAATGGTACAAAGAGTGAATTTTACTTTCTGTAAACTAAAATAAATAAATAAATCCCACCAAAACCACAAATGCACACAAAAGCCCCCATTAGAATGAGACAGGAAGTAAAAAGGAAATACAAACTGTAATAAGTAAATAAACATAGAGTTCCCTGGTGGCCTATCAGGTTAAGGATCAAGCATTGTCAGTGCTATGGCACAGGTTTTATCCCTAGCTGGGGAACTTATGCATGCTGTGGGCATGGCTAACCCCCCCCCAAAAAACTATAACAAATGAACTTACTGAATTACAAGTTAACATAACCTTATTGAGATGGATAGGAAAATTAAGAAGTAACCTAGGTTACTTTGCAAAACAGTATTTTGACTGGATAAAGACATACAAAAATTGCACAGAAATTCAGTATTTTAGTTAGTGAATGGTTCTCATGGGGTATATATTGGTAATTCAAAACTATGTATATTGTGAGGATCAATAAATAAATAACTATATTGTAATTAAAGAGGACCAGACTTTTCATAGTTGGAGAAAAAAGTTATAAATAAAGAAAGGAGGAAGGGTAGAATAAATATTTTGAAATCTGAGGTATTGGTATGAACGTATTGTTTTTCAATATATGTATTCAAATAGATACAGAAATAAATTTGATATATATGTATATATCCATGTATTTGTGTGTGTGTGTGTGTCTAAGCTTTGTCTGCTGAGAGGGTCTAGAATCAATGACAACCAGTAATAATGATTATACTTAGCATCTAATCTTGGTTTGTATATGCCATTCTCCAATACAAGGAACCAGGACTTCTGGTAAAAGTGCTTGATTTCAGGACTGGGATATGGGAAATACAGGATGAATATGGAGTATCTTATGGTGGCAGAAAATAAAGAAATACTCAATAAAGGATGAGGGGAGGGTCATGCTGAAAAACACTGAAGCCAGTCTAAAAGAGCATCCAATGGCCAGAGCTGGAACAATTTAAGCAACCAAAAATAACACTAGGATTAGATTATATTTTAAAGAACAAAATAAAAGTACATGAGTTCATACTGATAAAAATACATTCCTGAATGAATAAATAAATGAGGGAGAAGCTCTTCCTTACAGAAGAATTCCAATTAATAACTGTAGACAGAATGAAAAAATAGAAAACCATCACGAGAGCACTGCAGCAATTGTTGCAGGCAAAAACCATCAATCAAATTTGTGCTCTAATGTTTGAGGAGATACAAGATACTTGTATAGTCTTAAAGTAAGCTCCCTGTCAGGATATTAATTATAAAGGAAAACATGAGCACACCAGTTCTATGATACTCTCGCTAAAAATGTACTGTTTCAATCTAATCATGAGAAAACAGAAAAATTTAAGGGCTATTGTAGAAATAATTGACCAGTGTCTTAAAAATATCAAGGTCATATTAAACAAGGAGAAACTGAATAACTATTATAGATTTTATAGTTTTGCAGTTCTTTATGGTAAGTCTCTTATCCGCTTAGAATTTATTCCATCTACAATATAGCAGATTTTAACATATCTCTTTCAGTAACTGATAGATTTAAAAAGTAGACAAGATTTAAAAAGTAGGATTTCTGGTTGGAGCTTCAAAATCTTTTTCAGATAATTCTAACATCGGTATTATTGTGGCATTGGCATCAATCAATTGCCTTTTCTACAGGTGAGGGAGGAGAAAGTAGAACTATTTTGCAGGTAGAATCAGAAAGTCTTGATGGTTTTGTTTGCTTTTCATTAGAAGTATGTACGGAGGGAGTTCCTGTCGTGGCTCAGTGGTTAATGAACCTGACTAGCATCCATGAGGACTCAGGTTTGATCCCTGGCCTTGCTCAGTGGGTTAAGGATCCAGCATTGCCATGAGCTGTGGTGTAGGTCAAAGACGTGGCTTGGATCCCACATTGCCATGGCTCTGAAGTAGGCTGGTGGTTACAGCTCTGATTGGATGCCTAATCTTGGAACCTCCATGTACCACAGTTATGGCCCTAAAAAGATTAAAAAAAAAAAAAAAAAGAAGAAGAAGAAGAAGTATGTATGGAAAAATGGTGAAGATGGAGAATGAAGTAGTAGGTAGCCTTAACAGATTTCTAAAGGCTTTGGCTAGGACGACTGGGTATATTTTGGCAGCATTTATTGAAATCAGATGTAAAAGGGAAGACTAAAAGATGATGAATTTGTTTCTCCATATGCAGAGGTTGAGATTCTATAGGACAACCATACTGAGGTATCTGACTAGCAGTTGGATATTTAAATCTGAGCTCACAGAGAGGGGCAGACCTAGAAATATAACTTGTGGATTGGTATTGCTTAAGTGGTGTTTCAAGCAATTAAAGTAGTTTAAAATGGTTGATTAAAGAAACTGAAATGAGAGCAGAAGTATTTCAGAAAGTAGAAAGAAAAGGAGGACTAATAGAGACTAAAAATGAATAATTAAAGAAGTAGGAGGAAATCCAGAATGTGTTACTGAAGTCTGCAGAGCAGAAGAATTTCAAGGAAGGTAGAAATCCACATGAGCAGAAGCAGCAAGATAGCCTGAAAAGGCAATGAAAAGGGTCAGTGGTGACATTCGTCAGTTTCAGTATCTTGGTGAAAGTAGAAAAAAAATCAATGGATTATGGAATGAAAAGGAAGTAAAGAAGTGGAATTAAAAAGTGGATCCACTGTTTCTTGAATCTTGGTTTAGAAGGGGAGGAATGAATGAGGCATATGCTGAGGAAGTATATGGAAGAAAAACATGTGATTCCTTGAGTTCGTCAAAAAATACTTTTCCAAATAATCTCTTGCATTTGTTTTATCTCACAAGACTAGAGCTTCATCTTGGAAAATGAGAATGGGCTGCAAATATTTTGGCAACTGAAGTCCAAATAACATAAAGCCAAAAATAGATCTTTGCAAAACCCAAATCCCCAGAGCTGTTGCCTGAAAGCAAAAATCCTCCATTAATTTTGATCTGCTGGTGCCATGTAAGAGGAGCCAGAAGCAGCTAAGGCTTTGTACATTGAAAGCAGCACTTTGCATCTCCTGTTGTACATGCTGCAAGGCATGGGTACAAACTGCTTCCTTGTCTGAGGTCATTAAGCAAAAGTAGACTGCTGCCCTCATCTCTTGCCACATCCCTGGTGGTCATCACATGTTTGGAGCACTAAATAGAACTACTGCTAAGCAGAGGCTTCTTTCTTCCCACCACCTGTTAATAATAGCAGCTGCACATCGTGCTTGTTTTCCTGGTTTCTTTCTACTGCTGTTCTCAGTGTTGTTCAAAATGTGGGTTCAGTTAATTTCCTCAACCCTTCTATAATGAAGCTGATTTGCTAAGGATCATCTGATTATCAAAAAATAAAATTGCAGAAGCATAGCTCCAGATCGGGAAGAAACTGTACTCCAGCTCAGAATTCTTCATAGCATTTTGTGTGTGTGTGTGTGTGTGTGTGTGTGTGTGTGTGTGTGTGGTTTTAGAGAAGCTACAGCATCACTGGGCAATTTTTTTGCTTTGCAGAGTGATAAATTCAACCTATGAAAGTCAAAAAGAAAATTTCTGCTCTCTGTCTCATTCTTTTGTCTTAGCAAAAATAGTTTTTTTACCTCTTGACTTAGCTGGTAGTGGGTGACATAGTGTTCCCAATACTAATTATTGCCTCCAAATCAACAACTGTCTGTAAAAGAATAAGAAAGGAAAGAATCGAACCTGGATGCTCAGTTTAACCTTATAGCACCATCAGAGTCATGGGATAAGAAGGGTGGTGGGTGTGATGATTCTGGTCTTTTCTAGATTTCCAACCTCAGCAGACTAAAAGGGAGCCAGGGTAAAAATTTGCAAATTGAAAAAAAACCAGCGTGGATAAAAAAGCAAAACAGTTCAGTTGAGTTAATATGTTTAACAAATATAAAGCAAATATAGTAAATATAATGGGAAAAAGTGACTCTTTGAATGATGACCAGCTCTATCCAAAGTACTCATGTTAGCTATGAGCTGAATGGTGATGACCCCAAAGAAAATCTGTGTAATCACTTAACTATCATGCATCTAACATGTGGGGCAAACTCCCATGTGCTGAAAAATTATCCTGCACAGAAAAACAAATTTTCTGGATGAACTAGACATTCAAGACTTCATGATGTAGATTGCAGGTAAACTTTGAGTGCAGAGATTGTAGCACTTGAAAAACTGACTGTATTTCCTAAAAATCGTAAAGTATTTTGAGTGTACAAAACTGGAAAAATAAAGACTTGGGGTAAATAATCTTGGACAATTTAGAGGAGCTCTGTTTATTTTTATCCTAAATATAAAAAGCCTAGCATTTGATTTTTTAAAATTGCAGTAATTGACAAAGGGACTTGAAGTAAAACATTACTCATTCTCTGTAGATATTCTCTTCGTACCCAAGTAACTATTTATAGACAGCCAGAATTATTCAGAATGAAGATGATTATTTCTGTTTTTATTTCTTAGAGAATAAAGCAATTTTAATTTAATTAATTAATTAATTAATCTTGCCTTTTGTCTTTTTAGGGCCACATCTGCAGCATATGGAGATTCCCAGGCTAGGGGTTGAATCGGAGCTACAACCCTCGGCCTAGCCTACGCCACAGCTACAGCAACATGGGATCCAAGCTGCATCTGTGACCTACACTGCAGCTCATGGCAACGCTGGATTCTTAACCCATTGAGCAAGGCCAGGACTGAACTCATTCTCTCATGGACACCAGTTGGGCTTGTTAACCACCGAGCCACTACGGGAACTCCTAAAGAAGTTTTTTAAAAAGGATGTTGGCATGTTGACTGCTTCTGAATTGAAGCAAATTTTTTGGAAATAACCAATTAAGAGATCTTACTCCTTATATATAATATTTGAGGAGATGGTCATAGGAAAATATCATCTTCTGATAATGACTTCAGTAAATTAAAACCAACAAGAAAAATGATAAAAAAAAAACCAATGTATGACTGGAGAAGACAAGGCACAAGATGAAGTAAACAGGGCAACTTCCTTTTATAAACCACCAAGAAATTAAGAGCAAGAAGACTTGAAGATTTGGGCTTAACTAGAGCTATTGTTGGATAAAATTACACTGAGAAACTAGTTTGGCTTATTTTAGGAAATCGATAATTTAATCAACTGTTACCCAATGTGATTCAAGTAGGGACATTGGAACTATGCTGAGAGTTATACATGCAATACCTCATTTCATTTACTTATTCAAAATATACTTATTGGGCACCAATCAAACTCTAGACACTGTCCTGGTAGCCTAGGATATAGTGACAGAAAGACAGGAAGCTTACATTTCAGTTGGGAAGATATACTAGGTAAATGAATAAACAAAGCATTTTCAGTTATTACCAAGTTGTAGAGGCGATAAAGAGTCATGTGATAAAAAGTAACTTGAGAGAGGAAGTTACTACACATAGATGATTGGGGATTGGTGACATTTTGGACTGAGATCTGCACGTGCAGATGAGCTAGCTGGCCAGATCCAGGAGGAAGAGCATTCCAGGCGAATGCCCTGAGTCAGGAAAAATGTGAAGTGTTCCAGGAATTGAAAAAGGAAGGTTCCTCTTCCTCAGTGTGGCAGTGGGATAGTTGGATCAGATGTGGTTGGAAAGTTTGGCAGAGACCAAAATATGCAATGTTTGATGGATCATGGCAAGGAGTCTGGATTTTATGGAAAATGCAGTGGAAATCCTTTGACGATCTAGTTTCTGTTTTAAACAGTTGATTGTGGCTGCTGAGAAGAGGAAAGTGTCACAGAGAAAAGTTAGGTGGAAAATGATGATGGCTTTGGACTAGGCAATGGAGAGGAAAAGAAGAAGAGAGGTTTGAAATGATTTTAGAGGTAGAAGCATCAAGGTCCCCCTTTGTCTCTTCTCTGCTTTCCATTCTTTATCTCAGTAATGTTCTTTACATCACTATGACAGTTCATACTAATTTTTCACCTTTAAATATTTTTTGGAGGAAGCGATAGAACATAGCGGATAAGAGTGATGCTCTGCCCTAGACTATGAGAATGTGGGCAGGTTACTTGGCTTTTCTGTACTTCAGTTAAAAGGGAATAAAAAAAATAGTGCTGATTTCATATTTTTGTGAAGATTAAACAGGCTGGTATATGAAGACACTTGGAACAGTGCTTAGCAAATGCAAGTGCTCAATAATTGTTTACTCTGATTATAATCATCATCATAAAATGTTTTGAATAGAAAGATTGTCTATTACCAGGCTTCAACAAATGTTATGTTGAAATACCTTATGATGACATGGATTTTCAAATTCAATCAAACTTCGTATTAAGTATGTTAATATACAGTGGAAGCCCTAATTGTAGAATACAGGTGTGAGAAGAGATACCTCTTCCATTGAATGGTAGCAAGTGCAGAGAAGCATGAGGATATATACAAGTGTGTCGGTGGATTTGATGGTGGAAAAGTATTCATTTTCAAATAATCTTTCAGCAAATATTTATTAAGTTCCTACTATGTGTCAGGCATTATATTACTTACTCCTAGCCTAAACAACAGCACCGAACAATACAAAATCCCTGCTTTCTTGGAGTCTCATTCTAGGGCATTTGAGGTGAGGTTACTACCTGAGGCTGTTGAGTTGGGGAGGAGACGAGGAGGGTTTAAAGAGAGAGTTAAAATGAAAAAACACTCTAGGGAAATCTAATAATGTTCTGATGCTTTGCTGTGGGTTTTAAATGAATTTAAAGTGTCATTAATTTTTGTCCAGTTGTGTGATTCTTGATTAGCATTCAGCTGTCTAGTGCAGGCACAGAGGCTAAGTGGTTAGTTGGCTTTTGAGCCGTGACTTACAAATGAGTAACCATATGATGGGTCATGGAATCTAAGTTGAGTGGGCGGCAGTGACAATGATGTGTGAATAAGAGAAGGAAGGTGGGTAGGGGGGAAATGATGAGATTCAAAGATTCAGAGTCTAGATGCAGTAAATGAAGAGTTTCAGTAGGAGTTATAGAGTGAGGTAGTTGGAAGACTAGGGGTTGTAGTCAAAAAGTCAGATCTGGGAGTTCCTGTTGTGGCTCAGCAGGTTAACAACTTGACTGAGTCCATGAGGATGCAGGTTCAATCCCTGGCCTTGCTCAGTGGGTTAAGCATCTGGTGTTGCTGCAGGCTGCCACGTAGATCACAGATGTCTGCATTTCTGTGGCTGTGGCATAGGTCGGCGGCTGCAGCTCTGATCCAACCTCTGGCCTGGGAAATTCCATACGCTGCAGATACGGCAGTTAAAAAGGAAAAAAAGTCAAATCCTCTTAAAGGTTCTGAAGGTGGTGCATTTACTGGTGACAAGGTGCTAACCCTAACCCTAACATAGAAGTGTGCAACTGAGATAGATAGGATGGGAGCAAAGACCATTTTGTGAGACGGACAGGAAACTTGGATCTGAGAGTGATGACAGGGGCAGAAATAGAAGGGAAGAAAGTAAACTAGAAGATCAAACTCAAGTATCTTTCAGATCATGTAAATGAGTGAAGCCAGGCCACGTGAAAGCCTATTCCTCAGCTCCAACTGAGTGCTCCCAGGCAGGAATGTGGACCCAGTATTGCCAGAATTTATGGGGTTTTTTTGAGATAAGCCCAATATTTGGATTTATATTGTGTAAATTTTCCCAATTTTAAACATTGGCAACTAATTTAATTTTTTTTTGTCTTTTGTCTTTTTTGTTGTTGTTGTTGTTGCTATTTCTTGGGCGGCATATGGAGGTTCCCAGGCTAGGGGTCCAATCGGAGCTGTAGCCACCGGCCTACGCCAGAGCCACAGCAACGCGGGATCCGAGCCGCGTCTGCAACCTACACCACAGCTCACGGCAACGCCGGATCATTAACCCACTGAGCAAGGGCAGGGACCGAACCCGCAACCTCATGGTTCCTAGTCGGATTCGTTAACCACTACGCCACGACGGGAACTCCTAATTTAATTTTTAAAAGATAATGGGCAGCCCAGAAAAAATGTATTTTCAGGCCAGATTTGGCCCAAGACTTCTACTTGGCCACCACTGAGTTGAAGCCTTCACTGGATGTGGCGGGAGGGGTAACTTGGGGCCTCTGGTATATGTATTACTTAGGAGTAGCAGGTGATACATCAGACAAGACCACTTTGAGATCAGGATTAATCAAGACAAAAATAAGGCCACTCTGTAATCACATCTGGACACAGACAAAACATGAGCATTGTTCAAGCAAAATGATATGAATGACTATTACATTTTTGGGGTAAGAGGGCACAAAACTGGCTAGGGTTCAAACTGGAGCTGCAGCTGCAGGCATATACCACAACCACAACAACACCTGATCCGAGCCGCATCTGTGAACTACACTGCAGCTTATGGAAACACCAGATACTTAACCTACTGAGCGAGGCCCGGGATCAAACCCGCATCCTCACAGACACTGTGTGGGTTCTTAACCTGCTGAGCCATAACAGGAATTCCAAACTACTTCTTTATTAATCATTTATCTAGCCGTGATTCATTCTTTACAACTTATAAATAAGATTTATTAAAATATCCAGTCATAGAATTACTTTTGCATCTACAAAGCATCCAATGCAATGCTCTGCTTGCTTGGACATTCCCAACACATGCTCCCAATACTTGCTTGAACAGACCTAACACAAGATCAAATTCTATAGGTCCTTTGTAAGACTTCTTTACTGAGCTGTGCCTTAGTTTCCTATGGTGTGTAATTTTCCTCTTAGAACGAGTCAATAAACTCAAATCTGTTCAATTGTAAGTAGTTCCTGGTGGTTTTTGACCAAAGGGCATTGCCATGACTAAGGCTTTAATCTCATAAAACTTTTTTCTCCCATTCAACTCCCCAGTACTTCAATTACCATAGAAGCTATACACCAAAATGGATTCATTGTCAAAAGAGGTAGGAAGAATAAATTTCACAACTAGAATTTAATTAATAGATATTTTTATTTCCCAAAGTCTTTTCCCTGAGAAATTGTTTAAAGGCCCTGGCATTCTGCGGACATCCTCTGGATATCTGGTTGATTTCTCTCTCTTCTCTTCCCTCCCTATGTTCTCAGGTACAAAGGAGAAAGAAATCAGATGGAAACAAATTCATCCAATTAATTGCTCAATCATGTAGAGCAAGCCAGCCTTCTCTAGCCCTTGACTCAGATCCTAGATCTCCTTGAAATACAGGCAGTTCTTGATTTGCACAGCACTGTATTAAATCATACTTGTGCATATGGAACGGTGTACTCGCTTTGTACATGGTTTCGGTAACTGAGCTGGGCCTCCCTGTAGTTCTTTTATAGTTTTGATTTCTTAGGCAAAGACCAACTTCTAGTCCCTGTGTAGAAGTGTGTACAGACAATAATTTTGTTCTTTCAGTTGTATATTTATTGTTTATAATCTGAGGTTTCTATGCACAAATTTAAAATTCCTTGTTCCCATGTATTGATTTAGTGTGCCTTGTTCTGCTAGGGAAACATTAGGGAAAGGATTCCACTTCAGAAGAAAAACTGTGAAGTTTTCCAAGTTTCAAAGAAACTTCACTTTTTCCCCCAGGATGAAGGTGGCAGAAATTTGCCCCACTAGTTGTTTGGAGGCCCATTTGGGCTTCCTTAGGCTTGCTATTTTATCATTTCTTCTTATCAAAGGAAACTTAAGATGGTAGAACTAATTCAAAAAATATCTATTTTTGTACTTGAGATAATTTTTAAAAATGCCATATGTTGTAATCAATCATACTTAAGAGATGTTTCAAAAGATATTGCATGATCAATCAGTCAATCCAACAAATTAACCATAAAATTTTACTAAGAGTTTTTGTGTTTAGTGGGGTATCAGGCAATGAAATTTTAAAGTGATAGAATTCTGATAATCATATTAAATAGATTCTTATATATAGCAAAAGCTACCTTCATTATAAATGCTTTTCATTTCTAGAGGATTTATTGTTGTTCCTACTTAGGAAATTCTTGTAGCCAGACTCATTTGTCTGCTTTGATCAGGTAGAGAATAAATGATGGTCTAGAATTTTTAATACCAGTAAATCCAATGAATCCTATGCTTTGATACATTCCTAGTCCAATGAAAATTTATGGCTTCAGTGATGAACCTGATAAATTCAAATTCCCTGTGTGCCTTTTGAATTATCAAAAGGAAATTAAATGATATGCCTTACGCTTTCTTATATGTATGAGTTTGAGATTTTATAGTTCTTCAAAATTATTAATCCATGTATGTAAATAATCATTCTGTAATGAATGGTTGAATAACTAGATCATTCCATTCTGTTCCATATATAACTAGTACATTATAAACATAAGAGGATTAAAAATGAGAGTTTTTTTCCTACTATCAATATTCTAACCAAAAGTGGAAACGTGCTTCAATAAGATTTATACTTGCATTCTATGGAGAAAATATTTTTTAGAGGAAGCATTATTCTTTTTATTATCTCTATCAACATTTTTTTCATACACTTGTATCTAAGCCTCAAAAGTGAGAGATACCAATTGAGATAAAGAGGATGAAGCCTACTGTGCTCTGGCACTTTATTTACTGGACAAAGAGGATCTACAAAGTAAAACATTTTTTCCCTTGAAGAGCTCTTTCCTTTTCCTTCCTTCTCTGACCTTCACTATGTAAACAATTCCTTATCAGTAGTTAGCTCTGACCTCACTCCTGGGCTTAGGTCCTGCATTCCCAACTGACCAGTGACTATCTGGATGTTCAATGACCACATTAAAGCTCAGCATGTCTTCAGTTGAATGCCCATCCTTCCGATCTAATATTTCCATGGTACCATTTTCTGGATTACCTTGACATGAAACTGCAAATTCACCCCTAAATTCTGCATATCCCTTCTCACCTCTATTCATTAACCAGGTGACCCTGTTGTTTCTTTAAAGCATCTCTGGCAGCTTCCTGTTCATGCTGCCATCATTCTAGTTGCAGTTCTTACCTTGCATGTGAACAACAACAATAATTTCCCATCTAGCCTCCTTCTATTATGTGTTTCCCTTCTCCAGCCTGTTGTATTACTTCCACCATCATTAATATTCTAAAATAATCAGGAGAGAAGGTAGGCAGCTTGGGGCCAATGAGGAAAAATCAGGACCAGAAAGGATCTGGAAGATTAATGTTGGAGACGGTCCGTGAAACGTCATGTTCAAAGAGGCAGGGACGGAGTGAAAAGATCTGTGGGTTTTATAGTCTAAGCAGGGAAGAGGGTGATGCTCGAAAGATTATTCTGAGTCAGAAACATTTAGGTGGTCAAGCATCATTAAGTTCTTGAAAAGGAGGATCTTGAGTTTCAATGTCAAAAATAGTACGATGACCAGGACGAATAACTGTTTTATCCCAAATAGATGGCCAGCTCCCTCAAGGCTGAAACTATTTATTAAAGATTTTAGCACTGTTTGCTCTTGTCTAGAGCATGCCTCCCATACACTGAGCTGTCATCCCATAGCAGAAGGTGTTTGTCTCAGCCCTGTTCACATCTCCCAGGATTAATTTATCTTACTATTGATAGCCATGACCAGGGAGTAGTGAGAAAATTAGGCATGAACTTCGACCTTAAACAGATTAACTAGTTTTACCTAGAGGTCCCGCTATGGACAGTAACTCCTAATTGACTTTTCAGTAGCTCCCTATTATTACCTGGGATGAAGTTCAACGTTTTAATCTTTACATTCAAGGCTCTTTAGAAAATGACTTCAACCTAATAATTCTCAAGTTTTCCTGCTATTACCCAGTCTGTCTAAGGGCTCTCCTACTCTACTTAATTTGAGAGAGCTTATCTTGTTGACCTGGAGTCAGAATGCCTGGGTTGAAATCTTCGTTTTACCACTAAGTAGCTGAATGATATGAGAAAATTATGTAACCTAAATAATAATCTCCTCAAGTGTAAGAAAGTACAGTTGATCCTTGGACAACACTGTTTGAACTGTGTGGGGCCATTTATATGTGGATTTTTTCACTAAATATATGCTATAATACTACACCATCTGAGGCTGGTTGAATCCTCAGACACAGAACTGTGGATATGGAGGACTGACTGTAAGGTTCTAAGTGGATTTTTCACTGAAGGGATGGTGGGTGCCCCTAACCGTTGCTTTTTCAAGGGTTAACTGTAATGATAATAGTATCCACTTCATAGGAGTGTGTATGCATTAAATGAGATAATAAAGGAAAAGCATTCAGTACATTTCCTGGGACTTAGTGATGATGTAAAGAAAAAAATGTTAAACTAATACTACTGCTTAAGCTTTACCCACATTTCAAAGTCCAAATCAAAATGCTACTAGATAATATACTGTGTTGAATGAGAGTGTGGACTCTGGCTTTGCATCCTAGCTCTGCCACTTAAACTAGACATAACTCTGTGCAAATTTCTTCACCTCTGCAAATGGCAATAATATTTCCTACTTCATAGGCTTGTTACTGGGCTCAGGTAGAGGCTGAAGTCTGATCACAGAACATGATGTGACTCTGTTGCCTGGACTGCACATTTTTACATTATTAACTAGTGTTACCTGAGTTGCTGAATCATATAATCGAAAGGGATCAGCAACAGTCCAATGTAAAATGGGAATTGCTAATAGATACTGGATCTGAGGAGGTCCAGAGGCCCAGGGAAACTGCATGAGCAGGTGGTGCAGACTCCTGTGCTGCTCTTGCTTTGTTGCCTCTTTTCAACTCTTATCTCTGGCTTCACAGAGAATTCCTGGGCCTAACTCATGAGAGAGGAAAAAATGTGGACTTGACTTACTGATGTATCTGCATGCGATCCTGGCACCAGGCAGGGTGAATGCTGTTGAACAGTGACGGCACTTAAGGGCGCCCCCAAAAGACAATGGTGAAAGTGTATATATACTGAGCCAATAGGCATAACTTTAGGTGAGCCTGGTTGCTCACTTTGTGTGGGAACAGAGCACCAGAATTACAGACCTAAACTGATTTGTGGGCAGGAGCTAATGGGCTGGCCAGGTGATGAGGTCCTTAGGGACACATGTGGAAAATTGAAGATAAGGAAAGATATGTATATGGACTTGAAAGGGCCTCTCTCTCTCCCTGGAGTGTTCTTCCCATGATCTTAATATGACTTCTCAACTTTCAGAAGGACTATGTTTAGAATGCAGGGCATTTCCTTGGATGCTAGCATTCCTTTGTCTAGTAGTTCTGCTCAGTGGAAAATAGTGACAATCCTAAACAACAAAATCACGAAATACTTGCATCCTAAATGTTACCGTTGGACATAAAAAATCGCTTTGCAGCCAAGGTACTTGCAAAAGGTAAAAGAAACACGGATTTTGTAGTGGCAGGAGGCAAGTTAGGCCCCTTGACCAGCTCTAGAGTGGGGATCCAGTGTTGCCTGAATTGTGGTGTAGGTTGCAGATGCGGCTCAGATCTGGCATTGCTGTGGCTGTGGTGTAGGATGGCAACTGCAGCTCCAATTCGACTGGCTAGCCTGGGAACTTCTACATGCCACTGGTGTGGACCTAAAAAGACCAAAAAAAAAAAATGCAGTTAGTAGATGTAAACTATTGCATTTGGAATGGATAACCAATGAGATTCTGCTATATAGCACAGGGAACTATATCTGATCACTTGTGATGGAACATGTTGGGAGATAATGTGAAGAAAAGAATATATATATGTGGGTGTATGTCTGGCTCACTTTGCTGTACAGCAGAAATTGACAGAACATTGTAAATCAACTACAATAACAATTTTTTAAAGTAAATAATAAAACATGCAAAATAAAAAAAAGTATGATAGGAAATTATTGGAGGGTCTTACATGGAAGAGTGATGTGCACACTTATGTTTTAAGAATGATCACTTGGGTTACTGTGTGAAGAATGGATTGAAGGGAGATAAGAGTGGAAATAAGGGGATGATATGAACTAGGGTCATAGCCCAGTGATCTCTACTTAGAAGTTTCGATAAACTATATTTAGGAGTTCCCCTCGTGGCTCAGAGGAAATGTATCTGATTAGCATTCATGAGGACGCAGGTTCGATACCTGGCCTTGCTCAGTGGGTTAAGGATCCGGTGTTGCTGTGAGCTGTAGTGTATGTTGCAGACACAGCTCAGATCTGCCGTTGCTGTGACTGTGGTGTAGGCTGGCAGCTATAGCTCTGATTTGACCCCTAGCCTGGGAACCTCCATATGCTGCAGGTCCAGCCCTGAAAAGCAAAAAAAAAAAAAAAACCCAAAAACAAAAAAACCCCTATATTTAAATAGGAATGGGGAGGTTTAAGGCAAATCTTAAACTTATCAGAGGAGAATTAAAGATGACTCTGAGATTTCTGTCTCAAACTGGAGTATTAATTTATCACATTTAATCATAGTTATATTAATATATTTATCTTACTAGCTAATTAAGGGCAGAAACTGGTTCTTGTTTATCATTTTCTACTTAGTTTCCAACCCACTGTTAGAGCAGGAATGGAATAAATGTTGCCAAATGATCCTGCATTGACTTTAATTAATAATAGTAATAATAATAATGACAAAACAAGTATTCCTTTTTTCCCCAGCTACACTGTGCCACAGCAGTGATAATGCCAGATCCTCAACTCACTGAGCCACAGGGAACTCCTCAAATAACTATTCTTTTCTAGTTATAGATGCAAATAAAAAATATCATTTAAAGACCACTTTCTTTTTCTCATTTATGTTTTCTCCTTTTCCTTTACTTTCATTTGTGTCATTTTTTTTTAGATGTAAAATGATTAAATATAACAGAAGAGAAGAGAATCAGGTATTAGATATGGGAGTAGGACTTCCTTTCCTCCTTTGCAGACATCCCTGTTTTGCCACTTTGCTTTTTTCTTTAGACTGAGAAGAAGATAAAGAGATAAAGATTGGGGGTGAAGAAGGAGAAGGGAACAGTGGGGTTGAGGCATAATCTGAAGTGAAAACGGGCATCTAGGGGAGAACAATGAGGAAGGAAAAGGGGAGCTGGGATCAAGAGACGGGACACAAAAGTAGCCACGAGAAGCTGGAGGCAGCAAGGCCAGAAAACACAAACCTTCTTCCCTCCCGTTTCCCACCTGTTCCCATAACTCCAGTCCTACCGCTGCCAGTCTACCTCCATACCTGCCCCACAAACAACTTAAACACAAAATCTCTAACAGAACAAGAACCTTTTGGATGCATGCAGGTGGTGCATCTGGATAAAATGACTAAGTTAGAAAACTAATAGCCTTTCAATTTTGGTTTCATAGCTTGAATTTAAACGCTCCTGCTGTGCTTGGTGAGATCTAAATATAGTCAGCATATCTGTTCCATAGCTCCTTGATTATTAAGTGTAGATTTGTCTCTGTGAGGCCAGGCTACCAGCTGTCTCCCCTGGGCACCCTGTGGAGAGGTCTATTTGTGTACGTGGGGATGGAGAGGGTCATGCTAGATTTGTGGAGGTGTGAAGGTCACACCATTTGAATTCCTAGGGACCAGAGAGGAATCCTTTTCTGCATACCCCTCACCCTTTTGTTCTACTCTAAGAAGAATAAAGCAAAAAGGATATTTATAATCCAGGTAGTGATGTTAATGGCTGTCTTGCTTGTTGTGAAAAAAAATATTCTACACAGCTAGAATCTACTCTGGCTAAAAATTATGTAGGAATATTCTAGGGTATCAAATGGCTTACAGAATTGTTGGGTGGGATGAAGCAATATATTCTATGTTAAACTTTCCAGAATGAACCCCAAAGCTACATACAAAACTGGACTTTTAAAAATGTTGCTGCCTTTTCTGTGGTCAGGAAGCTGTTGGTTTCAGGCCAAACCACTATTTTCCAGTCAGAAGAGCCTGGAAGGTGTTGCTACTGCTGCCGGAGATAGAACTCCATTGCTTCTGGACCTCTGGGCCTGGACCTGGAAAAAGGATGCCCAGTATGCATGCATCACTCGTGAAGGTAATGCCTGGACACTGGGCGATCGACTACAGCCAATTGAAAAACAAATGTCTCCACAGTCTTGATTGACAGCAAAAGCAAAAGCGATAGTGGGAGCAGAGGAGGAAAGAGGAGGGTGTGCTCTTCACTTCTGACTTTCAATTTTAGGCAAGTTCACGTTATTTCGAAAACTAAATCACCTCCAGGTCCTGTCAGTTATTTCTTTGATATGACACCAAAGGTACAGGCAATAAAAGCAAAAATAGACAAGTGGGATTACCTCAAACCAAAAAGCTACTTACTACATAGCAAAGGAAACAATCCACAGAGTAAAAAGGCCACCTATAGAATGGGAGAAAATATAAGGAACTAATATCTAAAATATATAAGGAGGAGTTCCTGTCGCGGCGCAGTGGTTAATGAATCCGACTAGAAACCATGAGGTGGGGGGTTCGGTCCCCGCCCTTGCTCAGTGGGTTAATGATCCGGCGTTGCCGTGAGCTGTGGTGTAGGTCACAGACGCGGCTCGGATCCCGCGTTGCTGTGGCTCTGGCATAGGCTGGTGGCTGCGGCTCCGATTAGACCCCTAGCCTGGGAACTTCCATATGTTGAGGGAGCAGCCCAAGAAACGGCAAAAAGGCAATAAATAAATAAATAAAATAAATAAATAAAATAAAATAAAAAATATAAGGAATGATTGCAGCTCGAAAACAAAAACAACAAAAGCCTCCAAATGCCCCAGTTAAAAATGGGCAAAGGACTTAATATATAGATGTTTCACCAACGAAGACTCATGAATAGTCAATAGCTACAGAAATGAGTGCTCAATACCACTAATCATTAGGGAAATGCAAATCAAAACCACAATGAGACATGACCCCATAGCTATTAGGATAGCTATTATTTATTTATTTATTTGTCTTTTTTGCTGTTGTTGTTGTTGTTGCTATTTCTTGGGCCGCTCCCGCGGCATATGGAGGTTCCCAGGCTAGGGGTCTAATCGGAGCTGTAGCCACCGGCCTACACCAGAGCCACAGCAACGCAGGATCCGAGCCGCGTCTGCAACCTACACCACAGCTCACGGCAACGCCGGATCGTTAACCCACTGAGCAAGGGCAGGGACCGAACCCGAAACCTCATGGTTCCTAGTCGGATTCGTTAACCACTGCGCCACGACGGGAACTCCAGGATAGCTATTATTTAAATAAAGAAATCCCCATCTCCCCTTTTCCACCCCACAGAAAATAACCAGTGTTGGTGAGGATGTGGGGAAATTGGAACACTTGTGCCCTACAGGTAGGAATGTAAAATGGTGCAGCTGCCATAGAAAAAATATGAAAATTTTAAAAATAGTTAAAAACATGATCCAACATTCCCATTTTGGGGTGTTTATCCAAGAGAATTGAAAGTATACTATTACCTTAAAATGCAAATAGTAATAATTTAAGGATAATATGTATCATGCAGTTATAGTGAGTAGTTAATATGATAAAGTATATAAAAGGACTAGGACACTTAATGTGCCAGGCACCCGATAAAATAGTAATTGCCTTCTAACCAAGTGATAAAGAATTTTTATTCCTTAGAAACTCAAAGCTTTTTGCATGTATCATGTTGTTTATTTTAGAAAGACCCTGAGCTTACCTCCTCTCATGGGCATATGAAAATTAATATTTACAGGACAATTATTAAAGAAAAAAAAAACTGGAATCTACCAGAAAAGATCTTCTACAATTAAAGATATAAAGAAGAAACCACAATGAGATGGGTAGAGGGGTGGAGTTGTGGTATAGTCAAGACTCATAGTACCGGGTGGGTGACCCACAAACGAGAGAATAGGTATAATTGCCGATGATCTCCCCAAGAAGTGAGGGGCCTGAGCCTCGCATCTGGCTCCCCAGCCTGGTGTCCTGTACTGGGAAGACAAGCCCCCAGAACACTTGGCTTTGAATGCCAGCAGGGCTTCTTTTCTTTTTTTTTTAACGGCTGCACCTGTCGCATATGCAAGTTGCCAGGCTAGGGGTCAAATTGGAGCTGCTGGCCTATGTCACAGCCACAGCAACACCAGATCCAAGCTGCATCTGCAATTGACACTGCAGCTTGTGGATCCTTAACCCACTGAATGAGGCCAGGGATCAAACCCATGTCCTCATGGAGACTAGTCAGGCTCTGTTGAGCCATAATGGGAACTCCACAGCAGGGCTTATTTTCAAGAGATGGAGAGGGCTTAGGGAACTAGAGACTCTACTCTTAAAGGGTGCACACAAAATCTCACACATTCCAGGACCCAGGGCAGAAGCAGTCATTTAAAAAGCACATGAAAAAATGCTCAACATCACTGATAATTAGAGAAATACAATCAAAACTACTGTGAAGTACCACCTCACACCAGTCAGAATGGCCATCATTAATAAGCCCACAAATAACAAATGCTGGAGGAGGTGTGGAGAAAAGAAACCCTTCTACACTGTTGGAGGAAATGTAAGTTGGTACAACATGGAAAACAGGATGGAGATACCTCAGAAAATTAAATAAAGAACTACCATATGACCCAGAAATCCCTCTCTTGGGCATATACCTGAACAAAACTTTCCTTGAAAAAGACACATGCACCTGTATGTTCATTGCAGCACTATTCACAATAGCCAAGACATGGAAACAACCTTAGGTGTCCCCCCAAATAGTTAATTTAACCCTAGATGCATATTATTTATTGCTTGAGTGGCACAGGGAGGGTTTAGCATCAATTCACATAGGTAAGTAGATGAGAATGAAATGGATTTTGTTAAAGTAGTTTTTCTTTATATGTTGAATACTTTAAGTTACATGCCAAACATCTCAAAGAGTTCTAGCAGCAAAAGTCATTTTTAATGATCTATTAAACCAGATATTCTTTTGTTGAAAGCAAAGATGAAAATCAACTCACTTGCAAAGATTTGTTACCCAGGTGTTGTAGACATTCACTTTTTCAGTTTTGGGGAACTGTATCAAAATGTTTTATCAGTACTTTTTTTTTTTTTTTTGTCTTTGGTCCTTTTAGGGCTGCTCAAACAGCATATGGAGGTTCCCAGGCTAGGGGTCTAACTGAAGTTGTTGCTGCTGGCCTACGCCAGAGCCATAGCAATGCTAGATCTGAGCCATGTCTGTGACCTACACCACAGCCCACGGCAATGCCGGATCCTTAACCGCCCACGGCAATGACGGATCCTTAACCCACTGAGCGAGGCCAGGGATTGAACCTACAACCTCATGATTCCTAGTTGGATTCGTTTCTGCTGTGCCATGACGGGAACGCCCCAATACTTTTTAAATGGCTATTTATTATATTTGTTGTTTTGCACTTTGGGGTGTATAGTTTAACCCGACTCTCTCAGAAAGAACTGAGACATGAAATAGTAATAATTTCAATATACACTGTCAATATAATAACTTGATAAAATACTTGTATCCACAGATTCATGTGATTTTTTTGGTCATTTAATTAAAAAATTTTTTATTATAGTTAATTTACAATGTTCTGTCATATGCTTTAATTTTTGTCAAAACCTTGGGGCTTCAGCTTTAGTTCATTCAATTAATCGAAAATTTCCACTCTGTAACCTAATGAGCAATGTCTGTCCTTATTGGCAGAAATTTGTTGTAACTGATGAACCAGTATTGACGTGTCACTAACACCCAAAGTCCACAGTTTACATTTGGATTTACTCTTGGTGTGTATGACTATAGGTTTGGACAAGAGCATAATGACATGAATCCCCTGTCCTTAAAGTCCTCTGTGCCTACTCATCCTCCACTCCAGCCACTAATCTCTGGCAGCCACTGATTTGTTTACTATCTCTATACTTTTGCCTTTTCCAAATGTCATGTAATTGGAATGATACATTGCAATTAGCTTCTTTCACTTAAAGTTCATTTGTGTTTCCCCGTGTATTTTTATGGTTTGATAGCTTTTTTTATGGTTTGATAGCTTTTTTCTTTTTAAGGCTGTTATAAACATCTGTGTGCAGATTTTTGTGTGCAGGTTTTTGTGTGGAAATGTTTTCAGTAAATACAAAGTATGATAGTGCTATTATATGCTAAGAGTATTCTAGTTTTTTTTTTTTTTTTTTTTTTTTTTTAGGAACTTCCACATGCCGTGAAGTTGAATCAGAGCTACAGTTGCCGGCCACAGCCACAGCTACAGCCTCAGCAACGCAGGATCTGAGCTGAGTCTTTGACCCACACTACAGCTCACAGCAATGCCAGATCCTTAACCCACTGAGCGAGGCCACGGATCGAACCCATATCCTCATGGATGATAGGTTCGTTAACTGCTGAGTCATGAAGGGAACTCCCTAGTTTTTTAAGAAACTGCCAAAATGTCTTCCAAAATGGCTGTATCATTTCCCTTCCCACCAATAATGAATACGAGTTTCTGTTGCTCTACAACCTCACCAACATTTGGTGCTGTCAGTGTTCTGGATTTTGGCCATTCTAATAGTTATATAATACTATCACTTTGTTCTTTCAATTTGCATATCCATGTGATATATTATGCATCTTCTCATATGCTTATTTTCTATCTACATATATTCTTTGGTGAATTGTCTATTAAGGTTTTTGGCTCATTTTTTTTTTTTACCTTTCTAGGGCCGCATATCAGCATATGGAAGTTCCCAGGCTAGACGTTGTATCAGAGCTGCATCTGAGACCTATTCCACAGCTTGCACCAACACCAGATCCTTAACCCCCTAAGCAAGCCCAAGGGATCAAACTCATACCCTCAGAGATATAACGTCAGGTCCTTAACCTGCTGAACGACCACAGGAACTTTTTGGCTCATTTTTTAAATTGAGTTGTTTGTTTTCTTAGTATCGAGTTTGTATGTTTTGGATAACAGTCTTTTATCACATATTTCTATTGCAAATGTTTTTCCCCCAGTCTATGATTTGTCTTTTTATTCTCTTGGCTGTGTCTTGTGCAGAGCAGAAATCTTTAATTTTAATGAAATCCAATTTATCAATCTGTCAAAATGGATTATGCTTTTTTTCTAATATAGGCATTCACTGTTATAAATTTCTTCTAACCATTGCTTTTGAGATATCCCACATATTAAGTTATGTTTTCATTTTAATTTAATTCAAAATATTTTCAACTTTGTTGAGATTTCTTCTTTGATACTTATATTATTTAGAAATATGTTGTTTAATCTCCATATGTTTTAGGATTTCTCAGATACCTTTTTATTATTGATTCTTTTTTTTTTTTGTCTTTTTGCTATTTCTTGGGCCGCTCCTGCAGCATATGGAGGTTCCCAGGCTAGGGGTCTGATCGGAGCTGTAGTCGCCGGCCTACGCCAGAGCCACAGCAATGAGGGATCCGAGCCGCGTCTGCGACCTACACCACAGCTCACGGCAACGCCGGATCGTTAACCCACTGAGCAAGGGCAGGGACCGAACCCGCAACTTCATGGTTCCTAGTCGGATTTGTTAACCACTGCGCCATGACGGGAACTCCTATTATTGATTTCTAATTTAATTCCATTGTGGTCTGACAGCAAGAAATTACATAATTTATATATTTTTTTAAATTTGTTAAGATGGGCTTCATTGCTTAGAATGCCATCTATCTTCCTGAATGTTCCATGTCAACTTGAGGAAAATGTCTATTCTGCTGTTGTTGGATGAAGCAGTCTTTAGATATCCATGACATTTAGCTGACTGATGTTGTTGAGTACAACCATGTCCTTATTGATCATCTGCCTTCTGGATCTGTCCATTTTTGGATAGAAGAGTGTTAAAGTATACAACTCTAAGAGTGGATTCATCTATTTTTCTTGGCAATTTTATCAGTTTCTGCCTCATGTATTTTTCACTCTGTTGTTAGGAGCATACATGTTAAGGATTGCTATGGTTTCTTGGAAAATTGACTCCTTTATTACTATGTAATTTCCCTCTTTATTCCTGATAACATTTCTTGCTTTGAAGTCTGCTCTAAAATTAATACACCTACTTCTGCTTTCTTTTGATTAATGTTAGCATGGTATATCTTTCTCCATCCATTTACTTTAAATACTTACGTGTCCTTATACTTAAAGTGGGTTTCTTGCAGATAACATATCCTTTAGTCTTATTTTTTTATTCACTCTGACAATCTGCATTTTTTTTTTCCCATGTCTGTGGCATGCAGAAATTCCCAGGCCAGGGATCAAACCCAAGCTACAACACTGACAATGCTGGATCCTTAACTGCTAGGCCATCGGTGAACTCCCAATCTGCATCCTTTGATTGGTATGTTTAGATCAGCATATCTCAAAGTGATTCATTCTTCTCTGTATGAGGGAATTTTTCTCTAACGTTTACTCTGAGAACCTGGTCAAACTATTGCAGGTAAACTCACAAAAGTGAGAGAGATCCTTCTAAGACTGTTTTCCCCTAGAGATTTTATCTCTCAGACCTGTCCACTCTGAATGTTCTGCTTTTCCTATCCTGGCGCTGGCTTACATAGATGTTTCAGCACATGTGTTTCTCCTCTGGTAAGCAGTCTCTGTGTTTGCCTATGGTCTCAATGATTTGGGGGCAGCAGTTTGCCCTATGACCTCCCTTCTATTACAAATCTAAGAAGAGTTGTTGATTTTTCAGGTTGCTTAATTTTTTACATATTGTTATAAAGGAGTGGTGACTTCCAAGCTCCTTGCATGCAGAACTGGAAACTGGCAGCTATGTGTTACTTTTGTATTTTTTAATTTCTATCAATGCAATGTGATGGATAGCTAAAATAAGTAATTGGGAGGAGTATAAGAAATCAAACATAATGTGTTTTTAACCTAAATGGGTTTTTAAGCATGTATTATATCAGTTTCAGGGAAATGTTAAATAAAGAATTATATATAAATATTCAGAACTCTATTATTTTTTTTGATATGATAGCACTTGTCTAGGTGTTTTATGAAAGAAAAATATTTTTATTGCTAAATTTACCTGGAAGTTAACATTTGGTTGTATATTTTGTAATAGGGGATAGAAAATATTAACCACTTTAAAAGGTGAACTAATATACAATTAGAATAAGTATTTTATGGTTGAATTTTATAAGCTGTACATTAATGACTGCACTGAATATTGCACCTTCATCTAAAAGGAATCATAAAATCTTTATTTGTGTGATGTACCTTCCATTATAACTGGAATCAGCATCACCAAGCTATACTGCTTTGGCAAAAAGGTATTTTTCTTTTATAAATATTGTGATATCTGGAAAAAATGTTCATTTTATAAAAGCAATTTTTAGCTTTTAGTGTTTCTTAGCAGTGCTCTCCTCACTTTGTCCTCAGATTCTTTCTCAGGGAGCAATGCATGCCTCAAAAATAAGTTGAAGACTGCCTACTCTATTATATATAACAATCTTACAAGGGCCAACATACCACTATATTTCTAATGCCATATCAGAAATACGTTTTATCAGAAATATGTAGGACAGGGAAGATAGGAAGACAGAATCTTGATTAATCAACAAAGGACACTTTCTCCACTATTTTAATTGTCTTTGGCTGGTGCCTGGATAGTTCTACAACCTAGAATAATGACATTTTTAGATTCAGGATGAGTCAAGGGGATGTTTTTCTGGTATAAAATGGGAGAAGGAAGAGCTATTTTTGAAAAGGAAAGTAAGGGGAAGGGGATCTTCTGGATGATAGGAAAAAGTACCCCTGAAAACTGAGGACCTGAAAACAGATATGCTTAAATTATACCCCGACTGAAGACCACATCTTAACCTCTCCTGTCTCAATCCTACCTTTGCTTATACCATGGAAATTTTGTTATCTTGACTTTGCTTTCTTAGTTTGATATCCCTATGGACTGGAGATTGGCACTTGCCATCTGCCTCTACACAGATTAAATCATGAGCTACTGTGGCTGCTGCCCCTCCACACTGCCTGAGAGCTCAGGGAGGAGATCAGGAGTGAGGCACTCTGTGCTCTGGGACACCTGGCAGAATAGTCCTTTAGAGAGATAGCTATTTTGAGGAGGAGATTTTATGAGCCCAATTCTTGCATCTCCTTGTAACTAAAAGCACTAAATCCTTCATGGTGACTTCTGCTACCTGTGACGAGCAGTAACATTCATGGGACTAATGACAACCTTCTGTAAAAATGTATGCCTGGTTGCATATACCTCCCATCTTCACCAGAATTACATATATACAGACTTTCCCCCCTACCTCTTTAGAGTGGTTTTTCAGAGCTATTTGTAATGCTGCCTCCTTGGCTATAGTCCTCAATTTGCCCCAAATAAAACTTAACTCTCAGCTTTTGGGTTGTGTGTAATTTTTAGGTCAACTATTCAAACTTGCTGTATATCCTGCTCTGTATAGTTTAGCTTCATGTTTGAAAAACAAGGAACAAAAGAGCTAGTTCTAGTCACATTTTTCCTCAACAGGTAATGTCCACAACCTCATTTTCAGGGTCTCTAGTGACACTGAAAATTCTTTCTGATTGTGCAACATCCTGGGCCTTCAAGGCGCTCTAGTAGCCTCTGGAAATTGCAATATGACCAAATCAGAGTGCTACGATAATGACTATAGATTGAGCACTTCTTTTTTAAAAAATCATCAAATACATGCACCTAAAAACAAACTGAGAAAATATAATAAGAAAGAAGATACATATCATAGCTCATAAATAACTGAATATTTTGGGTATCTGTATATCTCTATCTAAATTTATCTTTGAAATTATATAATACAAACTGTTTTGAAATTTAAAGTTTAGCTTTCCAGCTCCTTAAGAACATCTTTCCACATTAATAAATCCTCAACATAATCTTTAACGGCTGCAGAATATGCCATTGTATGATTGAGTCACAATTTAATCGGTCAATCCAATGTATTTGGATGTTTGTTTTTGATTTTTTAGAATTCCAAACACTATATTGTTAACATATTTGTAGCTAAATCTTCTCACACTTCCTTAATTATTCCCTTGGAAATTACTCCTAGAAGAGATAGTTCTGGGTCAATATTTAAGTCTTTTGCTACATAACCTCCAGAAAGGTTATATCAATATACACTCCCACTAGTAGTATATGAGAGTCTCCTTACAAGATTACATGCTAACAAACTAAGCTTTGGTAAGAACTTTGTGTTCGAAGTAAGAGGGTGTGTAAATTACATACCGATTAATGTACATGTAAGTAGTATTTTCCTAGATGGGAAATTGTAGAGAACTTTGGTTTTTATGGTTTGCTCAGTAGTCTCTTCATGACTCCTGTATTCATAGGCTTTATAGATAGAGCTTTAAATATCTACTGATTTGTGGCAAACCAGGAAAGATAATTATTCTGCCACACATGAAAGCATGTCTTGCTCTCAGCATCTAGATAGTTTGAAGCTTTGATTAGCTACCCAAGCTGCAGAGTCTGAAGTTTGGCTTATTTTCTTTTTTGAACAAAGTCTGCTAACTAACTTGAATGTCAGAGTAGCAGAAGCAGACAGATTTAGGGAGGCAAACTACACATCACAGAAGAAAACCTATTTTTTGTTTTCTTTGCTTTTCAGGACTACACCTGCAGCAAATGGAATTTCCCAGGCTAGGGGCTGAATCAGAGGAACAGCTGTTGGCCTACACCACAGCCACAGCAGTGTGGGATCTGAGCCACATCTGTGACCTGCAAAACAGCTCATGGCAATGCCGGATCCTTAACCCACTGAGTGAAGCCAGGGATCGAATCCATATCCTTATGGGAACTAGTTGGGTTCGTTACTGCTGAGCCACAATGTGAACTCCTAAAACCTGTTTTTGTATTGTTCATTTAAAATCATTATGAGGCCAAAGCACGAATGTTCCCAGTGAATCTGATAAATTATTATTGCCTGAAAAAAATCCTACTAATGACAATAATAGAAATAGGATATTGAGAGAGGTTTCAACATTCCCTTTCCTAAAAGGACATTGAATGATGACTTGAATTGTCATTAATACAGAATTTATTTCTTCCACTGTTATAAATACCTAAAAGGGGTACTATGTTTTTGTTTTTTGAGGGATTTTTGGCTGCGCCTCGGTATGTGGAAGTTCCTGGGCCAGGAATTGAACCCACGACCAGCAGTGAATGGAGCCTGAAAGGGGTACTATGAACAAACAATATGGATTGGTAAAAAGACTGTCTAATGACATAACAAGATCAGGGAGGCATATGTGAAGAAAGGTAATTGGACTTGTATTCATTTTTTCCATGCATTTAACACATATTTGTTGAGTATTTACTATGTGCCAGAAGTTGAACTAGGTATATACATTGAATACAATGGTGAGTAATTCTGACACAGCCTTATCCTTTCAGGGCTTAGGTTAGAAAGAAAATAGTCATTAAAAAGTAAATATATTGTTTAGCTCCAACAAGAAAAGGGATTGAAAGTCTCTTCGCTCCCATCACTACAACAAGATAAAGCTGAACAAACTGAACATTAATGACTTTTCTTAGATCTGTCAGAGAAATGAAGTCACAGGGCTAGGTGCTATGCTGAAATCTGGAGAGACAGAAGAATTTGGAGAGTCAGAACTGAAATCTGCTTACCTGAAGCAGACGTTAAACTGGTATGAACGTTTAAATGGTGATTTTGACAAACTTTAATACATGAAATCTTTTGTTTTGTTTTGTTTTTTGTTTTTTGTGGCATATGGTGTTTCCCAGGCTAGGGATTGAATTGGAGCTGTAGCTGCCGGCCTATGCGACAGCCATAGCAACACAGGATCCAAGCCGCATCTATGACCTACACCACAGCTCATGGCAACACTGGATCCTTAACCCAGTGAGCAAGGCCAGGGATCGAACCTGCATCCTCATGTATACTAATCAGATTCATTTCCGCTGAGCTACCACAGGAACTCCCTAATGCATGAAATTCTTAAAGAAATCCTTTAGGAGGTCAACAGATCCCAGGATGGAATGGAAACTCTATGAGTATTACAAAGTATGAAACAATTTCCCTGAAGGGATTAGAAAAAAAGGCTGACCTAAGTAGCAGTGAAAATGAGTATAATCTGTAAGATTAAAGGCAAAAAAATTCTAATATCATCATACATGTGTAAAGGAACTGAACAATTACGTGAAGGGATGGCAGATGGTAGGATCCAGGTTTCTCACTATTCTAGTGGAAGGTTATAGATAATCGAGAATAAGACACTAGAATGATCCATGTGGTAATGGATTAGGGTGGGAGAAAGCAGTATGAACTCATGTACTAGAGATACAGATGGCTCTATATATGTATGTATTTGTGTGTGGGTGTGTATACACAGGCTAGTATATATGCTAGTATATCCACTTATATTTTCTTATTCTTTCAGCCGAGAGGGCCTAGAAGCTGATACTCCAACAGCATAAGCACACCTAGCACCCAGATCTTGGTTTCTAATACAAATTTCCAGTAAAAGGAACTAGGATTCCTTAGAGAAACAGCTGATTCTGGAACTGGGACAGGCAATGTACACAATAAGCCTAGAGCATCCTGTAGCGTCAGAAATAAAGAGGCGCTCAGAAGAATTCCTGTCTACTCTCCTAATACACTTTGGAAAAACACCAAAGGGTTTTAACCAAGGCATTGACATTCTCTTCTTGAAAAGATTCCTGTCTGTGGACTAAAGGAGAGCAAGAATGGATGCGGGCTGGAATGTGAAGAGGCTACCGCAGTGGTCCAGATGAGAAATGATATATCTTAGCCCAGAGATGGGAACAGGAGAGAGAGCAGGTGGCATTAGAACTCCAGCTCTAACACTAACTGGCACCAACTAGGTGGTTTGGACATGGGTAAGTCACTGACGTTTCCTGCCTCTTAATTTCCTCTCTTGTTAAAGAAGTGACCTTCAGAGCGGAATCCAACTCACAGTTATCACTTAAAAAATATGAAATTTCTACAAATCATCAATGTTTGTTGTTTCGGAAAATAACATTGTTGTTTATGTCATAGACATCAAGAAGTAATCTTCCTGCTTACTAAAGCGTCATGCTCTGTTTTGATCTGCACATTTTAAAAATTTTTTAGTGCTGAGAATAAAAAACAATGAAATCTTAAACAGGACCAGTGAGGAAGGGTTAAATGAGTTGCAGTTATTTCGCTTCCATAAAAAGAGGTTAAGTGATAATGACAATTTTCCAGTGAAAGGAAATTATAGAAAAGGACATAGCTAATTATTCTCTTTCCACAAGGGTTTTAAGGAAAAGAAATGCCTTAAATTGCTAGGAAGGAATTGCGAAGTATTGCTGACTATTCTGTGAGATGGACTAGCATGGATCACAGAATTTCCATGACTGAAATCTATACACCTAGGTTGGACAATGGTCTGCCTTGAGTATTCTGGTTGGGCCTGAAGCCCCCCGAGAAGTCCCTGTCAAGCCTTTCATTTCACAAGTGAAGGGATTAGTATCTACTGATTCCTGCTTGGTGACAGTGGCTTTCATCATGTTCCTTAGTCCTTATGATAACACTGTGAGTTGGGATAATTATTCCTGATTTAGAGATAACAGATGCTTTCCCATCATTTCTTTCCCCATACCTTGGAAGGGGTATCTTTTTGCACACGTAGGGAATAACAACAGGGACCTCAGAACTTCAGGAGTTCCCCTTATGGCTCAGTGGGTTAAGAATTGGACACAGTGTCATGAGAATGTGGGTTTGATCCCTGGCCTCCCTCAGGGGGTTAAGGATCTGGTATTGCTGTGGCTGTGTCTTAGGCCTGCAACTGCAACTCCACTTCAACCCTTAGCCCAGGAATTTCCATATGCTGCAGGTGCATAAAAAGAAAATAAATAAATAAAGCTTCATTCTTCATTTCTGCTTGATGGTGAAAAACATCCCTTTGCCAGGCTGGAGAAACTCGATCATTTCTATTTCATGCTCAGCCTCTGTAGTGTCCAGCTCCCCTTTCTTGCTCTCATCTCCTTGAGTGGCATCTGTGATTAGGGCCTATGTAACACCATGGGGTGGGGTGAGGTGGGGACTCCGTGGCAGTCTTCTGACCTGGCTCACCTGTCCTGATGGGTGCCTGGTCCCAGCAGGTCCTGTGGGGTCAGGATCTGCTACTGCAGCATCTGCTGAGGGCGTTGTTTCCTCCACAGCCTTCAGTTATCTGGGGTGCCATCATCTGTGCCAGTCTTATGTCAGCCATGAGCTTTCTTTCAGTCAACTGTTCATTTCTATGCCTCTCTTGGGACCTAAGAACTGTTAGGTGCTTTGCCCTATGACTTTAGATCTGAAGGAGACGTGTGGGATGTATCAGGCTTGCTTTCTCTCTCTGCCTAGCCCACACCATTACTCCTGCACTCTCCAGCTGCCTGGATCCAGGGTTTCTTTCAGAGGTTTGGGCTGAGCCTGGGGCAGAAAGGCTATGCCCCCTGTACCCCAGGATTCCTCTAAACTGGTCTGCCATCTGGAGTGAGAAAGGAGTTGAGGAGTGTGGCAGAGGCTCGGGTGTTCCACAGGCACATCTAACTCTTCTGCTTTGCTTTGTGCATTTTTGCCAAATTCCCTTTTCCCCCAAAGCCTCTAAAAGGTTTTAATCACCTGTCTGGGTGTTAGCAAAGCTGCTCTGGTGCCATCACACATTCTTCCCTGCTCTATGTTTTCACTTTTCCAGGCTTCACTTTTAATCAGTAAAGACATGCTTTTAAAATTCCCCCAAGTCCACCAGCAACTTCCCACAGAAAAACCAAGTCACATAAAAACCATTTTCTCTTTCAATTGCCTGGCTCTTGCTTTCAAGATGATTTTGGAACAAAAATTCCCAAATTTGACACTTTTTTCTTACTGGATCACTTTATCGTCTACTAGGGCAATAAACCTCAGCTTTATGTTTACGGTTTACACTTTTTGTTTTGGTTTAAGTAGTTTTTTTTTTTTTTATTTTTATTTTTAGGGCCACACCCATGGCATATGGAGGTTCCCAGGCTCGGGGTCAAATCAGAGCTACAGCTGCCACCCTACACCACAGTCACAGCAATGAGGGATCCAAGCCGCATCTGTGACCTACACCACAGCTCACGGCAATGCAGGATCCTCAATCCACTGAGCGAAACCAGGGATCAAACACGAGTCTTCATGGTTACTAGCCGGATTGGTTTTCGCTGAGCCACAAGGGGGACTCCTGTTTTAAGTAGTTTTGACATTGAAACCTAACAAACATATAGAAGAGTGCAAAAATATACATATATATATACATACATACATACATATATACACATACATATATACACATACATATATATATACACATACATATATATATATATATATATACACACACACACATACAGTTAATTGGCTTACTGCAACGTGATTACCAGCGATGCCGCCACCTACATCAAGCAATACAACATGACCAGCACCTCAGGAACTCAGCCCCTGCCAGAGACTATTCTGCCTTCCAAGGTCACCACTGATTCAGCTTCTAATACTATAGGCTGGTTTTGCCTGTTTTGCAGTTTTATATAAAGTCATGGAGGGCGTGTTGTTTGTGTTTGACCCGTTTAGCTCAAATTTACATTTGGGAGCTGTCCCTGTTGCTGTGAATAGCAGCGGTTCATACATTTTTATTGCTGGATGTCCCACACTGCGTGTATGTTTATCCACTTCCTTGTTGATGGATAGGTAGGTTGTTTCCAGGTTTTATTGGATTCTAAAATCAGGCTCATAAATTTTGTGCGGTAGCTGGTCTGCATTTCTGTCCAGCAGTCTTTACCTTTTAATCAGATTGTTTAGTCTAGATATTTTACTATTCTTTTAATAGTTTTTATCTTGTCTTCTTACCTTTCTCTAACGTCTTCCTATATTAGGGAGTACTCATTTAAAAAAATCAACCAGATTCTGTCATAGATATATATCTATGTAGACATATAGGCCACACCCAAGGCACTGGGCCAGGGATTAAATGCAAGTCACAGCAGCTCCCCAGGCTGCTACAGTGACAACAACAGATCCTTAACCCATTGCGCCACAAGAGAACTCTTGTCACTTCTATTTTTCAACCACTTCCGTTGTGCCCCATTGCTCTGGGAATAAATTATAGACCCTTTACCTGATCTGTAGGGCCTTTAATGATTTGGCTTCCTCTTCCTGCACCTTTCACTCTGCTCTGGCCAAACCTTGTTCATCTCTCCTAAATGTGCTTTTTAACAAACTATTTTCTCTGCTGTAATCCATTCTTCCTCCCTACCCCTCACCATGATTTCATCTGGCCAAATCCTACTTATTAAGTCACAACTTGCCATTTCTGGGATCACACTGAAGGTTGAATTGTCAAATTCAGAGCAATGACACTCGAATGTAATGTGGAAAAGTTTGAGTCCAACAAAATTACTCAAGCCTGTTCTTCCCAGGTTAGGGTGCATATTAGAACAGGTAAAGTTCTCAATGGTGCTTGAATGATGCACAAAGGGAGCCATTTCAGCTATGGAACATCTCCTTTAGATTCCCTGCTAACACATAGCTTACGTGACATTCTCTAGTGACCTATAAATTCCAAGTTTAGTTACAATGAGCAAACTAGATAGACCATAGTTAGACTCTCTTAGAAATGACTCCTCCACTTCCCCCTAGAAAATACCATGTTGCCATATTTACAAAGGAATTTGATTGTAGCATGTTGCTAGGCATCCCCTAGAGGAAAAAACTAGATTTCAGACTTGCAAGTAATCCTTTTCTTTTCAACTTCGTAATGTAAGCATTTCCGACCCTCTAAATCTGAACATGTGTCTCTATTAATGTTTTCATAATTTCCCATCTAAGTGATTTCTGAGTATTGTAATTTCTCAGTTACTTGTTGCATATAACCCCTCAATATTGTGAACTCCATTCAAATGAGGATTATGTATATTTTATTTTCTGTTGTATGTCTGATGCCCGGCACCATTGCTGGGGCATAGTAAGGCCTCAACCACATTTGTGAATTGTTCAATTGCTTAAATATATCTGTTTTTTTAAAATAAAGTATTTTGTTTACTCAGTTTGACATTGTTGGTTTTAAGCTTGTTTGAATAAAGTTTATATATAGTTAACTTTGATGAATGGTTCTGGCATAGCAGGAAGAAAAAGATTCATGGGTTTCTTGTACAAGCCTTGTCATAATAATTAGATTTTACATTTTCATTGAATAGAAGGCATAATATGTTTTTGACCTTTCCAGAAATGTATTATTTATTTCTAGGTATATTTCCACTGACTTCCTCTGTTTTACTGTCTTTTTTTGGTCATTTTCTCACTCTTCTCCCATTTTCTCCTATTTTCCATCTTCCTCTGTTTGCAATTCATATTTCTTCTTCTTTTTCTTTAAAATCCATCCCCTTCCTTAGCTTTTGTCACCTCATAGAATTAAAATATTAAATTTCCCTTGCATTTGAACTTAAGCTTGAAGTAGTAAGCTTCTTAATATTAGTGGCTTAGATCTACCTCTATTCCACAAAGACTGACCTCTAGTTTATCCACAGGTTAACTGATAAGGTTTTGATAAGGCTGAAAAGATTATGGGTTCTGGCTGTTTCTAAGTTATGCCAAAACATCTTAATGAAAAGTGATGTATTCACTCATTTACCCGGATTCAAACAATATCTCAACTCTAATATAATTCATAACAATACTATTGAGTTTCTGCAACCACTGACATTTTTCTGAAACTAAGACACCATTTGTGAAAAAACCATCATGTGGACTACTATTGAGTTCTTTGGAATCTGACTTGGCATTCTTTCTTGTGCCTTGGAATGATTCAATTGTGCCAATCCTTTTTTCTCTAGCACCTTTTCCTATTCAAATTACTGCTAAATCTCTATTCAAATAGCATTTTTAATTTCATTTGGTCTTCACTGAATAAGAATGCATCATTTAAGCATTTAGTCCCCTCCTGTTCTTATCTCATTAGCTAGTCTTATTACTAACAATTAAAGTAAAACTGCTTGGTATTGATGTAATTATAATCATAAATGCAACATGGGCACTGAACTTATATGGCAAGAAACAGCAATAAGGTGGTTATCTAGATGTTTTAGAGTAAATTTATATTCATTTATTTCAGCTGATAATCAAAATACACAAAACAAAATTGTTATAGAGTGCTCCTGAGACTTTTTTTTTTTATCTCTAGATGTTCACAACTTGAGAAATTATAGCTTTCTCCTTTAATTTTTAGACCAATGACTCTCACAGTTAGTCCCCAAACCAACAGCATCTACATCATCTGCGAGTTTGCAGAAATTCAATTCTTGGACCTCACCCTTAACCTACTAAGTCATATATTTTTTTCTTTTTTTGCTTTTTAGGGCTGCACCCATGGCATATGGAGGTTCCCAGACTAGGGGTCAAATCAGGGCTACAGCAGCTGGCCTACACCACAGCCACAGCAACACAGGATCCGAGCTGTGTCTTTGACCTACACCACAGCTCACGGCAATGCCGGATCTTTAACCCACTGAGCAAGGCCAGGGATCTAACCTGCCTCCTTAAGGATACTAGTCAGATTCATTTCCCCTGCACTGCAGTGGGAACTCCTAAATCAGCGATTTTGAAAGTGCGGCACAGAAATCTGTGTTTTAGACTTTCAGGTGATTCTGATGTGCACTGAATTTTGAGATCACTGTCTTAGATTATAAGGAGATGTTGTTTGCTCCAGGATAGAAAATAAAAGTAGAGCAGTGTGGCTGCATGTATTCTAGAGTATGCATGTGATGATGTATATGGCATGAATCATTTAAGAAATAGTATGAGAAAAAAATGTATATATGTATGACTGGGTCACTGTGCTGTATAGCAGAAATTGACACAACACTGCAAATCAACCATATTCTAGTTAAAAAAAAGAAATAATATTCAATCTCAATTCTTACAGTGGGGCAAGGTCCTTATAAGTTTAATGCGTGAAGAGGGTGGTAATAAAATAAACTTAAAGTTATTCTAAGACTGATAGAGAGAAAACTATTACTTATCTATGAGATAAAACTCAGCCAGGAGAGAGCAGAGGTCAGAAAGTCTGGAGAGTGTGTCAGAGGGAAAAAAATGTGAAATACAAGGATGAGGAATTCAAAGTCCATGTCTATGGACAAACCATTCTAAACCAATGGGGGACAATAATTGATTGAGTTTTTGCTGCTTTGGAGAGTTGTTTGAACTAGATAAGACCCTGTTGTGGTGAAAGGGCATACCTCTGCTACCCTTAAAGCTTAGGTGTCCTGACCATCATGGTTTAGAGAGATACTTTAAGGGCTATTATATAAAATTGTATTTGAGAAGGTAACAGTATCTTAAGATCAACTGCATGTGGCTAGCACCTTCTTCAGGATTCAGTATGAGCTTCACTTCTCCAGGGAGATTTTTTTTACCCTATAAAGATAGGGTGCTAGGATAGATGAGGGTAACCTCCCATGTGCCCCATAGCTCTCCTATCATAGAAATCTCATACCACAATGTCAGGGTCTTTTTACCTACCTGTCTTCTACAGTAGATTATAAACTTCGTGAAACATCGTGTTGGGAGTTCTGAAGACTCCCCAAACTTTGAAATGTTCATCAGACTCTTCATATAGATGTACTCATGGCTAAGATTTATTACAACTGTGTAATGATACACAGCCAAATCAGAAGGGAAAAAGACACAGGCAGATTCTGCAGGAACCCATATACATTAAATGAATGAATGTTAGTGATTTCCTTATGTGCCTTCTCGCTTATCACACAGAATAAGCTCTTCCCCCAGCAATGAAAATGCAGCAAACCATGTGTGATGTTTCTGCCCAGGAGGCCCACTAGAGACACACTGCCCAGGATTTCTCATGGGAGTGGTTCCATAGGCATTGTCCACACAGCACACAACAAAATTCCAAGCCCCCAGAAGGAAAGCGTGTTTGCAGCATAAACTCTTTAGCCACAGTCTAGCCCTTATCAGTTCACTGTTGACTGGGGACACTCTGAAAGCCAAGTTTTCTGGAGCCAGACAAGGGTCAACTTTGCAAGTAGGCCTATTTAAGGATAGACATGTCAAATCTGCTATTACAGCTTCCTTCTGCACAAGGACCATATCCGCCATGTTCCCTGCCATTTTCCCAGCAACTAGAACATTGCCTTAAACCCAGAAAATCTTTAGAAAATATTTCCTAAGGCAAAGCTTAGAGACTCATACTGATAAACAACATGTTTCTAGAAGCTTTGGCGTGAGGGTTGTGTGTACCTATATACACACAACACACACACACACACAGAGTGGTCACTAAAATACACTCCTCAATAGACTGACTGTACACCTTCCTTAATATTTACTGAAGTGCCAGGTACTACAGAAGATTTGGTGTCTGGATCATTTGCTATTTGAGGATGCAGGTCACTGACTCACTGAAGCTCTCTTATGAACTGTCCGAGAATCTCGGGCCTCGTCCAAGCCTCAGGGAACCTCTCAGTGTGCAGGAGGGTTGGATAAGCAGGAGTATAGGATGGAAGCCAACCTCTCTTCCAACCTATTTTAGGAGTAACGGATATCTTCTTTCCTTCCCTTCTTCCTCCTTCTCACCTGCCTGCCTTAGGATGTTTTGTTTTTTCTCTAATGCATGTGGACATATCAGCTTTAGGGTAAAGTGAGTATCTATGTTTGCTTACCATTAACTCAAGGCATCTCAGCCAGTTCTCTCCAGCCAAACACCACAGGAACATGCCTGAAGTTCAAGTTGGATTTATGAATTATTGACAAGAGGGAGGAGACACTCCATGGGGTGTTGCAGTAAAAGGATATAAGGTGAAACTTATAGGAGTTTGGCTTGTGTTAGGTGATTTGAGGAGGGATTAAAGAAGCAGGATTTTGCTGTTGATTGGATGCTGTTGGAATCAGGGGTACTTCTATAATTTTGCATCTTAAAAAATCTTATTTTGGAGGTGGGAAAGTAGAGAATAAAGCCATAACTCATAAAGAAGATGCAGTTACTCATATGAACTGGGAGAGGTGGATATTTGGTGTTTTGTGCTTTGGACAGTGTTCACGTTTTGTTGGTTTAGACATGATTACAGAATGGTCCTACTTGTATTGATCCATCCTTGTCACAGAGTGGCCTCATCTGATATATTGTCATCCTGTGAAATTGTTTATGGTCAACAGGAGAGCACCAAGGCCTAGTTGGGAGTACCAGGCCAGCTCCGGACATCAAGGACTACTTTTCTTTTTGTCACCCCATGGCAGAGCTGGCATTGACGGAGAGGCCAACTGATATACTTTTGGGGGCAATGTGAAGAAGTTGTGCTCCTATCAAGAGATAAAAAGTGATGGATCTACTTAACAGGCCAGGAACTCAGACCTTAGGAGGGATAAAATGTATCAAAAACAGAGACTTTATGAACAAAGTAATCAACAATTTGATGAGAAAATGCAATACAGACACTTTTGAATAAGGTGGGAGTCAAAGTTTCCTTCTTTAGTGCTATGAACATAACTTTTTTTCCAAACTGAGAGTAGCAGTTCAATTTCTTTTCACTTGATAGTTTGCAAAGTGCTTTAGAGCCTGTCATTAGTGTGATGCTCATAGTAACCTTGAGGCACGTATTAACTTATTTTTTACAAGTTAATAAACTGAGCCTCAGAAAGGTTAATAGACTTGCCCCAGAGCACAGAATTTACACAGATTTTCTACTGGTGGAGGTTCAGCACCCCTAAGTCCTGCTTTGTTCAAGGGTCAATTGTTTTTATGTTCCAGAGGACGAAACTGAAGCATAGAGGATGAAGTTAAGCTATGAAGTGATAATTTGCACAAGGCCACACAGCTAATAAGGGGCAATGCCAGAACGTAACCCCAGGCAGAGGGTTTCCAATGCTCATGACTTTAATTACTGTGACTTACAACTACTTGTGCCCTCTCAGTGCTTACCCAGTGGGTGATTAAGTTGCTCTAGGGGTGCAGAAATTATGTATCTCTCTGAGGTCCCTTATTCTCCTTTGGCCATCTCCCATCTCTCAAGATTCACAAAAGGTAATTCTTCATTAACCCTTTCTGTAATAGTTTCTTTCTTTATTGTCTGCTGGATACTATACTAGGAAACCGAAAAAAAGATGGATATTGTTTGGTTTCTGCCATCAAAGAACTTACACTTGAGTGAGAAAAGCAGGCATGTGAACAAATAGATTATAATGTGATATGGTAAGTGCAAAAGGAAATGTTGTATGATTCTAGAAACAGCGTACAGGAAGAAGTTATCAAATCTCTGTATAGGAAGTCTTCAATATGAGGTTATTTCTAAACTGGGTTTTGAAGTATGAGTAGGAGTTATCCAAAAAACCAAAACCAAAACCAAAACAAGCAAGCAAGCAAACAAATTCCAAAGGGAAGATATTGGGTAGGAAGAAAGAGTTAAAACAAGGATTTTGATTATAATTAAAACTACGGAAGAGTACTGACTTCTAGCAGTATTGTGGATTAAAGTACTGTTAGAACTTTCTCTGCCACAGCTCATGGAAAAGTACGGAAAAACTTAAAGGGTCAGACAATGCTAAAATCACAGAAATGGATGAACACAGACATGGAAGCTGCTGCTGCCCTGGGGATAAACAGTCTTATTTGTAACCCAGGGTTTTATGTACCAATGACCACTGGGTGGAAACTAAGTTTGAGGTATTGAAAATGCTGAGAAAAGCAGGTGACTAATTCCAGATATGGTCTTTATATGCAATTGACTTTGCATAAAAGTTGGACCATATGGCTAATCAACATAAATGAAAATGCTATGTGATTATGAATGTGTATTCAAATTTCTGTCTTACATGATAGTTGATACTTTAAAAATTATACTTGCCAGTATAAGAATTAGAAAATAGGAGAGACTATGACTAGAGGAGGATGAAAATTAGAAAGGCGAGCTAAAACGAGCCTAATAATCTAGTCCCCAGTCACCATCAGGAGCTTAGATGGTAATAATTTATACTTCCCCACACCATAGCCCTGTGCTGGGAGTTCAAATCCTTCCAAAAAGCTAAGATACACAGTAGTTTCAAAGACAACTCTGTGAAACTGTACAAGTGAACCCTTTGAAGAATTTTCATAAGATACAAATGGTGATGGTCAAAATAAGGAGTTATTTTAGAACCTACGGATGAATATAAGTGAAAACAAGTGAAATGTTAAAAGTTATAGAAAGTTGCTACAGAGTTAAGTCATTAAAAGGGGGCAGGGGATAATGTCTTTGAAGGATTTTTATGTTGTAGCTGAATGTATGAATTTCAAAATTAACTCTTTTTGAAAGAAAGATATTCATTTGTGCTTATATTCATTCACTTAATAAGCCCTGAAAGCCAAGTATGTGCCAGATATGATGTTAAAAACTAGAGATACAAAAATGGATAGACGTGCCTGCACTTCTGTAATTCATGGTATATGGTATGTCTCCATGAGCCAAATGATGGCAGGACCATGAGATAAAGGCTATAATAGGATATAGAGGTAACACACACAGCCTGGGCTGGAGAGTGAGAAGGAAAGTCTATTATCTTTTAATGTGAGAGAGCTTGTAGGAACCAAGCTCCCTCTCAATAACTATGTTTCAGTGTGAACTACGGAATGGTGAAATAGAGCTACATGGAAAACGTCTCCCTGAGGATGAAATTAGAGGTATTGATCCCTGGGGTGAGCATCTGCTGATGGCGGTGATCTTCCTTTCATTTTTAGCCTGGGGTGATCCCCGAGTCAAGGTTAAAAAAAACCCACCTTCTCCCTTAGTCACAGAGAGGCTCCACATACTCTGTATGCATGATCAGCCCCAGAGGGAATTTTGACAGGGGAAAGCTGGAGATAGATCTGGGGGCTTCTGACTCCCTTTTTTTAGCATTCTCAGTAGATTTTCTACAAGTTATAGTCCTATCTATGTATATTCATGCCTTTGTATTTTCCAGCCAATGTTTATACAACACGACAGCAAAATAAAAATATGAGTAAACAAAAACCACTAAACTAAGACACATTCAGTTGTATCATAGGAATAAATGGATATGAACTTGGGGGCATGAATCGTATTTTCACTCATAGTGTCTTCCTTCCTCTTTGGGTCTGGGGTCTCACAGAGAATTATAAAGGAATAACAGCTTTTTCAAGGATCTGCAGTGTAGATGATTAGGAGTGTGGAATCCAGAACGTACGTGGGCTGGGCTCACCCCAGGCAGCGCCACTGGCTACTCCTCTGGGACCCCAGGCACAATGCTTAATTTAGTTTACTTACTCATCTGAAAAATGGGGATGGAATTGCAATTTTTTCCCCTTCATAATGTTATTGTGAGGATTACAGGAGGCTTACAAACTACTTAATACGTGTAATGACAGTAAATGCTGATGAAAAGTCACCCAAGCTATGGATGTGGGGCCTGGCCAGGGGAATCCCTTGGTCTAGTGGTTTTCAAAGTTTTTAGCAAATTATCATCATTTGGGTCAGGGCTGGCTTTACGGATGCGTATTGGAGTGTACGGGGGCCTTGTTCAAAGAGGGGCCACTCGCTCCCCACATTCAATGCTTCGCTGTTGCCAAGTTAACATTCTTAAATTTAAACAAGAGTGTTATATTTTCATTTAAAAATGAGCCCTGCAAATTATGTAGCTGGTCCTGCCGGGGGAGTATTTAAAAATCCCAATGCCTGAGCCCCACTCTACATCAGTTAAATGTCTCTGGCTGGGACCAGATCTCTGGCTGGGACCAGAGATTTTCTCTCTCGCTCTTTTAAAATTCTGTAGATGAGTCTTGCATGCAACAAAGTTACCTTGATTTTCAATTTGATGGATTGATTTTCCATGCAGTCTAGGGAAGTTTTTGCCTCTGTGGCCTATATCACCTTGGTTGGGGAAACTTATTTTAGATATAAATTTCTATTGTGAGAGGATTGACATATACTCCCCAGGTTTGAATCATGTCTGGTAGTACACTGCACAAACTGGATGCCCACCAAAATAGCTGAGTGATGAAGGCCCTGGAGTCAGACATAGGAAACTTATTCTAGTTAATCTATTAAATGGGGCTTAAAATAACACCTGTATCATATAGTTGTTATGAGAATTAAATGAGATGATTCATATTAAATGCTTAATAGGAAGCCTGACACATAATAGATATTCAATAAATGTGAGCTATTATTATATTTCATTATTATTATTATTATTATTATTATTGTTTTTAGCTGCACCCTGGCATGCAGAAATTCCTGGACCGGTGATCCAACCTGACCCACAGCAGTGGCAATACTGAATCCTTAGCCCACTGAACCGCCCGGGAATTCCTAGCTATTATTATTATTATTTTGTGTGTGTGTGTGTTTGCTATTTCTTGGGCCGCTCCCGCCGCATATGGAGGTTCCCAGGCTAGGGGTCCAATCAGAGCTGTAGCCACTGGCCTACACCAGAGCCACAGCAACGTGGGATCCGAGCTGCGTCTGCAACCTACACCACAGCTCACGGCCACGCCGGATCCTTAACCCACTGAGCAAGGGCAGGGACCGAACCCACAACCTCATGGTTCCTAGTCGGATTCCTTAACCACTGCACCACGACGGGAACTCCTCCTAGCTATTATTGTTATAATGCCTGCGGATTGTTTCGGCTTGATTAGTAACAGGATCCTTCCAAGATCCAAAAGACTCTTATCTTGAGAACATTCCTAAGGTACTTGTTTCAAAGTCCATGGTTAGCTATTCTTTAGAGCGTAGAAGGCATTTAGTCTGAGGAAGTACAGTGGCTTGGGGCAAGCCACATCACAGCACAGAGAGGCAAGTTATGAATAATTTACTCATCCTGCCAAGCTGTCAAATTACTGAAGAATTTTCCAAAGCACCATCTGACCTGATTTCTCAGACCCTCCCCTTGTAAGGAAGACATGGCTAATTGGAAGAGAAAAAACATCCACAACCCTCATGCCCTGTGTACATCAAAACATGCCATCTGTCTCTCTCCTCCTCTCAGCCCCCACCCCAGGCAAAGAGATCTCTCCAACGTCAATGGCTGTATTTATATTGTTCCTTGATTATTGATCATTATTTTTTGTTTATTTTGACATCCTTCAGTTTTGATAGTAAAATGACAGAATGGAGACTGCAACTCACTTTTAGAGCCTCAAGTAATGCTATGATGCGAATGGATAGGTTTTAAGCCTTAGAGGGGGATGAGGACAAAAAGAAATATAGATGATATTTTAAGACATAAACCATAAACGTACAGCCTTAATTTTGTAGTTTGAAATTTTAATTTCCTATTTTTCTCCTTTTGCTAGATTACTTGGCATTTTGCTAGTACCACAGAAGGGAAAATATTATGAATGTCTTTTGGTAGAGAATTACAAAGAACTGTGTAAATATTAATTTAATTAGAATTCAGCATGAAAGCCAAAAGCCAGAAATTATTTATCTGCTCAACACCTGGTTGACATGCACACTTGGCACAGTGGTTCTTAACCTGGCAGTGCTTTGGGATAACTTGGTCAATTTTGGTGAAATCATACTGAAACTCTGGCCTCACTTTTACATAGTTAAATTTGAATCTTTCAGGATGAGGTCTGGGCATTATTTTTCCCCCGTTTAAATAGACTTTAATTTTTTTAGAGCAGATTCAGATTCACAGCTAAATTGAACAGAAAGTATAAAGAGTTCTTATATAACCCCTGGCCTCACCGTGCACAGCCACCTCCACCACCAACATCATATACTTCAGTTGTATGTACATTTGTTATAATTGATGAATCTATACTGACACATCATTATCACTTCAAGTCAATAGTTTGCATTGTAGTTCGCTCCTGTGTTGTACATTCTATGATTTGGACAAATGTTTAAGGACATGCCTCCAACACTGCAGAATCATACATCCCTGCCCTAAGAATACTAGGGGTCTGCTCATTTATCACCCTTCCCACTGACCTCTGGCAACCACTGATCTGCTTACTGTCTCCATAGTTTCGGCTTTTCCAAATGTATAGTTAGAATCATCCTATATAGAGCCTTCTCAGATTGGCTTATTTTACTTAGTAATATGTTTCTAAGTTTCTCCCATGTCTTTTCCTGGCTTTATAGCTCTTTTAAGCACAGAAGAATATTCCATTGTCTGGATGTGCTATGGTTTACTCATCAATTCACCTATGGAAGGACATTTTAATTGCTTCTAAGTTTTGTCAATCATGAAAAAATCTGCTATGAATATCTGTCTACATGTTTTTGTATGGATATAAATTTTCACCTCATTTGGGTAACTATCAAAGGAGTAAATTCCTGCATTGTATAGTAAGAGTATCTTTAGTTTTGAAAGAAACTGTTTGACCGTCTTGCAAAGTGGCTGTATCATTTTGCATTCCCACTAACAATGCATGAGTCCCTGTTGCTCTACCTTCTCACCATCATTTGGTATTGCCAGTGTTCTGGATTTTAGCTATTCTAATAGGTGTATCACAATGTCTCATTATTGTTTTAATTTGTATATCCCTGATGACATATTATGTGGAGCATCTTTGTATATGCTTATTTGCCATCCATATATCTTTATTGGTGAAGTGTCTATCTGTTCAGGCACTTATGACTATTCAATTAATTAATTAATTATAGGGCCCCACCTGCAGCATATGTAAGTTCCCAGGGTAGGGGTTGAATTGGAGCTGTAGCTGCCGGCCTATGTCACAGGCACAGCAATGCCAGATCTGAGCCACATCTGTGACCTATGCTGCACTGCAGCTTGTGGCAATGCCAGATCCTTAATCCACTGAGTGAGGCCAGGGATTGAACCTGCATCCTCATGGATACTAGTCAGATTCCTGCTGAGTCACAACAGGAACTCCATTTTTGCCTATTTTAACATCAGGTTTTTCATTTTTTTTATTGCTGAGTTTTGAGATTTTGTCTATTTTGTATAATAGTCCTTTATCAGCTATGCCTTTTGCAAATATTTTCTCCCAGTCTATGGTTTGTCTTCTCTTTCTTTTGATGAAATTAAAAAAAAAAGTGCTGCAGGGTTGAGAACATGGTATTTATATCCACTTGACACATCATAACATTTTTTTTTATTATCTGTCTTGTCCCATTTGAATGCAACCTCCATTAGAGAAGGGGATTTGTCTTGTCCTGTGATGCATTCCCAGTGCCTAGATTGGTGATTATTAGACCTACACTGATGTCAGTCAGGTTGCAGAATATGTGTGGAGGAATTTCTCAAGTAACACCCTTTAGCAGAGCTCTTTCTCCAGAATGCTAAGGAAAGTTGTCCAACATTTCTGCTTAAATGTCTCACATGTTAAAAGATTGTAAGCCACAGCAGAGCAAGGACTCTTGTTTTGTCTACAAATTTCTCCCCAGCACCCAAAGCAGTGTGGCTCTATAGCTTGTGCTCAATATGCATTTGTTGAATGAATGAATGAATGTTCAAAATTGAGCAGTCTTTCACTAGCCCAGCCAAAAACATGGGAGACAATCATGACTCCTCTGCGTTCTTCATCTCTCGTACATCAAATCATATATCAATACTGTGGACTATATTCCATTTACATCTATGAAATATATGGAGTAATCCTATTGCCATTACTCTAGTCAAGGCTTTGCAAATCTCTCTTTGCATTATTACAATAGTCTCCCACCTAATATTTCTATCCTTAGTCTAGATTTCCTCTAATTCACTCTTTAGTTGGCAGGTCAAAAAAAAATTTTTTTTTTTTGTTAAAGCAGATCTGATCATGCCTCTTTTTTTTATGCTTAAAATTTGTTAATGACTTCACACTGTGCTCAAAATACCGTCCAAACTCTTTAATATGGCTGGCATGGATGGTGTGATTAGATCTCTGCTTTTCTGTTTCATATAAAACTCTACTGCAAACATACTGGCCTAAGGCTCTATCTTAGCTCTGGACCTTTGCATGAGGTGGGAAGGGGGTTGTCCTGCTGCCTGACAAGCTTATTCCCTTCTTTCCAGCCCCACCACTAACTGCTGCCACTGTCTTCATCCCTCTTCCAAACTGGATCGTAGCACCTCTGCAAAACACATTCATTTCTTTGTACCCTTGTGAGGGTAAGAGCAGTGTCTAACTTGTTTTCCATTGTGTCACCAGCACCTAACCCATCCCTGGCATGCAGTAGAGATTTAGCAAATATTTCTTGATCAAATGAGTCCTGTATAGGCATGGTGATTAGGGTGTGTTGTGGTAAGGATACCATACTGAATTGTTTAAACATTTAGTATTTAGAGCAAGCCCTGTATTTTCACAATTGTTAGTTTGTTTTTTTTTTATATGGACTGTGTAGGGTTCACGCATGTATCCCTAGGTCCTAATACTGTGCCTGGCATGTTGTAAATGCTCAGAAAATGTTTGTAAATATATGCAAAATGAAGATTGCATATATTATATCAGCAGGATTTTTTTTTTTAATGCACTGTAGCTCAGCTCTGGTAAAAAGGTAAGACAGTGGCAAGAATGAGAGCTCAGATGAAGAAAAACATTCAAATAATTTTGATTGCTTTAATGTGGACTACTCCTAATTGCAGGAGAAATGGTTTCAATGCCTTAATCACCAAATCATTTTCAGTTTTACCAAATTTTCATTTTCTAAAATATTTGAACTGTTTTGAGGGGGCATGCTATATGAGTGTGAATGATGTTCACAGGATATCAATTAAATACACACCCACATACACACAAACACAAATGTTGAATCTTAGGAAGGTAATATGGTGTAGCTGTTGAGAACCTGAACCTAGGGGGTCAGAGAGACTTGGAATTACATATTGGTGTGCATTCACTAGATGTGGGAATTTTGGTAAATTATATAATCTCCCAATTCTCAGTTTATTGAATTGTAAAACAGGGATAATAATATCTAAGTTTTAAAATGATATATTGAAGAAATGGACAGATTCTTATAAAGGTACAACCTACCAAGACAGAACCAGAAAGAAATAGAAAATATGAATGGATGGATCACAAGTACTGAAGTTAAAAAGTGATTAAAAAACTTCCAAAACACAAAAGTCCAGGACCTGAGGTTTCACAGATGAGATCTACCAAACATTTAGAGAAGAGTTAACCCTCCTCTTCTGAAACTTTTCCAGAAAATTGCAGAGGAAGGAATATTCCCAAGCTCATTCTATGAAGACACCATCACATGATAACAAAATCAGACAAAGATACCACAAAAAAAGAAAATTACAGGCCAATATCACTTATGAACATATATGCAAAAATCTCAACAAAATATTAGCAAGCCACATACAAATATACATTAAAAAGATCATACACCATGATCAAATAGAATTTATTCCAGGTGTACAAATATTCCTCAGTATTTGCAAATCTATTGATGTGATACACCACATTAACAAACTGAAAAATAAAAACCATATGATCATCTCAACAGATGCAGAAAAAGCTTTTGACAAAATTCAATACCCCTTCCTGATAAAAACTCTCCAGAGAGTGGGCATAAAAGCCATTTATGACAAACCCACAGCTAACATCATTCTCAATGGTGAAGAACTGAAAGCATCTCCACTAAGATTAGGAACAAGACAAGGACACTGTAGGGGGTTCTTAACCTACTGAGCCACAGTGGTAACTCCTGGCCTAAAATTTTAAGGACTCAAATATGAAGAATGGGCCTATGATATTCCTAGTCAACAGAATTTCTGATAATGAAACATCAAAGATTATGCATTCTGGAAAGAGAACTAGGGAACATCTATGGAGATGTTTGTAATGGAAATTATCTTTAAATTTTTACTATTGGGGATGTTATGGTGGGAATTTTAGATATTTTAATGTAAGCCACAAGGAAGACTTGATTTGGGTGGGAGGGATCACATGGAGATTTTATGAACACTCGCTCAGAAGATCAATATTGAGTAGGGACTAGGGGATGCATTGGGCATAAATGACAGAATGCAACACACCGTCCTGACCTTCTGGTTTATGGGGAAAACTGGAAAGAAAAAAAAATGCCAAAATTCTCCCCATAAAATATACATCGAATGTTCTGAATCTTAGCAAGAGAGAGCAAAGGAGCCGAATTCCCAAAAGCCTTTCTCTAAGTTTTGAGTAATGAGTTATTTAGAAAAAAACATCTATTGCATCTAGAAATGGACTATTGGGAACAAAAACATTCACTGGAAAACACAGTATTTGAACCTATGTCACAAGCAGTTTCACAAATAGTTTCCAGGACCAAAACAAAATAGAATTAGATTCAGCTCCCATGGCTACCAAACCAATATTCTGTAGCATCATGCCAATTTTACCATTTTTGTTCTATTAGGTAGTCTGATCTTTAAAATTCTCCTGAGACAAACGATCAGAGTGGAATTCTGAATGTCATTCTCATCTGATGACCTTTCATCCAAAACTCTTTTCTCTAAACTCCATGTGCACATGTGTTTGTTCTTCTCAACTGTAGTTACATTGAAAATTAGAAGACCAACCTGTCCAGGTTGACTCTTAGTAGCATTATTGTGTGATGAAAAGATAGTAGGCTTTTCAGTCAGGTCTGATTTGAATCCTGGCTCTGTCACTGATAAACTTTGGGAATTTGGGGTTACTTCTCTTCAGTTAAATGGAGTTGCCTCAGAACAGAACATATACCATGTAGATTAGTTGTAAAGAATGCATGAGTATTTGAAGTCTTCATTACAGAGTGGTTCTAAATGCTTTCCCTTCTAGCTTCACCACCTCTAACATGGTCTCCTTATACATATCCTGGAAGGCAGTACAGGGATTAAAATTGTTATTGATGAAAAGGCATCTTGCAGTGGTCCTTAGACCTTGTGGGTAGCCAAGGTCAAATTCTGTTTTCTGATGAAAGATGTCTCAGAAGGGATCTAGTGTATTTGATAATCAGCTTAGAAAAAAATAAAGTTTAACTTTTCCCCCCTTTTTTTTTTTAATTAATTAATTTTTTTTTTGTCTTTTTGCTATTTCTTGGGCCGCTCCCTTGGCATATGGAGGTTCCCAGGCTAGGGGTCCAGTCGGAGCTCTAGCCCCCGGCCTACGCCAGAGCCACAGCAACGCGGGATCTGAGCCGCGTCTGCAACCTACACCACAGCTCACGGCAACGCCGGATCGTTAACCCACTGAGCAAGGGCAGGGACCGAACCCGCAACCTCATGGTTCCTAGTCGGATTCGTTAACCACTGCGCCACGACGGGAACTCCTCCCCCCTTTATTTTTAAGGTTGAATCTGTGGCATATGTAAGTTCACGGGCTAGGAGTAGAATTAGAACTGCAGCTGTGGGTCTACTCCACAGCCACAGCAATACCAAATCTGAGCTCCATCTGTGACCTGTACCACAGCCCACGTCCTCATGGACTCTATACCAGGTTCTTAACCCACTGATCCACAACAAGAACTCCTAACCTTTTGTTTGACATTTGATGTTTCATAGAAAACCAAAACACTAACATGCTGGCTGTCTATTGACTGATTTCTATGATTATGGCACTTTTTATACACTATTTCATTTAAACCTTAAAGCAACCAGAATTTGTTTGTTTTTTGATCACCCCTAAGAGAGGGAAGCCCTGAGATGCAGAGCTGTGCTCACTGAAAGTAAGTGGCAAGTTCAGTGTATGATTCTAAAACCAGGCACTTTCATTTTGTCACTCTGCCTCCTCAAACCACAGCATTTTGAAGTGTGTTGGAGAATGGTTCAAGGTACAGGACAATTTAACACATCCTAATCAGTATACTCATTATAATGTAACTTCAGTTCAGAAAAAAACACATGTGCACAGAGAGTTCAGAGAAAAGAGTTTTGGATGACAGGTCATCAGATGAGAATGACATTCAGAATTCCACTCTGATTGTCTCAGGAGAATTTTAAAGATCAGACTACCTAATAGAACAAAAATGGTAAAATTGGCATGATGCTACTGGCACGAAAGTAGAAATATAGATCAGTAGAACAGCATAGAAAGTCCAGAGATAAACTGATGCACTTATGATCAATTAATCTTTGACAAAGGACGCAAGAATATACACTGGAAAAAAGATAGTCTCTTCAATGAATGGTTCTGGGAAACTTGGACAGCTACATGTAAAAGAAAGAAATTAGAGCACTCCATAATGCCATAAACAAAGATAAACTCAAAATGGATTAAAGACCTAAATGTAAGACCATATACTTAAAACTCTTAGAGGAAACATAGGCAGAACACTCTTGACATAAATTTCAGAAATGTCATTTTGGATCCACCTCCTAGAGTAATGAAAATAAAAACAAAACCAAACAAATGGGACCTAATTAAATGTAAAGTTTTCCACAGCAAAGGAAACCATGAACAAAATGAAAAGACAACCCACAGAATGGGAAAAAATATTTGCAAACACAGCAACCGACAAGAGATTAATCTCCAAAATACACAACACATGAAGCTCAGTGTAAAAAAACCCAAACAACTCAGTAAAAAATAGAATATCTAATTAGACACTTCCCCAAAGAAGACATACAGATGGCTAAAAAGCACATGAAAAAGATGCTCAATATTGCTAATTATTAGAGAAATGCAAATCAAAGCTACATTGAGATACCAGCCCATACCAGTTAGAATTGCCATCATCAAAAAGTCTTCAAACAATAAGTTCTGAAGACGGTACAGGGAAGAGAACTCTCCTACACTGTTGGTAGGAATGTAAACTGTTGCAGCCACTGTGGAAAACAGTATGGAGGGTCCTCAAAAAGCTAATAATAGAACTACCTTATGATCCAGCAATCCCACTCATGGGCATGTATTTGGAGAAAATGATAATTTGAAAAGATACATGCACCCCAGTGTTCACTGCAGCACTATTTACAATAGCTAGACATGGAAGTAATCTAAATGTCCATTGACAGAGGAATGGATAAAGATGTGGTACATGTATACAATGGAGAATTACTCAACCATATAAAGAACAAAATAATGCCATTCTAAGTGAACTAAGGCAGAGTAAGACAAATATCATAATATATGTGGAATCTTAAAAGGATATTATTATTACTTATACGTGGAATCTTAAAAAAGGATACAAATGAATTTATTTATAAAATGGAAACAGACTTGCGGACTTTGAAAATAATCCTATCGTTACCAAAGACAAAGGGTGGGGAAAGGGGACGGACTGGGAGCTTGGGATGGCATATGCACACTACCATATGTGGAATGGATAGCTGATGGGGACCTGCTTGTATAGCACAGGAAAATCTACTCAATATTCTGTGATAACCTATATGGGAATGGATATATGTATATGTACGTGTATAACTGAGTCACTTAACTGTACAGAAGAAATTAAAGCATTGTAAATCAACTATACTTCGAGAAAATTTAAAAGAATTTTAAATTATAAACAAAGACAAATGAGAACATGACGATCATAATCATTTCAAAACCATATAAGAAGCACATATAGGCATATATATATATATATATATATATATATATATATATATATATATCCACAAATGCTTACAACACTAACATGGAAGGTATATCTCTATTAAATATAAAATTAGAAAAACTAAAAAATAGCAAAAATGTCAGTTTTCTACATTAAAAGACAATATACAATATTGGTATCATTTTTTATATATCCAGAATAGGCAATTCAAGAAGTCAATAGAAAAGAATCTTGCTTTAGTGACCTTCTTAGAAAAAAATCAATCACATGTGTTCAAATCCTATCTGAAGAAAACTACACTAGTTTAATGAAAGGCAGAAAGGGAGACCCGTATGAATGAAAAAGTATACCCTGTTTATACATGGTGAGGTTTGGCATTATAAAAGTTCACAAACTCATGACTTGATTCCTTTTTTTTTTTCTTTTTAGGGCTGCACCCCTCCTAGTTAAGGGGTCTGATAGGAGCTGCAGCTGCCAGCCTACTCTACAACCACAGCAACTCAGGATCTGAGCTGCATCTGTGACCTACATCACAGCTAAGGGCAACACCAGGTCCTTAACCTCAGTGGGTGAAGCCAGAGATTGAACCTGCAACCTCATGGTCACTAGTTGGATTCATTTCTGCTGCACCACAACAGGAATGCTGATTCATTTTCAATTAAAATCACAACAGAAGTTTGTATGGAATTTGATATCTTGATCCTCAATTTTTCTGTAGGATAACATGCACAGCAAACTTCAGTAAAGTATAAACAAGAGTGACACTGTACTACCAAGTTAGCCAAGTAAGGTAATTCAAATAAAGTGGTGATAGGGCAAGAAAGAGTTTAATTCAGATGTGCAGTTCAGAATCCATCCCAACTATAACGGAATGTTCTAAATATTAGGGTATCAACACAAAAGAATTTTCCCCAAACTGCTGTGGAAGAGAAGTTATCTGATTTTCTGAAGGTAGTACTAGAGAAAGACACAGAGGGATATTTTTACTGTCTTGATGTGGGCAAGACCCTCCTAAGCAGAGCAGAAAACAACAGAAATTATAAAGGAAAAGATTAACAAGTTTTCCAACAAAATAACTAAAATCTTTTGTATAATAAAAGATACCATAAAGCACAAGCAGCCAAAAGGAAGGAAGCATTTGTTCCCAATATAACCACAAGTAAATATTCAAAATATACATAGAACTCCTATAAAGCAGTTAGAAGATAATAAATTAAAAGAAAATGAACAAAGACCATGAAAAGTCAACTTATAGAAAAAAAAATAGAAGTAGACAGAAGGAAAGCTTTATCAGTAATAAGATAATTGGAATTTAAAACAATGTGTTTTTTTGGGAGCATCAATTTAGAAAAATCTTAAAAGATTATTATGTTTAATGTATGTGAAAGTGTAGAGGAAGATTACTCTCATGTCTTATTGATTGGAATGTGACTAGGTGAAGTCTTTTTGGAGGTCAATTTAGGAATATACTTCAAATTTATAATGCATATGCCCTTTGACTCAGTAATTACTTTTTAAGGCATATGTCCTATTAATATTTCTGGAAGCTGTATGTAAAAACATCTTCCTGATAATGCTCTTTGAAGCATTGTTTGTGGTAGTGAAATGTTAGGAACAGCCCAGCTGCCACTGATAAACAGATGTGATTAAATCATGGCACAGCCAAGCAATGGAATAGCAGGCAGTGTCCTCCAACTTGAATCACATATGGATTTTCTTCAAAGAGATTTTTAAAAATTAATTCCCATTACTGCATGAAGAATATTTACAAAATTTAAAGACATAAATTTATCTTAAATGGAAAAAAATCAGATTATACAATTACATGTTTAATACAACACTTTTTTAAAGAAAGCAAACTCAAGCTATGTATTTGTTCTCTTTCTCTCTCTGAATGCATAGAAAAGACTAAAAATACATGTCAAATTATTAATACTGGCTACTTTTAGGGCTTGAATTGCTGTGAAGAAACATTAAGAGGTGCTTTTTAAAAACTGTATAATTATTTTTCACTTGTGTTCCTTATTTTTTAAAAATAAACAAATAGAAAAAGAGAAGACCCTATAATTCTAGTATTTATCTTAATCTTAAAAAGTTTACTCTGGAATGGGAGTTTTAAGATTTAAGAAGCAGATCGAACCATACTTAGTCCAAATATATCAATGTAGAATGAATTTTTCATTAGTGATCTCTGACACCAAGTACTCAAATCATTATATTCATGATAAAGGTCAAACATTCCATGTTAGTTTTTGAAGTATTATTTGTCATTCTAGCTTGCTCTAAAATATTCAGGTACTTAGCTTCCTTTTTCCATGTCCTGCTGTGGACAGAAAAATTTCAATATTTATTTCGTCACATGAGACAAGTGCTCCTTGAGAGAATTTAATAGTATGAGCCAAAGTACCTCAAATCCCTCTACAGTTTAAGGTCCAGGAACAAATCAAATAGAAGACAGGAAAGGCTATACTTTATGCAAGCCCACCTTTTTTCCAGTAATGAAATTCCACTCCTGGGAATGTATCTGAAACAAAAATGAAAGCACTAATTCAAAAAGACACATATACCCTAATGTTCACAGCAGCATTATTTACAATAGCTAAGATATGTAAGCAACCTAAATGTCCATCAATAGATGAATGGATAAAGAAGATGTACACACACACACACACACACACACATGCACACAGGCAGTAGAATAGTACCCAGCCATAAACAATAATCAAATTTTGCTATTTGAAACAACATGGATGAAGTTGGAGGGTATTATGCCAAGTAAAATAGGTCAGAGAAAGACAAACACTATATGATGTCACTTACATATGGGATCTAAAAAAATAAGACAAACTAGTGTATATAACAAAATAGAAACAAATTCACAGATATAGAGAACAAACTAGTGGTTACCAGTGGGAAGAGGGAAGGAGGGCAAGGTAGGGATAGGGGATTAAGAAGTACAATATACAATGTATAATATAAATAAGCTACAAAGATATTGTACAACACAGGGAATATAGCCAATAATTTATAAGAACTATAAATGGAATATAATCTTTAAAAATTGTGAATCACCATGCAGTACATCTGAAACATATATTTTACATCAATTATACCTCAATAACTCAGTTAACTCCCCCATACACACAGCACATATGTACGAATCCCTGACTTGGAGAGCAGGAATTAATATCTCCATTTTATGGCTGAAACTGAAATTTAGAAGACCTCAGTGAGTGAATAATCTGAGTTGCTTACCTTGCCAAAAAGCATACTAATTATATGGTTTCTTCTTGGTGTCATAACATCAGGAATCAGGGGAAGGAGTGTACTGTATTAAAGATGGATGCTTTTACTGGTCTGAAAAACATTCAGGTCAAGTTAAGTGAGCAGCAATTCACAGAGCAAGAATTAGGCTGTACCAGGAAGTCAGTTTTTCATGGCAGGCATGGTTAACAATGGCATTGACGGTCTGCACAGCTCTCAATGGGCTATGACGAAAGGGGAACCCAAGATCTGCCTACCCAAAGAGGCTTCTTCCATCCTTTCTCAAAATCCTCTTGGAGTCACTTGTATTGTCATTGCCTCCAAGTGGATCTGGACTGAATGGCCCATTGGATAGCACGAAACCTTTACCTCCTTTATAAAACCACAGTTTCTTCTGATAACAGTGTCTGGCTGGTGGGTCAGAATCAGGATTGGGGGCTCTTTCTGTTGCAGCATGATCAGGGATCACTTTGTGAAGCAGTTAAAGTAGATTACACATGATAATATACACATGATTGATGATTAGGTGGCAGAATAAGGGTTCAAACTTGCGTCTTAGAATCTTAATCCTGTTTTTATTGATTCCTACACCACCTATCCATTCCTTTCCTGAAATCGTCTTAGCAATTTTTCTGCCCATTAACAATCTTTGACATTTTCATGCCTGTCATATTTTATGTCTCTCCCATAAAATTCCCTTCTCTTGAAAATGCATTTCAGTTTTTTTCTTTATCTTGAAATTTTTACTGATTTTTAAGGAACTTCTTAAATACTGCCTCCTTTGTAAGAGCTGTCCTGCTATCTTCAGAATTTCCTATTTATTCTGCGTGATCCCAGAGTACTCTGCAGATCTCTAGCTTAAAAAGCTCACTTCACTGTAGCTGTACCTATGTCAATTCTCAATTGAGAATAGGGGTGAGGTCCACCTTGGACAGTGTCTGGCACATGGTGAGTGCCAGAAAAAAAATTACTATGTAATAAATGAGCTTTCATTATTTATATAATTCACTGACTCCTATTGGTATGGGTCGATGATTTGGAGAAAGGTATTCTGAGCTAACTCTCTGAAGCGAACACTCACAGATGATTTCTGAAGGATATATAAACTCGAATCATTGCCTTTGATCACAAAGTCTGATTTTAAAAACTGGCCTTTGGAGTTCAACAGGCTATGCTTTAATCAAATCACATTAATACTTCCATTGGGTAAAATAGATTTTAGCTGGAACAATCATTTATTCAATTCTCTGCAGAGAAGAGTTTAGACATGTGCAGGCTATTTGGTCATTCAGATTTAATTCTATTTTTGATGCTAGAGGCTGCTAACATAATGGAGTCCTGGATGGAAACCTAGGCTGTGTACCCACACAGGGTTTCAGGATCAGGCACATCCAGCTGTGTCTGAATGGCTGGCAGGATAG